>NC_089873.1:206107500-206757500 GCF_040182565.1 Anser cygnoides
GAGGCTAAAGAGGGCTAACTGATAAAATATTAGAAAGAATTTTTCAAACATCCTACAGGGCTGTCTGCAGTTCACAGTTTACCTCCAGACTACGCGGACTATCCCCGCTAAAAATCTTCTCTTAAACCAGTCCCTGGGAAACAACTCGGAGACTTTTTCATTCTGGTGGCAGAAGCAGGTCAACTAGGAATATGATTTCTCCATCCCTTCCATATTCTTAAGCAATGTAACTATGCTGGAGCTATGTCTAAGATAACAAGCATAAAAAAAGCCCTTAAAAACAAATTGACAGGCATCAGCGTTCTGTCTCCCCATGACTCAAGAAGCACTTGCAGAATCACCAACACGCTGTAACCCCACATACGTCAAGGGTGACATTTCTAGAAGCAACAGAACTCGCAGGTGAAAAAAATGAAAAAAAATATATGAAGACACTGACAAATAAACATAAAAACAGGGGACAGAATGCCTGTATACTTCAGGCAAACAACAGTGAATCAGTAACAGACTTCTCTGCATCATTTCCCTGGATGACATGGCAGTAATACCTAGAAATCAGCTGTTTTGATGCCTAGAAAAAAAAAAACACTGGACACTACAGATCATTTCCATTACCATTTCAGGACTACGTTTGCAGGAATGAAAGCTTCAGAAGGATTTGGCGTCATCTGTGCCTGAGTAACGGCAAAAGAGGAAGCAAAATTGTAGAAGTTATCCAACATCTTCTGAGTGAACTGAAATAGAAGAGAGACACCCTAAGTAAGTTTTTTGTTCGGTTTGAATTTTTGTGCAAAATTTTAGCAGATATGCAGCTCCTCCATGAAGTAAAACTAGCATTGTCATCTAAAATGCAGCGGGAAGGTCCATACGTCAAGGCCAGGGAAGTCAGTTTTAAAAAGATCACAACATCCTAACTCAGTTTTGCCCTCAGATCCACCCGGTGTTCAGAAATCCTTTTCAGAATCTTCACTTGAGCCCTCCCTGGCCAGTTTCATTCAGCTGGATAAGGAGCTGCAGGAAGAACATTTTCTTCTTGCGACAACGAAGTGATGCAGTGACAAGTGCTGGCCCCTCCTTCAAATTAAACCACCAGAACTGCAGACCACATTAAAGCTGGGAAGTCCAGCTCGTGGCAAACCGCCGGTTGCTGCAGGCTTTTCAGTTAGCTTAACAATCAGCCTCGTTACGTTACAACTCATTGCCAGACTCAGCAACAGGGAAACTTCCTTCAGCTTCCACCAGGAAGGCTTCTATGATATTTTTTACAATAGAGTGACACGAGTACTACAGCCTATTGGCCCAGTTCTACTGAGCATACCAAACCTGATCCTCTGCAGCAGAGGACTACCAGAAGATGTCTTCTAGCACAAGAAAAAAATCACCTCAAAATTCCAGATGATCTGACAACGATTAGGTTGGTTGCAGTCCTATAACCACCCACAGCAAGTTTATATTTTTAAATAATCAATTATTCGGAAGCTCAGTTCTTGAGACTTTGCTGCCACAGAGGATTTCTGAAAGCAGGACGTCCGCCATACCTCTGTGAAGGAGTCTACTGATGACACAGCAGCGCTTGCAACAGGAGTCTGCTGCGCCAGGTTCTCCAGCAGTTCCACCGAGATTCCAATCTGGGCCACGGTTGGCGTCTGCGGGAGGTTCATGGCACCAAAGGGGTGTTGGCTTCCCTTCCCTGAAAGGGCCACAAACAGCACAGGTTACACTTGACACGCGTTTGAAGACAGCGTTACTTAAATCACCACGTTTCTTCTGTAGGAGGTCTCTGGTGGGGGGTGTGGAATACGTCTCCCTGTCACAGGGATACAGAAAGCACAGCCCAAACTCTGACACAACCTCGTATATGCACGACAGATGAAAAGGTGTGACAGGTACATTTGAAAAAAACACAGCAGATCTTAAGGAAGCCTTAAAAAAAAAAAAGAAATATTTTTAAAGCTACTTGGGAAGGAAATCGCTTAAACAGAAATTATGATCTGTGAGTAAAAGACAGCAGCACCTTTCTTTATAGGAACCAGTCCTTTAATTCACATTGTAATGATTACAGAAAAATAGGAAACATGCAGCACTGCTGAAGAGTTTTTTGATCCACTCACTCAAAACCAGGTGCTTGTGAACCTGCCCGTGCACTGAAAAAACAGACAATGTTCCTTCAGCATCACTGCCTTGAAGCTATCCCTGTGGGGAGCTGGGCAGCCCCATGCCTCATCAGACCACCCACGGCAGCAAAGGTCAAAGAAATAACCATGGAACACCTCTGACTTCGCAAAAGATACACAAAAAAAAACATGAACCAGGTAGAAGAACAGCCCCAAATTGCACGCCGCTCACACAAGCGCCATCCAAGCCCCTGCCATCACTCCTGACCCTTCTCCCCTCGGTGTTAACCGGCACTTTCAGCTCCAGCTAGCGTCTCTGCAAACGATGACAGGCATCTAGAGACAAGGGACTCTGATCACCCATCCCTCTTTGGCAGTATCTGTAAATGAAAATACAGGGAGAAGGTCTGGAGGCTCACAATGCTATTAGGTGGAGTACTGATTTTTTTAATTTATTTATTTTTTTACTCAGTTTGAGTTACCCCAGTGGGAAGAGTATCCTTTTAACACCTAAGTGATGTTTCAGTAGCCCTCTCTGCTCTCCTACCAGCAGCAGGAAGCAAAGCTAACCAAGAGCTGTCCTGCACACCTGTCAACACTACCCTGAGCTGCCAAAAATGCCAACTGAAATCAAAAGCAGCGACTCAGTCCCTCATTTAAATATTCAGCCAGCAAAACCAGCATAAGTTTGAAGACCACAGATCTCAAACTTGCCCGTTCCTCTGCGGAGGCACAAGGCACTGCCAGGAAGAAGCCGGAGCCCAACCTGTGCAGAAAGCACAGCCAGAGCTCAGCACCTCTTTCAGCTGAGGCCGGGTGTGTGACACTCCTCACCCTGACCCCAGGACTGGGACCCAGCGCGATGCTCACAAGCAAAGCACTCCCTCTTCTCTTCAAATGCTACTTCAACACAAGGCCGGTAAGGACAGAGTTTGCCTTCTGAAGTGCTATTAAGGAGCTCCTCTGGGAAATGCCACTGCTGGATGAATGCAACCTCTGCTGCGGGCAGCTGCTTGCTTGTAAAATGTATAAAAGCTTCAAGAATATAATAGAAAAGCTATCAAATAAACAAATATCATGCTCAAGTTCTTTACTAAACGAATCTCCCCATCAGTACAGCTGGTAGAAGTTTAACACCTTGTAACTTCTTCAACTGAGAAGCTTACAATAAAAAGATAAAACCCTCAAGTAACAAGCAGCTCGCTCAGAATGTATCACTTCTTTAGAAAGACACCCGTGATCTAAATACAATATATCCATACATTTTGTCCATTTTGGAGAGAAAAGCATCCTCTGCCATCCTTCCAGTCCACATTTCAAATGCTTGGCCCTTGCAGTTAGCCTTCCGAAGCTTCCAGATGCAGAGAACACTGAGCTGAAATACAAACTGGGAATGGGAGACTGGGAACTGAAATACAAACCCAGTTTTTGCGTTCAGATTCTCTACTCCCCAACAAACTATGTCATAGCAGCCTGTTAAATAATCTTTCAATCCTTTATTTCCCCTTTATCTGAGCTTGAGTCAAGATGCTGAGCCCCTGTCACCTTTCAGCACAAGCATGTCAAAAACATCACCCATCTGCACGCCTCGGATGTAGACCCTGTGTGAGATGTCACGTTTGCGAGCAGAAACAGAACCACATCCATCACTGCACGAGGCACAGTACATGAGGTCTGTAACAGAAAAGGGTTTCCTGGAACTTTTATCCCCCTTGTCAATGTAATTCCTGTCTAAGGGCAAAATCCCGGCTGAAAGTTGTTTTTGCATTTGTGCCACGCTTTCAGGTAAAACTGAAAAATAATGAAAAAAACAACGTATAAATCTAAGGCAGGGGATGTTTCTAAGAAATGTTTCTAGGAATGTTTCCCCTTCTTTATGCACAATCACATGAAATTCACCTACTCTCAATCAGCAAAACAGCACACAGCCGTCAGATCAACATATAATTGTAGACACTAAAGAATTACCAGGCATTACTCTCCAGACCCAAAAGAACAAGCAAGCCAGCAACAGCAGCAATCGCCAGCAGCAGCATTCCACTAAAACTTGACGCTCCAGGCCCCAGCTGCTCCCCTAGCGTACAACCTCCTGCTTTGAAAGGGAAGGCTAGCGAAGCATTTTATCCACAGCAGAGGCTGCACACCCTCCTGCTCTTTATACCCCAACACCTCCAGAAGTTCAAGATGGCAAAGAGCCAGCGACCAGCAGTGGCATCCCCAAACGGGTTTCCAAAGCAACCGGAACACAATTTTTGATGCAAAACCCAGCAGAAGCTACGATGGCTCTGAAGGTACGCTGTGCAAGGGCAGCAGGCTCCCAAGGGAAAAAAAACCTCGCTCTCTCTAGTCACAGCTTGAGAACTGAGCACAATTCCTTGTGGCAAGTGATAAAGCTTGCAGCAGCTTCACTAGGAATGGCAGAGACACTAGTGAATGGAAAAGCATTACTACTGCAGCTCAAACTGAAGTTCTCCAGGCTGTACAGACCCACGTGCCTGGTGAGGAAACAATACCGGTGATCAAACAACACTGGACCCAGCACTGGTCTTTTTGGGACACAATCAGGGACGCTAATTTGTTCCACCCACACCCTACAATGGATTAAGTTGGAGCCCGAATAAGCAAGCTACAGACCTAATCCCTTGACAAGCCTTATGCAGAGGATGAAACTCCCCAGTTCACCTTCGTTATCCAGCCCCCTCCTGGAACAGCACCGCTACCTACCAGTAGAAAAGGCACTCTGAATCAGGACACCTGCGGGCACCTTGCCCGCGTGCTGAAGGGCGTGCCGTTGACATTTGGCCTCCTCACCCGTTTCACAGACGCACGCTGGCTCTCACCAGCGGGCTCGGAAAGTCAGCCTGAGACAGCCAAACGCAGATTTCAGCGGACAGCAAAGCCTCTCTGATTCCTCTCTCTCTAGTCACTCGCTCTGGTTTCCCCTTTCCAGTCTCAGTCCCACTGCACAACCCTTCGTTATCAAGGGAATTACGGCCGTGCAGCTCAGGCTGGCTCTGTGGTCCGAGATGAGCCGCAGGCAACACCAGAACAGGCGGGCACAGCAAGCACAGCCCTGCCGCTTGGCACAGCCACCATCGCCCCATGCCACGGAGATCGTCCTCACGCCTGGTCCTGTGCTGACTGATGCAACCGAGATGCTGGGACAGAGAAAAAACAGTTCAGAAAACAAGTAAGGTCACCAGGAGATGCGTCTTCCATTCCTACCACCACCCAAAAGAAAGCAAGATACTTCTTTCTTGGAAATTATGGCAAAAGGCACTGGTCTGCAAGAGCATCTGGAAACATCTTTACCTACAAAGCTGAGAAACTCTTCTGGGCAGGACAAGCATACCACAAAAGATGTTAAAAAAAATAACAGTAGAAAAAAAAAAAACAGGGGACATATCACTCTTCCACTTGCTGCACAACTTCAGAACATGCAGACACAGACCACCCCGAACGTTCCTGTGGCTGCTGTCACCTGTTCAGAAGTTCCCCGCTTCTAAGTGACCCCATTACCAAAAAGCATTTTGCCCTGTCCCTCCAAAGCCCACATCCCCTGTCACCACCTCCCCCTGCTACTCCAGGGCTGATGCAAACAACAGCATGACACCTTCTGAGCAAACACTTATCACAGCACACTCAACGCTTATCGAAATGGAGATTCGAGTTAAGGCTGTAAACTACATCGGAACTGACAAAAGATTGCGTAGGCCTTTACCACCGAAATACTTTTAAGCTGCATCACTGACATCCACCCTTCCTTTAGAGAGAGAGAGCCGTGCCATGGGGGTGGTTCATTACTTCTACGATATTCATGAAAAAAAACACGCTTATTTAGAAAAAAGAAATTACAAACACAATTCAAGTAGCAGCAGCCTTCTCCGACCCTCAGGAGTCAGACTTCTCTGTCTCAGCTACACTTCAGAACCACCAAAACATTTGGGAGGCTGATGGCCCCTGCCGAAAACCCTCTGTTAGGCAATTATGTAGTGCACAGCACCTGAAGCAGCCAGCCTTCTGAAGTCACCGTCTCACACCTGGCTCTTTACAACTCCTTTCCCTGTGCTACAAAGAACACCACTGTTAAACAGCAGCAGTGAAAAGAAAATATCCCAATAATATCTAGCCCAATGCCTAAACACCATGCTAAGAAAAGTCTGGGCTCGTTCTTATTCAGGTTGTGCAGAAGCAGTGGAAGACATGGCAATTGCATCCAAGATAAAACAAGTGAGAAATCTCACTAGGAACATAAACAAACAGCCAGACTTCCACAAAACTCATCAAATGCTTCTAGTACCACATCCGCTAGACACTACCTGGAAACAGATCCACTTTCTCAAGCAACTTTTGGATAAAAGCCACCTACTAACGTTTACCCCCTCACGCACAGAGTAACACTCCCATTTCACTGACCGCTGTTTTTCTCTACTTACCAGACTTCAGACCAGAAATTTTGAAGATTGCACTTGGTTTCTCATTAGTGACAAAGCCCAGCAGTTGCCACACTGCCATCCCACTCTGGTCCGGGTAACAAAAATAGACAGATCCTCCCATTCCTTCCGGAAAAGGTATAGTTCCCAGCATGAACACTACTACATGGTTGATGTTTTCATAGTCTGGTAAATCAAATACAAATTTGTCTTCGGCCACTTGTTGAGGAGCTGCTTGCACCTATGAGGAACAAAACTGTTGTTAGTATTGCTGTATTTTCCATCTTTGAGTATAACTATGAATCTCCCTTTACAGAAATATGCCTAGGGTGGAATACAACAAAAAATGAGGAACATACTAACCTAAATAGCCAGATAAAAGTCAAACACATCAGGAGAACTGAAAAAAAAATACTAAAAAGGGACAAGTCTTGTTCCACCTACACTGAACACAATCCTACCCAGGCCTACAGGATCCGAATACCTTCGCTCCCCATGCGCGTAGGCGGAAAATAGGGTGCAGGAGAGGCTGCCAAGGCTATGAGCAGTGGCTGCTGAGCACCAGGCTGGCACAACCCCAGCAGCACGGAAACCTGTTCACACAGGAATCACAGAATCATTAAGGTTGGAAAAGCCCTCCAAGATCACCTGGTCCAACCAGCCCCCTACCACCAATGTCACCCACCAAACCCTGTCCCTAAGCACCACGTCCAACCTTGCCTTGAACACCCCCAGGGACGGTGACTCCACCACCTCCCTGGGCAACCCGTCCCAATGCCTGACTGCTCTTGCTGAGAAGAAATGTCTCCTCATTTCCAACCTGAACCTCCCCTGGCACAACTTGAGGCCAATCCCTCTGGTCCTATCCCTAGTTACCCGCGAGAAGAGCCCCCCCCAACTCCCCCCAGCTTCCTTTCAGATACAATAACCCTTCAGTACCCTGCTGGCTCAATGCCACAGCACAAAACCCACCCTCCTCACTCCCCCCCAGGAGCCCCAAGATTTGGGACCAGTGCTCCCCCTGGCCTTAAAACACTTCTTTCACGCCCCAACTCGGCTCTGAGGAGCCCGGGGCCCGGCGGCAGCTCCTCACCAGCCTGCCCGCCACCAGGCAGCCGAACATGGCGGCGGCCCCCGGCCCCCTCAGGCTCTCGGCGGCTCCCGAGCCTCCATCGGCGGCGGCCCCCGGAAATCTCCGCGCCCCCCGGCAGCCCCCGATCGCTTCCGGAGCGCGGTGGTGGCGGAGGTGGTGTGTGAGGGGCGGAGCTAGGACTACAAGTCCCAAGGTGCACCGCGCGCGCAGGGCGCTAAGGCGCGGGGCGGGGAGGCGCGGGGCATGATGGGAGGTGTAGTTCGCCCCGCTGCACCAAGGGAATTTTTGGGGTTGGACAAGGAGATTATTTTTACACATCACCCTGATGTTACCTGCCCCAATGCTCAAAAAACAGTTACACGATTACCTACGCTCAAAAAAGTCACATTACCTATGCTCAAAAAAGTCACACAAATTCAAAGAAAAATGCATCCTTAAGACACCCAAAATCACAATCACTGGCCTACAAATGCTACCAGGTTCTCTGAAGCTTCTGAGGGTGCAACCCCAAATCACGCAGCGCTCTCCCTGTGCCTCTGCTCCTTCACATAACTTATGCAGGCCAGCAATGAGGGGCTTGCGTCTGTGCAGAACCCTACTTCTGCTTCTGGGTAAAAACATGAAGAGCCGAGGGAATTTTGCAGCTTGTTTCTGTAGCTAGACATTGAAGTCAATACTGCTATGGAAGCAAAAGGCAATATCCAAAGTGTTTAATCTGGATAAAACTGACCAAAGTAATTAGGAGCAAATAAAAAGTGTTAAAAAAATAAGAGAAAAAAAATATGAAAAGTTATTCAGAAAAAACAAACAAACAAACAAAAATCTGATTAAACATGCCAACATACGCCAAGAAGCACCACAAGACTACTCACAGAGCAGCATATGGTGCTGCAGTGCCAAGAAACTGAATTTTTCCTCACAGATACAGTTCAGATGCTGGAAGTTTACACTGAAGAAGTGTGCACACTTTGTATATTTACTGTATAAACTGATCTTTGCTGCCATTTCAGAGCACCTGACGTTATTCTGCGCTCGCAGAGCACAGCCCTCCTTGACATCAGTATTAGCTTCCATCAGTGTAATTTCCAAGCCTGCATGAAACCTTCCACAGACATCTGCAAGAGAGTTTAAAAAACAGTTTAACACCACACATCAGCTCAGTGGAATGGTTAGGAATAATTCTAGTTCTCCCTGGGCAAACTCAAAGACAGTCTTTCCTATTCCATCATCCCCTTCTTCTTGCCGATGTCTCTCAATGTCTGCCAACTGTTTGCAAACAAAAGGGAAAGGTTGTGACAGCAACAGGATAAACTTCAATGCCATGTGTCAACAGCAAGGGACAGGGAAGCTATGTTTGCATTTCACAGACATTTATACGTCCAGGATAACAACAGAGCTTGAGCTCTGTGCCAGAATAAAAGGAAGAACCTCCCAGTGAGTGGGAGCATCTGCTTACTCCCATTGGGCTCTGTCCCCTCTCTGTCTCTGTCACAAGTTCTCTTTTCAGAACTGCCCGCAGTCCTGAGAAGTCTCAGACCACTTACGGTTTGTCCACAACCATTTCCAGTTTCTTTGTCCACCCAGAGCATGCTTCCACGACCCTTCCTGGGCTCCTCATCTTTCTCGGTTATTCATGGCTATCCCTTTCTATATCCCTTTCAGTCTCTTGCCTGTCTTCCTGGCATCCATCTCAGTCTCTGTCCTGGGAATCCCATTTTTTCCAATGACTTCTTCTACCTGTATCTTTTCATGGCAGTATTTCTCTCAGAATTCCCTAAATCCCAAATACTAATCTTTATTCCCCCCCCCCCCGTTTTATTTTATTTTATTTTAATTTTTTTATTTTTTTTAAATGACACACCACAAACAACTACCTGTAACAGAATACCAGAATAATATATATCTTTTTTTTTAAAAAATTTATATTTTTTTTTTCTCCAAAGTGCTGGTGTCTGTTTAAAGAAATAAGCAACTGAAAACAGAGCAGTTACAGATAAATTTTAAAGCTAGATCTAACCAAATTAACTGAAGGAGGCTAATGCATCTTTAAATAATCTGAAAGCAATCTTTCCTATCTCAGCAATCTCCCTATCCCAGCTCTTTCACTCAGTTCTGAAAAATGAAGGCAAGTCTTCACATAAACATTAGGTTTGGTTTGATTTTACACTTTAGAATATGCAGTACTATTAGAGTTAATGAACAAGTCTCAGAAATAGCAAACACATTTCTTCTCGATCGGAAAATATTTTGAAAACTTTGTACTTGGAAGAATAGGTGTTGAAATTTCTTCAATGTCATGTAGTCATTCATTATCCTTACCTTCAGAAAACATGCAGGTAATCCACAGCAATAAGGCATCCGTGGCACATTTTCCAATTAATACATGCCTTAGCTAAACACTGAAATTAAGCAGTGTATCATTAAAGTAGGGCATCGGTTGGAACTGGTGAAACTGGTGGTTATTATATCTAAGTAGTGTCCTCTGGCCTCATTTTCACACCAGTGGGAAAAGTCTCCAAGAAAATGGAAGTTAAAATATTGTCTCCTCCTGGTTGAAGCATATGAGAAATATTCATGTAATCCAGAAGGAACCTAGCAGAAAAATACTAATGCCTAAACAGAAGGAGCAGAGATAAGTTAATGCTGGGTGCGAGGTACAGTCAGTCACCTGCTGTAGGTAGCTGGCCTGGTTTTACAGTGCTTAGGTAGGAGGCATCTGGCCCACCGGTGATTCAGAGCCTGAAGCTGATCTCCAGGCTCTTTAGGCAGCACAGAGAGGTAAATGACTCTGCTGGTATTTACACAGCCCTTTTAGGAGGGTTTCATGCCCTGCTTTGAGCCCTAGGAACAGAAAACACTGTGTGCAAGGATGAGTCTGATTGGCCCTATATAGTACTAATTCCTTTATCTGCATGGGATCCAACTTGCTGAGGGCACTTCTCAGGCTGAAGGTTCTTATTGAGGGAGTGAGCAAGGGAAGAAAGGATGTCCAGCAGAAGTAGGAGATATGGTTTCCTGTCTCTCCTCAGTCTGAGGTGGTTTGAAGCTATTCCTCCCCTTCTCCAGGAACACAGCCCTATGACAAAGAGATTCTGTATGGTTCTCGACATCCCTCCTGCAGTAGCTGGGTCACAATATGCAACAGGGAGATGCTGATGAGGACTTCTAAAAAATACAGCCTGTAGGTCTGGTTTATGCACTTATATCATTCTTTTCAGAACAGGATTTATTGAAGCAGAGAAGCCCAGAGCTCCCACAAGAATATGGCTGGCAATGACTTGGTCACTCCAAAATATCAGAAAAAAAATAAATGTGAAGTAATGATCCATAACATTCAGTATAATTCTTTAAAACTTTGTCCACTAATCATCAAACTAATCAGGTGTGCATGGGCACTTCAAAAGCACTATCCACAGAGACTAATCTCCACGAAAAGGAAGTGCCATACAGCCTTCTCCTTCATTTAAGTAAGCCATTCATCAAAGCTTAAAAGCCCAAATTAGTAGCATCACTGCAAATAATTGTTAATGACAAGCTTTTCAAAGGAATATTACTGCTCTAATGCATTTTTTTTCTCTACCTAAAAGATGCCCACTACTTGCTTTTGTGTTTCGAGTCTTGTTAACACTGAAAGCAATCCATCAGCTATTCAGCTTTTGAGAAATGTCCACTGCTTGCAGCACTGCCCTCTCTAGATGCCTCGGGAGAAGGGCACTCATGAGCACTACCACCACTGGACATTTTGCTCCAGAAAGATTTAGATGACTTACCATGGACAAGATCATAGGATGATAGAAACACAGAACAGTTTGGGTTGGAAGGGACCTTAAAGATCATCTAATTCCAACCCCCTGCCATGGGCAGGGACACCTCCCACCAGACCAGGTTGCCCAAAGCCCCATCCAGCCTGGCCTTGAACATTTCCAGGAAGGGGGCATCCACAGCTTTTCTTGTTCGAGTGCCTAATCACCCTCTGAGTAAAGACTTTTCTCCTTATATCTAATCTAAACCTACTCTCTTTTAGCTTAAAGCCATCCCCCCTTGTCCTATCCCTATACCCCCTGACAAAGAGTCCCTCCCCAACTTTCCTGTAGGCCCCTCTAGGTACTGGAAGGCCACTGTGTGGTCTCCCCGGAGCCTTCTCTTCTCCAGGCTGAACAACCCCAACTCCCTCAGCCTGTCTTCACAGGAGAGGTGCTCCAGCCCCTTGATCATCCTCATAGCCCTCCTCTGGACTCGATCTAATACTTCCACGTCCTCCTTGTGCTGGGGGACCCAGAGATGACTGCAGGGCTCCAGGTGGGGTCTCACAAGAGCAGAGCAGAGGGGGACAATCCCCTCCCTCACCCTGCTCGCCCCACTGCTTTTGGTGCAGCCCAGGATACAGCTGGCTTTCTGGGCTGCAAGCGCACGTTGCTGGCTCATGTTGAGCTTCTTATCCACCAGCACCCCCAGGTCCTTCTCCTCAGGGCTGCTCTCCATCCATTCTCTGCCCACCCTGGATTTGTACTCGGGATTGCCCAAGGTGCAGGACCTTGCACTTGGCCTTGTTGAACCTCATGAGGTTTGCACAGGCCCACCTCTCAGGCCTCTCTCAGTAAATAGAGGCAAGCCCCTGTTGTGAAGCCAAGAGAGCTGTTCTTCCTCCTGTAAGCCAATGTACCGGCTGAAATCAGGTGCCTGGAAGCAGAAAGGGGTTAATCTCGCCTCAAGTCTCACCTTTAATTGAGTAATTGAGCATCTCTACAAGCAAAGCTCAGCAAGCGAGTATGTGGATGATGCCCTGGAGAGGAGGAGGAAGGTGTCTCCCAAAATTATGCGTGCCTGCTGCAGGGACAGCAGGTGCTGCAACTTATTTTTGCCTGTGATGTTACATGAATATTGAATATTGAATAGGACAGGCTAGTTTAAGCCAACCGGTCATGGATATGAGCATCTAAGTGACTGAAAGGGCATATTTATGTAAAACAACAACAGAATAGCTGTGGCAACAAGTGCTTCATGTATCATCATTGCCTATTTTCCTCAAGGTTGCATCTGACATGTTCCTTCAGGGAAATTAAAAACTGAACATTTTTTCCTCAGCCTACTCAAGCTCTATAAAATTAATTTTGATATTGAATGACTAAGAATTCTTCATGAGCGGCACAAAGAAACAAATACTGCGGCTTGACGAGAACAAGGGCCGCTGAGACCTGCCCCTTCCCCGCCCACACTGGGGGAAGCCCGAGCTCCGCGAACTACATCTCCCGTCAGGCCTCGCTCCGCCCGCTGCAGGGCGGCCGTTCAGGCCTCGTTGCCCTCACCGCCCTCGCGGCGCGGTGCACGCTGGGAGTTGTAGTCCGCTACCCACGAATTTCTGGCTGCCGCCATGTCCGGGTGGACGGGGTCGCCTTACCTTCGGAGGGCTGGGGCGGGGGGGCTAGGGCCTGGACGGGGTGGTTGGGGTCGTGGGGTGGTGTCAGACAAGGGGAAGTCCCTTGAGTAGCGTAACTAAGTGATTTTATTTTATTTTTTTATTTTTGTTGCCACATATGCTGTATAAATGATGGGTCACCCCATGGCACGCACAGAGGAAGCTGGATGTCAGCCAAGCACCTTAAAGCGTTTCACTGATAAAGGCCTACACATCTTTTATCCTGTGTAGTTTACAGCCTTAACCTGAATCTCCATTCTGATAAGCGTTGAGGGTGTTAACGATGATAAGTATTCGTTCAGAAGGTGGCGTGCTGATGTTTGAGTCAGCCCTAGGTAGCAGGCGGAGGTGGTAACAGGGGATTCTGTGTTTTCAAGTCAGTAAGTTGTTCTTCCTCCATCAGAGTACAGAAAGTAGGTTTGGTACCTACTTGGGCAGGGGTCTCAGCTCCTGTCTTTATCTCCAAGGTGATGAGCTGCAAATATACAGATACTGTACATATAAGAAGGTTACGGACCTATTAGAGTGAGGAGGGCCGTGAGGATGATGAAAGGGCTGGAGCACCTCTCCTGTGCAGACAGGCTGAGGGAGCTGGGGTTGTTCAGCCTGGAGAAGAGAAGGCTCCAGGGAGACCTTACAGCGACCTAAAGGAGGCTACAGGAAAGCTGGGAGGGACTCTTTGTCAGGGGTTGCAGTGGTAGGACAAGGGGGAATGGCTTTAAACTAAAAGACAGTAGGTTTAGATTAGATATAAGGAAGAAATTTTTTACTCTGAGGGTGGTGAGGCACTGGCACAGGCTGCCCAGAGAAGCTGTGGATGCCCCATCCCTGGAGGTGTTCAAGGCCAGGCTGGAAGGGGCTCTGAGCAACCTGGTCTGGTGGGAGGTTTCCCTGCCGATGGCAGGGGCTTGGAACTAGGTGGGTTTTAAGGTCCCTTCCAACCCAAACCATGCTGTGATTCTGTGAATTCTACCTTATCATTGGCTTGGACACGAGGGGCCTGTGTTGTGTTACAGAGACCACTGAAACGTCATCCTAGGCAGAACCAAGAATGTATGGGTTGAAATTAGCATGTGGTAATTCTCTGCCTTTCTCCTGATACCTAGCACTTAACTCTTAGTCTTAATTCTAGTCTTAATTCTTCAGTGCTCTGGAGAAGATTTGCCTACAGGACAAGAGCAAGATGGTATAGGTATTGCAAGCTACGTAAATGCGATATGAACAAGACTGAAGAATGTCATCAGGCGGTAGATACACCCCTAGATCTTGCTTGACACCTCTCATATTTTCCCTAGCAAGGAATTTAGGTCATTCTTTCAATTTGTAAAGCTGTACTAATATGATCGGTAATATGCCTTATTACTATTTATCACTGTTGACTGACAATTCATTTTTTGTCTAGGCATATTTTCTTTAGGATTATCATGATAATTGTGTTTAAATAAAATACATTTCAAGTTTTGGTATTGATATCCACTTTCTCTTAACAGGAAATTAAATATTGAATGAACAGAGTGTGAGCTGTGGAGGGGTGAGAAGGGACACCTCAGGACACAGGGCACTTCAATTATGGGGGCACTTCTCTCCCAAATTAATGCAGTAATTGTTAAACTGCAACATGTTCTTTTTCATCCAGAGAAGCTCCTAAGCTTTGTTGCTTGCCCTCTCCCAGGCATCAGAGCACATGTTTGTCTTGGCTAGATGGAAACGAATCATTCTTCAATTTGACTCGGAAAAATGTTCTGCATTTTGTATAGAAGCCGTTCTTTTAAATCTTGTTGTATGGTTTCTTCTGGTGTTAATGAAGATATTCTCATTCATGCCTCAGTCTTAATCATACCTGCTTTGGTGTTTCTGTTGTAAGTCAATCTCACTCATACTTGTTTTAGCATTTCTGTTGCAAGTCATTCTTAATCACACCTGTTTTAGTATTTACGTTGCAAGAATCTACAAAATTTTCTCCTTTTTACTGTGCCAGTGTGCTGTTCTGGTCTCGGAAATTAGAGCCATCCCTGAAGGAAATGTTGGGGTCCTTCCTGCAGCCAGGCTCGGCGCTGGTAGCCAGCTTCTGTGCAGCAGCAGGTTTGTTAGCAAAGGGTTATGTTGCCGTTTAAATGCCACAAATGTGAAATGTAAAAAAGTCTTGGTGCCTGCTGCCAGATGGAGTGACCAACAGGTGCCTTGCGATGTATTTATGCGTGGGAATTATGAAAGAAAGATCTGTTAAAAGTCATGGTGCTAGCTCCTTGTTATTTTTATGGGCAAAATGGAACAAATATTTCTGCTTGATTCACCTCTTGGATTCAGCAAGAAGCCCAGGTGTGAGAGGTGTTGAAGCACTGGTGCAGAACTGCCCCAGTCCCAGGCCTCATTTTGGATGTGAACCTTTGCAAGTGAATTCTTCCATTTGGCAGGTGCTTCTCCAGCTGGCCCTGCTGAACTGGAATGTAAGAAAGTGTTTTAAAGCTTGAGATGCTGCAAATTAGTGGAGGGTGGCCAAGCTCTGGTGTGCAGTCACTGAGGCACGAGAAGAAATCTGCTAATTAGGCAAGAGCTCATCTCACATTGCCAATTTACTGCAGACCTCTGAGATTACACCATGTCTAAAAGGCACAGGGCAGCCCCATCTTGCAGGCCTGAGCTCAGCAGGGCTCTCGTGTGCTCTTGCTGAGGCAGGAGTTTACTTTTCTTTTTTCTTTTTTTAATTTAAACTTAATTCTGCAGCACTTGCCTAGAACTTGTTGCACTTTCTGTGCAAGGAGAGCAGCAATTTGATTTCCACTTCAGCCTGTGATGTTGGGGTAAAATAAGATCACATGGAGCGAGCACGTGCCATAAGTATTTTCCAGCCAGTATTAACAGATAGCAGCACAACATAAACAACACTTCAGTGCAGAGAAACCCTGGGCACGTTGGGTCCAGACTGACCCATATGATGGTGCCTGGTGTTTTGAAGCACATCCCCCTGACCACACAGACCTGCAGCATCTACAGGTTTTGGAACGGGAGTGCAGTGAGGTGCGGACACTGGGTGAGCAAGAGCTGTGGGCAGTAGACATTTTCCAGAATAAAGAGTTATTTCTGTGTACCATGGGCTCGGCGTGTTCAAATTAGTCATGATTGTAAAAACATCTTCGCCATCCTGAGGAGTCCTAGCCTACAAGGTCATTTATTGTGCAGTTGTTCCAGTTCTTTGATTGTTCTTGGCACTGGGGCTTTGCATCTGTTTTTCCAGGGACAAATATTTTTTCCCTCTCTGCTACACCACACCTAAGCTCTTTTTGTCGTCCCTGTGTGATCAGATGATACTGAAGAATGGGCTCTTGACCTTTTCCCCTGACTTGACAGGCCTGGGACGTTTCCAGAATTGATTCTTCTATGTAGCTATCTCAGAGCTCTGCTTCTCGAGAGCTTGAATGAGGTTGCACAGAGACACCCAGGTGCCAGCAGGTAATAGGGCTGAGGGCATTTGGGGTCATGAAAATACGTGGTGAGAGGGATGTGGTTATGTAATGGAGAAGAAGCGGCTGCCTCATGGGATAGAGGAGGAACAAAACTAAATGGAGCACACAGAAACACCATGTTGAGTGGTTTGGGGTCAGTGACTCCAAGGTCATTCCAGAAAGAGATTTTAATTGTCTTTCTGCTGGGGAATGGCCCGCAGTAGTTGCGTTGCTACATTCTTGGTGCTCTTGGTGAAGTGGTAGTAATCTTAGCCCTTTTGGAGCCAGTGAGCATTTTTTTTTTTGACAGAAGTAGTGATCAGGAAAGAATTACCAGATATATCTACACAGGTTGGATATTTACTTGGAGGCTGGAAAAAGAGAGCGGAAGTGCCCAATTTCACTGCAAACTAGCTGTGTTCTTTGGGGCCCATTAAAATAGCAGTGCAATGCAGTCAAAACCCAGAGGCAGCAAATACAGTTAGAGGCACAACTGGTGGCACTCTTAAAATTCCCTAATTCCCCCTACTTGCAATTTGGTAGCCTTGGGCCAGAAATGATGTTGTGAAAGCAAGCTCACCCGTATCTGTGTGTGAAGTGTTTGACAAATCCCAGTTTGTACATACTCTGGAGAAATTTAGAGAGCGTCCTGGCTCCGTTCCCTGCAGGCTCCATCCCCACTGATCAGGTCTCACGGGGGGCTGCAGAATTTCCTTAGGGGTTGCCTCTAGCTTGAGCATCAAACCAAGGGAGTATGAGGCCTTCCCACCTAACTCAACGACTTGAAGTATCCAAATTAAAAACAGTTTCTTTCTCCTCTTTCTGGAGCTAGTGGCGCCTCTAAGACAGAAATCGTCCTCCACAAGGGCATCTTTGCTGCCAGTAACTACGGAAGACACCTTGGTAGTACTGCCTTCTAATTGAGAAGCCACGCTTATGGTGAAAGTTAAGCAGGACGAGTCCAGGCATTTATTCAGCTCTCAGTGGTGATGTTTAGGTGTGGTAGGAGGTACAAGAAGGAGAAAGAAGTTACGATGCGACTGGAGGGAAGCTGTAAGGACATTAGGTTGCAGCAAGGGGCAGAAAGGAGAGGGAGAAGAAAATTTACTTCCTAGGCATTCGTTGGAAAGGGTGCTGCATTTTTCAGGTTTGGGAAACGGTTTTAAGACCCTCTGAGCAACTGAGAGAAGGGTCACTTACCTGATAGTGGTGAAAAACTGCCTGGCTTCCTGCCCTTGCATGATGTTTTTATTTATTTTTATTTTCTTTTCTCCAGTGATAGGAAACCAGTGTCTGTACTGCAAATTTTATTTCACCTGTCAACACCCTTGAAGCCTTTGCCATGACAGTGATATCTGACAGCACCTGACTACACATCAGTGGAAGATTTAGCAATGATAGAAAGGATTCATTGCAGGAGAATATAGGAGCTCTTGTACTTTCTGGCTGTTCCTTACATGACTTTTTGGGACCTGTGTACTGTGGAGGCCACACTAGCCTGTGCTGCCTTTAAGGCCTTTGAATCTTTATGGACAGGTATGGAACATTTTGTCCACGAAGTCAAAAGTTTTAAGGCTGAGATTAAATTGCCATTTTTAAGTGAATGACATTTTGTCTCCAGCAGATGGTGATAAAATACCACGATTTGGCCTACAGAGCACCAGCTGTTCCTGACAAAAGTTGAGACCGGCTCTTCTTGTGTCTCAGGGAAAAACTGCTCAGTTTAAACAGTTTGAACCACAATTGGGATGAAGTAGTTCATAAATGTATTAATGAGGTGTAATTAGCTGGCAACCCGTGAACTATATTCTCCAGATAAAAACTGGTAATATAGCAGATAAACTGTAGTGCTAGACCCTTGCAGAACGTTACCAAAGCTACAGCCACTTTTCTGCAACTAATCCCAAGAAGTTTTGAGCCCCCCTCTTGCCACACACACAGGCACAGAGATATTTGTGTCATTCCCCTGCCCATGGGTTTGGGTTACAAGCAAACCACCGTCTTTCTGGAGTGCTATCCCAGTGCTTAACTCCCCATCTGCATTTAGAATTTAAAATCAACCTCACAGCAATATTCTTTTCTGTAATCACTGTATAAGGATTTTTTTAGGACATCTCTATTTGTTTATATAAAATCCTCTAAGTTACACAACCCATTTGAGACCTTTACCTTTATCTGAGTGTCTCACCAAGCATGGCTGTTTCTTAAACACTTCAGGTGGCTACGTCTGGCTTTACTGTAGTTATTAACATCAGTTTAATTCTATTTCATCTGAAATTGCATGGTTTCCTTCCTGTATATATGAATAAAAATAAACTAGCATGCAGCTGCTTGAGGAAGAAGTTTGAATTCAGTTACAGTGTAAGCAAGTCACATTCTTTGGACTTATTTGATGGGTAACAACCAAAGGTATTGTCCAAGCATGCTTTTCAAGGTCCAGTTGTGCTGACTCCACAGGTCTGTGTCTTCTGCCCAGACTTAGATGTTCATCACTCCTCCTGTTAAAGCTTTTTGCTTCTTCAGTTTGCCTGTGAAGTGTTCCCCGAGCTGTTTTGGGCAAAATAAAATGTATTAGTTTAAACAGATAAAATACTACACAGAATCGTAGAATCATAGAATGGCTTGGGTTGGAAGGGACCTTAAAAATTGTCTGACTCCAAGCCCCCTGCCATAGGCAGGGACACCTTCCACCAGATCAGGTTGGCCGAGGCCCCATCCAGCCTGGCCTTGAACACCTCCAGGGATGGGGCATCCACAGCTTCTCTGGGCAACCTGTGCCAGGGCCTCACCACCCTCACAGTGAAGAATTTCCTCCTAATGTCAGTCTAAATCTATCCTCTTTGTTTAAGACCATTCCCCCTTGTCCTATCATCTACCCGAGTAAAGAGTTCTTCTCCATCATTTTATAAGACCCCCTTTAAGTACTGAAATGAGTAAAAGGACCAAAAGGAGCCAATTCCTTATCCACTGGATTGTCTACCCTTCAAATCCATTTCTTTCTGATTTAGAGATTAGGATGTCATCTGGGACCACGTCTAAGGCCTTACAGAAGTCCAAGTAGATGATATCGGTAAGTCTTCCCTTGTTGACTGATGCAGTCACTCCATCACAGAAGGTCACCAGATCAGTCAGGCACGATTTGCCCTTGGTGAAGCCATGCTGGCTGTCTTGGATCACCTCCTTGTCCTGCATGTGTCTTAACATTGCCTTCAGGAGGATTTTTTCCATGATCTTCCCAGGCGCAGAGGTGAGTCTCTCTGGTCTGTAATTCCACGGGTCTTCCTTTGTACCCTTTTTAAAATGGGAGTGATGTTTCCCTTTTTCCAGTCACCAGGGACTTCACCTGACTGCCAGGACTTTTCAAATATGATGGAGAGAGGCTTGGCGACTCCATCAGTCAATTCCCTCAGGACCCCGGGATGCATGGCACCAGGGCCCATAGATTTGTAGTTGTTAAGCTGCATCAGGAGGTCTCAAACTTGCTCTTCACTTACAGTGGGAGGGACTCTGCTCCCCCAGATCCCATTTAGAGGTTTGGTGACTCAAGAGATATGGGAAACCTGACCACTAGTGAAGACCGAGGCAAAGTCTCGATAATTGGTGAGTGATCTCCCTGTCCTTGTCTCAACACTTGAGCCCTTCCCATCGTATTTTCTCCCCTCTTCCTTTGAGGGGTAGTGGGAGAGTGACTGTGGTGGAGTTTAGCTGCCCAGCTGCGTGAAACCACCCATCACAGTGTATCTGCCAAATAGGACTAAGCATTAAGAATGCCATCAGTCTTGGCTTCCAGGATTTGGAAAAACACACTGAGATACAGGGCCAATCCTGAGATGTGCTGAGCTTCCTCATTTCCTGGTAAGATCAAAGCCTCTGGTGGTGCCCATCAGCTGTTGGATGGAAGTCTAGAGAAACACTGAAAAATAGAAATCTTTCTTCCTTTGAGGTACACGACCTCCAACCCAGTCAGGCCAAGCTGTAAGCAAACACCAGCTCACCAAGGGGATGGTGCATTAACAACCTGAAGAGTAATGCTTCCTGCCCAGTGCTGGAGAAAGGGCACAAGGCTGAAGGATGGGTAGGAGGTGTTACAAGTCTCTAGACATTTACTTTAGCAAAGTACACCAGTTTCCATCAGAGGAGGTTATTGTCCACGCGTTCCCGAGTTTCCTTCAGAAAAGCAGCGCTTGTGGTTCTGGGGAGCTTTATAATTTACAATCTGTACTACTGGAGTGCCCATAAAATGATTACGGTTGGTATTTGTGTACCAGAAAAGTCACAGTCCAAGTTCAGAATTGCTTTCAGTTTGCAGCCAAATTGTGGATCTCTCCCATGAAGTCAAATTTTTTTTTTTTTAATTTTAATTTTAATTTTTTATTTATTGTACCTCAGCCAGTCCTGCCAAGCAATCCCTCAGAGGGCTCACTGTAGCTTAGCCCTGTTTTAAACTCCTTTTAAATTCTGGTCTGTATTTCAAATACAGCTGTTGTTATGTAAGCATTCACATACATCAGTCCACTGGAAGAGATGGACAGGCCCAACCAGCCAGCGTTTATAAGCTTCCTTAGGAAGAAGTGATGATTTTCCTCCTCATCTGACAAATCCCTGTCATGTCAGAGATGTTGTAATTGATCTTTGTCATTAAATTCAATAATGTCCAAATTTACAGATCTACCTTGTTTCAGGCTAATGTAGATAAATGAGGTTCACGGTAAAATATTGACTTTTACTTGGCACCTATGCACCTCAGCACTTTATGCGTTTGATTAACATACAAGCAAGGCAGTAAAATCAAATAAATGAATGCAAGGAGTAATGTTTTATTCTCCTTAAATGATATATGAGACTCGGCTATTTATAGCAAGGGGTTGGGAGCGAAATGTAAAGCTAAGCCAATTCTAGGAATGCTGATACAGGAGATTCGGTGAAAAATTGATATTCGTATGAAGAAACTTCTGTAGGGGAAGTCAGAACACCATGTAGCGGTGTAAAACTCATTTGTGCCTTGATCATGGTCTCTACCTAATGCGGTCAAACTTTACATAAGCGTTTTGGAGAAATAAGGCACATGTTTTTAACACTTAGCTACTGGAATACCTTGCTAGGGGCTGTATTAGGTTATTTGTATGTCTTTAAAGCAAGATTTTATTTCTCTCTGCAGGCAGAGTTACAGCTGAGCCATGAATACTGGACTTAATAGAGAAACTTCTACAGGAGATAATCATTATGCAGGACCCCAGACCGGATGATCATGCTGATCCCTGCGTGGACGTGACACATTCAAACCAGAGGTTTGTGCTAATGCTGTGATGGGGATGAGCTATTAAGAATGGAAAATAAGGAAAGATCCCCTCACAGACGTGATTCCTTTGAAAGAGTCCATTGCAGGGGGAACTGCTCAGATCCCGCTGGTCTATGGCCAGGGGAGTTTTCTAAATACGTCACTTAAGCACAGGAAAAATACTGACTCGTTTCACACTTATTCTCTCACTATTTTGACCCATGCAAAATACAAACAGGCACATTCTTAAGTGCTGCAAATTGTTAAAGCTCTACTGGCATCAAGGGAACAATTTCAAGAAATGAGAAGAATGCTGTGTCTCTGAGAAGCCTGTGTATGAACTGTTTTTCTCCACAAATAATGAGGACAGGTACAAAAATATGAAAAATGTGACCAGTGTAATCACAGACCATTTGTCTGTTTCCCATACCAGTGGAATCACTGTGTAAAGAGCTGGATTTATACAGCCATCAGGAAATCCCATTCAGCTTTCATTTGAAGTGGGGAAGGTTTTTCAGTGCACAAATCTGATGGGAAATGACTGAGTGGGGAACCTCAGCAGAACAATTTTCCTAAAGAATTAATCCTGGAGTAGGTCAGTGTGGGGATACTCCTGTTTCAGAGTGAAATTACTTTGGTTCAGAGACTTAGTTCGCTTGCAGAACAGACTCTGTTTTCAGGAATGGAGACTCTTATTTTGGAATAGGAAGTCTACAAGGGAAGATAGTGTAGAAGAGCAATCATGCACCTGGGTATTTTGAATGGCCTGTATTTACAGAGGGTCAGAAAATGCTGCAACAAAATGCAGTAGTGGCACTGCTTCTTCCCACCTCCTTAGTCATGTGGCTGCCTGGGTCCTGTATTCCAGAGAAGCTTTCCTGGACAACTTTTTCATAAAGCAAAGCTCTAAAGTGTTAAAATCCGTCTAAGACAACAGACTGGAAAGAGACAAGGGAAAAAAAAAAAGTATTTGGAAGGACTGAATCTCCTCTACCACCCACTTTGTAGATGGATATCTTTGTAATGTGCCTCCAAATGAGGTTTCTCTCTGTCGCAGTGTTTTTTCTTTGGAATTTTCTACCTGTTGGATTCCCCAGCTCCTTCAAATAGGAAGAGACTTTGTTTCAGTAGGAAAGTCCAAGAGCCTGTAGCATTTTCTCTTCTGAAGTTAGTAATGTAGTAACATCATGTAAGTGGGTCCTGGGAGGGCTGAGTTCATTACCAGGTCCGTGAGAGACATCTGTGAATCCTGGGGCAACTGCATGGGGTGGGATCCATCAGCACCATCAGATATGGACATCTACTGAGTCACTTGAGAGTAAATGGAAGAAAATAGTTGTTTTAATCTGAACTATTCTAGATATTTGCTATACACTACAAAAATAATGTGCCTGTTTCCTTCTGCCTATTACAAAGGGGATGTGGGATGACTAGCTGCAGTAAAAACATCTAAACAGTAGACTTCTATGGGTAAGTGAATTCGGCTGAAACCCTGATGTCATTTAATATCTTTTATAATCTGAACCAATACATTTTAATTGTGATCCTTGAGGGGAATAAAAGGGTATGAATGTGGATCACATTTTCTCCTAACCAAAGGGATTTCAGATGATAAGATCTGGAGGCTCTGTGAAGGATTCTCTCTTCTATCACAAGAAAACATTTAACAAGTCCTGAGAACTTCTAAAAACTTACCTGTGGGTAAAAAAAAAAAAAAAAGTCTCACTACTTCACAGCTTCTTTGTTTCAAGGTCATCATGAATTAATTTTGGAGAACCATGGACTCAGTTGTCTATGTCCAATAAATTATGGCAGGTAATTAAGCTATTCATTTTAACTTCACTCCTTCACTTCAGTGTCCTTGTGGATCTGATATATTGGGTGTTTTCTTTGCAGTAGAAAACTTGGATAAGTAGTCTCCCATTATTTTGATAAGCGTGATGGTAAAATGGTGTCCCACGATTTTTTTTGTGTGTGAAAAGTTACTGATTTGTTCACTGAGCAGAAATGTTTCTTTCTTTTTACTTGGGAAAACTGTTCCTCTTCTACCCAGCTTTTGATTCATTGGATCTATAGAATAGTATGAATAAGCATATCGTTATAACTGATTTTATTTTTGCATTTGTAGCTCCATCATCTTTGACAAGTTTCCATTGATAAGATTATCAATGATATTCAATGCAGTTTTGGGCCCCTCACTACAAGAAGGATATCAATGTGCTGGAGTGTGTCCAAAGAAGGGCAACGAAGCTGGTGAAGGGTCTAGGGAACAAGTCGTATGAGGAGTGGCTAAGGGAGCTGAGGTTGTTCAGCCTGGAGAAAAGGAGGCTCAGGGGAGACTTTATTGTGCTCTACAAATAGCTTAAAGAAGGCTATAGCGAGGTGGGGATCGGTCTCTTTTACCAATCACTAAGTGATATGACAAGAGAAAATGTCCTTAAGTTGCATCAGGGGAGGTTTAGGTTGGATATTAGAAAAAATTTCTTCACTGAAAGGGTTGTGAGGCATTGGACTCTGCCCGGGGAATTGTTTGACTCACCATGCCTGGAGGTCTTCAACAAATCTGTAGATGTAGCGCTTAGTGGAATGGTTTAATGAAGGACTTGGCAGTGCTTAAAGGTTAAAGTTTGGACCTGATGATCTTAGACGTCTTTTCCAACCTAACTGATTCTATGATTCTGTGATATATCTGAGCTATCACCTTCATTTTATGAATGCAGAAATGAGACACTCGGCTGTTTTCACCCATCTGGGTGGCTAAACTCCACCTCAACCCCTCTTCCACTTCCCCTCCTCAAAGGAAGAGGGAGAGAAAATACGATGGAACAGGGCTCAAGGGTTGAGATGAGGGCAGGGAGATCACTCGCCAATTATTGTCGTGTGCAAAACAGACCCAGCATAGGGAGACCAATATAATTTATTGCCTATCATTAGCAGACCAGAGCAGTGAGAACTAAAAGCAAACTAGAAACACCTTCCCGCCATCCACCCTCTTCCACCTCCTCCCCGGGATAATACATGTGGCCAACAACTGCAAATTTGGGGGGAACTAGCAAACTGCCACAAAGTTCTGGATTTTTAAATTGTCTATTTTCCAATGAAAATAGCTAGGAAAAATGTCATTTTAAATTTATAGTATTTGAGGTTTCAGAGACCTGCAGAGACATACAGATCTATCTAAATGGAGGTCTGATCCCACAGAGGAGCCAACTACAATATTTTTTACTGAGCATAGCAGAATTACTGCTCACGTTAAGTTCCTTGAAGATCTTGAGAAGCTGGTCCAAATCTAACCATATAAAGTGTGAGAATAAATAAAGGAAGTAAATACAGAACTGTGTGTGGAGGTTCAGCAATACGAGGTAAAGTCCTTGCTCTAGCACTCAAAATCTAGTAGGTTGGAGGGGACCTTTACAGGCTTCCTAGTCCAAACCTCAGCTCAGCCTTTCCAAGTTGCTCTGGGCTTTATCCATTTTGAGGCTTGAATATCTCTAAGGATGGGGATTCAGCCATTTCTCTGGCCCTCTGTAGCAGTGCTTGACTACCAGCTGGTGAAATGTCTACTTGTACGTAACTGGATTTTTTCTTGTTCTAGGGTCCATTGCCTCTCGCCTTATCACTGTGCACCTACAAGGAAAGTCTGGCTGGCTGGCTCCAGCATCTCTACACTTTTCCATTAGGTAGCCATGGGCTGCAGTAATATCTCCCTTTTGCCCTCTCTTCCTAATACTGAAAAAAAAACACCAACAGTTCTGTCGAAGTCCCATTTCTCATTCATTTCCTTTGGGACTTGGATTAGATTATTTAGCCCCATTCTGCTTTTCTCTCTATAAATTTGGGAGTAATGCTACTTCTGTAGCTCAGGAGGAGTTGTGAGGATAAATGCATGGTAGGTTTTTCAGTTATTGTGATAATGGAAGTTGTGTGGAAATAACATCGCTAGGCAGTGAGTCAGTGGTAGAAGGCATTGTCCACAGGAAGAGTCTGGAAAGGACGTGAAGCTTCTAAGCAGAGTTTTGTGTTGACTTTCTTTGTGTGTTTGTGTGTGTGTGGCTATTCCTCAACGCATATAGAACGTTCTTTGGTTTCCATGTCTATACTAGAGATGGACTGTGTGTATTGGGATGGGGATGGGACTGGTGAGAAAGAGGGCTCCTCCTTGTCCATGTCCATATTTGCAATAAACAACAAACTCAGTGGATCTCACAATCCACATTTCCTGAACAGAAGAGCTGGTTTTACATGTTGCCTAGACTCCCAATAAAATCACTGCCCCGAGGCCTGGCTTGTCTCCACTCTAAATCTCATCTGTCATGGGCAGTCCCATTGACCTCAACACTGTTATTCCTGGCGCACAAATGTGAACTCGTAACAGATTGGGTCCTTAGGACATAACAATCTGCACAAAGTGATTCATATGTGTGTTTCAGGGGGATTTGTACATACTCTGTCAATATTTGTGATCTCTGAAAATGTTGCTCTCTGGAAGGAAATTGATTTTTGATACAAAGAAGATGTTTCCTCACCTTAAAGCTGGAGCACACCCGAAAAAGCCTGAGATGGTAGTATGTAATTAAGTGTCTTCCCAGCTCATTGGATGTGCAAATGAAACACTGTTCAGAGAGAAGTCAAAAAGCGAGTAACTGCTATGCTATTGTGTCTGCTATTGTCCTGGAAAAAAAAAAAAAAAAAAAAGAAGAAAAAAGGTTCAGTTCCTTGAGGGTCAGAGTTTAAACAATGGCATAAAGCAAGCACTTGTCATGCAAACCTGATTATAGTTTAGGTGAAAGCTAGTAAAAAACATGTATATATTTTATTTTGTAAACCATTATCAAAGCATAATTCTCTTGGCTTTTTCTTTTTTTTTTTCTTTTTCTTTTTCCCAAGGTGAAGTCCTAGCTTATTCAATTTCTCCTTATACAGAAACTATTCTACACCTCTCATTGTCTCTGCATTATCTAGATTGTCTGTAATCTAGCTGAGATGGGGTGAAGGTACTGACAATGAAATTTTAGCATAGTTCAAATAAAGGAGAGCAAAGAGCCTTGCATCTCCCTGGACTGGGCTGCCCTGGTTTGGGCAGAATAAGTTCACTTTAAACTAAAAGAGAAAAACAGAGAGAAAAAAAAAAAAAGGATGAAAAGATCCAAGCAAATAACATCATCTTCATCATGACCCCATTAAGGTTAATAAAATGTTAAAATGAGACAGTGCTCACCCACTGTTTTATCTTTACTTCATTGCTTTTTCCTACTAGTAGTGCATCAATAACCTGCAGTATATTCTAACTGATTGAATAAAAAGTTATATTTAATTGGGAAATCAATGAGCAGGAATAGGGCACTGAGGTCATATAGATTGTATCATCCTGACCAATCTAACTCACTTGCCCTTTGAGCTGGTCTTTCATCATTATATTTCACTTGCCAATTCCTCAACGGTCTTAATTATAGGCACAGCAATTTGTCTTCAAATATCACACTACAGTGAAATCTATGCATCAATAAATACAGCTCAAAAGCTGTTTTCCACACTGCTGGAGAGTTAATTGCTTCCATGGTTAAAGCAAATGCTGTAATTCTTTACGTTTCTGGTGCTTTTCAATGTCTTCAAGTGACTGGAGGCCATTCAGAACGGCTAAATTAAAGGAAAATGTGTCTTTGAATATGAAGATTGGTTCTGAGCAATTTTTGACACTTTATCTGTACAGAACATTCTGTCCTTACCCCGCAGTCTGACCATGGCTAATAGCAGAGGACACTTTAGAGAGCAGGGCTAGTTTAGTCGGAAGGATCTGCTGGCTGTTTGTTTTCTTCCTGCCTCTTTTGAAGCACCAGTTGTATGTAGAGGAAGTGGTGAATACCACATTTTAAAATTTCGTCCAGCCTAAGACAAACAACTTTTTCTGTTCAGGAAAGTGCAGTTCTAGTGCCGTCCTTGTGTTCGTCCTCTCCAATGCAGGAATATTCTCTACTGTGTTTAAGCCACTTGGAAAGCACGGAGTGCAAGGAAGCCTTGAAAAATCAAACTGTGAGCAAGGCTAGTGGAGAAGTCCACAGCTGAAGACATTGGTTGGGCTGGTTGACTTCCTTGCAGGCTTTTGCACAGCCATATAAAGCATCTGTGCTTTCATTGTGTTATTCTTTTTGCATGCAATAGTTGTTGTGTTCCCTGACTCCTAAGCTGATTATAAGCTGCAACAGTGGTTTCTGTCCTGGCAGCTTGCCTCAGCTTGGTTTCTGAGTGGCTGTCAATATTTTCTGCTCTTGTAATAGGCGACTCAAAGCTCTCCAAGGACCAGTGCTGGCATCTCTAAAAGGAGAAAATTCCTTTCTTTCTAATGTTATCTTGACAAGGGTGGATGGGAAAGCAGCAGGCCTGGGACCACCAACACTGTGTTGCAAAAGTGCTGAAGGCACTAGGCTCTTCGGAGTTTCTCTACCAGCAATAGCTGCTGAATTGCTTGAAAAAACATCGCAAGTGAAGCTGTGTCCATGGGTGCTTAATTTAACCTGCAGCCCATGGGAGCTACGGTGACACGAGATCGTGATGCTCAGGATCCATGGTAGTGGATGGTGCTACTTTCCAATATCTGGAAAATGTGTTTGGCATTTAAGTGAGTCAAGGTCAAACTACAAGTCTGAATTAAGTTGTAGAGAAAGAGGCTGAAGCCTGGGTCTTCACCATACAAATAATATATAAATACTCTGTAATATATTATCAGACAGAAGACCCTTCACTTTGCCTATTCTTCATCTAAAAGATCAATTGATCAGCCGAAGAACCTCTCTTGATCAAATGTTTCATGAAAACATGTAAATAACTGTGAAAACTTTTGATCTTGATACTCTAGACTTTTCTGACAAACTCCCTTTCTGCAGAGACCTTTCCAACAAGCTCTAAACTGCTTTTCTGAAATACCTGGATAAATGTCTTATTTCTTGGGGAGTATTTTCTGTACAGAATATATATCATGCTCTGAGCTGATTTTAGAAGAGCACCAGGAGTACTTAGTTCTAAAAAACACGTGTAGAAATAATGTCTGTCTACTTAAAAATATTTATTCAAATAAAGGGCATGTCCAAGGCATGTATTGCAAGAAGCTTATTCTCTGAGCCAAGCAGAGTGGAACTATTGAACAACAGTGCCATTGAATGCATAAATAGCCAGACGACAAATCAATTATATCTACGTTAGACATTAAACATAATGGAAATAAAGGTACTATAATTGAACATTATCACAGATCTTGACATTCTTGGCTTGTAGAGCTTATATCTCAGCCTCTGCTTGGAAGGTCATCTTAGAAAGCTATCAGCCCACACAAGGGCACTGACAAGACAAGTGTGCTTTAATAAAAACAACAGCACACTGTCTTTACATCACTTTATCAGCCCACAAAAGCTGTCACAAAAAGTGACAGCCTCAGGAGAGGTTTGGGCTTCTGCCTTGACTGTGTGTTTCCAACCTTGGAAATCCTTTTCATTGAATTTTTTGCATGTAGAAACAATGTGCTGGATGTACATCACATTGTGATCATATGCATCTCTAGAAAGCATATTAAAACTAAGTTATTGCTAGAGACACTAATAGTGTTCTTCTCTGCTGTGTTCACAAGGCTTTGTCAAGGATGTTAGCACCAATACCCGCATCTTCACAGATAGCTTTGAAAGCTCTGAGGGCCGAGTGCTGCCTCCAAAATAACCACCCAGAATAAACATTAAGCCCGTCACAAAATAAGCACGTATGATCTAGTCACTGTACTTGCAGATAGGCTTCACGGAGCTTGTCATGAAAAGTGTCAGAATCCACTCAAAATTAGGCAGCTGGGTCAGAACACGCGGGACTAATATTTGCAGAATATTAAATGTAGACTTTCATCTAGAATTTTAAATGCCTGCCAAAGGTTTTTTGTTGTTGTTGTTTTTGTTGGTTTGTTTTCTGAGTATTTACACCAATGTTTTTCAACTTTGCTGTCCAATAGGCAATAACACTGAGCCGACAACATGCTGTGTGCAGCCTTCTATTTTGAGCAAGGTGTTCTTGTGGTCCTCAAGAAGCCAGGGATCCTACAGCTACTGGAAGATTTTGTGGAGAACTGCAGAAATGCTGCCACAGCAGATGCGTTTCTTGATCTTCTCTGTCAGAGGAAAACATTCATACCGTGTTTTTCTTCTCCCTTTAGCCACAGGATCTTGTTATACGGAGCTCTGATAAGCTGTCAGGTTTGTAGGCTTTGTGCAGATATTGAAGATATTATCTGGTTTTGTTTTGTTTTGCTGATGGGGATCTGGCTAAATTACCTGCCCTCAGCACATAAACCCAAACTGTACATTTTCTATGCACATGACTGATGTGGTGTTGATATATCATCCTACAAAAGCTGGAAAAGATTGTCTTGTGACTTTGCCCAGAGCAAACTGACCTTCCTAAAAATGAAGCCTTGCCTTTGTGACTGCTGCTTTAGTGCTTCCTTTGTAAGATAATTCCTTTCATGAGTAACAACCTATATAGCAGTGTATTGGAACAATTTCTGCCTACAAAGAATTCTGTCTTCTTGAGGAAATAGCAATGGTTAAATATCCATTTCTTTTACACAGTGTAGATCTGATTATTCTCCAGCAAATTCACTGTTTTTCTTGAGGTCTTCTCTGCTAGTCTCGGGCAGTGAAATAGAACAAAGTTATGAACAATATCGCTGTACACAGTAAATGGAGAAATTACTCTAGGAAGAGGTCACATTTATACTCAGACACTGTGTCCAGATGTAGTAAGGATTATGCAGATTTTTACGGAATGCCCTTTAATTAAAGATACTGCTAAAATATAATGGTTGGTACACATACAAACAAACTGAAGTCATTATTTTTTTCCTCTTTCAGAGCACAGAATAAGGAGGGTTACTGCTTTGCTGGAATATTTTTGAGACCATTACCCAGTTATGGTGCGATTCACTTGTTTCATGTTTGGTCATCCTTTATTCACATCAAAATGGATGTACTCGAGCAGTAGGTCTAGATGTTGTCAATAATGCTGACAGAACTTGCCTGCAGTATACAGTAAAAGAGAAATTACAGTAGCACAAAAAAGCTATGGCAGGACAAAGAGAAAAGAGTCTTTAAATATGATTAAATAGATCATGGATTGATCCTGAGCTTCTTGAACTGGTGCATATACAAAGACCACCGTTATTTTAAAGCAAGTGCATCCTTTTCACACATCTGAATGGAAATGGAGTTTCAGGTTGAGTAATTTTTCATGCAGCTGAATCCAAGACTAGGCAGAACCATTCTTCATCTTAAGAAAATGAACTGAGCAGAAAATAATGTCTACTCCTAAAATGGAAAAGAGAAGCTTTTGCAAATGGCAGGGTTTGTACTGTGAGGGGATTTTTATGCTCTTTTTCCTGAAATGGCCACATGAAGGTAAAAAGGAGTAGCATGACTTTAAATCATCAGGAATTTTCAAAGAAAATAATCAGCTAGGAAAATGAGCGAGGAGGTGGTTACAGTGAAAAGTAGTAAAAATGTTTGAGGTGCTGTCCTCAGTGAAAGGAGTAGTTGTAATAGAAGCATGAAATTTTGATTCTTGATTCTGCAGATTCTGCCAAAATCCTTCTCTAGTTTCTCCACATCCAAAATAGGAATACACTTAAATTGCCAGTAGACGACTCCCATAAAAATCTTGGTAATACACTCCATCTGGAACAGTGCCAGGTCCCTCATGTGTCTTGAATACACTGAAAGTTTCCAAGATTAGCCAGATTCATGCCAACATACCTACCCGTGTGCTATTTGGAAAATTGGAAATGCAGCAATTGCTATTATTAAAAGGATGTGTTACAGAAAAGTTCATGTTCAGTACTAGTCTCATCCTAAAGGTATTGAAAGGTGTTGCTGTTGCTGAAACACTTTCACCAGTGTTTAATTGTTGCTCCGTCCTCTGGTCTCATAGTCCACTTGACTCAGAGACATTAAGTATAAAAATCTTTGGGCAACAGTAGACTGTATGCCATTCCAAACCTGAGTAATCAGTTTTCGAGTTGCTCTACTCCTTGACATCTAAAATTATTTATTCTTATTTCTCAGAAGTCCCGTAGATGTAGCAATTGAATTCAGCTCAGGCCTTTGTTTGGGTCATTTAAAGGAAATGGATTTCTGTAAGGAAGAAGCTGGTTTTTGTGAGGGCATGGGAATCTTCATACTGTACTCAAGCAAACACAGGGCTGGAAGGATGATGATAAATGTATTGCTATCTAATGGCATGGCATGTAATAGTTTGAGGCCAAGCCCACCCACACACAGCACTGCCGAGTGGAGAGGGTCAACAGAGGTCCCAACGATGGTCACAGTCCCTTGGGATCATCCTCTGCTGTTGTTCCTCCTCTCACAGGGCCAGACGCACAAGTGGTAACCATGGCTAGCACTGAAGCTCGAGAGATCAGAGGCCGGGTTTTACCTCAAGTGGCTAAAGAACAAAAGGAAAGCAACAGGGACTGAAGGAATATGATATTCTGGATCTTTTTGACTTTGTCTTGCATCAACAAATGAAACTGTGTCCTGGAAGAAACTCAGGTACTGTTGGGATATATCCTGACCTTAGAAAACTGCTGGCTGGCTTGTTTGCAAGAAATTAGGAAGAAAGGATGCAGAATACTGTATCAGAGAAGTAATCTGCTCCTCAGCTCTATATAAAGCCTTTAAGATGGTTTGTGTTAAATTTACAGGCCCTTCTTTTTTTTCCCCCTACAAAGGTGATCTCTCCCTTGTGAAGCAATTAGCTATTAAGAATCAGTTTCATCATTGTCCTCATGATTCATGCCACACATTCGTGTTCATTGCAGAAGGCAAGTTAAGTCCCTTATGGGGAGAGGCCTATATAATTTTATAGTCATCTGCAGAAGGAACATAATTCAGTATAATTTGTGTGGCACAGCTCACCTATTGTGTAGCGCTGGGTACACTTACAAAGCTATCTATTAGGAGAGCTGTCATGATGGTTGTTCAGCAGTATGAGCTGAAAGGCTGCTTTTGGGAAGTGATCTGCTAAAGCTTTGTTGTATTCAGTGAATGGGAATGCTCAGAAGATGACTCCAGAGGCAGACACTCGTTCTGCACATGGGTACTCTTGCATCATATTTTCAAAAATAGTGTGCGATGTTAATATTTATAACTGCTATGAGCAAGGCAGAGGAAACAAAGTTTTTAGATTGAATCAAACCATTCTCTCTCCCTTCTGAGCAAAATACTGAGATTCTTCCACTGCTCTGGCTCTGGACAAATACAAAGAAGATACCCAGCTTAAAGGTATAGTTAAAGCCACAACTGATTAAATGAAAGACATTGATGATACTGGTATGGCTTTGAGATCCTCTAGGGAATTATTTCTCTCATTACACAATCACAAAATAGTTGACGTTGGAAGGGACAAGGCCATCTGGTCCCACCCCTGCTCAAGGAGGGACATCAGGTTGATCAGGACCATGCCCAGGTGGCTTTTGATGATCTCCAGTGAAGGAGACTCCACAGCCTCTCTCGGCAACTGAAATGGAATGGAATATAGAAATAGAGTAGAGTAGAGTAGAGTAGAGTAGAGTAGAGTAGAGTAGAGTAGAGTAGAGGATAGGATAGGATAGGATAGGATAGGATAGGATAGGATAGGATAGGATAGGATAGAATAGAATAGAATAGAATAGAATAGAATAGAATAGAATAGAATAGAATAGAATAGAATAGAATAGAATAGAATAGAATAGAATAGAATAGAATAGAATAGAATAGAATAGAATAGAATAGAATAGAATAGAGCTTCGAGACACTCTGCCCCAAGCCTGTGGCATTGCATGGGGTTGTTGTGACCAATGTGCAGGGCCCAGCAAAGGTGCAGGACATGGCAAAAGATGAGCACCTCCCTCTCCACTTCCCCTCATCATGAAGTTGTAGAGAGCAATGAGGTTACCCCTCAACCTGTTTTCTTCCAAGCTTAACAAATCCAGTGTCCTCAGCCTCTCCTCACAGCACAAGCCTTCCAGCCCCTTTACAGCTTTGCTGCCCTCCTCTGGAGGCTTTCAGGTACCTTAACATCCTTTCTATATTGTGCAGCCCAAACTGTACACAATATTCAAGGTGAGGCCTTACCAACACAAATATAATGGGAGAATCACCTCTTTTGATTGTCTGGCCATGCTAATGGATACTGATAGTAGCTGTACTGAAAATGGGAACTGTTTCATGTGTTACCATAGCTGAATATATACTTTTCAGATTGTAGCAGAAAAATACAGTTCTGTTTACAGACGTAATTCTGCACAATCTGTAGGTTAAAGAGACTGTCTTCTTGTACTGTTGTCCTTAATAACGTAGGGTGTGATTCATCTCTACTCAGACGATACGTACTGTTTGAGGACCTACACCCAAGCTAATCATGCTGGGTTCCTTTTATAGTCTCTAAATGCATTCGTAGGGCAAGTGTCTCAGGAACAAATATGCACCTTCTGCTTAGGTTGAACTGAATTTCCCTCTTTTGTTTAGCAAAGGAGTCTAAAATGTGTTTGCACTGTAATGTCTGTGTTTGATCAGGTAAATCTTACCTTAGCTTCTCTGTAGCTTGCTTTGAATTAACAATGCTACAGAAAGAGAGGGATGGAATATCTGCAGCTCCTAGGAAGCTGAGTCCAGAATGGGGGAGGATTAGAAATTTGGGGTGGACTGGTTACCACCCTCATTTGTCTTCAGCCTAAATGTCCCCTGTCTCTTCTCTTTTCTTGAGGTTTGTTTTCTTGAGTTCAGGCTCTTTTTTTTTTTTTTTTTTTTTTCTTTCTTTCTTTTTTCCTGTGCTCTGCATTTTCTTCAAAGGCCCACATCTTTCCTGAAGTGCATGGCGAAACCATGGTGAGGGAGCTGCAGGCCGCCATGAGGCCTCCCCTCAGCCTGCTCTGCTCTGGGCTGAACAAGCCAAGGGACCTCAGCCACTCCTCATGTGTCTTGCCTTCTAGGCCCTTCACCATCTTCATAGTTCTCCTTTGGACACTCTCTAATAGTTTTATGTCCTTTTTATACTGTGGTGCCCAAACCTGCACCCAGTGCTCGAGGTGAGGCCACACCAGAGCAGTACAATCCTTGCCTCGCCCGTCTGGCAATGCTGTGCCTGATGCACCCCAGGGTATGGTTGGCCCTTTTGGCTGCCAATCTACAGTGTATAGACTGATTCTACAGAACTGCAGTGTAATCCATTGCTCCCCTTTTATGTGAGCACTGTTGATCATTCCTACCCCAGTGAAGGGCCTCATCATGCCAGCATAATGCCACATGCTTATTAAATATGCTCTGTCTTCCATCATACAGGTCTTTTACAGTGCTAATACAAAACCTAAGGCAAGCCTTTGCTGCACAAGATGGCACGTCCTCCTTTTTTGTCTGTGAGCCTATTTTTGTTATTAGTCGGAACCTTCATTCAGAGGCTGAAAATCCAGGTGTGGTGGGGATGGCACCTGCAGGGGCAGCGGGGAGGCAGACATCAAAAATCAGCTTGGCACTTCCAGGGAGTTGCTGCTGCATGTGAGCCAAGACCTGCAGATGGTATCATGTCTAGTCAAATGCTGGTCATGGGAGTTCATTTTAAGCAGAAAAGTTCCGGAAACAAGACATGAAAGTGAGGTTAAAGCTCTGAACACTTGTTCCAGATCTGGATGGGGGAACAGGCACAACTGATGAGTCTTATTTTGAATAAATAATTTTATTCCACTGCAGCCTAGGAAAAATCAGGTTATAAGTCATTTCTAAATTCTCCTATTTGGCCTTTGATCCATCTTTTAACAGAAAATATGTATTAATGTATTAATGTTTCAAGTAGAAAATATTGCATAATGAATAGGGCAAAGGAGGACTTAGAAAATGGGGTCTTCAGAAACATGACACTTCCTGGCTTTGGAATATATTAACTTGAACCAATATATACGTGCGTGTATATATATATATATTTCCTTTACACAGCACTTTTAACACAAAGAGGCTTAGTTCTACATAACTTGCATTATTTTGTTGTGAATCGAACGCTGATTTTTGAGTAAATACGATGCTAATTAATTTTTCTGTAAATCGTTTAGAACACTATCATGACACAAAATGTCCTTGTCTGACTGAATTTGATTCAAATTGATATAAGTTGTCAATTCTAATAATAATTTAAACCATTAAGTGGTGAGCCTTGAGGTAAATAATCTATTATAATCTTGTTTGTAATTTATACTTATAATTACTTTACCAAAGACAGGTTATCCCTTACTGCTGAATAACCATTAAAACATCTTGATTGGGGAATTAATAGAATTTAGAATTTAGAGTAAATTTGGTATTTTTCTGCTAGCTGACACAATATTTATGGGCATACGCCATATACATGTAGATACAGAGGTATCCACTTGTATGCATAGAGGTATACATCTGTGTATGTGTGAGGTTTTTTATGTGTGTAGGTAGTAACTTAGCTTAATGTATATGTATTCTGATCGTTGTCTTGCATTTTCTCTGGATAAGATGATAAATGATACATTTCCTTTATACTAGACGATTAATATTTTATGTGCAATTTGTATTAATTACATTTAAATAGAATTAAAATTCAACTAAATGCACAGAGACATTTGAATAGTTAATTTAATAAAAATACTTTTAGTGAGGTATATATATCAGGAAAAAAATTAATGAAAGATGTTTTGTGTGTAAAACAATTTTAAATAAACAAATGAAGTATTATCATTAATTATTCAGCAAACTTTATTATTTCTGGTCATCATGCCTTTTAAGACATTAAAACTACTGAGTATCATTTGCTCTGATAGCTTCTTTTATCCAAAACAGAGGAAGAAGAGTAACTATTCTACATTTTCTATCTGTAGTTTGAAAGAAATAGTTAGTGAACTGATAAAGTTGATTAAACAGAAATTAATAGTCCCTTTGTACTTGGAAAAGAGAGTCCAAATGTCAAAATTGTTTTATAACTTGAGCAAATTCTAGTGTCTGGTATGTAGTCAGTAAATTCAACCAATTCAGCAGTTTGCCTTTCTTTGAAAATTTCATTGGTAAACATTTAGTTTAATTTAAATGAATATAATTATATTAGTTTAGACTTCAGTACAGACAGTGGTAATTCCAAATGGCTTATTTTAAGGCAAAACACATTTCTCTGTAGTAAAAACTGATTTAAATAATAATCAGTTTTTGTCTGCTTGGTTAACACACAGACTTAAAGCAATTGGAAATGACAATTAAAATAAAGGGCATTAATTTTATCCAAGGAACGGAGATCCAAAGGTCATCAAACACACCTTTTCAAGGGAAAAAATAGATGTACAAAACAAAACCACTGGTGAGTGACTCTAAACGTCAAAAGGTCCAGGTTTGACTACTTAATGCAAACAATTTGTTAGGACCTTTTGAGATTGATTTAATTCTGAAAAAAAGCTATGATGGATGAGTAATTTTCCTTTAAGATTACTACAGCAAAGGGGGCTTATGGTCTGTTTTTGTTAGGGTGAGCCTCCCCTTGGGATAGTTATCTGAAAACTGGGGTGTGGAGGTGTGCAGGAAGGGGCACCTGGACCTGCCAAGTCTTTCCCTCCTGGTATCCATCTGACTTGAATGCCAGGTGGAAGTGAACAAGCATGTATTCACCAGCTGGCCGATTAGCTTAATACGACAAGCACTACAATGAATGCAATGTTTTTGAATGAGAGCTGGCTTGTCCAGCTGGTTTGGAGTCCAAAAGCAAAGCAGGGAAATGTCTGCACAATTCAGTGCAGACTGACTTGTTTTAAGACTAATGTCAGGCCAGGAGCAGACTTTGTTCACACTGCTGCCCGCGTTTACTTCAGCTGGATGCAGCCATCCCCTCTTCATGGGTCACCTTGGTGGCAGCTTGCTTGGGTCCTGCTGGCCCAGATCCGAGGCTGAATGTACGTTTGTGCAAAAACCATACAGGGTGCAGCACGAAATAGCTGTGTCTGTTGTACAGCTACACCGCTTACTCACACAAATGTGATATAAGCAAGTGGCAGGCGTTTGCAGAGGTCTGCAGGTCACATCTGAATTCTTTCTGGTAGTGCTCTTGGAGGAAGTGATCAACAAGACATTTCACAATGTCCTTACCACTTAATATAATACTGCAGATAGCACTGGCCTTTCAGTGAGCAAAATTCCTTTGAGGAGGATCAGGGAGGGTGAAGTTTTCATGGGTATCATCTCATAAAGATGCTCTTGTTCTTGAATGAATCAGGATTCCTGTTACTTAGGTACTATAAAGAATTCCACAGCGATAGAAGTCTTTAATTTGGGTCTGTCTGCAGACTCAGGAAGGCACCACTGTATCATCCAGATCTGGACGTTTTATTTGTTACTAAGCAGAATATAAATTAAATGGGGGTGGTGGTGGTAGATGGAAACTCTTCATAGAAAACCTTTTCTTTTTTTTTTTTTTTTTTTTTTTGACAAGACAGTTTTCAGTGGCAACTTCCATAACTGCAGAGTCAAAATTCACCAGGACAAGGAGGTGTGACTTAATTCTTGCTTTCCTGTCTCAGAGGCTGTGTCCTCCAAACCAGAACAGGAGTGCAGGCCAGAAGTATTCCTCAGGAGGAGATGAAGTTACTGGAGGGATCTTTGTATGAGAAGTCAGGATATTTATTTATTATTATTATTATTTTATACAGCAACAGATGGAAGCATCTTCATGGTGCAACTTTTACTAGTAGAGCTAAAGTTCAGTTTCACAGTTTGAACTTCTAATAAAGTTTACTTTAGGGCCCAAAAGAATGAATTTCTGGCTGATTACAAAGCTGTGCTAACCACACAGCTACCTCAGGGGGGATATAAATAACTGTTTTTACATGTAATAATCTAATAATTTGTTTCACTCCAATGTCAGCAAAACCCAAAAAACTCTAAGTAAAAGGAAAAAGCAGTGATCTGGTTTTGGAGCTGCTGACTTCGCTCTTGTTATCAGGCATCTGGAAATGATGCAGTCAGATTGATGCCTGTATTTAACAGGAGGTGTGAAAATGCAACCTCGCATCGTGCCTGCAAAAACAAATATCTGCTTTATAGGACTTCACTGCAGCCCGGACTGTAAGAATAGGAAGTCCCTGTAGACTGTGATCACAGAGGAAGGCAGAACACAGCTTTCTTATGTTTTAGAAATCTAGGGGTCTGTCTGTTAGCTAGGTTCTTACTTCTGGTTCTGTGTAATATTTTGTCTTGCTCAAAGCCTTACTTTAACTCCGGGATTTTGGCACAGAAAGGTTTCTGGGGATTTAGGTGATGCCGACTGACCTCTGGAGAGCTGTTGACTGATACCCACTCACCCTCGCATCCCTGTTTACTTTTAAAATGGTGGCAAATATAACTCCTTGCAGTAGCTCTGAACTTTGCAGTTGCAACTTGCTTTGGTTTTCCTTCCTGCACCTTATTTTCTAATCTAATGGCTGGCTGAGTGAAATATGGGACCTTCCAGGTTTTAATCCTGCCTAGTAGACAGGGAAAAAGTCTGTCCATTTCAGTAGTAATCTGCTAAAGAAATCTATTTTAGATAAAACAATTATGTCTTTCATTTGTTCTTTTTTTTTCCCCTTGAGCTGACATACAGTTCCTTCCAACTCTATAAAGGTGTTTTATTGCACTTACTAAAAATGTCAAGGATACTAAACAGCAATGCATAATTTAAAATAGAAATTGTAGGCAATGGAGTCCTTACAGCCACAGCTTCCTGAGAATCTATTTATTGCTATTTTACTATATGCTCTAATATCAAGGTTCAACTTCCAGTGTGTTTGTCTGGTGGGAAAAAAAAAAAAAAAAAGCAGAAGGAAAGAAGAGACGGGGACTGCTGGTAGATACAAGTGGGTGATTACTGGACATCTGCCAGTTTATGTAAGATAAACGGATATCGTTAACTTCGTTGACCACACTGAAGTACAGAAATTATGCAGAAATATAGGCAGGAAAACATTAAACCAAAAACACATGCCTGAATTCAAGTGTTGGGAAGCTGAGAAACAGAGGTCATCCCTTCCAGCAAGATTAAAGTAACCTTGGTTATGGGTTAAAAAGCAAACGAAGGCTAGGGTAATTTTATTTGGTTTTAACGTCTGGATCCTTTGCTGAGGTCGGTATTGGTTAGGAAAGATGACAAGGTTCAGCTGAACAATAATCACAATGACACGGTGGTATGTTGGCGTCAACTTGATGAAAATGATCTGTGTAGGCACTGACTATCATGTTTTAATGCATTAACCAAGGAGGTTAAGAAGTCCCTAGAAAAAAAAGACACCTCTGGGTAAAGCAGTTTGCAAGCTGTGTTTGAAGGGCATGTTTTTTTGAGGGATGTTTTTATGTACCTATTTCACACGTCCTCTGCTAGGGTTTTCTGAAAGAAAGCTATTAGTGTGATTTCAGTCAGAAATAGAGTTGTCTGTCTCTCTATTGATTTCTGCTTAAGCTGCATCCCAGGTTTGTCATAATTTTAGTGCATTTGTTCAGAAATGAAACTGGCAAAAGCAACAAGTGTTAATTGAGCCCCGTTTAATTTTAATTTACTCCGATAGTCAGTACCTCACGCTCTGTAAAGGGTAAATAGCCCTTTATTTACCACAGGAAATGTCTTATGTGCTGAGACAGGAGTCAGCCTAACAGATGAATATTGAGGAAATGTGTTCACATTAGTCTGCCTGGGCTTGTGATAGCCCCGAGCATGTGTCCCTTTTCAACAGAGCTCACAGCCCTGACATGATCACTTGAGCCGAGATGCCTTTTCTGTAACAGGGTGACAAGATCTGTCTTGTCATCCCATCCCGTTAGTATGGCCGTGAGAATGCAGAAATGAAGATCCTCAACATTTTTTTTTTTTTTTTTTTTTTTTTCCCACTGCAGAAGCAAATCCTGCCGAGGAGAAGATGATTTTCTGCAGGCATGGAGCATGGAACAGGACGTAGTGGCACAGCTCACAGCTGCAGGGATCACACTCCCAGCTGGCACCATCTTGCACTAGGAGCTGAGGATCAGCCAGCCTTTGGGAACGAATTCCCTTATCTCACTCTTTTAATTAACTTTGGTTGAAGAACCCACCACTACACTTGAGACCACTTGAATGTGAGATGTAAGTACATTGGTAAGTGCTTGCACAACTGAGGCTGTTGGCTGGAAACGGGAGCCATTAACTCTTGCACGTCAGGTCTCCTCCTTCCATAACAAATCCTGCATGGTGAAAATGTGCCAGGTGATCAAAGCAAGCTGGGGCATTTTCTTTCATTTATATTTTACTGGATTCACGTTACAGTTGTTCATTTATACCTCTAGCTAGAGGCAATAAGGTATGTCTATCAGCACCCAAAGGGGGCCTGAACTGACTAGAAGAGTGGATTTTTCTGAGTGATTTATCTAGACGAGTCTCACCAGTGCTGAATGCTTCTGAAGACTGCCTTAAATTGACATGCTCGGTTTACAGCTTGCTGTTTTTCCACATGAGGTTCTGACATACATTTTGTTGACTGAGAATAAAATTCCCTTAAAATCTCTTAACTGTGTAGACCTACAGCACAGTATTGCCTTTACTAGTAACAGACCACGGTTTGTGCTGAATTTGCAAGGCCAGAGGACTGAGGCATGTCAGGCTTGCTTGCTTTGAACTCTTCTTGACCTGCCTGAGCTTTGTTTTACTTGCTGTAGCTGTAACAGCAATTTTTCTAATTGACCAGGCGTCGACAGCTATTTTGTTTTACTTTTGTTTGGCTTTGTGTGGTAGCCCCATGTTTTTACGGTGCTAACACAATGTTGTAGTGCAGAGAAATACAAGCTCGGTAGGGATAGCGGAGGCCTTGAGAAGAAACAGGACATGGCGTACAGGGAGTACAGGCACAGAGTGATACCAATGGTTAGTTGAAGAAACGAAGACCTGAAGCTGGGCAAAACTGGTTCTAGGGATAACAAAGGGGACAAAGAACAAATATCTAACATATGCAAAAGGCACCATGTATTGTAAATGTGATGTGATGCTGCAAATAAATTCTTTTCTTTAATAATTAAATCTGGACAGTTACGCTTAAATTGTTAATATTTCAGTTACACTAACAATATGTTCTTGGCTTTATATGTATACAGTGTGCTTCCTTTTTCTGGATATCAGCACACAAAACTCAGTAGGTCTTGGGACCACTAGAAGGATAAAAACAATTGGGCTATTGTCAAGCGTGGCTGGAACAGAAAGGACGCACAAGATTTGTTAAAAGGCAGGCTAGAAAAAAAGAAGTAGGAGAAGAATGATTTATTTGCAATTCTCTCTCTCTCTGTTTTTTGGTGGAACTTCCTATGTCCCCATGTATCTCACCATGCTGATAGACGATTGACATTGTGATGCCTTAACACATCACTGTATGCTGGCTGACCTGTGGTCCCTCTCCCTGCTGGCCTGCTTAGTCTGTGATTAATACAAAATGATGCAATCTTGCCTGATGCTTTTTCACCATGGGATGAGAAATGATCTGCTTTGCATTCGCCAGGAGTTAAGGGCATGCACACAACTACCCAGGCTCTCCTGATAGGCAGCAGCTCATGTGCTAAGTGGGAGATTCATGTTTTGGTGTCCACATTCTTGTAGTCAAGTAACCAGAAATGCCATGCAGCTGCATGAGGTGGTAAATTAATTCCTATATGAAAGCAAACAATCTATATTCTAGTTTACCTACTTATCTGGCTCAAGTCTAGGTACAAATCCAGGCAGTGCTGTGAAAATAATGATAAGATCAGACCTTCAAATTGCGAAGCTCGTGCAGTTACTAACAACTCCTAGAGCCCTATGAAAGTCTGACTAATGTGCTTGTCTTTCCATAAAATGTGTTTTTTGTTTTGCAAAGAGAGGCCATACATTTCTTTTCCTGTAATCTGCTGGATTCACATGTGAAAATGCTCTGATCTCTTCAAGGGGGGGAAGAGCAGTGAAGTTTGTACTGTTGGGCCACACAACATCTTTCTCTAGGGAACCTGCTTTGGCAGGGGTTTGGACCCAATGATCTCTTGAGGTCCCTTCCAACCCCTACAATTCTGTGATTCTGTGATATTTCACTTAGTGTTCATCAGTTAATCAGTCTCTACAAGGGGCTATGAAAAGGGAAAAACCTGTTGGCTCAGGTTGTGCAGCCATTTCTGTGTGGATTCAGAGTTAGGACATGGGGTGCCTGGGATTTTGTAAGCATGCTCTCGCCTCTAGCAAGTAGAGGCTAGCTCAGAAACAGGACTGAGGACTGCAAGCAGGATGTATGCAGAATTAAAAAGCCCACTTTCAAAGCTCTGATAAAAGCGTCTTGCTAATGTACCCTGTGGTACATTAACTCACTAATCACAGCCCTATCTGAATATAAGGTATATTAATTTTAGACAATATTGCCCTTTCCTCAGGCCAGACCCACTTCTGCCTGTGCAGATGAATCTTTAACTCCAGAATAACCAGATAGGGAACTAAATATTACCCAGAAAAAGTCTTCTGAAAGCCTAGTGAGGCAGGTGAGTTAAATGAACCCCAAAATACACACAAAATACTTTTCTACTAGCTTTCTTTTAATGGCTTTAAACTAAAAGAGAGTAGATTTACATTAGCTTATACATACAAGGGAAAGATGAGTTTTTCAGTAACCCCAGTGACACTAAAATGTCATCAGTCCTCTTCTTCTTTAAAAGAGCATTGTTCCTTTCAGGAAAAATCAGCTTCAACTTTGTGATGGCATGATAAAAAATTCATGGCTTCCTGCTGTTGGGTTCCAAATGTGAACAGGTATGTGTTAGCACTCTTGCCACCAGAGTCTGCGGGTATCAATAAATTCTCAGTCTGAAGCCTTCCTGTTGAAGGGTATCATTCTGGATGTCAATTACCTGTGATGTCCTTATATCTCGTTTCACACCATTTTCCCTCCTAAATCAAATTAGGCAGCTGTATTTCCAAAGGCTGTTAACTTTACTGGCAGTGGTCCCCCTCTGGAGATATATGCTTCCTAAGTACTAATTCTCTTCAATTAAGCTGCTTAGATCATGCTGCATTGATCAGGCAATTAATTGATTGCTGAAGACTTACCTGAAACAACAAGTCAGCTGTTTCCCTTCCCTACGAGTTACTAACCCCTCATTTTTCGGACTCAATAAAACTCAGAAGTATGGCATTCATTTGTAGTTTAGTGTAAACAGGCATCCTTTGGTGCAGATAGCTTCTTGTTGCTCGTCTTCATTTCCCATCTCAAAGGAAAGTGCAGCCTTCCTTCTAACATCATAGCAGTCTGATGGATGGAGGACAGTAAATTGCTCTGTGTCTCTCTATTTCAAGTAATGCAAAAATCAAGTGGCCGTTGGATGCGGGCTGGAACTGCGAGCCTGATTCAATTGTGCTGTATTGTGGTGCTGTGAAAAGGCATGCTTCATCTTCCCTACTGCTATGGGATAAGAGTGGTTTGCTTCTTATGATGCTGTGGGAAGTTATTTCCCCTATAGCAGCTATTTGTTTAAAACAAAACTTGTTTTAAGGGTAAAAGGAACAGTATATAACAATACCTCAGGCTACAACTAACTAGAGCCATTGCACATTCAACCTGTGTGCTCTAAATTGCAGCAAACACAAAGGTTAGTGTCTTTCAGACACAGGACTCAGAGACCTGGTAGATGGGGTATGAATTCTGGTGGCCAGCCAGGTTAGCACATTGCACTTGCTGTTCTCCAGAGGTTCAGAACAAATTAAAAATAACAGATACTAGAAGGTAATGTTTGCAGTAATAAAAAACTGAAGGTAAGCATTTGAAAACTAGACAGCTTTCTTGGAGTTTGCTGCAGCCAGTGGGAATCCTTTCAGAGTCTTCAGGGGGCTTTGGTTTGGACTGCTCATGAGCTGGAGAAAGGGTAATGTAAACAGTGATATTCAGATCTGTGGTAAAGGCTGCTTAGACACACAAAGAGAGTGAATTAATTCCACGGTGAAGTCAGACCGAAGTTTAATTTCTGTTAGATCTGCCATGAGAAGTAGCTGGATGCTCAAGGCCAGGGAAATGTCCATAGCTCAGCACATGCCTGTGCTGATATTGGCAGAAATCTTTAGCTGTAGATAGAGCCAAAATGGGATTCAGCCCTTGTTTTTGACAATAAGTTCTGAATTGGAAAAGTAAATAGCAAGTGAGCAATACTTGCATGGACAATATGTTGACACAGATACATGTTTGGCTGGCTCACCACAAGGAAAGCACAGCTGTGGGACTGGTGGCACACACGAGTACAAGCATGCTGTAAATGCTGTGGTTGGACCCTGAAATAAACTGCCCGTCTTTAATTGCTGCTCAGTGACCATATCTCCACTTTGCTGACTTCTCTTTTCCCATGTTGAAAAGATTCCTCCCAAATGTGCTGAACATTTTAGGAGGTAAGCAGTGGGGTAGGATCTTCCTTTCATGCTTCCTTGGTTGTTGTAAGCAAGAAGTAACTCAGATAAGGTCTGCAGGTCGTACAGTGATGATGGTTAAGAGTGAGTCCTCAGGCTCAGGGGATTTCTGCTGGCAGAAAAATAATTTAAGGGAGAGGTGAAGGAGGTTTGGAATCACTATTCCTCAGATTCTGGTGTATAAAAGAAACAGAGGAATGCTGCACTATTACCATGATTATTGATTGAACAGATGTGCATGGCATGTACTTATATACTTATTTAGACGTGTAGATTTTGTTTCTGGTTAGGGTCAGGATGGAAAAAGGAAATCTTCTGAGTAATGTGTGTATGAACTTTCAGCAGTTTTGAACAGAGAAGTGTTAGCTGTCCTGCACGTTGTTTTATTTTCAGAAGATTTTTTTTTTTTTAATAAGCATTCTCATTAGTAGAAGCTTATTTTAGTTGAACCTCAAATTGAACCCCAATTCTGAATATTTTGTGCTCTATTCGTCTTTGCCTTAAATATGAAATGAAGTCACAAGGGCTGTTCTCGGTCTTGTCTGCTGCAAGAGTCAGGAAAATTAATATGAATGAGATTTTAAAGATGGAGTCTACGGTTGTCGCCTGTCAGACTTCTGTGAATGTGGGTTGTATCCATTTTGATTTAAAGCAAATGATATGTTCAAAAAACAAGGAGGCAAAGAACTAGATCCTCTGGGAGGAGAGGGCTACAGTAGCAACCTTTGTGTCCCTACAGCTAAGACCTTGACTAATGACTGTTTTCCCCTACTTGTGCATGCATAATACATGCTCCCCTGCTTTATGTCCTCGTGTTTATTCCCTGACATCCTCGGGGGCTTAATTTGTGGCCACACATAGCAAAACAGCACCAGTCACAGCAGCCTTGCCACTCTGCCTCTCCCGCCTTGCCAAAGTAGCTTAATGTGCTATTGGCATGTGACAGTTTAATCAGTCCTACCTGTCTGTCCAGCCATGTCCTTTACTTGTGACAACCTAATCTGAGAGGAGCAAAAGCAGTTTAAGAAATGACCTGTGTCAAACCAACATTTTAACCTACATTTGCTATTTTCTTCTCTGGATATAGAAAAGCTTATGTATTAACTGGAGGGGGCTGCCTCTTGTCTTTCGTTCTGTCTGCTGCTAAAAGGCTTAGGGTAAAGATAGGATCATTTGTTGAAAAAGCCACTCATCTTCATTTGGATATTTCCAACATTGCTTTTGGGGCACTTTTTTGGTGATTCCTTCAAGCTTTCAGTAAGACACTGCATGGAAACAGCTATGTGGTGACTATGAGAACATTTCTGGGCTGACTGAATGCTGACTGCAGAGTACTTAGAAGATGTGTTTGAAAGATGTGTTCCTCTTCCTAAAGGGGCAAACCTGGCCTATATATTGACATTTTTCAGATCTTAGATTGTTCCAGTCATTTGCTACCCTAGGTATTACCCATACTTACTCTCCATAAGTATAATCAATGCAGTCGTCTGCATCAGCTGATAGAGCCAATAAAAACAGATAAAGGAGAATCCTATATCTGCAGCCTGTGGACAGAAGCTACAGCCCAAGTTGTTCTCTGCATTATATCCCCATTTTCTGACTGCTCACCAGATGCCTGTAAAGCACAAACTCCTTCACATCCACATACTTAGGGCCATTTTCCTACAGAGCTGTTGTGTTCTTACCTCACAGTGAATAGCATGGTAGGCTTCCTTGGTATCCTGTGGTGTCCTGGTGACCCAAAAATAAATTTTTGTGTGTTTTCACTGAAATGTCAGAAGCAAAATGAGAGGGGTATTACAGTCAGAATGGTGTTTTCGTAGGATAATACTGAGGCTGTGTGGTACATGCTCTGAGATATGTCATGAGAGCCTGTGGGGAAGTTTGAGAGCACGGAGCCTGCTGAAATACTCTTGGAATACTCTAGAACGGAGAGAATCAAAACGGGTTTAGTCTCATCCACTTGGAAGCTGTCCTTGCAGAGAAAGACTCCCAGACAGCCCTTGGGCTTGGGCTTGGAGAGGGAGTCAATTGGGTAGCTCAAAGTAAACAGATGGGATCCAGTATTCAGGCTTGCTCCTTGGCTGCCTGTTGCTTATTCAGCAGTATCTGCCCTCTAAGTTCAGATATTGGCAGATGAAAGTCAATGAAGAACAAACAGAGAATGAGAAAGAATAGAAATAGAAACAGAGAATGGCAGTGGAATCACTTTCCATGGTCTGTGCAGAAGATGAGGCCTCAGGAGAATTGTTTGGTACATCACATGTGCAAAAGGTGCCTAAGGAGGAGAATCCTGAGCTTCCAGAAAGACTGGCAGTAGCTGAAATCACTGTCAGTGATGTTCTAGTCCAGAGAAGCATGAGGAAGAAACCCAGCCAAACCATGATGGCACTGCTCATAGCATGCAGGAGCGCAGTTTGAAAGTGATCCATTTAGGGTAAGCAAATTATTTTGGTCTCGTCCTAAGAAAAGGACTCGATGGACCTGACCCAGTTAAAGTGGAAGCAGTGAAGCAGGAAGGACTGGAGTATATCCTACTGCAGTAGCAAGGGTAATGGGATCTCCAAAGTTCTCCTTCTTCTGAAGTGAGGGGAGTAAGATAAATGTAGCTGGGTATCTGTCAGATAGTGTTGCTCTGGGGAGGAAGATAATTGTGACATTAGGAAATTTAGGTCTAAAAACAAACTGAGAATAAGATATATGGACAGATGCAATAGAAGGAAGTCATTAGTCCTGGGAGACTTTTCCATTTACAAGGTTAAGAGGCTAAAGAGGCTGTTTAGAGGGATGTGAGTGACCTCTTGGCATTTTGGTTTCTGTGACCTCTTTACAGAAATGAGCATTTACTCCTGTCAACACTCTTTCAGTCTAAATAATAACAAAAAATGTGAGCTTCTCCAAGGCTTCTAATGTAGCCTACCTCTCCATCATCCTCAAGGCAACTTGAGAAGAGTGGACTTTAGTTAGCTGACTTTGCTGAGGTATTTTCAAATTTAGAGTTCATAAGAATGTAAAAACCTTGGAGGGACAGAGAATTGCAAAAAAAGGTCAACTTTAGAGCTCAGAGTCACTTCAGATTTGCAAATGGCATTGTCATTCTTATAGAAGCCCTGGAGAGTGAGGGAAAGAGTAATTAGGGGGAAGTTCACAGAAGGTGAGGAATAATTAGGAGCTGCTAAGAAACAGCTGATGAGGACAACTCGGACAGTGCCTAGGAAAAAGAGAGCTGCAGCTCATATACACCTAAATGAGGTACACTTCTGATCAGAGGTTAGGGTTTATATATAGGGTCTCTTTTTGTGTCTGTCAGCATTCCTTGATTCATTCACTTGTCTTGCTCTTGAAACAAGTCTTACGAAGAGCGGCTGAAGGAGCTGGGATTGTTCAGCCTGGAGAAGAGGAGGCTCAGGGGCGACCTTATCTCATGCTACAGGTACCTTAAAGGAGGCTGTAGCGAGGTAGGGGTTGGTCTATTCTCCCACGTGCCTGGTGACAGGACGAGGGGGAATGGGCTAAAGTTGCGCCAGGGGAGGTTTAGGTTGGATATTGGGAAGAACTTCTTTACTGAAAGGGTTGTTAGGCATTGGAATGGGCTGCCCAGGGAAGTGGTTGAGTCACCATCCCTGGAGGTCTTTAAAAGATGTTTAGATGTAGAGCTCAGTGATATGGTTTAGTGGAGGACTTGTTAGTGTTAGGTCAGAGGTTGGACTCGGTGATCTTGGAGGTCTCTTCCAACCTAGACGATTCTGTGAACCCCAGTACTTTTGTTCTGCTGAAGCATTGCTACTCTTCTAGTTACGGTAGTAGTTGAACCTCTTCTTCCCAAATGGGGACCAGAGCTGAGGAGGCAGCTGAACCCAGATATTAGCAGGACATGAATGTTGCCTTGGTGTAAAGATTCTGAAGTTTGACTTTAAATGCTGTCCTCTGTGCTGCTTGGGGCCGGTTACTAAAACACCTCATGAAGGCTGTCGCACACACTCTTGAGCTGATGGTCACATCAGGCAGAAGAAAGATGCAGTCCCAGCAGTACTCTCCATCTCCAGTACAGGCATTGTGCAGAGAAACAAGAGAGAATGAAGGATCTTCATCTGCAAACATTGTGTTGGTGGATAGTTATTTATTTAACATGGTAAGGATACGCCTCTGGACATCATAGGCCATCTTATCTTACAACTCAGAAGGACAATGTGTCAACAGTCCTTACTGTGAATGAGTAGTACAACCAACATTAAATCCAAGCATGGTATATTTATTCCATTGTACTGACATAGAAATAGAATGTGATAAGTCCCATCTTCCCCTAATTTTCCACAGTGAGTTACACCTAACAAACAGGTAAGAGATGACAGATTTTTTTTTTTTCCCATTTCCAGATATTTTCTAATCAGACCAAGAAAACTCTTGTTTTTCCATTGAAACACAGAAATACGAGTTATTGGATCTTCATGCAGATGACAAAATAGATTTTCTATTCATCAGTTCAAGTGATTCTTGCAAGATGATACGATGGAATAATAAACAAAAAAAATCAACATAAAAACAAGTACTTCCTTAGAAGAGGATCTCTGAGCATAGAATAGTTTGAGTTGGAAGGGACCTTAAAGCCCACCCAGTTCCAGACACCTGCCATGGGCAGGGACACCTCCCACCAGACCAGGTTGCTCAAAGTCCCATCTGTGATTCTGTAAAAACTGTATGGAAGAAGGGAAGCTGAGAGCACATGGGCTGAGCACTGGATGGGGTTTTTAACTGAATGACCACGCTCCGAGGTTTTTGACTTGGTTCTGGCTTTGTCCCAAGGGCTGAAGACCAGTTAGTGCTTTGAACACATTAGGTGTGTTCCTGGAGCACTCCATTTTGTTTTGCTTTCAACAGAAACAGATTCTGATCGTGCTTTTGAAGGCTGTGAACCAAAGCAAGGGTCTGTGGGGCAGGCAGGAGGGTCACTTGAGAAGTGCACTCCTGTCCCCAGCTAAGAGTTGGTATGGATGCCCCAGACTTTCTGTGCCACATGTCCCCTTCTCTAAAAGAGGGAGGAGGTGTTTTCTGCTTGCTGGCGATAGGCGGTGCTAAGGGAGAAAGGAGCTTGAGTAGTAGTGCCAAATAAAGTGAGGGATAAGCACAGCTGAGCAGACTGGGTGCTTTCTCTTCACTTTAGCTTACCTTTGAGAAGATCCCTGCTGGGGCCATCACAGTGTCACCAGAGAGACTGCAATAACATTTTCCATGTGTCCTGTTATCACCTGTCTCCTGTCCCTTACTCATGCAGATGGGAAATCGTTCTACCTACCCATGCCAAAAAATGACAGAATTTGTACCTCAACACCAAAATTTACTTTGCCTATTGTATTGTACTTTTTTTTTTTCTTCTGCACTGCATATTGTATTGGCATTATAGTATTTAACACTGCAAATTGAAAATGATGTTATCTTCATCTTAGAGTTATACATCATGAAAATTCAACTTCCTTGATTAATCTAGTATTGATGTTTAGGCATCACGATGTCTCTTTAGGAACTTGTGATGTTGTAGACCATTTCATACTGTCTAATTTACATGTGTTGTGAGAAGATTTTTTTTTTCTACACAAGGATACAAAGGAAAAAAATTGTAGCCATCCATTCTTTTGATAGATGATCTTTCTATTTTCATTATACTTTTATGAGATGAGCTTATTAAAATGTGAAAATAAAGCTAAGCAAATCCACCGTATCAAATAAAATGCACCAATGCTTTTTTACTATCAACATGGAAAAGTTTTTTTTTTTTTCTCCATCAGACTACCTTGTTTTTCAAATTAAATGTCAAGTATCATGTCTACCCCAGAGATTTGAGCTATACAGCAAGGTTCAGATTCGTCAACTACAGAATTATATTTACCTTAATGCTTATTACATATCAAATTACTGTGCTGCAACATGAATAAATATTGGATTTTAATGTTGTTCCATTCAGAGCTTTACTGAAAGAAATTTCATTGCTTTAATGCAGCTATTAGGTGAGCCCAAAAGGTCACGTATTTTAATGGAACATTCAGATAAAAATATAGCTGTCCTTAAAGAAAACAGTATTTCTTTTGCCTGGTTATTCAGCACATTTATTGTTGATGAGTTGCATCTGGGCACCCGCAATCCATATTACAATTGCTCACAACACTGGTACAAGGTAAATAGGTGCTAGATTTCTTGTTTTACCCAAGGGGGAATCACAGCACAAGGACGGGTGTTCAAGCCAACAGCTTGCAGTACCGGACTGAAACAGGCAGTTGCTCAGAAGGAGGATGCCTGAGCTGCTGTGTTTGTCTCCTACTTTCCAGGTGTGGACTTTGGAGAAGGAAAGCCATGTGGGGCAAGTTGTGAGGGGCCCACGCATGGAGATGGATGGGACAACCTGAGCTGGCCCCAAGCCAACCACTGCCTGGGGTAGAGATGCCACTGCTCTGGCTGTGAAAGTGGGCAGATGTAAAGAACACCTGGATGGAAAAGATGGAAAGAACACCTGGAAACCACCAGAAAGAATCATGAGAAGACTGGCTATACCCCATAAGTCACCTCTTCCGTTGACCAAACTTCACCATTGCATCCCAGCCGCTTGTTCACAAGCTGCTGCTGTAATCGTTGGATGCTCTTTGCTTGCTTGGCTTTGGTAGATGTTTCCCACTCCATTCCCAGGCTCATCCTGTTAAGCGTTGGCCTGCCGGTCAGACTTTATGCTATACTCCATGCTTTTTATTATTTAGTTGTATGCTGGGAGGGCAGCATAGAAAAAAATAGATTTGCTACTATCTCAATTTTCTTCTGATTAAGGTCTCCTTCAAGTCACAATTGATGTAAGTACAGAATTAGGCAGTGTTATTTGTCAAAGGCTACACAGAACTGGGAATAAAGATAGGAAACCTGGTGTTTGTCAGCTGCTGGGATCTGCTGTTTCAGGCTTTCTGGGCCATTTACATTGGTACAATCTCATTCAGGGTGATGATCTCACAGGACCTAAATTGGCCTTGCTTGATTAACCTCTGATTTATAGAAGACCATCTCTAATTTTCACTTAATGTTTGCATCTGAAAAAGAATGGTCTAATCCTGTTACCTAGTATTAAATTTTAAGTCTTTAAGTCAGGAGGTTATTTGGTAGAAGTGGGTTGGACAAAAATAGCATGACATTATTCCATTAATATTAATCTTAACGAGATGTGCAATCTTACCATGTGTGTATCAAGGACACCATATTTATATGTTAACTTTATTACGCCAGTTAATGCAATTAGTGTAGTGTTGCTAATGTAGTTAAAAGTTTTATCAGTAATCATATAATCTCCAATAGGATAAGTATAAAGGGCTATTAATGCGATAATTTATTATTAGCAAGGAGAGGAGCAGCAGAGCAATAAACTTCACCTTGCTGCTGTAATGTCTTTGTATGCCAGCACATTTTGGTTTTCATAGTGTGTGCGTGTCAGTTCCTTACACTGATTACTGGCTGCTACTGGATTCTAATATACAAAAAAGGACTCAGCACCCTTTTGAAGATCTTGGTGTCCCTCAGTCAGTTATGTGGTGGATAATTTTCTTTCATTTTTTTCTCCATCCTTTTGACAACTTCCAGCAGGTCTGACACTTATCTGGTCAGGATTCCTGTCTGTGAGAATGATCTTTGAATGCCTTCAGTTCAAGGACACTGTAGACTCTCTTTCAACTAATATAAGGTACCAAAATAGTGAAATTTAATGAGATAGAACACCAAATTGATTGTCTCAGAAAGAGTACCTGAGAGGGTAGTTAAGATGATGTGTCAATCACTTTTTTGTATTAGCTTGTACCATCATCATGTGACATTTCTACCAAATGACATTAATGCACTTGGTGACAAGGTACTCGTGTTTGCACCTTTGATTTAACAAGCTGCCAAAAGCTATTAAAGGCCACGGACTGTTGATTGAAAGGACAGAGTTTGTGTGTTTTTGAACAATTTATAAAATATTAATATGCAGTTTTATGAGAACTTTTGGTTAATTTTGGTTTATTTATTTGTTTAGGTTTACTTTTCCATCACAAGTGATAGAATTATGAGGATAGCCTGATCACATTTCCAGGCCAGTTGATGTCTGGGATATAGAGAATTATTGACCATGTTACAGAATATCTAATGGCATAAAGTTGAGTCAAGTCCATTTGTGTTTCATAATTTGACATTAAGTCACAGTCCAGGTAGAAGTCTAATGAGATGAGGTGTTTCCTCACATTTTTCGTCAAATTGAGTTTTCTTCCAGACACAATTACATGGGTTGGATATTGGCCTGCACGCTGTGCACTGCTGAGCGGTATAATAAAGCTGCCTACCCAGCTGCTTCGTGTCACAAGAGCAACAAAAAAGAGCTAGGTGACACCAGTGAATCTGGACCAGTAACCATGAACCTGGATTTGCGAACTTTGCTTGAATAAGAATTGAAGGATGAGATTACGACTGCTTCTATGTGAGGGGATAGAAAAACAGTCAGTTTACTGCCCTCCTGATTTTCCTGTGTGCATATCTGAATTCTGATTCAGTGCAGGAAATTAAACACATATATCAGGTACATGGTATTTTATCTTGTGCTCCTGTTATCAGAGTCCATTTCTAATTCAAACTAGGGTCTTGGTTGCAGGTAACTCTTAGGAAGAAGTTTTAAGCCTTGGACTTTTTTCTCCCCTTAGACCTCCAAAGGCCACATTTGATTACTTTCAATATTTCAAAATTTCAAAAATTATATGTAGGTTCTGCTTGAGAAGAGAAAGAGAAGGGATGATGAAGAGAGAATTTACTTTACATGCTGCTGCACTGGATTTATGTGAATTAACAAGAAACTCCACATATTTAGGGAGAGCATGCCGGAGATATAACTGGGAACACATATATACCTGTAGAAGGAGCTTATCTAGAAGCAGTGGAATGCAGAATGAAATTAGTAAACTGCATAAAATTTTCCTGAGAAGCATAAGAAGGCTTAAAGAGGCTGTTAAATGACATTTAAGTTAGGGCAAAACTCTCCTAGCTGAATTTAAGAGGAACGTTGGGCTATTTTATAAAAAAAGGTCCTGTTGTGTGGTTGCTTGGATATGGAGTTTGGAATCACTAAGCCAGTCAGTCTTCAGCCTTACCTTCTTAAAAGCTTTGAATAAGATGTTAGAAAGAATAGAGCCTAGGAGAGTCTCAGAAAGCTGAACAAAGCAGTTTAATCTTATACAGAACTGTATAAAATCTGTTCCTGAGAGGACACTAATTTTGTAATAGGTTAGTTATGCCACATTGTGGTGCTGAAAATCTGTCAAACATCAGCCTGGGTAGATTCTATGCCTAATAATCATGACAACAATATAAGATTGAGTTATTGTAGAGCTGTCCATTCAGAAAGATCCCAAAGCATCTATATACTCCTCTACCTAATGAGAATCACAGGCTTGTCAGTCCTTCCAGTCAAACAGAGCTGTCAGATGAGAAATGTAACCAAAGAGAGAGGAAGAGAGAGAAAGAGCTACCCAATGACATTTAAAATTCCTTTCAAGTAGGCATAGATAATAAAATGCCAGCAACAGGGTTAGACAAGTTCATAACAAGCCTCATAAATGGGTTACTCTAAATGAGAATGTGGCGGTCTCAATAATAAAACCCACACACCTGCTTCCTCAAAATGAACCTTTTAATTTAATTTTCTGCTCTTGTCGGCTCCTCTTTGAATCTGTTTCCCCATCTCTGAGTTGTAGCTGTGCCCCCAATCTCAATCTGAGCCATCTGTTCCACTTCTAATATTAACATCTTCTATTATATAGCATACCATACCCAGAGAAAAAGAAGAGATAAGATCACTTTCTCCTGGGAGGGAACCTTATATTTCAGCAAAAGGTTCAGCTGTCACTTTAAACCGACACCTTCCCACACACAAATACGCACCTGCTACATCAGAATATTATTAATAATTCAGCCTTCAAGTGTTTGACAAGCCAAACAAAATTAACCAAAAAATGTGAAAAGGTCTAAGAAGGGTGAGGGCAAATCAACATTTCTTTTCAGAATTACAGCATCCAAATTGATCCACAGTAGAAAGTAATTACATTTTAAATGAAGTGTTCTAACTTAATTTAACTCCTTGTATACACTGCAAATTACTATTCATTTCCAATTATACACATATCACTTTAAGCTTAGTGAAGTTTGTTGTGTTTTGACTCTTCTTAGTCCCTATCTAAACCCTGTTCCTTCCCTTCTGCGTTGTTGTGATCCTTCACTAGCTAATAGTTCCCATCCGACCTCGGATGTTTCCTCTTAGTTTAATCCCAAATCCACAGTGGATTGATGGGCTGGGGGAAGAGGTGGTAGTGGTAACTGCTCAGTTTTATCTGTAACCACAGATTCGCTAGAGAGTTGGCATCCCAGTGAAAATGGAGCAGTAGTGGAAAGAAAGGAATAGACTCAGGGTTTGGGGTCAACCCTAGAAAGTTAAGAAAGAGAGCTGCAGAAGGAAAGTATTACAATGTGATGAAAAGTGGCCTAGGAAAATTAGGCTGGAGTGAGGAAATAGAAAGTAGAAAGAAATATGGGAGATTCAAGGACCAGTTCAGAAAGTTTGGTTGTAAGGATTAAGGAACCAATAATGAAACACAAGATGTGATTCTGGCTGGAGCAATTTAATTGAAGAAATATGTGACCAAGGAACAGAATTATGTATGTTCGTATGTACATATTTAAGCATATGCACAAGAGACTTATATAAGGTTAGAAAGGACATCTTAATTTTGAATGCTGTTAGTTTCAGAGCTTCTAATATGAACAGTGATGTTTTAAACATAGATATTTCTCATGTAAGAGGAATGTGTAGTAATGGGTTAGTCACAAATTACCTACATTTTTAATTTTCTTTTCATTCTATGCCTCATTCTTAGTGCTAACTTTTGATTGATTTCACCTTTTGTGAGCACTGCTATGAACTTTTGTTAACCAACACTGAGAAAAATTGGATTAAAATAAAAATGCTGGTATTATCTGGGAAGAGGAAATGTCAAATCTTCACATTTGAGTTATTCCAAAGAATGCCTGGATTGAGAAAAGCAGACCTGAAATTTACTTTTCATCAGATCCAAAATCTGAAGAAGCTTGGTTTTTTTTTTTTTTTTTTTTTTGTCTTGGAGAGATTTCAGTATTAAATAACAGGGACTGTGTAATGAAATTTGGGAGGTTTTGGTGCACTTGATTCAAAATGCCTCTTGGTTTTGTTTATCTTGATTGGTCTTTCTGCCTAATCTAGATACTCTCAGTTTGTGCCCCTGAGGGAGGCGTCTGTTTGTCTAGTCCTGCAAATACCATCCAAAGCATCACAGGGACTCGGGCACTGGATTTGCAAGCAAAGATTTGGAAGTCGAAGTTCCATGGATTTTAATGGAGACTAGAGCCAGGGAGGTACACAGGGATTAAAACTTTGAACGCAGCCCAAAATAGCTATTCTGTACTAGTACTTGTGGATGGTCTGGTTTTGGCTTAAGCTAAGCTGAAGAAAAACACACACATGGCCAGCTAGTTACTGGAGTTATAAGCTGGGTGGCAGAGCTTCCTGTATACTCAATGGTAAGAGCTAGATATATAATCGTAGAATATCCCAAGTTGGAAGGGACGCAAAGATCGTTGACTCCAACTCCTGGCTCCGCACAGGACTACCTAAAAATTAAATGCATAAGGCAGTTAGTCCACCTGAGTTTCTAATGCTACTAATCTTCCTCTGAAGTTTTTATCTACTGATTACAGAAGATGTTTAATGTGGGGCTCCTAAATGGCGTACCAACAGTTAAACAGAATGAATCTTGGTCCTAGGCTGGAATAATGCCATTGGCATTGGGGAGTCACACAGGGCAATTTATTAATTTCAGTCCTGCAAGAGGTATGCTGCCCACCAGCCAACAGGAAAAGCAATTGACTGCAGGATAGTTGTGTTTACTTTCATACCCTGGTTCACTTCACAGTGGCTTTGCATTTCAAGAAGTCTAGATCACTTTCAGAGTTATGGCTTGGGTTTCAAAGAAACATAAGTGATTTGAAAAATTTTACCTGAGCCCTAAACCATATCCAGGTTTCAACATGACTTCACTGATCCTGTCTCACTGTATGTTAAATGCAGTGTGCTGCCCCAATTAATATGAGATTTATATCAAATAATTTATATACATGATTTAGCATGTTTACTATGGGAACACAAAGTTTTTCCTGTGAGCCACAAGGTCATACTGAGTGCCTTTTTGCGGGAAAGTAATCGGTTACCTAGAGAATAGGATGCCTTTTGTCATTGTGTGTGCCCCATATTAATGAAATGTTGTATCCTGGTTTCACTTACTGTAGAAACTCATCTAGGACTGAATAATGATCTATTTGACCATCAGAGTTTGACAGAAGAGCAGCAGATTTATTTCCTGGATCCTACAGTAACTTCAGCACCTTGACAAGTGTTATTGAAAAGAATACATCCATCTGGCAGAGTTGAAAAGAGGTATTGGTTGTATTTTCACGACTGATTCCTACCCCATGAATGTTTTAGTGTCTGCAAGGCTCTGGAAATATAGTGCTACAAGCAAACTAAGTTACAAGTAATGTTAGAACCGCAGAAAAGAGATGTTTGCAGAAAAGTTTTGAATCTCAGAAGAAAGTCCCCCTGGATCGTAAAAAACGACCCACTCATTATTGAACAGAAATGACAGAATGACAATGATATTTTAAACAAAGAAGGTATCTTTTAGAGCCACTTTTCTTTCCTAGGGAAACTGCTGTATTCAGCTCAGTATATAGCATTTTATCTTCAAAGCCTCCTAAAGTATTGTCTCAGCCATGAGAATTTCACATTACATGGATGGCCATGAATCTTGTCTGCTAGTAAAAATACTTCAAAATAAATAAATAAGTAAAATAAAATGGAGGGTGAGACTCAGGGATTTAGAACACATTTCTCAACAAATGGTCCTCAATTATATTACAGCATCTATCAATATTGTTGCTTTTTCACTGAAATGCTTTCTCTTTCCTTCTGGCCTGAAGTTCCTTTTCCAATAGTTCAGTCCTGCTAAACCCCAACTCCCATAATTCAGTAATTACTGTCTAAAAAATGTCTTTAGAGAAGATTCAAATTTCTTGAAATGTCAACAGTTCTTTAAAATAATTTCCAGATATTTTGTAATGTAATCACTATCCTGGACAGTTAACAAAGTTAACGAGACATAGGAAACGATAATTATAATGAATACTGAAAATAGCAGTTAGTCAGAAAAAACGGAAGGCTTACTGGTATCATGATGTATCCTGGCAGGACATGTCCAATAATGTCCTTTTCAAATATGTTATTATTCTCAGACACAGTTTTATTGCAGTCATGTCTTAGGATAAAAAACACGTTCACGTTCTCACTACTTGTTTTTGAGTCATTGAGTATAGAATGGAATATATGTTATGAGTATATGAATAGGACTATATGTTATAGAATGTCTTGTACAGAAATTGATTCTCAGTTTTATAAAACTGATTACAGACACCTGCAATATCATAGATACAGACAGCAGCTAACAGTACATCATATTCAAACAAAACTATTCAATCTCTTGAGGGAAATATAATTGTTAGAACCTATAGGAAGAATTTTCTGCAAATTACTGCTTATAAAGAGAATCTACTGGCTAATGCAAAATGGCCACCTTTCAACCCCCCAAAAGTACCTTGAAACAAAATAAAATGTCATAATATTAAATACATAGAATACTATTCCTCTTTATACAGAAAAAATCTATCTAGTATTTGTGTACACCTGGCTTCATTTCTTAAGGGGAATAAATATGTTGACTGTGAATTACGTTCAGGAGAAAAGAGCTATCCCACAGGGCTGGACGAACAGACCATCTAATCTTGTATTCTGTTTCCAATAGGGCCCAGTACCAGATGTTTAGAGAAGAGTGTAGGAATCAAGCTGTATACAAAGGGATACTTCCCACCTTCTAGACATACTGTTTATGGACTTCCTGAGCTGGTGACTATTTTCAGACCATCTGCTTACTGCACCCATTCCCCATGAATTAGTCTAGGGCTTTTAAATGCATTAGTGCCTTTTGTCTGGGCCTCCACAGCATCCTGTGGTAATGAGTTTCACAGTTTTATTATGCATGATGTGAAAAAGTAATGTTGATGGAAAAAGGTATTTCCAGAGGGTGATTCATCCTTCCTGTCTTAGCAGAGGATTAATTACCCTTTGAAGAGTCTCATCTTTCTGCATTGACATTAGAGCTTTAGTTGATTACTTTACAGTAGAAACCTACATTTTTAGATAACTACAGATAGGGTAGAGTCATTCCAATACTAGGGTCAGTTTAATTAAATGTAATAACCTCTTTTGGTTAAACATCCTCAGCATAATAGTTTTCTTTAGATTTTGATGATAGCAAATATCGTAAAGTTTTTCACAAAAATGTGCTTGAATGAAAAATTGCTACCTAGCTTTGTGAGCCGGATGGCAAGGCTTTCCCTCTACCAGTTTAAAGTAATTAACTTTGTGTGCAGATGAGGCCTAAAGGATCGTTAGAAGAAGAGGAACATTAAGTTCCATTATTTCTCTTTTTTATTGAAAGACTTTGGCTAGTACATGTGAATGGTTACATTATATGAACAGTGCTTAGAAACAAAGCAAATTTTTTGTTGGCCTATAAGAGGTTACTAAATAAATCTATTTTTTTCTTTTAGAGGGAGAGACCCTCAATAGGTTTTAGGAAGTTAGCCATATATTATATATTAACTATATTAACAAAAGAGGTGTTTTCCACATTCAGAAGATAAAGATTTGTGCTTTGGGAGGTGATGATGCACACAACACTGATCATGTAGAGTGAGGTTTTTAAGCAAAGTTGTTGACAGAGCTTGAAAGCTTTCTGTGCACCTATTACTTTGAAAGAATAATTAAATCATGTAAAACTTATTTTTTAATAGCCCATGGCATCAACTGAAGAAATTATGTTATAATGAATACATACTTTTAACTCTTGGGATAAGAAATCTAAATAAAATATGCATTTACACAATATGCTGGAACCATTAGAGCTCTGAAATAGTTCTTATTTGGCAAAAGCACAGACAACTACTTGGCATTAACTAACTTAGCTCCTGTAATTGTAATCAAGGGAAATCACCACACCAATGCTCAGTTTCTAACAATAAGCTTCATAAAGCTTGTTAATGAAACTCACCATGTAAATCTTTTTTGTTTTTGGAGAATAGTTCTTTCCCCAAAAAGCAATAAAGGAGTAGAAAAAAACCCAAGCCCACTCAAGCACTGTTTTCACTTAAACTTAACAATCTCCCCTAGGTTTCTGAAGAAGTGGCGTAGAAATAGAAACACTGGCATTTTGCAGATAGAACTGCAGCAGAATGAAAGAAAATGGTTAGGTCATTAATGTAAGCCTTGTGAGACCTGAATTTCCTGCTCAATCACAGACGTCTGGTGCAATTGACTGGTGAATGGCACAGTACAGAGATGCCCAAGTTAGCTCTGAAGTGGGATGTCCACTGTAAGGCTGTAAGGCTGTCCTAGCAACGTGCTACAGCCTAGATCACTGGTGATGAATAAACAGATTAATCAACAGTTTTGCATTACCTCTGGAGGAAGGCAGAACTGCATGCAGAATTCAGTGTCTGGGTGAATGTTCTTCTTGACTTTTTGCACGTGAGAAGAGCAGGACAGTAAGTGCATGTTGATGTTGTTAGACTTGATGTTGTAAGGGTTTGTACCTAAACGTTCAAGAAAGCTTGGACAGAAGATAGAAATAGAGCTGCCAAGTCATGCCAAGACAGAGCCACTTAGAGCAGAAACTCAATGGAAAGTTTTATGTCTGGCAGAAGCCTTACTGGTTTAGACTTCAGGTCTTCTCCAAAGTTAGGCAGCAAATGAAGTGGGAATAGTTTCAGTGTCAGTCAGGTGTCGAAGTTTCTTTGTGGATTTGTCCTTTAGCCTTTTATATTTCTTTTAAACATAGGGCAGTAGCTGTTCTCTGTGTTACAATGACATTTTGAAATAAGAAAACAACATAGTTTTTCAAATTCTGTGAAAATTACAGTCATTGCTGTGCATCAAATAGGTAGGTCTCACTCAGGAATGATCTCACTCTTTGATTATGTACTATATAGCTATGGTGATTCTTTTTTTCCCTTTGTGTTGGTCAAGTTATTATTATTATTATTATTATTATTATTATTATTATTATTAGTAGTAGTAGTAGTAGTAGTAGTAGTAGAGCCTGGACCTTCTGACAGCACATGCTCAGGATGTTGGCATGCACTCTACTGACTTACCTCACAGATGTCATGTAAGAGTTATTTATTGGTAATAAAAAAGTGTTTTGAGAGTCTCCAATGAACAGTATTCTGTATTTGCATAGTTGTATTCTTGAAATAATTTTGTTTGTACAGCTAGGCTTCTGAGGACAGCAATGTAAGTCAGAGTGTCATTGTATAAAGAAAGTGTTTACCCATTAAAACAACATGTTATTCAGGAAATTGTTATTAAAAGCTATGATTTCTAGTACAGCTGAATGAACTATTCTGTAGCAAATAATTTATTTGTTGAATTTCTAGGTCTTTTATTCTTTTTGTAAGTGCAGCACATTTTATGTTTGCAGATATTTCAGTTAGTGGTTGTTGTTTACAAACTACTTGTTCTGCATTGCTTAATTATTGATAATTGTGGTTAAAAATTCCAGTTGTATATATAGAGTTTTTGACAGATAAAGGAATGCATCTTTGACAAATTCTGGACATTTCTTTTTGTTGCCTCTTCCAACTTTTCTTTCTGAATGAAAGCCAACAGCATCCTGGGCTGTATCAGCAGGAGCAGAGTCAGTAGACTGAGGAGTGATCATCACTCAGCACTCATTAGAGCACACATGGAATACTGTGTCCAGTTTTGGGTCTGTAAGTACAGGAAAATATTGAAACTTGGGTGATGACCACCAAGACAGTCACATGAGGGAGCACTCACCCTGTAAGGAGGGGCTGAGTGAGTGGGGTTCTTCAGCCTGATGAAGGGATGGCTTCAGGAGGACCTAACGTACCAGGCCATACCTGGAGAAAACAATGCAGAATGAGTAGGCAGGTGGTGGGATGTCACTGAAAGATGTCGACGTCAGATAAGGTCCTCAGATCGCAGAAGACCGGGAGGCAGGTGGCAGGCTGTGCACCTCTGCAGACTGTACTGTGGCTAAGTTGTGTTGTGGCTGCTTCCTAAGTCGGTGACAGATTCTCTGGGGTGAGCATTCATATGGCACAACTTCAGAAAACTTCTCTGAGTATCTTGCAGACCTGACGCATGACTGGATGTGCCAAACATTCCCCAGCCAAATTCCCTACTAGAAGAAATTCCACTAAAGCCAATGAAGTTAGATCAGCAGATGGTTCGGTATTTCACAAGTGGATTTGCTTGCTAGAATATTTGTTGAAAGCATAGAGAAAAGAGCTGAAGCCAAGGTAAGACTCATTGTCAGTGCTTGGACATGCTGTGTGGTGTATGGTCAGGTTCAGAGAAGCACCGAGTGTCTTCTGGCAGGGCCTGAAAATGCTGAGATCTCACTGACTTCTTATTATATTGTCTGAATTTAAAGTGATGCTTGTGCATGACAGGCATGCATAAACCACATAGTTTATGCAACTTAGTTTATCAGTATGCTGCTGATTACCCTCCATCTCCATTAATGTCAATTTATTCAGCTGTTTGCAAGGGGCCTGTGGGAACAGGTCTCTCAGACCCGCAGGGTGGGTGTTGTGGTTTGAGACCAAATTGACAGCAGGGCTCGGATACCCAAAACACTTTTAGTCACAGATATGTTTGGCATCAATGTGTGACATGGTCTGTCCATCCTGCAGGGGGACAGTGCTGTCCAGAACCAAGCGGTGGTGACACAGGGACGCCCTCGCCTCAGGGGCCCAGACAGCCTTTCAGGGCATGTCTGCCTCCTTCTGTCAGCGATGGCATGGAGGCTCCTCAGTTTGGATTGTCTCAGCTTCCCCCCATGGCTGGTGATTTGCTCTTGCCTGATGGTGCTCAGGGCCTGCCCTTCTGAAAGATTCTTCCACCAGGTGAGGAGACACCTTAGGTGCAGGGGCACAAGTGGAGGGTAATCCAGTTGTGCCCAGTCACGGCCTTATGCTAAACTGCTGTCAAAACTTATTGTTTTTTTTTGAGCGTCATCACCATCTGGCATTAAGCTCTGGATATGCAGAGTCCCAAACATGGATGTTTAGGTGTCACAGAAGTAATAATGACTTATGAAACTGTGACAGCAAACCCTTTTGGTGGAGGGAGACTGGCCTTTAGGCTGAGTACTTCAAGCAGAAAAGGTCTTTCACTTCTTTCTTTCTTTTCTGCATACCCATCTGTCATATCTCTCAGAGTCTGTCCTCCTTCCTCAGTGCCAAGCTGCTTTGGATAATTTGTCCCAATTAATTAGATCCCAGAGCTGTTTACAAAAGCCAGTATCATGCTGCTGGCTACCTATTAAATGACATAACCTAGGATCCTATAAAGGAGATCAAGCATTTAGCTTACTTTTTGTCAATGTCCATAGCACACCAAAGAGCTGGTATTTACATGGAAGCCCATCTGAAATGCTAATGCAAATAATTAACTCTAGCCTGCAGACTCCATTCGAACTACTCACTGAACACCACACTGTCTCAAGAAATGAAACCAAAAGCTTTTTGTTTTAATGAGTCTTGGTGACGATTAAAACTGATTTAATCTTTGGTCTGTATCCTCCTTAATCTAAAGTACAATTAAAAGATGTCTATAATTGCCAATCCTTTTCTACAATACCAAACGTTTTGCTGTTTTGTTCCATAATTCTTTCAGGAGGCTTCATAACTTTTAACAAGACTCCCCAACCTGCTCTTTACGTCCGATAACACCAGCTGCCTTCTTGTGTCTCTAATGAATGTATTTTCCTCATCTCATTCCACTACCTCATCACTTTCATTGTATTCCTCTTCTTTAACAGGTCGTCTTGTGGGTATAACGACATCATTAAATAGCTCTAAAGCTGCTAGTAAGAAAATAGTTATCGAGCGAATCAGAATATCATCGTGCGAGATACCTTTCTTGCTATAGCTGAATGAACTACTTATAGTGTTTTCTAAATTTAACTGTTTCTCCTCTGCTTGATCTCATCTATCACTTTCATAGATTTTGCTATTCTGTTGAATAGCACACCACCACAAAGCGTCCAAAGGATTCACTTGGACTGGTTTTCTCAGTGTGGGGATCTAGTTTTGGAAACAGAAAGTAAATCTCAAGATGGCTGGTTAAAGAAAAGGTTAGGAGCACTTTAACATGTTTGATGGGAGAATGTTATTTTAACGTGTTCTATTTAATTGAAAATGTTTAGGTAGTGAACAGAGATAAAAATAAGTCAGTGATTTGGGAGCTCTATTAGCAGTAAAAGCTCTGACACAGTGTATCCAGTGAATCTTTTTTAAGATGAGCCCTAGCACTCAAAAAAGAGGCAGAGCAGACCTTTAGCACTAGTGTGAAAGCTTAATTAACTGCTCTTTACAATGACAGTGACCTCAAAGGCCAAGTCCAAGCATACAGATGGCATGGTCACATCCTTTTCTCCCATTGATGGCAGAAGTGCTGCTCTCCTCTTCAGGTGGGTCAGAAGAGGAAGTGTTAAATTAGGAGTCACCACAGGAAACAGAATCACCACCACAACTGATACCTGAGTGAAGATTGACCTGCAGAGATTAGAGTTTTGTTCAATCTGTAGTCAAGCAGCAGCAGATGGGCTGCTGAGATTCTGAGGTTTTGCTGTAGATGTTACTGCTGGGCATAATCCAGTAGTGGCTGTTGAATAATGTCTCACATTTACATTTTACAGTTCACAGAACTATGACATCTTGTGTCAATGCAAATAAACCTGTCACAGGCTGATACTGTATTTCAGGCAGTAGATTGAAAATTGATTGTGTGACTTGCCTGAATATAAATCACGTATTTATTTACCCCGAACCATGGACTTGCAATTAGTCAATACATATTCATAAAATATGGGTTAGGTAAATTAACACTTGACTATTGTAAATTACAACTGAGAATAATTTGTGGTGTCTGGGAAGTTGAGAATGTGCAGTTCGTTTTAAAATAGATTTGATACATTGCATTATTTAACTATTCCTTGAATAATTTCATGCCATGAATTTAAATACAACACAAAATATTGCTGACATGCAGGAGAAATTTGCTGAAAAGTGTAGCCTTTCTCTTCCATATATTTATGCTCTTTTGCATATATGTTTTAATTGACCAGTTCAGAAAAATAATTTTTCAATTTCAGCTGATCTTACTAGTCTTGCATCTCTGTTACAGGGAAATCTAAACCCTCCATAAATTTCTGATACCCTTATCCATGCTACGTGGCTTCTTCTGTTATGAATTAAAGTGTCATGTATCATGTATAATCCAGGTTAATACTGGCTTGCATTGCTCCCACCAGGTTAAGTTATGGTACTTATTCATTGTGGTGAAACATAATTGTTTTGAATTGTATGGAAATGGTGGGTACCAGGAGAAAGGAGTTCATACTTTTTTTGCTAGAGTTTGTATGGAAGATATTTGTAGCCCTGCTCTTCTTGATTCATATCAGCCATCTGAATCTAATTATTTTGCCTTTTGGCTGAATGCCTTTTCCCCTGGACTACTGAACATAATCATGGCCAATATGTGGTCTCCAAAGGCGGTCAATAGCAGTTAATATGGAGGAATGTAGGAAAACAGTATATTTAGAGAGAAATCTCTTAAATGTACGTCCCACCTTTTAGTGATATGTGGTGAAGATACTTCCTTGGCCAGCAGCAGTTTCCTCTGTGTTTATAGCTCTTGCTGGCTTTTCAGCCTAATTGAAGATCTCTTTCCTGTGTTTCTCCCTGATATTTACTGTAAATTAAATCTTAGCCTTGACTGTCCTTTCAGAAATTTTCACTGAGTCAGTCTTTCTTTGTCTGAAGTGCTTCTGGAATTTTTAAGTGAAAGTTTACTGTTGAAAAAAATGAAAGACCATCTCCAGCACAGAAAATATGATCTATATTTGGAAGTGTGATGTGGATTTCCCAGTGAGCAGTACTTCAAAGAGGTAAGGGCCAATCTTCAGAAATAACAGTTCTCTGCCAAATAATTTACAGTGAAAAAAACACATTCTGCACTCTTGTGCTGAGTAGCGTATTACTCTTTAAGCAGGTACTTGGGTACTGAAGTCAACACAGGTAAGGGAGGTGGTAACCAGTTTAACTAAAGGTTTGATACAACCACTACAAATATGAGGAGAAGAGAAGGCTGACTAGTTTCTACAGCAAAACTGTGGAATTGCAATGTTTATTGTGGTAAACATCAATGGCTGTATGATATTGTTTTGTCCTTCTGGAAATGCAAAAGTGTAGAATTTTACAGTAGGTTCATACTGACAATGAATTTTCCACTTTCTGGCCATGCATTGAGGAAATAATTATTAATGTAGAGTGGTGTATCTTCTGAAATGCTGCTGCTGTTTTCTTCACAGGATCAAGTTTTTTTTTTTTTTTTTTTTAAAAAAAAAGAAAGAACAAATTAAGTGGTTGTGCAATTTTACATATTTTTTATTTTATGTTTCCCTGCCCATGGCAGGGGGGTCAGAACTAGGTGACCTTTAAATGTCTCTTCCAATTCAAACCAGTCTATGATTCTATGATCTCAACGACAGAACAGTTTTTCTATGGAAAACTTGAAGAATATAGAATTAGACGTAATTCTGAGGTTACAATGTCTATCTTGGCTCTCAGAAAGGTAATGTGGAACATTTTATATGGATTAATGAGAATTCCTCTGTCTGTTATAACAAAGTAATGCAAAGAAATTTGCCTCTGGTATTCTTGAGGCACTGGTCTTTCAGCTTCCTCATGTGTTTGAAGGTGCCAATTCTGTGTTCACATTTTATTTGTAAATATCTACTCGCTTATAAAAGACACCTAAACCTTATGGGTTCTTCTGCTACAGCTCTCACTGCTGTCTGGGTTCCTCCTTTTTTGGACCAAAGCAAAACTCTTTTCTTGAAAGTGAATGCACGGAGGATTGCACTCCCTTTAGCAGCTATGGTGTTAAGTCCAGCCTGCTGTCAAGGATCGGTAATGTAACTTGTTCCAGTGCTTCTTTCACTTGTGAAATACTGAATCATAGAATATCTATGGTTGGAAGGGACCTCTGGACATCATCTAGTCAAACCTCCCCTTTGCTCATAGCAGGGTCAGCTAGAGCAGGGTGGAGACTCCACAACCTATCTGGGTAAGCATTCCAGTATTTGAATACCCTCACAGTAAAATTATTTTCTCTTTATGTTTGAATTTCCCGTATTTTAGTTCATGCCCATTGCTTATCAGACTGTTACTGGGCTCTATGGAGAAGAGTTTGGCAAAGGACAAAGTTTACAGTGCAGGTGCTCTTGAGCGCAAGAACAGATATTCTTTCTAATCTGAGCTGTTGTACCCTCCTCTTCTTAGCTCTTCCTCTTGCCTAGAAGGCAGCTCAGCCTCTGTCACTGTCTCAAAACCACTTATTTCCCTTCTTCCTTGTTTTGCTAGGAACATGTGGCTTTGGCCCCTTCTGTGGAGATGCCAAAACTCATTTCTGCCCCCTTGGAAAAGGAGGCTCAGAAAGGTTCTTATGACCACTTTATTTCCTTCTGCATGCATAAACTTCTCTCCTTTTCTTATTCTTCCTTTCAAAAGTCCATAAAAAAGTGACATGTGATGGGATGAAAATGGTACCTGATGTTTCTTTTCATACTGTATCTTTCCTATATTCTGTAATGTATAGGATTTTTTTTCTTATATTTGCAGTATGTGCGCATGGAGAGTCTGAACCAATTCATAGAATAGGTTTAAATATCTGTTTCTGCTGTTGACTTGAGAGGAACTTTTGTACCAGGTCTTTAAAGAAGACATCTACAGTGTTAAACAGCTACTCCAGAGGTAATTCCTAGCTCATAGGTATTTTGTAGAGAGAATTGGTTGCATTCACAATGTGTAATACTTGACCCGAGTCTGTTCTGAGTTCAAAATGGCAGCTGTGTGTCTCTAAGAAATAATTATCAGAATTGAAGGCTTTTTTTTTTTTATTTTTTTTTTGGCTCAAAGAGCCTGAAATTAAATGATTCCTCTGTTATATCCTCATAGGATGCCGTTTTGCAGCATACACTGATGGTATGTGCTGTGTGTCCTGGGGCATGTACTGAGAAGCTGTGCAAATATGTGATGCAACAAGGCATTCTGGGTTAACACTGCAGAACTGTGGGGTGTGGATGAACTTAAATTGCTTAGTTTTTTTCTCTGCTGCCTATAAGCTGGACCCTATACTCCTCAGGGTTACGGTAAGACTCTGTCCAGGAAGAAGCTACCTGGTTCCTTTTGAAAGGGTTTAGGGGAAATCAGGACATGGAGGTAGTTATGAAAAGTCAGAAAATCAAAACTGAACTGATCTCTACCTGATAAATGTTGTTCCAAGCCCTGTCACTCCCAGTGAACTTACAGCTGAGAATGTCATTTCTTTAAGGTCCTGTGGCCATTCCAACCTTAAAATGACTCTTTAGGATACAGTGACCCCCAATCCTCCTCTTCCCCCATCTGTTAATTTGACAGATCCAAATGAATCTGGGCTTGAAAGCCCTGTTTCTCTTGGAATCTGAAGGAGTGGCCAGAGGTAATTAAATGCAACTTTTCAAATCTAGAACATCAAATATACAGTCTACACAGGGCCACCAGCTTCAGTTTCTATCCCATTTTCCATGAGAATTCATCTTCTACACCTGCTCTTTGCATCTACTAAGATCCTGCCCATCATCCCTGGATACTTTCAGGTATTATTATTATTTCTCCCAGGTTCCTTTCTGGAAATAGTTAATTGTGCCACCCAGAAACCTTTCCAGTTAACAGCTCTCCACTTACTTCTTTTCAGAACTTTCATCTCTGTCATTGTGTTGTTTCCCACTTGCTTCTCACGACCAGCTCCCTTTGATTTAAATCCATGTAGCTACGTAGGGTACCGCTTGATAGCCGAATGGAGCTGAATGTTGCTTGTACGACATGGTGCAGATGCCCGTGCAGGCAACATTACTGATCCTGCAGGGAAATGTCATGTCACTGAAACTCCAGCAGAGATCAATATGTAAGCAGAACTGCAAAGAGCAGTGAGATCTGCCAGCAGCAGCAGTTTAATTTGGGTCTTCACAGTATTCTGAATGCAGCTGGATGGCTTACTGTAAATGAGATAAATCAGATGAACTTTTTGAACTGCTTTTAAATGTTGGGCTTTATGCTCCTCTGCTGTAGTAGAAAGTTTCTTCATTCTGACACAAAGGCAAGAACATGACAGGTAATAATCTGAATAGGGGCTTTTATATTTTCCCTTTCAAAGCATTTCCCAGCCAGAAGAGTTGCATTTGGATACAGTTTAATTTCTGGATACCTATGAGGAAAATAGCTATTTCCTAAGGGTTTGCATCTCTACTCTGAAGCAGAAGATAAATTTCAGGGAATATGTCTTCCTTGTATGTCACCCTGTCTCTTAGTGTTGGCAGCATGAAAACAGACAACAGTTAGAGACTGCTATGCCTATCTGTTGTTCTGCCTTTTCCTCTTGGTCAAATAAAATAGTGATGTGCCAGTTGTCATTATGGGGCATCTGAGTTAAATCCTGTCAAGAAGCCCACAAGGCCTTTCCTTGATGCCCGAAGTCAGCCAGAGACAAGTGTGCAAGTTGAAGCTTTAAATTTATTGGTACTGAAAAACAAAACAAAACAAACAAACAAAAAAAAAAACAACGCAAAACACCAAACCAACAAATTGTTGAAATGTAAATAGACTGATATATAAAAAGAAAACAAGTTGATGTGATTGGTATAAAAAATAAAATTAACCATTAACCTTTCAGGTGATTGGTAGAAGCTAATAGTAGAAAGGCATGGTCTGCCGGAGACTGGTGATGATGGACAAACTTATGGCAGGATGGATGAAGAAATACCTGCTTGGGAGACCCACGTGATACATAGACAAGAGGTCACTGATAAAAGCATAAGCAGTAGCAGATGATGTTTTGGAATGTTATTCCAAGGACCCCAGAGGAGACCTATCAGCAGATCTGATTGCCATTTGGAAAGAAAAGGAGAGGAACCTGCCATCACTGTGTGTCTGAGGTAGAGAAGCTACACGTGGGCACCAGGCAGGGTCAGTGAGAGAGTACCTCCAAATCTGTGATGCTCAGCAGTCATCAAGGGTACCTCTGCTGGTCATCACTCATTCAGCATAATGGTGGCTTTGACAGTGGTGGTTCTGCAGTATTACTAAAATTCTCTGCATTATTAAACTGTTAATAATAAGATAAACAATAATAGTTGTAATGTTTTCTTAGGTAAAACAGGATAATGTGATTCAATATTCCTGATAATATTGCCTGTGTTTATTGTCATCTTCTCAACTGTCAGTCTACAAATTGATCTTAAATTTCCAGAGCATTAGTTGCCCTGTGATAGTTTCTCAGTGAGATAAATGATGCAGACCACGCTTCTGAGAGCTACATCTTCATAGAGTCACAGAATAGTTATGATTGGAAGAAAACTCTGGATATCACCTCCTCCAACCCCTCAGCTCAAACAGGGTCTCCTACAGCAGGTTGTCTAGAGCCATGTCACAGAATCATAGGAGTGGTTGGAAGGAACCTTAAAGATCACCCAGTTCCAACCCCCTGCCATGGGCAGGGGCACCTCCCACCAGCCCAGGTTGCTCGAAGCCCCATCCAGCCTGGCCTTGAACACCTCCAGGGATGGGACATGCACAGCTTCTCTGGGCAACCTGTGCCAGGGCCTCAACACTGTCATCATGAAGAAACGGGTTCTGAATATCTCCAAAGATGGAAATTTCAAAACTTCTCTTTTTTATGTGTTCTTGTGTCCCACAGGTTGTGTTCCACCCAGCCATCTTTTCTAGGAGAAGAGATCATTTCTTCAGCTCAGTTAACCATCTTTTCTTTCCTGCCTGTGTAATACGTCAGACAAGGTTGAACTAATTACATCGGCTCATGTCTTTTTTTTTTTTTTAATTATAATCACAGGAACCTCTTTAAATAAGAAAGCTAAGACAAAGAAATAAGGTATATAACATATCTTCCTCTGGCCAGCCTATCATGTAGCTGCTAGCATCCCAATTCAATCCCTGATTTTAAGGGACATAATCAAAATGAATCTGTCCTCAGTCCCAGAACCTACTTTCTAAAGCTAGTTCAGGCACAGTCTAGCAGCTACCACGTTTGCAGTTGCTGATTTGCAGTATGGTAATGAATTTGGGAACAACACTTGACTGGTCCCTTGATACCTTGTGTACTTACTACCAATAAAGAAATCTATTAGAGCGGGATATCTGGATTTTAATGCCAGCTCCTTGGCAGGAATGGAATAACTGTTGGATATTAGATGTGGTCAACTGCAGCCAGAATCTGTTCCCTCCATGCTATGTAAGTAGCATAAATAGGATTAATAATGAGATATAATCTGAATTATATTTTCAGGATAATTAAGAGGCTAATGAGAGGTTATAAAAGGAGGAAAAGAACAAATAGATAAAGTTTCATTGAGAAAGGGAAATAAATAAAGGATGATAAAAATAATTTCACCTCACTCTCTTTCCTCGCAGATTTTATATTCTCAACTCCAGCCATGTCTGTGCAGTCATGTATCTCAGGGGGATCCAGCCCTGTGCAATTATCGTCCTTTTCTGGCAGTCAAAAAAAAAAAAAAAAAAAGAGAGAGAGAGAGATACAATGGTACAGTTTATAGGGCATGTGAGCACATTCAGATATGGGAAATGTAAGTTGCACATTTTTTTATTATTATTATTTTTTGTGTGTGTGTGTGAGAGAGAGAAAGTAATATTTTCAGAGATTATACTCAGCTTAATAATGGGCAGATCAGCACATTTTTACTTTGGCAACTTTCAGTTTTTCTTTTTGATGAAAGTCCTGAAACTTTTAAGCATGTGCTATTGAGTTTGTTTTACTGTAGTTTTCCTAATGATGGAGGTAAAATAGGTGTTACCTTTTGAATGCATTGTCCAAAACCAATGTAAAGACAGCCATTGTGATCAGAATAACTATTTTCGGTGACATCCTAGTTTCTGCTATCTTTAGATTAAAAAAATAGTACTTTTTCCTCATTAAATGTAACCTACTTGTACAATTCACTCATACTGTGATATATAATATACTTTGCTGAGGGAGAATGTGCACACAAATCTTCTAGAAAAGAGCAAAATTTTAGTCCAAACTCTTCTGTAAAGAAAAGAAGGCCAGACATTCATTTGGTCTATGTGACATTGTTTTCCTTGCATTTATGCTCTTTCCATATGTGGCAATCAAGTGAACGTCTTCGTCTGTGAATGCTTCTCAGCTTGTTTAGGGATGTGCTTGCGGTGAGGTGAAATATGTGGCTGGGGGAAGGTTTGTGTAAGGACCCAACTAAGCAGTATTGGGGTTTATGGCAGCTGCCTGTTTAAGCCCTAAAGTCACCTTGGTTGACTTTGGTAGAGAAGAAATGTCACAGCAGCTCACTGGAGGTGAAAGATACTGTTTAAGCAAAGAGTCTGTAACAAGCCATATCAAAACAACTTTTAATTTGAACTTTCAATTAGATAATACAGAAGATTAGAAATTAATGAGGTACATTTAGAAGTCATGCAAGGCCAAGCATTTGCTTGCAGACCGGTCTAAAGTTCACGAATGATTAGAACATTTATTTTCCTCAATTACTGGAAAGAGGAAAAAATGAGTACAGACATACAAATTTGTTAGAAACAAAGATAGATCAGCCTTAAAGTGTTGGGTTTAGACAGAAGCATCCACGTCTGTCTGAGGAGATGCTGGAAGTTATTGAGGGGCTGACACCTAAAGTTAGCTAAATTGTCCAGGAATGGGTTTGGGTTTAATGTCACCAATGTTCATGGAAAAAAAAATGCTGACAGCAATGGGAATGTATGTTTGAAAATGAGTCCTTGTTATCCCATCTAGTGGGTCTGACTTTGAATGAGAGGCAGTATCTAGACATCTTAGAAATGAAAATAGACAGCCCGTAAAAAGATTTTTTATGTAAAGATTTAAGTGAAATTTATCTCAGAAGACTTCAGAAAGTGTTAACTCTCCTGCACTCCATCTGCTTATACCAGAAGACACGAAATATTTTCCAATAACTTTAAACAGCTGTGGAATTCTCAATGCAAGAAAAATATCCCCAGTTTTGTGCGTTTGGCAGACAGGGAAGAAGGAAAGATAGGAGGTTTGGAGACAAGCCCATGTTGCAGTTGTAACTTCTAGGGACAGGATTTAGATCTATGAGTTGTGTGGGCTTCCTCTTCTCTCTCAGTATTTACCCTGCTTACATATTGAAACTCATGATTAAGCTGCATAAAGCTCAAAGCCCAGCTGAGCTGTTTTCAAAAACCAAAAAATGCTCTTGCTGGTAAAGAACATTTACCACTGTTTTTGTTGTTTCAAGACCATGGTGGCTGGCCTGACTTTCTGTTTGTTTACCCGTGTGATTATTTTACACAGTGTATGGATTACAATGAAATCACATCATCAGTACTGAAGCGATTGCAAGCCTGGCCTTGCTAGTCCCATCAGTACTTACCCTCTCAGGGATCAACTACACGAAGGACAAATGGTATAGCGTCAGCTTACTAAGACAGAGCACTTGAGTCTGAAAAGTATTTAGGAGATGGAGTTCAAGTATTAAAGAAGTCTTTTGAGTCAGCACTGCTCCTTTTTGGGTGGTAAGGTTTGCAGCTTTCAGAAGACAGTTAAAAAGACTTCTGGTGCAGTGTTGTCATTAAAGTTTCTGTGGCATGGTCTTTGTCAGCATGGAATGTCAATCATTTTCTTGGTTGAAACCATTACAGTCTGAATACTTAATAGTAATTACTACCTATACATTATTTATTTTTCCTTATCAATTACAGAAGGGAATGGAAATGCTCTCTTAGATACCTACATTATTCTTCTGAACAAGTGGTGGCTACCAAAGCAATTTAAGTGAGGAGTATCTGTGAGTGACTGAGAATTCACAAAGTAACAAAAAATGTCTAGCTGTTGAGAGGAAAAAAACTATCTTCATCCACTACTGAGCATGATGTGCAGAAATACAGAAAGAACTAGATTCTAAAAGAATATGACTTAGATATCTTAGCGTGTTCTCAGTCTAGATGTTAACTGAATTAGATGTATGACTGCAATGCCCTTTGAAACTGCAAAAAGTATTTTGATTCCAAAACCAGAATCTTGCCATAGTCTTTTAAATATGAACTAATGTAAGTCAAACCAAGAAACTGAATTTCTTCAAGAGTTTATTCATATGGGTCATTTTCACCACCTGGATCCCAGATGAGAATTTTCTCTGAAGTGTTTTTTTTTTTTTTTTTCCCATGCCAGATAATTTGTCTCACTTTCACTCCTGGAAATCTACTATTTTATGGACAAAATAGTTTTTTATAAACTTTTAGCAGGATATTTATTCTGCAGGTAGTAATTAATTTATTTGTTCGAGTATACGTAAGGCAACACAGTAAGGTTAATAGAATCATGTTAATGTGAGCTTGAAAACAATTTTACGATATGTTTCTTCTTGTGCAATATCTGACTGCACATTCTGCTTGGCATCCAATAGTGACTGTAGCCCAATCTCTACAGTAATTTTGGGAAGAAGAGGCTAGAGGAGTGATTTGAGTGAGAATAACAAAGTGAGTTTGCAAGTATTTCTAGGTATATTTAACCTGCACTGTTCATAAAAAATTGATACTACTCCACAAAAAAAATAAAAGTTGACTGCTATGTAAAAGATACTACTGTTCTAAGACAAGTATACAGTAGAGCAAACAAACATCCATATTGTACCTATGTGTACAACTTCCACTTTAGAAGAGACCTTAGTCGACAGTGCTCATACACCTCGCCAGTGGGAGATGTGATTACATAAAGAACAAATATCAGAAATCTTGGAATTTAAATCTTGAGAACCATCTTGTGTTCTGAAAGTTTTCAGAAATTAGTGTCAGAGTACTTTAATGGGTCCCTGAAGATCCCAATATATTTATAAATGATCTGTAATTAAAGGCCTTCTGAAGACTACAGTATCTTTTTATAATCCCCTTGAAAGCAAGTCTACTTTTTTGAATCTATGATTACCACCTGAATTTCAACAACACTGTAAAAAAGTAATTAGTAACAATGTTATCCTGTTTAATTCCCTGACACAGAATCACAGAATAACTGGGGTTGGAAGGGACTTCTGAAGATCATCCAGTCCAAACCCTCTGCCAAGCAGGATCACCTAGAGCACATTGCACAGGATGGCATCCAGGCTGGTTTTGAATATCTCCAGAGATACCTTCTAATTAAAGATTGGTTTGAAATACAGATACATTTCATAGAATCATAGAATATCCCGAGTTGGAAGGGACCCATAAGGATCATCAAGTCCAACTCCTGGCACTGCACAGGTCTGCCCAAAAGTTTAGACCATGTGACTAAGCGCACAGTCCAATCGCTTCTTAAATTCAGGCAGGCTTGGTGCAGTGACTACTTCACTGGGGAGCCTGTTCCAGTGCTCGACCACCCTCTCGGTGAAGAACCTCTTCCTGATGTCCAGCCTAAACTTCCCCTGCCTCAGCTTAACACTGTTCTCGTGGGTCCTGTCACTGGTGATAACGGAGAATAGGTCACCTGCCTCTCCACTCCCCCTCGCGAGGAAGTTGCAGACCGCAATGAGGTCCCCCCTCAGCCTCCTCTTCTCCAGGCTGAACAGGCCCAGTCGCTCCTCACGTCTTCCCCTCTAGGCCCTTCACCATCTTCGTCGCCCTCCTCTGGACACTCTCCAACAGTTTAATGTCCTTTTTGTACTGTGGTGCCCAGGTGCCCAGAACTGCACACAGTACTCGAGGTGAGGCCGCACCAACGCAGAGTAGAGCGGGACAATCACCTCCCTCCACTGACTAGCAATGCCATGTTTGATGCATCCCAGGGTACAGTTGGCTCTCCTGGCTGCCAGGGCACCCTGCTGGCTCATATTCAACTTGCTGTCAACCACAACCCCCAGATCCCTCTCTGCAGGCCTGCTCCCCAGCGTCTCGTCACCCAGTCTGTACGTATAGCCAGGGTTGCCCCGTCCCAGATGCGGGACCTGGCACTTGCCTTTGTTAAACTTCATGTGGTTGGTAATCGCCCAGCTCTCCAATCTGTCCAGATCTCTCTGCAAGGCCTTTCCACCCTCATCCGAGTCCACAACTCCTCCAAGTTTGGTGTCGTCGGCAAATTTGCTCAAAACACCTTCTAGTCCTACATCCAAATCATTTATAAAAACATTGAAAACAGTATTTTTACTATTTATTATTTGGAAGAAATTTTTCTGACTTCCTGGTTGTGTTTCCCGCCCTGTGGTGGAAAGTATTATAAGACAATTTAGAGTTTTAATTTATCCTGAAACTTAGGAATTTAGCTGATCTGTTGATCATTAAAAAGATTTCTAGGTTAGTTATTGGTTCCAAATAGGTAATTTACATTGCATCAGTGTTTCCAAATATCACACAAAGCTTATATATAAAGCAAAAATTATGAAATCTGTATTTTGGACAAAGTACATCTCTGAAGTCCACTTGGTCATCAACAAATTGGTCTTTTGTCTGTAGAATAATAATCACAATTTGGAGTAAATTTGAGACCTAAGAATCCCCTAGTCTAGAAAACAGGCTGAAAAACAGTAAATAGTAAAATGTAGCAGTATATCCCTTGATTAGACTTGCAGTCTGTGCTGAAGGATTTGCATGATTGTTTCAAGATTAGGATAGCAAAGTCATTCTAAAAACTTCATGAACTTTTGGATTAAAGTATAGAGAAACTCAGAGCTTGTACCTAAATTTTAAAAGGTCAACAACAGAATGTGGACAACTGGATTCTTTTGTGTTTTAGTTAGCACATGATGTGCCATCTGTGCTATCTACTGAGTGATAAAGTATTCAGTTATCTCCAACTGTTCATGTGCATGTTGTTAATAAGAAGCAGCATTTTCTGCTTTGATTGACAGCTAACCTACCATATTTGTCACTTGATAAGAGTCTACCCAGTGGCATAAAATGTAAAGGAATCAATGAATAAGAACTTCACCTAATAATAACTTAAATGTGTTCCCCATACTTTAAAGCCATTTTAAGGCCTTAAATCCTAGTCCAGAAATGTGTTTTAATGCTTGTGTTGCGTTATTTTTTCTAGTTCTCATCTAACTTTGAAGTTAGATGAGAGCAGGATGTTGGAGTAGATGACATCCAGTGGTTTCTTCCAACATAAATTATGCTACAATTTTAAATGTATTTCCTGGTGCACAAAAGCAGAGAGGGCTTAGTTATTCTCCTGATGTTCATGTGCCAGTCCCATCTAGAAAACTAAGCATTACATTGGAGGTATCAGAATTTGAAGATGTGCCTCCAAACAATGGAACATTTTCTATCTTTGATTATACTAGCTCTGGCCAATGCCTATCAGGCCTTCACAAGTTCTCTGTATTTTTTCAAAGTTTTATATGTTTGGTATAAGAACATTTTCTGGAAGATCTCATTCTGAATAGATTTGTTTTGCCGATGGGTAGGTTATAAGCTTTTTGTGCCAAAATATCAGCTAAAATATTAGTTTATTTTAGACAGTTTTTATTTATTTTTTCCTTACTGAAGACATTGACTTGATTCAGGTCTTCATCAACAAGAAATACAATAATCAATTTCCTAAGAATAGTCATTGTATTTGATAGGAAATTAGTCTAAATAGTATCATTTCTCTTTGGTGTGAAAGTGAAAATCTCTTTGGTTCCCATTTACAAAAATGATACCTGTTTTATACCAGACTAATTTCTATGATAGCTAATATTGATGTAAATGAGAGCATGGCCCTCTTTTATCCTCAAGGACTGAACTTACCCATCATTAATTGCTGTTTCATCAGGCAACCGATAACATACCCTTCAGCTAAGAATAACTACATCTCTTTGAACCACTTCTAATGTAATTATGAAAGGGAAAAGAGCTTTAAAAGTGGGTTGAAATACGTTTAGAAGTGGTAATGTTCTTGAATAGTACACATGAATGAGACATGAATGATGACACTTCAGAAACTAGCAATGTTTAGGCTTTTCATAGTCAATGCAAGATTGCAAGAATTACATTTTTTTTTATCTGCTCTGCTGTCAGAAAAAGATTATACTTACTACAATGTTTTTATGAGTGTGTATTAAAGAGCACCAATCATCTATAAAATCAAATTTCTGTTTGAAATTAATTTGTTTTGATTTTAACATGAAGGTTGTTGAATTGTGAAAGTTACATGTAAGGAGGTAAGACAATTCTGTTGCTTTTTCAGCCTTCCCTTCCCTTCCCTTCCCTTCCCTTCCCTTCCCTTCCCTTCCCTTCCCTTCCCTTCCCTTCCCTTCCCTTCCCTTCCCTTCCCTTCCCTTCCCTTCCCTTCCCTTCCCTTCCCTTCCCTTCCCTTCCCTTCCCTTCCCTTCCCTTCCCTTCCCTTCCCTTCCCTTCCCTTCCCTTCCCTTCCCTTCCCTTCCCTTCCCTTCCCTTCCCTTCCCTTCCCTTCCCTCCCCTCCCCTCCCCTCCCCTCCCCTCCCCTCCCCTCCCCTCCCCTCCCCTCCCCTCCCCTCCCCTCCCCTCCCCTCCCCTCCCCTCCCCTCCCCTCCCCTCCCCTCCCCTCCCCTCCCCTCCCCTCCCCTCCCCTCCCCTCCCCTCCCCCCTCCCCTCCCCTCCCCTCCCCTCCCCTCCCCTTCCCTTCCCTTCCCTTCCCTTCCCTTCCCCTTCCCCCTTCCCTTCCCTTCCCTTCCCTTCCCTTCCCTTCCCTTCCCTTCCCTTCCCTTCCCTTCCCTTCCCTTCCCTTCCCTTCCCTTCCCTTCCCATCCCATCCCATCCCATCCCATCCCATCCCATCCCATCCCATCCTTTTCTTCTTCCCAGATGACAGTGCACTAGAAGTAGGCCAGCGTGTTTTTATCTCCTGTCCAGCTGAAATCCAGTTTCTCTCATGTCACATGTGGGTCACACTAGCAAAATGGGAAAAAAAAAAAAAGAGAGATAACAAATGAAACAATGACTACAAATGTAAAATTTTATGGAGAAATTCACCAACAGTTTAACATGGGGCTACTTTGACATAATTTGTATAAACTGTTTCAATTCCTTGCTGGTCATATCATTATAAAAATGAATGATTTTCTCTACCTCATCTAAGTTATTTTGATTTGAGCCAGGAATTCAGATAAGATCAATAATGCAAGTCTATCGCTTGCTGTATCTTTAGACTGGGCTTCAGTATGGAAAAAAAGGATCCATATTCCAGATATTCCTATGATTTAGCTTACTTGAAGAAAAATGTATTTTTACCATTTATTTTAAGAGACTTCCCTGAAATGGGATGAAACCTACTGTTTTGTTCTTCATGCAATGAAATTAGCAAAGATTTTGCTGTGGAGTTGGAAGGGCACACGATCAATGATGGGCACAGAATCAATTCCTCATTTAACAACAGTGCTGTTCTACATGGCGGCAGCCTGCACTAAGAAGTGCTGGCTCTCACATTAACTTTGTTTCAAGCCATTTTGATATGCCTTTTTTTTTTTTTTTTTTTTTTTTGAGTCTCGTCATCTTTGCTGCTTCCCTTGTATGCTCTCCTTTCGCATTTTGGTTTGCTAAGAAACACTTTGCTGAGCAAAGTGGGCCTCTTGCGGCAGTTCTCTGTCTTTCTGAACAGCAAACTCACTAATTCTTGAGTTCTTAACAATTTTTCTTTAAAAATCAGCTTGTCTTCATGGGCACCTTTCTGTTTTGTGTCAGCTTCCCAGGATATTTTGCCTTACAAATTCCTAACTAGGCCAAAGTCTGTTCTCCTAAAGCCCAGAGTCCTGATTTGCTATTTACCTTCTTAGCTTTCCTCCAAATCTCAAACTCAAACACCTTGTGGTCACTGCAAACTAAGCGCCATTTTTAACCACACATATCACCAGAGTTTTTGAATGGAAAACATATGCTAGTTTACAGAAATCCCCATGCACTACTTTCTGTTTCTGAGGCAGTCAGTAACACAATCCCTCTCTTCACAAATTTTTTCTAAATTTAATTCTTTCATATGACTGAAAGAAATATTTTGTTTAAACTAAAACACTTTTTTTTTGATATGTAGCAAATTCAAAGTCTTGATTTGGATCAAACTAAAATAAATTTGGAATTTGCATATATTTGCTTGTAGATCTTTTTGCTTTAGCCACCTAATTGGAAAACTCAGTTTTTCACTTAATTCTAGTCCCAGTAGCAGGTGAAGTTCTATATAACTTAAACCTCCAATTAAACTGGTCAATGGACACTAAATTAAGTTACTGCATTTATTGTGGTATTTTCTGTATGATGGGATTTACATCCGTTTATTTTGACCATTTGAAGTTTAAATGAATAATCTAAAAAGTAGGCTACGCTACTAAAAGTTACTGGGCTCTTTCTATAGTCAAAAGAGAAATCAAACTCCAGAGGGTACATTATCCCTTAAGGTAGGAAGAATGAATCACCATCTGGAAGCACCTGTTTCTTTCTACTGACTATGGTGAGACAGAAAACCAGCCTAGAGTAGATGGCTAACTTCCATTGCCACTTCAGGCAATGTAAATTCATCCTTAGTATCACCAGTGTCTCGGGAGAATTTATATTGTCTTGTGTAATATATCAATTATTTAGTAAGATTGAAACAAACTATTTAGAGGTTGTCACTCTTATTCTTGGTGGTTTGGATTTCAATGAATGTACTTTAGTTTAGCATTCAACCCTGGTTGGAATCCTGACCTCTGTACTGCTAAAAGCCATGCTGGAATGATGTATTCCATCCAAATAAAGAGTTTAAAATGCTCCCTGTTTAAAAATTTAAATATATTTTTTTTCTGCTTGAATCTTGTCTCATATTTCAGTAATGCTCTGAATAATTTAACAGCATTTGGGCTAAATAAAAACCTATATGACATGTTTTCTCCTTTGTCATTTGAGACACTACTAAGTAAATTAATGTCTGTGCAGATGAACAAAGGTCTCCCCTGTGACCAGTAGTGTGTATAATTTTAATCACAAGACTTTTGCTTCTGCAGGAACCTTAAGGGCTGAGCAAAGAACCTGGTGTGAAGGTTTGTCTTAGTATGATTGATATTCTGTACAATTGTGCTAGTACTGTCAATTTGTCCACATTATACTGCTACAGAAATCCTGTTTTGTGAAGGGGTGTGGGGAGCATGGAGGTAGGAAAGGATCAGCTTCTTGTCTAGTTTATAGATAAACTCTTGTAAAATCTCCTGGGAGCAATGTCTTGTATATTTCTGATGCTGAGGTCTTTAAAAAAAGGCTGACAAGATCTGATCTAACAGCTGTGGCTCCAGAGGACTGAGAGGCAGTGTGCTTCAGATGCTTCTGGGTTATTTCTTTTGCCAAAAACAACCCAGCACATAGATGTGCATTGAAGATCATTTGGATTGCTTAGGCTGCAATACATTTTTACCAGGAGTTGCTAATAAAAGATGTGCTCCTCTCATGACCTCAACATGAAAATAACGAGTGCTGGGACCCAATCCTTGGTTGCTCTGAGCTGCTGTATCTCAATGGAGAGCTGTTGAGCTGTGAGTATTGACCAGCTGATATGCTGTCCTGAGACAGTATCATGCCATAGAAGTAGGCGTTTTTATTTAGCTTCATTGCGTATTTTCTATGAGTTTATATGAGTTATTGAATTGAAGCAAACAAAGTTATTTTTCACTTTGTTTAAATAAGAAAACTTCCAATTTCTTGCTTTCCCTAAGGAGTTGAAGCTGAAACATTAAATATAAGAAGATATTTAGAAAAAATTACACAAAACTGACTTTCAGATAATACCTCATTCAATTGCATTCTTAGAATATCAGTGGCTTAATAGTGGTGTGGACCTATTTCCTCCCTCCTTACTGTTACCACTGTTACATTTCTACAGACAAGCAATGCCCATTTCTGGGCTCAAACCTGTGAAAAGCCAACATCTACAAAGTAGTTCTGAGCTTCCTCTACTGACACTGGTGAAAGAACAACTGTGCTTGGAAAGGCAATGGGCTCATCTTGTCATCTTTATCCACATTCATATTTTTGGGATCCTGAAGCACCTGATAGGAGAAAACATACACAGTTTATCCACTACTAAGAATACATGTAAGCCCTTGTCTAATATACTAGATAATACACTGGCTAAGTTCTTGCCTTCCAGGTACTCTTCTTGGTATGTAAAATCTGTCATATTTATTACTGCAATATCATTACAGCTTTATCAGGCATCTCCTAACATGGCACATTAATTTTTGAACTTGGAGATCTGTGCTACATGCTGAGGGCTTCAGAAGAGATATTTCAAAATGTTATTATAAGTAAAGAAATATCATGATTTGTTATATACAGGGGGATCTCAAGGAATCATCTCCCCTCCTAGTGCTATATGGAATCTTTATTAATGATCTGTAAGAAAATATCAAGTCAATGCCAATAAAGTTGTCAACTGGCAAAAATATATACAAGAGAAATAATAATGGGTATAGGTTAATAAATTATGTTATGCTTGTAATCTAACAGCACATTAACTGTGTCATGCTGGAAAACTATTACTTCTTACCCACTTCTACTGGTCAATAAAGGCCTGAATGTTGGCTTAATTACTGACCAGTATGGTCATCTCTTCGATGGACTTTGGCCATGGGTTTGGAAGATCCAGACTCACAGAAGAGTACTGGTGTTTCAGACACAGGTAGGTACGCAGCTTTGGGTTTCTTCTAGGCTTTTGTAGAAGTCAGATTCCCCTAGTTATATGTAACATCATTGTTTCTTGAACAACCTGATGAACTCTGTAGGTTCATCTGTGAACTTAGATTGAGGTCTTAGGAGCTACCTGAAGAGGACATTATCAGTGATTGTACCAGTGTGAAGCTGATATTGCACTGATCCATGCCTACTTGTTCAAAGTATGTGTAAACATCTTTGTCTACACGTTGAGGATCTTAAACCTCCTCAAATAAGGCTAGAGTAAAAGACACACACATTTTATTCTGATTTCCAAAGTTAACTCTTCCTGTTAAAAAAGGAACCTTAAGTAGTTAGAAGGGAAATCTCTGAAGCAATGGGCAAGTCTTTACCTTACTGATCCGTGTACTGTGTCTTAGAAGTCATTAGACAGGAGTTAAGATTTTGATTCTATTTTGATTGCATTTATGCAGATGCATCTTGATTGAAGCCAGTGGATTTACTTCCAATTTGTAGCAGAATATCTGAGATCCGAGAATCTTGCCTGATAAGATTGCCCTATTTGGATGCGGTATCGTATTTCCATACATAGTAAAATCAGATATAGATAATCCTCTCCTCAAATATCCCTCTTCATGCAATTTTTAATGCTTTGCTTCCTTAGAGAAGAGAGATCCCTGCAAGCTTCTATCTAGATAGTTAAAAAAAAAAAAAAAGCAGAATGAGATCATTTTGGGGTGGCCGCTGTAAATCTCTGCTTGCAAAGCTGAAACAGTGAATGTAGGGCAAAGAAGCTGACTCAACACAGACAGTTGTGTTTCTGTCAGGGCTTATGTTTGTAATTTTTCTAGGATGCTTGGCTCAGAAACTATTCCACACAAAAACATACTCCAGAAAATAGGCACCAAAAAGATCAGAAGCAACTATAGCTAACATCCATCATGTATTTCATGTGGCACTTCAGAATTACAAAGCAAAATAGAGACATTTCAATCATTCCCTTACAATATGGATACTGGTTGCTGTTATCAGATATCATGTTTGATACCTGATATCCCTCCTTCCCCCCATTTATCATTATTTAGGAATGTCTTAGTCACATTTGAAGATTCATAAATAAGAGTATCTCCTTTATGGCTAAAATTTGTAAATGTGACTGTCTAGACTGTCTATATTTAAACACAAGACTAGCTGGCTCACAAATCAGTTTTGTCTTAGCTCACAACTGCCTTCAAGTCTGTGAGATATATGGCCAACTGTGCTAACTGTCTTTTCAAGGAGTAGTTGAGATTCTACAGAAAATGGTGGGTCAAAAGAAAGAGCTTAGAGTTTGACATCCCAACAAAGAAGTTCTGTCTGGGAATAGCAGGCTATGGAAGGCTATGAAATTGCCAGATGGTATGATGTGGGCCTTACGGTGAATTATATGTATAAACACAGCATCTTCCCAGCATGAAGGGAACGGCTTATCGACACAGGTAAACTCTGAAGCTGACACATAATGTATATGAAATTCCATACTCTTAGGCCTAAGAAGGTTCCAAGGTTTTATTTAAAGATACTATCATTGCAGGAAAGAAAAGAAAAAGATGTGTTCATTTTATGAGTTGCTACTTGTAAATAAAATGATGAAAATACTGCAAGTAATCAGTACCTTTCAATAAGACAGGTGTGTTTGAGGAGATGATTTTGGTATGTTTTTCTCTGGCTTCTGCATATCAGAGCTCCAAATGTCAAATGATTTAATCATTAATCTTTGTCATGGGAACAGTAAAAGTGGGATTTTTGTTGGAAGTGTATACCAATGCAAGTAATTAGGTAACTTGGTTGCTGAGATTTGGCCTTTCTCTCTGTAATTACATCAGTAAATTAAATGGGTCAAGACCCACTCTGACCTACAGGGGAACTGCAGCACAGCTTTGTATGCATTTACCCAAATTCTATTTTTTTCTATAATATCATGCCTGCTGACATACCACCCATTGGGAATGGCAATTTTGCTTGTGCTAGATTCCAATTTTTGTCTGAAGTTTTTCTGCGAGAGTGTTAGTTGCCCTGGGCAAAAGTAATGTCAAAGACTGCTAGTGATTAATGCTGTTACCACGTGCCAATACTGAACCTGTGGCACAGGACTGCTTTGGTCACATTTACAGATAGCTTGTGAGATCTCTAGCAACTGTCAGTTGTGGTGTCCTAGTTATGCTAAACTTAAAAATGACATGGGGGGCGGTGGAAAAAATGTCACTAGTTTACAGAAAGATAATTTATAATATTTTATTATCTCCTCATATGTGTTATTTGCAATGGTAACTACTTTGCAAAGCCATCTGGTTAATAGCTTTTCAGTAGAAAAGGAAAAGACAAGGTACAGGAAAAATCATAAATTAAACACACAAATACAAAAACTGTAACATAGATAATAGAGACCATAACAAAGACCAGGCCTCTTAAGTCACCAATCATTGGGCAACTCATGGAGCCACTCAAGTATAACCTTGAAGAGATTCAGCTAGAATTTTTTATCTGTTAAAAAACGGGAAACAAGATTATCATGATCATTGCAATCTGTCCTATCTTCTTATTGAACTTCATTTGTATCTATTTTCTGCATGACCTTACTCCCTTCTCTGTCTGTGTATGTGGGTGATTTGCCAGTGAACTTCCAGCTGGACTAGCCAGTGAGCAGGAGGAGAACAGAATCCGGACAGACACAAGGTCGGGGATAAGAGATGGATAGGCAGGGCTTGGTGTCAGGGTATGGATTCTAGACGCATGTATGGTCTGGTCTAAGGTTTGAGGTTAAGGTTTTTATGATTAATATTGAAAACAGAGCCATAGAAGGACTAAGGGCCATATATCCCAAAGGCATTGTGTCCTAAGTTACAACCTAAGTACTTAAATACCATTAGATCAAAATATACCTCCCCCTAGTAGATGATCATCCTTGAAGACTCCTGAAGTCCTTAGCTCAGTTGTATGTGTTGCAATTTAGGTGTGACAGGACTAGATAGCTGAGAAGCCCATCATGTGCTGAAGTTTTACTGAGATGTTCAATAAAGGCCATCTCCTGTGTGTCTCTCTTTGGCAACTCAATCCAAATAGCATGAAAAGAACCTGCTTTAATGAATCAGGATCCACACAGCAGTCACTAATAGTTTCTTTAAGCACAGAAAGCCAGAGGGACAGTATTAGACCAGATCATAGTGTTGCCATGAGCCCGATATAACAGTCTTTTACAGTAGGTGTCAAGCAATAAAGGACTCCTGCAATGGAGAAAGTGAGCTGTGCCAGTTCCTTGGTGCTGCTTCCTTTATCTCTGGACTACATATTACAGAGTGTCCAAACAAGGGCTATGAAGATGGGGAAGGGTCTAAAGGGGAAGACGTATGAGTAGTGGCTGAGGTCCCTTGATCTGTTCAGCCCAGAGCAGAGCAGACTGAGGGGAGGCCTCATGGCGGCCTGCAGCTCCCTCACGAGGGGAGCGGAGGGGCAGGCGCTGAGCTCTGCTCTCTGGGGACAGCGACAGGACCCGGGGAAACGGCATGGAGCTGGGACAGGGGAGGGTCAGGATGGGTGTTAGGTAAAGGTTCTGCACCCAGAGGGTGGTCTGGGCACTGGTACAGGCTCCCCAGGGTAGTGGTCACAGCACTGAGCCTGCTGGAGTTCAATAAGCATTTGGACAACGCTCTCAGACATAGGGTCTTATTTTTGGGTGGTGCTGTGTGGAGCCAAGAGTTGGACTTGATGATCCTTGTAGGTCCCTTCCACCACAGGATATTCTGTGATTCTGTGATTACAAACTCCCCAAACATGGGCATAAGAGGAGCTGCCCTTGAGTGGTTACTTTTCTTTGGATGTGAAGACACAGTCGGAGTAGCCCTGGCAGAGTTGCAAAGATTTCCCTCTGTCACTGATAATTGGACCATAAGTAGCAAAAATATATCATGTGTGGCATTACCCTTGAAGCATATGAGTAGCTAAACCATGAAGGATGGTTAGTGTTCTGGTCCTGCTGGATGAAGACAGTAAAGTACAAATCACAGCAATGCAATCTTGTTCAGCTGCCATGTAGCCTGCTGTACAAGAGGAAATATTGGGATGCATCCTCATATTTAATTACATATCCAAAGCTAGCTGGAGAATGTTCAGCAAAGATAACCCTTTCTTTTGTATCCAGTTCACTTTTTCATCTGCCAGAATATTCTGCTTTCTCCAACTCTTCTGTTATTGCCAGATGTTATGCTGGAAAAGGGTTGAGAAAAAACTCTTAGGGAAAAAGGGGCTGTAGACCTCCCATGCATAATGACCCAGGGCTGTGTGCATGTTGTATCAGGTGGTGACAGAAGTGCAGCTGTACAGCTTCTGTCCTTCCTTCCCCACTGTGGAGAGTGGCTGGATATATATTTATGCGGAAATTTAAAGAAAAGTCTCACTGTTTTTTACTGTTGTTGAAGGCCTGAGAAAGACTTGTGCACAGGCATGAGGTGGCAAGCAAGGGAAGAAAAATGGTTTAGAAGACTAAGCTGAATGTGCTATAAGAAATTCCATCAAAACTGATTTTCAAAGAAAATCCTCCCTTTCTCCAGACTGAACAGTCACAGCTTTCTCAGCCTCTCCTCACAGGAGACATGCTCCAGCTTTCTGAGGGCTCATAGCCCTCTGTTGGGCTTTTTGTAGTGTGTTCAGGTCTCTCTCCTACTTGTGGGCCCAGAACTGGATGCTACTCCAGGTGCAGCCTCACCAATGCTGAGTAGAGTGGAAGAATTGCTTCTCTTGGCCTGCTGGTGATACTTGACCTCATGCAGCCCAGAATACCATCGGCCTTCTTAGCAGCAAGGGCCCATTGCTGGCTCACGTTCAGCCTGGTGCCCACCAGGACCCCCAGGCCCTTTTCTGGGAGCTGCTGCCCAGACAGGTGGCCCCCAGCACGTCCTGGTGCCCAGGGCTGTTCCTCCCCAGCTGCAGAACCCTGCACTTCTCCTTGTTGAACTTCATGAAGGTCGTATCAGCCCACCTTGCCAGCCTGTCAAGGTCTCTCTGGATGGCAGCATGGCCCTCTGGTGGTCACCCACTCCCCCCCAGTTTCATGTTGTCTGTGAATTTGGCAAAAGTTCACTCTACTCCATAATCTAGACTGGGGGGTGATTGCCCCATGGGTGAGATGGGGGCTTGAGACAACACAGCTACCCCTCCCATGTGGCACTGAGATTTTATTATACGGTGACGCTTTTGGTTTTCAGTCAACTATTTCAAAATTTTTATTACTTTTCACACGGTAATCTAAAATTTGGAGAAGAGGATAAACTAGATCAATACTAAGTAAAAATATCATTGTTTTATTCCAAAGAAAATAATACAATTGCAGGCATTACTATAGTTGTCCTGCCTTTTCCCCACAGAGTCTTGTCTATGTGAAAGAGTTACAGAGTGACACAGCTATGAAAAGTGAGGATGCTATGACAGCCATTTAAAGCTCCTTTGGCTAAACCTTGGATACTGAAGTATTCCATCTGTGGTAATAAAATAAGAATAAAAAAATGAAATATTTTGAGGGTTCAAGAGGAAAACATTGAAGACTACAGAAATTAAATATGACATAAACAAACTATAGGTGGGATATACAGGAGACTGGACGCAGCTGTGCATGTCATCAAGAGAAGCAATTGCCTTGCCAAAAAGTGTGAGAGGAGTTTTGAGGACTGTTTGGAAAAGGAACAACTGACTATTTGTACTGTCCTCTGTCTCTTCCTGTTTCCTTTTTCTTTTATATTATAAATAAAACACTGTTATTTTTGGCCACCTGAATTGCCACTTACAGGTGAAGAAGTGTGACTTAGTGACTAATTAAAGAGCTTCATTTAATGTTCTCAGGTTTCTTGGTAGGGTTCAAGTCAGCATTTACTTGAGACCCCAGAAACTGATCCTGCCCCTGTGGATGCCAGTGAAGGCTTGGCAGAAGAGCTATGCAGATACATTTATATCTAATAGGTGGCTTTAGACACTGCAGTTTCACCTCCATATGGTGGCTGGACTGACTGTACAGGCTATGAATTATTACTGCAGTTGAGCCTGAAGCAGGTTTCTCATTTAGAAGGCAGACTAATGGGAGTTTTTCCTGCATTGACCTAGGTCAAACTTGTCTCAGCTGGAAGTTGTTTCTTTGCATGACTTAAACTCATTTGCAAGCTTTAGTGTACTGTTAGCACTAATATTGTCTTCTTCCTAGCAGGGAACAGTATCAAACTAGATTTGGCTGACAACCACAATTTCCAGTTACCTGGAAATTTGAGTTTAATTAAACTTTCAATACCATTTGGTTTCGCTTTGAGTCAACCGATTTATTTATTTATTATTTTTTTTTTTTTTCCTGGATATTGCTGATGAACTTAAAGCTCCCAGGCTGTTCCCTGGAGTTACAATTCTTTTCAGCCTATAGTGCGCTTACATTCCCAGGGCATGACGCACCAGGAATACACGCCTCTTTTTGTCAGGTTTTATTTATAGAAGTAAAATAAAGAGAGCCAATGTGTGGACTTCAGCAGCGTTCTGTCAATGTCAACACCGTTCCACTTTTTGCAGAGTTCCTGCTGTGGTTTTGGCTAATGCCATCTAATGCTCTCCCAGACAATGCCTGAGCTATTTGCATTAGGCAGAGTGGTTGAGACCATGTTGTTTTGGAGTGGAAGAGAGGTTCACTGCGTAGATGGCTGTGCCATGCCACTTGCCCTTGAAGCCAGAGAGTGGTCCGTGTACTTATCAGTAATATCATAACCTCCAAGTTTTGCCTTGAATTTGCTGAGAGCTGAAAAAATTTTAAATACCCAATGAAGTCTTTTAATGAAGCTTTGTTACATTGGTCTCTCTACTTGGGCAAAAGTGAAGTATTGTTATAATACCTCTTTAAAGTCACCGCTCTCCTGTAACGACTTTCACACTGCAGGTTCTGGACAGCATTACAATGAGTAGTATACATTGCTACCAGTGAAATGAAGCACGCTCTCAGCTGCTGTGCACCAGTTAATAATCTGAATGGAGCAATCCTGTGTAATTGGTATAGTGGTGATCCACAGGGAATGTAGGTCATAAAACTCCCTACCACCGTGTTTTTGCTCTTTAGATCCTGGTTGTCAGTTCAATCAGGTAAGACGCTTACACAGTGGCTTTAAGGAACAAAGTGGACGAGAAAGTTGTACTCAGATGAAATTATAAACAAATATGGTTAGGGGAGATGTGATCTTTTTTTTTTTTTTTTTTTTTTTTTTTTTTGCAGAAGGAGTTCACTCTAAGATGTCCTTTCAAGAAGTACTACAGCATGCTTAATGAGCAAATGGTCAGGACCTCAGTGTTACGACTTGTCCAACAACCGGCACCTTCAGAAGCCAAGCACTCCTTCCCACCACAAGCAGGGCACTGGTTCACAGTGAGAAGGAAGAGTGCCATTCACTTAATCACTGACTTCTAAGCACCGAGGCAGGCAAACCTGCCTTGACTTTAAGGTCAGAAGTCAGCAGAGACAGCAGTGGCGTGGCAGTTAATGACTGCATATTGCTCCTAACCCTCTGACCAGAGGCACTGGTCGCTGTGTTAGATAATGAGGATAGTATTTACCTAGATGAACTGAAGGAATATTTATGCAACTGACCTGACAAACTGCTGTGTATTTGCATTTTTACCTCAGAAAAATAAGGGTGATTCACTGCGTGCTGAACTAAATTCATAGGCTGAGGATATTGCATTTTGATGTATCAGATGGACAACTTCATCTTAGAGATAATTTGAATGAATAATTTAGAATTTCAGGGAGGATTGTGAAAGATTTTTTTTTGTTTCTTTCTATTTGTGTTTGTCAAATTAACAACAGTCTCACACAGTTTGGCATGGATTCTGCAAAACACAGCTGGAGATGCCACTGAAGCTAATAACTCAATTATCTCTTGCTGTATACTGACCATCATATTAGTTTTTATTGAAAGATATGCAGCATCAACCAGATATTGCTACTTCTTTGTCTGGGTTTCAGTAGCAGTGATACATTTAGAGGTACTCTTGTTCGTTGCTCTAATGCCCTACAGTGGAAAGAAATGGCCTTTTGAGTAAAAACTTCAGTGGAGGCCCCAGATCTTGAGGGAGTGGGAGCTTTGTAATAATTATCAGTGGGTGATAATATTTAAGAATCTTGCTTGTTTCAGACTTCCTAAATTTTGGTCAAGGTTGGTGCTCATGGTCTGTTTTTCCTTGTTTGTTTCAGATATGTGTCTGCTTTCCTGTTGGATTAACAGGAACAGAAATGGCATACGTGACATACTGCCACTGTGTTACCACCTTCCCGGTGTTGGGATGCAATATCTTCCATTGACAGATCATTTGTGCTCTGTGCTCTTATCAGAGTAAAAGCCTTGTGGGAGTCACATCAACAACAGGTTCCTCAACTGGGCATCTGGGAGCAGTGTCCTGGGGGCACTGCCTTGGGAATGGTGTTTGTTATCAGGACAGGCCACCACTTTAACACTTGTTTTGCTCTTTCTCCATTGCTTACACACACACACATTTGCCTTCCCACTGCATGCACACCAAGTTTATCATTTCTGCTATGAATCTCTACAATTCCACTTCTGGTCTTTGTGCTGACTGGTTAGAAATGGACATAGCTGACAAAGAAAAGAGGCCACAAGTACTTTCCAAGGATTTCGCATTGTCAGATTTAAAACAAGAAAACATTTTCAGCTCTCAGGGAATGAAAGCACAGTATTGTCTGTGCTGCTTGCATGTTTTAAACTCTATGTGTCCAGCTTGGAAATTCTGCAGGACACGCCAAGATTAACAATGACAAGCAGCTGAATTTCTTATTACCCTATCCTATTCCTTCTTACTACAGCTATGGCTATCTGTGCTGTAGCTCTTTTAATCTTTTCCAGCAAATCTATCCTTCCTGCCCTCTAATTATATTAACTATTCTGTGAATTCCCTCCATTATTGCCAATAGCTTTCTGATAAATTGCCTACAGATGCCTTCAGTATACCAGCTACACTTGCTGCACTGGCATTCAGAAATATATTTTACGCTGCACATGGCATCTAAGTTTGCTATGTTTGCTTATCTGTTTTATCATCATATAGCTTTTATCATCAAGCCCCACAAAATCTCTTCTCTCATTGGGACTTTCCAAATTTCTCTGCCCCATTCAGTATCTGGGAAGTGTATTATTTCTGAATCTCACAGTGAATCTCACCTTGTTAGTTTATCCTAATGATCTTTATTGCTCTACTCCCCTCTTATTTACTATCTGCCCTTGAGAGTTCACACGTCCTTTAATAAACATTATGATATGTATGAGTGGCACAAGATCAGCCAGAATTAGGGACCTTTTCACATCACAGTCCCATCATTGAGTAAGAAGCAAAGGTCTTGTCTTAAAGAGCTTACAGTCCACATAGTTGTGACTAACTGAAGTTAGGAGAGTATGTACTGGGTCTGGTGCATGAGGATACACATTTTACAGAGGGGAAACTAAGAGGCAGAAGGTACTATTTTGGAAGGTACTGAGACCCAAGTTATATCTTTTATCAGGGCACTTTGAAGGGCAAGAGCAAAGTGATAGAAATCAACAGATAATCTCAACAGATAAATCACAGAGATGCCTCATACATTTAAAGTCCATTCTCTGAGCAGCATAGCTTTCTGAAGGAAAGCACAGATGCTAAAAGGGAACTGCTTGGAAAAGCACCAGGAAAATAATAATCAATCTATGTCTACATGGCAGCGATGCTTGGATCTGAAACAGCCCTTTAAAAAGCGGATTTAATAAAAAGCCTGCTTATTTTAATAAGAATAGACCCTTCTTAAAATATTACCCTGCATGTGCTATAAGAACTATTACACTTACACGTTTGCAGAATGAAATCGTGTGATTTCCCTAAGGGCACACTGTGACAGAGGTGAATCAGGCACTTCCTCAGGCCTAACTTGCACCTTCACCTTGCAACCATTTCCTTGTTAGTGCATCATTCTCTTCTGGTGACATGGTTTTGGCTGGGATAGAGTTAATTTTCTTCATAGACGCTCATACAGTGCTGTGTTTCAGATTCTTGATGACAATAGTGGTGATAACACACTGATGTTTAGCTGTCGCAGAGCAGTGCTCACCCAGAGCCAAGGACTTTCAGCTTCTGGTGCTGCCCCACCAGCGATGTCCCTGGGGGTGCACAAGGAGCTGGGAGGGGACACAGCCAGGAGCTGACCCAGACTGGCCACAGGGATGTCCCATACCGTGTGGTGTCATGCTGAACAATAAAGGCTGGGGGAAAGGAGGAGGAAGGAGGAACTTTCAGAGTGATGGTGTTTGTCTTCCCAAGGAACTGTTAGGCACGATGAGCCCTGTGTTCCTAGGAGTCACTGAGCACCTGCCTGCTGATGGGAAGCAGCAAATGAATTCTTCTGCTTTGCTTGCATATGCAGCTTTTCTTTACCTAGTAAGCTGTCTTTATCTCAACCCACGAGTTCTCACACTTTTAGCTTTCTGATTCTTTCCCCCACCCCACGTGAGGAGAGCGAGCAGGTGGCTGGGTGGTGCTGAGCCACCTGCAGGGTTAGACCACAACAGCTATCCGCTTAATCTCTTGTAGTGTGGAAGCTAATCTTGCAGCACAAGACTTTACACCACCAAAGTCCCACCTGCTTTTTTGAAAGAGGAATTGAGTGCAATTGAAGTAGTGCAGAAACCTTGTGTTATCCCCAATATGACAGAAGAAATTAGAGAGAGCAGGATTACTTTTAGTAGGAAATGTTATCTTGCAGCAGAGGAGAATGAGTGGAAGAGATAATAGGATTAAAACTAAGTGGCTAAACTGGCTTGATGTTTGTTCTGTCCCCACTCTCATTTCTTTCCCACCCGAGCAAACACTGCCACCTTTATCAGTAATGAGGCTGTTTATCTTGGTAAAGTGCTGAAGTCAGACTTACAGATGAAGAAAAAGGTTGTTTGAAGAAAAATAGCATTTGCTTTTCTCTTGTTTGCAGAGGCATTAATGTTGGTAAGTCCTCTGAAGTCTCCCGAGAAATGTATGAGACTAAAGAGGAATAGTGGTGAGAATACTGCAATACACCTCCTCTTCCTCAGTCCTAATATGGGATGTCCCAAGGTCAATTCAGAAGTCCAGGCTGGAATTAAATATATATTTATATAAGCACACATCACTCATTCCTATTTTCTAGGATTTTATTCCAAATTATGACTTGAAACTATGAAGATTTTTATCACTAGTGGTGTAGGTGAATCAGAAGAGATCTAGCTGGTTGGGAGCTTCATTAAACAATGTATTAAAAATGGAGTAAAATTACTGACAGTGATGAAAATGCATTTTGTTGTTGTTATTGTTGTTTACATTTACTTGGCAGTAAAATCTAGCTAATTTCTGTGACCAGAATGGTTTTAGAAGACATGAAAAAGATTTATTGATGCTGAAAGTCAAGGATGTTTTCTGAAAACTTCTGTGAAGTGAACTTTTTTGAGATCTGCTTGAGAAAGGGTGTTTGTATGGCTGTCAGTGAAAAATGATGTAAATGTAAAAGAGCAAATGTTTTGCCAATAGGATGAAGTATTCCAAATGTTTTGTATGATACGTGTGTACAAGCACGCAGGTTTTATAAAAATATGTAAATGACATGGCATAGATTGTAAAAGGATGTATTCTTTGAAGCTCTCCCCAAGGTGTCCTTTTCAACATTTGTTTTCTGCCTTGTTCTGCCAGGTTGAGGATCCTGTGAATATGAAAGACATAAAAACTGCTTTTGCTTTTAAGTCTACTTCTTTAATTGCAGTTTAAAAAAAAAAAAAAGAAAAGAAAACAAGTCGTCTTTGCTTTTTGATTTGGTTTTCTTTAATGTTATTAATATGACAATTTGGAAAACAATCTAACAAAAGTAGTAGGAATCAATTTTTTGTTATCTATTCTGTCTGGCCAACAGGCCAGTTAAACTATAAAAACTTCTCGATCATACTCTTCCCACAAGAACAATACTGAAAAAAGTACTTGTCTCACACTGGAGTTTTTTCTTTCCCTCTTCTTGTGTTTTTCTCAAAACCATGCAGGGAAAGAGAACTATTAAGATAAAAATCAAAACCCTCCTGGAGTTATGCTCATCTGACTCCATCTCTTATAATGTTGGAATATCTTGTCTTTAGCTGGCGCCTCACCAGCTAGCTATCATCTCACCTCCTGCTGACTGCTGAGTTGTTTATAAAAACACATTTCTCTCTGTGTATGATACAGATGCTTTGGAGGGGAGAGGAATATATTAAACATGCAGACGAGATAGGCAGCCTTTTCAAGTTTCGTGGGTCTTGGTGGGAAATCAAGGGAAGTTAGTGGCAGGAAAAATAATTCAAGTTCTTTAAAGCTCTTTTGAAGTGATGTCTTCAAAGCCCCCCTTTTGCATTTTACTGTGCAATCCCGAAGCTTGGAGATGCAAATTCAGGCATGATATTATATCACTAAGGAAATTGCACAAGTTAAATCTACTGTGAATGAACAGAGACGCTAAGATTCATCTCACCTGCCTAGAAATTCAGATGTCTGTGTGAGCTGTTTAGTTTCTCTTGTCAGTGGGGGATGAAGAGAATAGTTTATCTTGTCCTAAGGTGGGTGTCAAGGAGGGGCAGGTGGAGCAATACTTATGAAGTACCCTTTTCTGGCCTTAAAGTACAAATCTTTAAATTGAAGCAGACAGATAGTTTTTAGATGGCTGAAGTCTGGTTAGAATGGTGTTCACCAGCAGTGCTCTACCTGCAAGTGTCATGCTGCTAATGCCTGAATGTTCCTCCGTGGAACATTCCTCCTCTAGTTTAAACTAGATCTAAATCTTCTGCCCCATCCTTTTAAAGCTCTCCAGAGAAAAGGAATAGAAAAATTCACCTTAGAAGCATATCTACACCACCAGTGTGGAAGATAGAGTTCATTTTACACGACATATATTCAGCTCTCTAAATCCTTAAGTTACCTGCAAGTTATTCTAGGCTCCCGTTTTATAACCAGAATTATTCATTGGACTGAAAATTTTATGACATGAAAAGTTTTGAAGATTTAATTCAAATGAAAATTTGGGATGTGAATTTTAAAAGTATTCAGTGGTCACTGAACAGCAGCTAGTTTCTACGCCTTCTGCATGTGGATCTATCTTTAATTTTCATTTCTGAATGAGCAAATAGGAAAGCCAAAATACCAGGCTCAGCTCCATTCCCCTTAGTATTTACTTTCTTGTGAAGTCAGTTAGCACTCAGGTAGCAACAGGAACGGACATAGGCCAAGGCAAGTCACCTTTGAAAAATCTCATTTTAATGCTCTTAATACAACTCTTCAAAATACTGAAATCAAGGAATTAAAAAAAATAAATGTTAGCCATACTTTACATAATCTTAATTTATGAGACCAAGAAAGTTTTCTTCTTTTTTTTGTATTTTTTTTCTTTTTTCTTTTTTTTTTCTGTTTATTTTTTTATTTATTTTATTTATTTTTTTCTTCTTTTTTTCCAAAAGAAGTGCTCAGTTACTCGGTGAACAAGTTGCTTGGGGGTCAGTACATCCAGCAGCATGAGAAGAGGCCCCTTGAAAAAGCAAAAACTGGTGGAATCAAGCTCTATTTTTCTTGTCTCCAATTCAGTTATTCTGTCAGCTTTTGGGCTTCTTCCCTGCTGTGCAGTTAATCTAGACAAGTCTGTTTGCAACAGGTTTTCTGGGGTTCATGTAGTGTCATGGCACAGCAGTGTTTGTATTGCAAGTGAGGTAATAACACGATGGCTTTCTGAAATGTGGTATTTTCACAGGCAAACTGGGTACTAATGAGGTCCCTGTGGACAGCTGGGTGATTTAAATATTTTAATTCCCATCCATCTCTTTTGTAGAAGAATCTTGTTTACCATTTTACTGCTGTGATAGCAGTAAGGACTGCAATACTAGAGAGCAGGAGGAAAGGAAGGTCTGGTGGGGCAGCAGTTTTGGAGGGACCCAGTTCAAGATTTCCAAGATTTTCCCCCGAGCTAGTCCCCTGACTCTCTTTGTCATGGATTCACTGTCAAATACAAGAAATAACCAGTTAGTCTGTCTAAAATACACGGGGCAACCAGTCAAGTTGGGAAAAACAGTCAACAAAGTCCACCGTGGAAAAAAATGCATCTCCATAAGAAAAGTTGCCCCTTGTTTTTTTGCTCTGTTCCAGCTATTGTCATGCAGTCTAACATAGAAAAATAGCTACTGGCTCTTGTCTGTATATATGTTACAGTCACTGGAGCTTAAGCGGTCTAGAAAGAATAAGTTTTTATTAGCAGAAACAAATGTTTCTGTTAATAGGTTTCAGCCAGCTGCACAATAGTGCTGCTTTTATTTGTTTAAGCTTCTTGAGCTTTCTGCTCATGGTCAATGTCATAGCACTGTGCACATCTAGCATAAAAACTGGAATGCCACATGATGCTGCTTCTTTTTGAAGAGTACATTTTTGTTCTCTACGGTAAAATCTCACAAAATTTACACTTACAGAATAATACTTCTCTTCCATTTTTGGGATGAAACCTTCCAATCAAAACTCTCTGATTTCTCTTTCTACATTTCTTACCCTGTTGTTTTGAAATTTTGATTTAGATATGTTGATGGGAGGAAGAGCAAAATTATGATGATTGCAGAGGGATTTTTATATTGTGATATGTCTATAAATGTGCACAGATTGACAATAGGGGCGGTGACATATAATGATAAAAAGCAGCAGTAATGGCCTCAAATCTGTACACAACTGTTTCTTCAGGGAGTAGTAACAACAGCCCTGTATATTTACTGTACACAAAACTTACCAGAAAGGAGTAAAATATCACTAAAGAGCTTCAAAAATAAGAAACAAGTCGTCTCAATAGAACAAAAGATTGTAATTTCAACAGTCATTCAAATTAGTCCGAAAGGAAATCCAGCATGAAGGTATCTGAGAGGTGTCAGTTTGGTCTGGACTGCCGACTCTTCTCCTGTCAAAAGACCATTGACTTGAAAATCTTAGCTGCAATGAAAGCTAAAGGAAGGAGAAGGAAACAGAAAGCAAAGTTTTATAAAACAAAATCCCAACAAGCTTTTCCTTCTTTTCAGATTTTTCAGGTTTTGTGGTAATAGTTGAAGAGCTCAATTTCCTACATGTTAAACTGTTATTTTCATCTTTTGCTGAAGACTTTTAAAACACACAGATCTTTCCTCTTTGAAAAGTAGACCGGAAAAATAAAGTTTTCTTTGATTCATTCTGCACAACTCCAAGAAAAACATTTCTTTAATATCCACATAGTATGCCTCAACAGCAAGTGGACAAGGCGATGGGGCACGTGACATTGTGGAGGGTAGTAATTTTCTCAAAGAAGCAGCTGGGCAGCCGTAGGTTAGAGCTCTTTATGTTGGTGTGGTCATTTCTGTAATAGCTTTAGTTCACTTTACAGCAGTTAACATCATGAAAATTGTGCGAAGCTGCCATAAAATGATACAAAACACTCCAGGAGATTACAAAAGTGGAGGCTTTGGATAGACTGGGATTTTCTCCCTGCATGAAATCTGGCTGCAATTGATTTGCATGCAAAGTTTGTTTGCTCAGTCCTACTGTTAGGTGTTTTATGTTGAAAATAAGCAATTTTCCTTCGTTCTGACAAAGACTGTTATTTCAAGTGGAAAGCAACGCAGTGGCCCTAGACTGCAGTGGGACTCTTTAAGGACACTTAATGTGCAGAAGCTCTCCATCCCCATGTGTAAGGAAACAAGCAGTGAAGGCAGGAAACTCAACATACACTATCTATGGGGCCCCATGCCGTGCATCCCAGGGTCCCGAGGGAACTGGCTGATGGAGTTGCCAAGCCACTCTCCATCATATTTGAAAAGTCCTGACAGTCAGGTGAAGTCCTGTGTGACTGGAAGAAGGGAAACATCACTCCAGTTTTTAAAAAGGGTAGAGAGGAGGACCTGTGGAACTACAGACCGATGAGCCTCACCTCTATGCCTGGGAAGATCACGGAAAAAGCCCTCCTGGAAGCAACGTCAAGGTACATGCAAGACAAGGAGGTGATCCAGGACAGGCATCATGGCTTCACCAAGGGCAAATCGTGCCTGACTGACCTGATGGCTATTTGTGATGGAGTGACTGCATCAGTTGAGAAGGGAAGACTTACCGATATCATCTACTTGGACTTTTGTAAGGCCTGTGAGACAGTTCCTCTTGACATCCTGTTCTCTAAATTGGAGAGATATGGGTTTAACAAATGGAATATTCAGTGGACAAAAATGGAAGGAGAACCCAGAGAGCTGCTGTCTCTGTGTAATGTCTCTGTGTCCAGGTGGAGGCTGGTGATGAGTGGTGTCCCTCAGGGATCTGTCTTGGGACCGATGCTATTTAATATTTTAATCAGTGATATAGACAATGTGACAGAGTGCACCCTCAGCAAGTTTGCAGATGACACCAAGCTGAGTGGTGCAGTTGATACCAAAGAAGGAAGGGATGCCATCCAAAGGGACCTGGACAAGCTTGAGAAGTGGGCCCACGTGAACCTCATGAGGTTCAACAAGTCCAAGTGCAAGGTGCCACGCCTGGATTGGGGCAATCCTAGACAGAAGGACAGACTGGGTGAAGAACTCATTGAAAGCGGCCCTGCAGAAAATGCCGTGGGGTTTCTGGTGGATGAAAAGCTCGACATGAGCCAGCAGTGCGTGCTTGCAGACCAGAAGGCCTACTGTTCTGGTCTGCGTCAACAGAGGAGTGGCCAGCAGGTGGAGGGAGGTGATTGTCCCCCTCTGCTCTACCCTTGGGAGGCCCCACCTGGAGTAATGCATCCAGGTCTGTGGCCCCCAGCACAAGCAGGATGTGGGGCTGTTAGAATAGGCCCAGAGGAGGGCCACAAAGATGATCAGAGGGCTGGAGCACCTCTCCTATGAAGAAAAGCTGAGAGAGCTGGGGTTGTTCAGCCTACAGAAGAGAAGGCTTCGGGGAGACCTCATTGCGACCTTTTGGTACTTTAAAGGGGCTTATAAAAAAGATGGAGAGGGACTCTTTTCTCAATCAGATAACGACAGGACAAGGGGGAATGGTTTAAAAAAAAAAAAAAATAGTGGAATTTTAGATTAGAGGTTGAGAGGAAATTCTTCAATGTAAGGGTGGTGAGGCCCTGGCACAGATTGCCCAGAGAAGCTGTGGATGCCCCATCCCTGGAGGTGTTCAAGGCCAGGCTGGATGGGGCTTCGAGCAACCTGGGGTGGTGGGAGGTGCCCCTGCCCATGGGAGGGGGTTGGAACTGGAGGGACTTCAAGGTCCCTTCCAACCCAAACCATTCCATGATTCCATGATTCTATGACAATGGTACTGGGGTCTGCTCTGAGATTTCCACTGTGTGACCCATAATTCCTCCAGCATGCAGACAGCCTAAAAGCTCACCACTTCAGCCTATTCAGACTGCATATAATTGTGAAATGTAGTTGTTACTTTCCAAAACAATGTTTTCCTTTCATTTTAAAGATTCTGAGACAGATAATCTTTTTAATCTTTTTTTTTTTTTTTTTTTTTTTTTTTTTGGCTGTTAATATAATGCCTTTAACAATTGGGATAGTTGCCTTCTCTCAGTGAGGTAGAATAAATACCCTGTCCCCCAGTTTTAGAAATCTGAAAGTGAGCTATCTAACCTAAATTAGTTTTCCTGATTCCCTATGAAGTTCCCTGGGAAAGATAATTATCTCCAGATGATTCAGCTGACCTGTTTTAAGCACCTATTTCAAAGAAGATGAATCAGAATTTTGGCTTTCCCAGGGTTCTCCTATTCTGAAGACTCCATGTGAGTGTAATAACTAATATTTATTTTGTCTAGAGAGTTTATACAGTACCATCTTCAGTAATAGAGCTGATAGATAAAGACACATGAAAGTGTACAAAGCTAATAATAAAACAGGAGCAGTGGGAAAATGTATGTAGATAGACATAGATCAAAGCAGCTACTTGAAATTTAGCAGATTACAGAAAATAAATACATAACTGAGTTCAGAAGGGAAAATGAAAGAGAAAAATAAGACGAAAACATCTCATATTATTTTGTTATGTGTTCTGTGTTGAGCACCTTGCATTGCAGTCGTATGCATAACAATGGTATTGTCTGATAATAATAGTAATTACCAGATCATCAGTGTAGTACTATGGAAAACCTACGTTTGTGTTAGATTATATTGTCATCAAGGTTTTATTGACACATAGAGGCATTTAATAAATGACAGTCCTTTTTCCAGAGAACATCCATTCTAAAATATAAACCATAATGTGTAGCTGAGATAAAAATGCACCCCACCTTTACTGAGTAATGGAAAAAATAATTATAAACAAATTGTGCAAACTCATAACAGCAGTTTCATACATTTCTTGTATCACTATATGAACTACTGGCTAGGTTTGAATGTAAGCACCATGATGACTTTATGGGTTTTGACAGAGTGATTTTCTTCTACTTGTTACTTGCAGCATGGGGAAAAGGATAAATGAAAGGGGAAGATGAGTGACCGAGACCTTTGGAGACCAAAGGAAAGAGATAACCTTCTGATAAACAATGGGTTCAGTAGGTGTGTTAGCAGAAATTATGGAGGAACTGGAATCAAAATAATTACGTGTAGTGTAATGGAATATGACGAATGGAGGGGATTATAGGTAGCTGAGAAGAAAGAGAGATTAATAGTCCAGATAAAACACCAAAGCCAAAAGAAATGATGTTACAAAAATCAGGGTGGACAGTTTTGAGAAAACTTTCAGTAGAATAAGTGAAAGACCCTATCAACAAGAAATTGCACATGGAGAATCAGCAAACTCAGATCATAAATGTACATGGGACGTAATGAATGAAATGATACACTGCAATAGGATGCATCCCTTTCCCTAGATAGTCTCATATTTACCAGAAAATGTAAGTTCTCATTTTGTTCCCTTTAGAGATACCAGCAGTTTCACATTGTACCAGGGGGACTTGGTTCGGATCTGTAACGTGCAATGTCCTTTGCAGGACCACAAGAAGGAGCTGATAGTGGCCTCATGTCCTGCTCATTGTAGGCTGCAAATTTCGACCATTCAAGGGGATGCAGCGGGATCACAAACACAAATGCTGTGCTGCAGGGAATCTGGCAGTGAACTTTCCCTCTCCTGCAGCTTCTTGTATAGGAGGAAGTGATCTGGGCTATAAATATGACTGGATGGCTTTTTATTTGCTTGGTAACTACTGAACATCTAGCTACATGGTAAAATGCATGCAATAGCAAGATAGTTGCAATTAAAGAGTAAATTATGATGACATACGTTATTTCTCAATGTCTAAACCACGGTTGAAGGTTACATAGCAATTACTTTTGATCTCATTAAGAATAATTAGTAATTACCAAGTACTCTGAGGGAAATGTGATTACTGTGAAGCTACCTGGTATTTTCCCAAGGGAACTCTATCTAGTTACAGACTATGTATGCCCCATTACTTAAAGCAGCACATAAAATACCATTTTATTTATGCAGTACAAGCAAAGAAGGCCTGTTGAAAGTGTTTAATGAAATATTTTGGCAAAGACAAAAGCTTTGCTGTGACTATACTGCAGAATGCTTACAACCTCCTTTAAATCAGCAGCTCTTGTGTGGCATCTAACACACCTCGTTTTTTAAAGTAAAGCAATAGATGTATTAAAAGAAAATTAAAAACATGCCAGTTCTCTTTACCCTTTTATGATGCACTAATCAGAAAAAAAAAAAGATCTGCAAGACACATCCTTCTAACTAGAAAGTGATGAAGATGAGTGTGGAGTAAGATCACCCTAGGTGGCTGACCATATCGTTAGTGTGAAGGAATACAGATCTACCTGCCTGACTTTGCCGATAGCCTTCAGAAAGACAAGCAGATGTTTACATCTCAGAAGAAACATTCTCAAATGAAACAAAGAGAAAAAGCTGGTATTTCACGCTGCCATATTTGCAAAGAGCCTGTGCTGCTGCGAAAATGACTTCTGATACAGGAGTAGGATGCACCTTTCCATTGACTTTCCACTTTGAATACCTTTATAGATTAGAATGAGAAAGATGCCTTTGCTATTACGGCAGGGCCAAGAAATCTCTGCTAAGGCTCAGGACACACTATATTAAGCAGCGTGATACTGTAATGATAGATGATTGTTGCCTCAGCCGACAGACCCACATGAGGCCTGACAACCCACGTTTGTTCCAAATTCCAGAATTGTTAGTTTATTATCAATGGCATTTATATGGAGGAAGATATTCTGTACCCTTCTTTGTGAACAGGATTTGATAACATTTCCTCGTATTTAATATTACTTGTTTGACTCTGTCGTCTTATTATTGTTTCAGAAAATGTTATTTGTCTTTTACTTCTGCCTTTAGCATTTTCGTAGGTTTGTAAATATCCTTTGTACTGCTCAACTTTGTAAGTAAAAACCCATTTTTATCTATTTATGTTTATATGTATGTATGTATCATCTATCTATCTATCTATCTATCTATCTATCTATCTATATGTTCATTCAGTGCTTTAAGAAACATTTCTTTTATCTTCTGATAAGTTTTGTTTTACATCAGTGGTATCTTGTAAGCCAACAGATAAATGTGTAGAAGTTCTATATGTTGTGTTACCAGTTCTCATGGCTATCTCCTGTTCACACTGGAGCACATACCTCCTCTGAAAAAATACAGATCTTTCAGGACCACATGGATTCACTTTTGAGAGTGTTGAAACTTACAATATATTTGTGTGTCCTTTATAAAAGGTCTGTGAATGCAGTCTTCTAAGCATTATCTGGTTCCTAGTTGCAGTTGTGGACTTATGTACTGCACAGGTTACATTTCATTTAAAAGATTTACTTTTGTTCTCCTTGCTGTCAAAAACCTTTTTTTTTTCTGGTCATTCATCTGGAAGAAGGTTTAAGTCCACAGTTTCACATCAGTGGTGTTTCACTTTTCATTTCCTTCCCCCCTGAACCATAACCCCATATTAAAATAGGCCCACTGTCCTCCAAACATTCAAGGGCAACGTGCTGGATTTTCTGTACTTACCATCCTACTGTGTAGTTCTTCATCAAATGCTTCTCTCTAATCAAATTAGATTACCTCCAGCATGTTATCCTTGTCTGCTCTCTGTTATATCCTTGAAAAAGTACAGTCCAGCTTGTCAGACAAAGATTTAATATTTATAATTTAATTTTTATAAAACCAGCCTGAGTACTTTTGTCTGTCTCAGATTTTTCTCATGTTTTGTGATCTCAGAATTTTTCCTCTTTTGAGGTCTAATGTCCTATCAATTGGATTTTCCTTTTTTTTTTTTTTAGCTTTTCTTAATACTGACAAGACTACATTAATTTCTATTTAGAGAATTACCCAGTTACACTCAGCAAGAATTTCTGCTTGCTATTTCCTTCCAGCTCAAAAGGCAGACTTTTTGAACTTGAGACCTTGGTTGGATTCAGTGATCGAGTGTGATGCCCATAGTTTTAAGAATCCGTTCTCTCACTGAGTGTCTGAACACATTTTACTGAAGGTACTCAACACTTCACACATTTGGGTCTTTCATATTCTTAATGCTTGAATATTTACACACATGGGTTTAGGACATAGGTAGGTTCCTCAAGTGCAAGGGCCTGATGCTGGTGTGAGTCAGCACATTAGGAGCTGGTGTGATTCCGTAGCTTGGACTGCTCTGAAAAAGTGGACCAGAATAAACCTTCCTTCCTTACCCTGCCTGTGAACAGCTTTCCCCATTGTGCTGCCATATGAGATATGTTTTCCTATTTAAAATTAGATTATATATTATATTTTTGGATAATTTCCTAGAATAACTCTTTCAGTGGCTATTGCAGAGGAGTTTGGCATTGAAGGGAGCTATTCTGCCTTATTATATAGAGCTCCAATTGCTCAGCACATGGAAGTATGCATTTTGCTTGTAGCTGGTGAGTAGTGTGTTTCGAATCAGTGGAATTATTGGGTTCTTAAAAGTTACCCAAATGTTTAAGAGCTTTGCTGACTCCCAGCCTAGGTAAACACAGTGTGCATCTTAACAGGGAATCCAAATCAGGGCTCAGCTTCATGCCTTATAAATCACACCGACTGCATTTATAAACACAATTTACTGAGCTGCTCTTTAGTATAATGGCCTTATATGTTAATCTTCTAAAGCATTCATGTGTTGGCTTCTTTTTTGTGATACAATTATTATTCACGTTTCTTTGCCTGCATTAGTGCATTGCTGAGAGGGAGCGGTTATATTTCCTTAAGTACCACACACTTAATAGCAGCGATACTTTCTGAAGACAAATAGCGTTGTAAGATGCATCCTAAAAAATGAATAAAAAATGCTACACTAGACACAATGTATTCAGAATTCTGAAACGTATACACGGTCACTTATTTGGATCGCAGGTGTATTTGGCAGAGTGAAAACCTACAGGTTTCAGGAATTAAGTCCTACCCAGTAGATGGCAACAAGACACCAACACTTGAGCCTACACTCAAAGCACAGCGCAGTGAAGATTTTTGCGATGTTTTATTTATGAAAGAAAATTAACTTTGAATCTTCATGTTTTGCCTCAGGCAATATAAGCAGTAAACATGATTTTCACACCAATAGGTAACAAATAGTTTTCTTAACAAATTAGATGAACCCTGATGTCTGGTTTCAGATTACTTTAGAGCTATGGGTATATAATACATTTCTCTTACATTCAAAATCTTTTTGTTTCACACAGGATAAAGTGAAAATGACTGGAGATGTACTGTGAAGCATGAATTATCTTTTGGACAAAAGACATAAAAGACATTTTGGCTTTTAAGACTTGTTCTTAATACATGTATAAACCATGTATAAACCTTTTTTTTTTTTTTTTTTTTTGGTCTGCCTCATGGTGTTTTGCTTTCTCAAACAGACATTTTGCTTCCTGGATATTATCTCAATATATTTTACAGACGTTGCTTAATTGCAGCTCACAAGAAGTACCCCTGTGAGGCATTGCCAATCTGTAGTGATGTATCTATACTCATTTTATAATAGGGAAACAAGGCATTGAAAGAAGACTGACTTGCTATAACAGTGCCAGAGTAAGACTAAGAAGTGTAGCTCACAATTACAGACTTCTGCTTCTCTGTCTTGTCCATTAGAGATGCTCCTCACAACTATCCATGCCTGTCCTTACATACCTGATGGCACTGCAATACAGCAAATATAATTGCACCTGCAGCCTGTTTTGTACAGAAATGCAGAGGAGGCAGGTTGGAGAGGATGCTCTGCAGATCTTTTGGGACTGGATAGCTTTTATACTGGGTTACATGATTAGGGATGGCTGGAATCCGGTCTCACCTTTCTGACTTAACATGAGAGACTTGTTGCATTTACTCAGGGTTTGAACCGAACTGAACTGAAGTGCTGAAAACCTTATGATGACAGGAATTCCTCACTAATTTTGTCAAATACCACTTTTCACACTTTTCTATAATTTCTTTTTAAAAGCTGGTATTTGTTTAGAAAAGACCCTGTTCAGTCCCTGAACCTGTCACCACAGCTGTTTGTTTCATTTATTTCCTTTCTGAATGAAAACATCATGGGCTGGTGTACAACTACACAAGATATTCTTTCAGAGGAGTCAGCTGGCTTAAGGTCTCTGGCCACTATACAGGAAGCTGGGACATTACCTTCAGAGACATCAGGGAATTAATGTCATGTCTGAGTTGTTTTGTTTCCCTGGATACTGTTATTTCACACTGATTCCTCCTTTAGTCCAAAGAAACTGGGAAGCTTGATGTTTGGTATAACTGGCAGACAGGCAAGGTACAAAATTATTGTATTTATCTTTTAATAATTGGAAAAATAGTAAGCCTTTTCACGTTCAATTTAACCCTTCCATTCTTTATGCTCAGCACACTGTCTTCAGGGCATGATTCCTAATGCAAAATATTTTTAAGATTCAAGATTACAACTGCAGCTCTTCTTGATAAGATTTAAAGGAACTTTCTAGCAATTCTATTATATGGCTGTTTCTTTGTGGAAAGTTGAATATATCACACAAAAGACGACTACTGAGTTTGCAACAAAATCAGCTTCCTTATGAAATATAATGCTTGAGACTCTGACTTAGTGAAATACTTTAACAATGAATATCAATTGGCAACAGTGATGCCTCTATTACATTCAAACGGATAAAAATTCTCTACATTTTTGAGTGAAATTTCCTAGTCATTATGTTATGCCTGAAGGTGAATTTTCTTTTTAAAGTTCGAACAAAAACTGTGAAGTCATTTGTAACTTATATCCCCCAAATGAGATTCTTCTAATAGAAAAAAAAAAAAAACAACACTGCAGTCTTGTTTTGCTCTTTCTAAGTAAAAAATGGATAAAGATTGAGACCTGAAACTTAAAGTGCCTACTGTGGTGGTTTTACCCAGCTGGGCAGCTGAGCTCCATCACTACCATTCTCCCACACCCCCCTCCTCAAAGGGCAAGGGGGAGAAAATATGGTTAGAAGGGCTCAAGGGTCCTTCACAGTCCCTCTCTGCCCCTGCTCCCCGTGGGGTCCCTCCCACGGGATGCCGTCCTTCCCGAACTGAGCCTGGGGGGCTGCCCACAGGCTGCAGCTCTTCAAGAACTGCTCCCACACGGCTCCGTCCCACGGGGTCCATCCCCCAGGAGCAAACTGCTCCAGCACGGGTCCCCCACGGGCGGCAGCTCCCCCCAGACCCCCTGCTCCTGCGTGGGCTCCTCTCCACGGGCTGCAGCTCCGGCCCGGGGCCTGCTCCTGCGGGGGCTCTCCATGGGCCGCAGCCTCCTCCAGGCCACATCCACCTGCTCCACCGGGGGCTCCTCCACGGGCTGCAGCGTGGAGATCTGCTCCGTGTGGGACCCATGGGCTGCAGGGGGACAGCCTGCTCCACCAGGGGCCTCTCCACGGGCCGCAGGGGAACTTGTGCTGCGTGCCTGGAGCACCTCCTGCCCTCCTGCTGCACTCACCTTGGAGGCTGCAGGGCTGCTTCTCTCTCAGTTCTCACCCCTCTCTCTTAGCTGCTGTAGCACAGCAGATTTTCCCTTTCCTTAACTCTGCTCTCCCAGAGGTGCAACCAGCGTAGCTCATGGCTCGGCTCTGGCCAGCAGCAAGTCCCTTTTGGAGCTGTCTGGAGCTGGCTCTTATCTGGCATGGGGCAGCTGCTGGGCTCTGCTCACAGAAGCCACCCCTGCAGCCCCCCCGCTACCAAAACCTTGCCACGTAAACCCAGTACACCTACTTAACTAATCTTTGATGAGAAGTAAGTGCTTTAGTGACTAATGAAGTACTGACATGAAGAAAGGTAACCATGGCACGTTTAAAGTAATAGCAGATTTAGAAAATGCACTGAATGTTCAAATTCCAGTTTCCACTGCTGTTAGCATCAGTATCAGTGGTGACCGCTTCTTGACCAACAGACCTCCTGGACTTGGTCCATACATCTAAATTATTAGCTGAAAATGGCTCAAATTAGCCAGGGATCAGACACAGGGCTCTGACTGATCAAAGAATCACAAACTTCATCCTGGCTCATGAAGCTCTTTCAGACAATAAAGACCCCAAGCACTTCAAATTTAGAATTGAGCGTTCATTATCTGAGGAGGTGAATTTTGTCCCTGAGGGCTGAATCATCGACTTCTAGGGCTGGAGACTGGAATGTGAATTACTGAGAGCTTTGAGAATCCCCTCTGAATTAGAGACAGATTTGTCAGATATCCAGAGACTGAACCCATAGTTTATTGCCAAATATATTGAATAAAAGAGGGTGATATTAGTCACTGTTAAATATACAGCTAATACACCTACTTAAAGGAAAGTTAAAGCTTTTTAACTTGTTTATTTGGAATGCATTTATTTGTAGAAATATTGACCTTTACGTGTAATGAATAGGGTGCTTACAAGTTGACTATTTTACAAAATTAGGAACTTTGGAATATTATTTTTAACGACATTACCTCACTGTATTAGAAGCAAATGACAAAATCTGACAGTGTTAGTGTTGAAAATCTGAAGCCTGACATTGAGTGTGAATGGTCTTCCACCTGGTTCTGTGCAGACCTTAACACCTCCATATTACCTTGGAGCTTTGTAAGGGTTTCCCCAGCTGAGATGCAAAGACGTGGGGGAAGAATCTCCCAGAGAGCCAAGGAAAGGAAGAATCCGCAGAAAGATGAATAAACATGGTCTTGAAAACATTTCATTTGGAGTATTGGTCCACTTTTGACAACACAGTGTCAGATTTAAAGTGGTGCAGACAGTCCTTTTTAAACAAGCATAGACTAATACTGATGTTACCATATGTCCAAATTGACTTGGGAAGGTTTGTGCAGCAGCCATGCACAATTACTGAGAGTGAAAGCTAGCACTAGACTCTTCTACACTCTAAGTACAGGAAATTTGACTGTCTTTCCCTTCTGGTAAAAGAATCTTTCATGCCCCATTTTATGTAGTGGAAGGTACCTTACTGAATGTAAAAAGAAAGAATGAAAACAGCAAATTAAGACACATCTTGTGAATGAACATGGGGACATTCTTTCTGGGTAAATATTCTAGCTGCTGCAACTTGTTAAGGTAAAGAGAAATATACAGAAGTGTTGCAGACAGCTGGAGGATAGTCCATCCTAGACCAGACATATTGCTCCTTGATGGCCATAAGAAAAGCAGCCAAACACAGCCTGACTTTTATACCAAGCTCACTTGGAGACTGGATTTCAGTTTGGGAAAGTTTGTCTCTATAGTCACAAACACAGAATAACACTCTATCTTCAACACTTTTTAAAATGTCTTAAGTTTCTTCCATTCAAATGTCTCAGGCTCTTTTCTTTGGTTCCTAAGTTTACCTCAGATGATGAGGACAGGCCACAGCAGTAACCGTGCCTGCTACTGCAGTCCCTCAGGGGCTCTGGGTTGCGGGCTGGCTCTCTGGTCTCCCACTCTGTGTTGCTACACCCCCAAAAAGTTGTTTCATTAGTCATCTCAGTTTGTAACATGGGCTAATGGAATAGGTGAACTGTGCTGTGGATATACGTGAGATACAGACGTAGCCATGGAAAAGACCTTGTGGGTTGCTCGTTAGCGAGCATTACTGCTGCATCTCTACAAGTTTGCAGGGAAAAAGATATTGACTGCAGAATTCCAGTGCTAGCCATTAAAATGCACCTGAAGATGACCATCCTGCTGTTGCTTTGAATTACTTCCTGCAGCTTGCCATGGTCTGTTAGTCAAAAAGAAAACACCAAGAAGAAAGTCTAAATTAGTCCCTGGACAACACAAATGCAACTATACTCTAGCTCATATGTACTGATTTCACATTGTATTGCCTGAGGATATAGTGAGTCCTAGCATGAGTTTATCCTGATTCTGGTTAAAGCTGTGTCTTATTCCTACAGTCATAAAATTCACTAAGTGAAAGGTCAGGCATTTTGTGTGGGAAAACTACATCAAGTGGTTTTCTCCATCAGGAGTGCATCCTAGCAGTCCTTCGTAAGACACTTGGAATAAGATGAGAAATACCATCACAGCCTTATTTTTGTGTTTTTAACGCTTCGAAAAACATTTGCTAATACTAACTGTTGCTGAGATTTCAGCATGATTGTCACTATGCATGAGGCAATATTTATCCAAATCTGTTTGCTTTCTTCACTCTAACCAGGAACATCTGCTGTTTAACCAAAGTGAAAGTCCAGTTTATTGAATATTTTATTTTTGAAGAGTGTTTGAGCAAGCTTATTACAGAATAGCAAACTCAACAGGGAACCAAGGGTGATTGCTTTAAATAAGAAAAAAATAAAATGTAATACAGCTTTCTGCAATCCAAACCACTGTTTCTGTACTTTCTGAAGCCTCACTGTCGATCTGGAAAGGTAGATTTCCTCATGTCCAGCATTAAGACAGCTCTCAGTTTACACAGAATTAACCATAACACAAACAACTTCATCCTTGTCTCACCTTTTCTTCTCCTCTTTCCCCTATGGTACTTTAGTGCCTCGAAGACCAACTAGAACAGCCATGCTACAGCTGTCAGTATGTGCTAGAAATGGCTTAGGTTTTTATCCAGCTGCCAGGAGAATTTGTATTGACTGCAGGGGATGCAGGCATCAACTCACAGCATCTTCAATGGGAATTCATGCCCTTCAGAGGTTTGCAAACAGTAGCAGAGATAGTGCAAAACATTATTTTCCTGAAATGTTTGCATTAAAAAGGCTGCAGACTGGTAGGGTTTCATAGGGTCGTAGAATGGTTTGGGTTGGAAGGGACCCTTAAAGATCATTTAATCTTGGGCAGGGACACCTCCCACCACACCAGGTTTCTCAAAACCCCATCCAGCCTGGCCTTGAACAACTCCAGGGATGGGGCATCCACAGCTTCTCTGGGTAACCTGTATGAGTGCCTCACCTCCCTCTGAGTGAAGAGTTTCTTCCTTGTATCTAACTTAAATCTCCCCTCTTGTAGTTTAAAGCCATTCCCGTTTGTCCTATCACTGTACTCCCTGACAAAGAGTCCCTCCTCAGCTTTCCTGTATCCCCCTTTAGGTACTGGCAGGCCATTGTAAGGTCTCCTCAGAGCCTTCTCTTCTCCAGGCTGAACAACCCCAACTCCCTAAGCCTGTTTTCACAGGAGAGGTGCTGCAGCCCCTTGATCATCTTCGTGGTCCTCCTCAGGACTCGCTCTAATACTTCCATATCCTTCTTTATCCTTCTTTTGCTGGGGCCCCAGAGCTGAATGCAGGGCTCCAGGTGGGGTCTCATGAGGCTTAGGCTTAGCCTTCCTTTCCTTCATCGTGGAAAACAGGAGATGCTTTTTGTCACTAACTTAAGGTATTATTTTAGAATAGTTCTCCTGCTAAAATTTCATGGAGAGTTGCTCAATGCAGAGACCCTGTCTGGACAGAAAGGACATTTAATTATTTCTTTGGGAGTACTCTGTGCTCTCCGTCTCCAGCCTATGTTGATCAGAGAGCTAAATCTGCTCCCATTACAGCTGGTGAGGCCAATACACTATTCCTTTGAAACTCTTTCATTCCTTGTACATATGCACAGATGCTTTTATGCATATACCTAACTGAAGTGCCAGGTTTGTAGCTTGAAGAAAATTGAATTCGAAATAATTCCTGGTACAATCGCAATTCAAAATGAATGTTATCCGAAATGAATAACACTGCACAATGTTATTTGAATAGTAATGGCTCCCACAGAGGCAGTAGCTTTGGAACTATGTTATTAACAAGAAAGCTTGAATTACTACCAATACCTACGTATTTGCAATATACTTAAAAGTGTTGCTGCTTCACTATTTTTTATCCTGTTTAAAAGATGGTTGAGATGTCCATGAACTGTGAACCAGTCTTCTGGGTAGAGTTTTAATTAAGAGGATTGTGTGGAAGTGAATTTGAAGTTAATAAAGCAACTGGAGATTTTTTTTTTTTAGTTTAATGTAAATGTTTTATATGCATGCCCTATAGGGAAATAAAGAGAAAAAAGGCACAAGCTATATAAATATAGCAATACAAGAAAAGAAATTAACTCAGCTCTCCCTCTGCTTTGGAAAGGAAACCTGATTATTTGCAAATATGATACTATTATCTGCTTGAATTTTCAAGTGAACAATTTGCAATAATTTTACCTAGTCAGTTATGCATGTCACCCCCAAGACAGAATATGTGGGCTTAGTCCTTTCAGTACTTTATGAGAAAAGGGTGCATCATCTACATTTCAGAACCTGATCTCATAGATACAGATAACTCAGATGAGTTGCTCAGAGTCTCACAGGAAGTCCGCAGAGAGCTGAAGAAGACAACTGGTACCCCAAGAGCTCTTATTCAATGCATTAATACAAGAGGAGCTTCTGTTGTTTTGTTCATCCATAATAACATGACAAAACAAAAACAAAACAAACAAACAAACAAAACCAGCCACCACTTATCCACATAGCTTTTAAGTAATACTTAACAAAGCCAAATGCTGTGCTGTTGTCTATCATTAAATTTGGATCGAATTGTCTCAATATTACCAGTATTGCTGGTGAAGGTATCGAATTTTTGCATTACTCTTCCAAGTATTCAGGTGCTGTTCTCTGAGAAATTTATGCAATTGGTCATTTTTCCTTATTCTAAATATTTAACCTCCTTGGGGAACAATGTCCTCTCAATTTAAAATTTTCATCATACATATCGGATTTTCAGCTGCTGTGTCACACAGATGGAGTTTAAAACTTCAGGGGTGTATCTATGCCCAGGACTGGCTCAAAATCTCAGTGAAATGGACAGTTTCAGTGGCAGTGACAGACTCTCCTCCTCCACTTTGAGTAGGTGCCATGCTCCAATATTAGGTGGTTGCAGTCTTGATCCATTGCATGGTCGGCTCGGATCTGTGTCTCTTTCCACCTTTGCTGACCCAGGGAAGGGGAACAAAACAAGTCTATGGGGTCCTTCATCATCCTTCCTGTGGCTGGGTTGACCTGTGGCCTGAATTGCCTCTGTGGCTGAGCAGGACGAAAAAATTCTGAGAATGGAGCCAAGCTCCCTGCTGTAGGACCTTAGGAGCTTCCTTACTTCCTAGTGACATAAGCCACTCTGTTGGGAATGATCTTTGGGAGAAGAGCACAGAGCTGACCCTGTCAATCTGCTGCTGTGGGAGCCTTCTGGCACTCCTTTGTCAGTAGTATCTGCTCCGTGGGCAGTTGGGTATGAAGCCAAGACTCTTCTCAAGTCCATACTTTGTGTTCGCTTTGGATATTAGTTTAGACACATATGTAGGTTGGTCTCCAAGTGTTTCTGTAAGTGAAAGAACGAGGCATGTTCAGCCTTTTAGTCCTGAATTTTAGAGCTGTACTTTATTCTTGAAGATAGAAACATACCCAAGTCAATTGAGTTCCTCTTCATGACTGTTTTTCTTCAGTAGTTAGTATTATCTCTGTAATCCTACCCATACTAAACAAACAAAAAAATCTGTTAGGTGGCTTTTCAGCTAAGGTACCCTGACAAGAGAAGGTGTACCAGGGAGCAGACACCAACACTGTAGTTTGGAAGCCTCAAGTTCAAATGCTTGTTTATTATCAGTCTATTAATCTATCTACATACAGTGACAGATATTGTAGATATTCTTGAAAAACACCCAAATGATGTCTGCATTGTGAAAGCAGATCATGGTTATATGTCCATGTTAAAACAGGAGCTTTGTTTCCTTACATAAGCTGGCTGGGGGAGTGGGAGAAGGATTGCAGGACTCTCAAACTGGCCACTGGCAGACTTCGGCATCCCAAGGGGACAAAGGGGGAAAAGTCCTACTTTAAAGCTCCACGTGTTTTTCCAAGGGTTTCTGTAATTGGACTGTCGTGGCTTGCTGAAGTTTTTTAATTCTCATAACATCTGTGGGCTCAAAACTGGGTCAAAACAGCAGGGAAAATCAAGCACACCCTGTTTAACAGGGATAACATGGGAATGAAGTAGAATGCCCTATAACTTCTGCCTGTGGCAGCATATGAGGTAAAGTAGTCCATTTTAGCTCCATGTGTAGTCAGTGCAAATGTACTGAAGGTGATTCATGCCGTCATAGGAGAATATCTACTTTGGATGAGCTACCTACTCACATCAGCTATAAAGGGAAATAGCACAGAATGGATGCTGAACAGTTAAAAACAGACGAGAAGCAAAATATAGCCCACCCATAATTCTAACTAAGGGGAATTGGGAGTTTTCATAAAATCTAGCTTGTAAAAAAGTAACACTAAAGGAATCCATGGAACTCACACACCAACCTCACATATACAAAGACAGTGTTTTTTCCCCACAGAAGACAAAACTGTTTGCGTAAGATAGATTTTTATGTACGCACCCACTAATGTATAAGTTAGGCTTTAAGTAATTGTTTCTATTATGCAGGCTGACTATTCAAACAGATATTGCCCCAGTCTGATTTCTTTTGTTCAAAAATAAAAGAATGATCTCTTTGGATACATGCAGAGACCATCAGGGGAAGCATTAGGAGGACTGCAGTGATCAGGAAAATGCAAGAGCATAATAGAAACAGGTTTAAATTTGATAGCACGTAAAGAAAATGATATGCTTCTGCTTCTAAGCAAGGTATCTTTAAGCTGTGAAGAATTTGTAATGGAATGACTGATACAGATGGGAGCGTTTTATACCCATCCTTTGATTTCAAAATATTGCAAGGCAGAATTGATGAGGACGCCTCTGAAATAGTGAAGAACTAAGTTCAGAGCTGCTCTCTGTGAAGGCTGAAGATCGAAGTGGAGCGTGTTAGCATGCTGCAAGCGATTGCTTTGTAATTTAAGAAAGGTGGTGGAAAATGTTTTAACCTGGATCCACATCTTAAAGTGATTAGAATTAAGATAATTACAAAAACTGCAGACTATTAGCCCTTAAAAAAAAAAAAGGAAGGAAAAAAAAAGAAAAAAGAAAAACAATAGACTCAACAGGTTAGTGTGCTTGTGAGGAAAGACAAACCACAGTATGTGCAGCAGCTTAGCAGATGAACAATAAGCATTAATATGCACAAATCTCAGTTCGGGGAGGTTACAGAGCAGACAGAGGCAAACGCTTTTCACAGATGCACACTGACACTACAAGTGGCAATGGATACAAGCTGAAACATGAGAAATTCTGGTTATATATCATGATTTTTTTTTTTTTTTCCCCAGCAAGAGTGTGGCCAAACAGTGGAACAGGGGCTGGGAGAGTTTTTACAGTTTCTATACTTGGAGATAATCAAAAGTCAATTAGATGAGAGTCTAAGCAATCTGCACTAACTGGTCCTCTTTAGAGTAGCAGTTAGACTAGACGACCTCTGGAGGTCTTTTCCTACCTAAATTGTTTGAGTGATTCCATGAAAAATGCATGAAAATGTACTAAAATTTTGGGTGATCTGCCTGTGCTGGTTTTGTCAAAACATATTTATTAGAAAAATGTTAGTTCCCTGAAAGGAAGGTAGCATACAGAAGGGCTGTTTGCATGTATATCATGCTCATTTTATTTATTTTATTTTATTTTATTTTATTTTATTTTATTTTATTTTATTTTATTTTATTTTATTTTATTTTATTTTATTTTATTTTATTTTATTATTTTATTTTATTTTATTTTATTTTATTTTATTTTATTTTATTTTATTTTATTATTTTATTTTATTTTATTTTATTTTATTTTATTTTATTTTATTTTATTTTATTTTATTTTATTTTTTAAGATTCCCAAATGCTAGAATATTTCTGTTCTAAAATTCAAACCAGATTTTGGATTCAGGTAAGTTCAAAAAGAGTACGTTTGGAAATGATCTCATGGTTAGGGTCAGTGAAAAAAAAAAAATGCGAGTCAACTCTTACCAAAAGGAAAAAAATGAAAAAAAATCATTTTTTTGAGGAAAGCTGAATATTTGGTATATGAACATAATTCCAGATTTCAGCAAACTATTTGGGTGTGTTTGTACTTTGGAAGAACGTTCTGTTTTGTTTGACTGGTCACTGAACCAGGGCAACAGTGTGTTTGTAGCAAGAGCAGAGCAGAAGGAGGTGGAGAGAAGGCAGCAGCAGGTTGAGAGGTTTGGAGACTGCCTTTCCTCCTGACTTAGCTGTCTGGGAACTAGCCCAGACTCAGCAGACTAGATTTTTTATTCCAGTTTTCCAGTGCAGCAGGCCAGGAGCATGAGGAGGTGCCAAGTGACATCCTTCCCTTTGTGCAAGGTGTTGGTAACAGCTCTGAATCTGTAAACTGGTGATTAAGCTCATTATGAGGTGGAAAAAATCCAGTTTTGGTCCCTGCTCTGGTGAATGGAAAAGTTTTATGTGATGTTTTACATTGCAAACCAGTTACAAGTTTCCCTCAAACTTGTTGCTCAGTCCCAGACTGCCTCATGTGTTGGTTGCAATGGTTTCCAGAAGCATGGGCTTCCCTCCATCAGAAGAAAAAAATTAATTTTCATTAGTATTTTGAGTGAACAAGTCTTTGGGAGAAACACAAGAAATAGGGAATATTTTGTCCTCATGGGAGTGTTTGCAAAACTAAGACTACCTTCTGTCCTGCTTAAAAGTTTGTGTGCCAGAAAAGACATTGATTTTTGCTTGGTTGTTTTGCAAATAAGCTATTTAGTAGGAACGCTTATCACTGTGCCTTCCGTTGGTCTCACTGGAAGTACCTTTGTACTATAAAGCAACAAAACTGTTCGGAGCTTTTACTCATCTAGGTGTCTAGCTAAACTGTCCGCTGTGTGCCAGAGAGCTTCAGGAGCTGCTCGCTGCCCAGAAGAAATGGATGACACCCCATGCTGCCACGTAGCACTGCACACCTAGCTGCCATTTTGCCGTGATTATCCATCCCATAGTGATACTGGTTATTAGTCACAGGCTGCCAGAGTTAAAAGTGCCAGCTGTTATTATTTTGACTAAAGAGCCAGTCTCTAGAAGAGGTTGTCGTAGGTTGTCATACGAAGATTAGAAGGGGACTCAGCAGGTCTCTTGTCCAATCTTCGGTTTGAGGCTGGGTCAACACTGAGGTCAGACCAAGTAACTGAAGCTGAATCTTGAAAACCACCGAGATCAGAGATCCCAGAGCCTCTCCGGGCCCCTGTTCCACAGCACGGCTGTCCTCAGGGTGAGGACGTTTCTCCTTATATCCAGTCTGAACGTGTTCTGTGTCGTCAAGGTCATCAAGGAGGCCGTCAGGCTCGTCACCGAGGTGTGCTGTGGGGGAATGGGAGACAGCAGGCTTCTCACAGTCATTAGAGGTCAGGTGCCAGAAACTGCTGCCAACCAGAGGGGCACCGGGGGGAGGTCAGCAGCAGCACAGCCTCAGGCGAGACAGCGAGGTCAGGAAACAGGGAGAAAAATGCCTGAAAGAAATGCTTTGGCCCCTGCCTCAGCCAGCAGTATGGATCTGAGTCCCACCTCTTCTTTGAGCAAAGATGCTAACCAAGAACCCGCGTCCAATATTAGGGAGCTAATTTCCAGAGGCCAGGTGAAAGAAAAGGGGTTGGGGGAGAACACATAGGAGATAAAGGAGAAGGATACAGCAAAAATGCCCAGACAGGCGTGGGGGAATCATTTCTGAATACAGAGAAGAAACAAACTCGTAGGAAGCATCAGCTACTCTTTATTTTTATTTTATTTTAGAGGTTGGACTAAGTGATCTTGGAGGTCTCTTCCAACCTAGATGATCCTGTGATTCTGTGATCAGGAAGGGAGGAAGCATCCAGGGAAACAGGGAAACACACGCAAAGCAGAACGTGACGGAGGAGGGCATGGATGGGATTAAAAAGAGGTAGCGTGAAGCAAATTGAGACTGTAACACTCCTCATACTCCCTGCCAGTTGGACATCTGTCTGTTTTCCTGAGGGGAAAAAGAGAGGATGGTCGTGATGGGTGATAATTTTGCATGTACACAGAGGGTTTTCATCTTGAAAAGAAAAAAGGCCTCTGTCCTTATGTTTTAGGCTTTTTGTTTAATTACACTTAATGGTGTCTTCCTCAGCACATTACACAATAGAGCAGCTGTCGCCAGAACAGGATCTTTCTACTTTGAGAGTTTAATGACCTATCATTTTTGCTTTGATGGTGGCAGTAGCACTGCGCTGTTGTGAACTACTTATGATAGTTCTTGGTGACTTTCTGCCTTCTGTCTTCCCAGTGAAAATGGAAAAGTTGCTCACAATGTCTTTTGAGAAAGAGATTTTTTTTAAAAAAGCTTGGCTGAAACAGCCTTCTTGATATGAGACTGCTTTTTGTGGAACCTGACTTCCGAGATTAGGGTGAAGAATTGATTACTAGTCTTTTTTATTATGAAATGTGCCTTCCTCTGCCTTCATCATGAGTGAAAGAAAAGGTGAATAAACTTGGCTTTTCTAACGTGTAATAAGCAAGACTAAGAAACTTCTTTCTTTTACCAGAATTGAGGTCTACAGTCAATCCTCAAAGAAGTCCTGCACTCCTAGTGTCATGGCAAAAACAACTGAAGTGTTATTATAAGTACAAATGAAACAAGTGGCAAGGCAGTTATCTGCATAAGACATCTGCTAACCCTACATTGGAATACAGTGATGAGTTCACTGTCCATACATTGAAAATGATCTTGAAAGGTTGAGAAGACCAAACCACTTGTAAATTGAGGCTGTACCTTATGGGTACACGCTATCTTTCTAACACTTTCTAAATCCATAGAAAAATGGCACGTGGACTGGCAACTGAGATGAGATATATTCAAATAGGAAATAAGATGCGAAACTGTTTTTGCCAATAAGATTGAGTAGCTTTTGGATCCTTCCTAAGGGGTGTGGTAAATCACAAATGTCTGTCTTCAACTCAAGAATAGATGTCTTTCTAAAGTCTTTTGCACTAATTGAATTGCAGGCTTTTGCATATGAGAAAAGGATTATTAACATTCTGGGATTTGTATGCTTTGGAGAGCACACGGAAGACTATTAGTTTCTTCTAGCTTTATAATCCTGGCTTTGTTTATATTTTCAACTGAAGCTTGGGTGTGGGCTCATGATCAAAATAAGACTTTCCCATTTTGGACACTGTTTTCATGCCTGCAAGGAAGGCAAGCAAGACCTCTGACATATTAGTTCTTCCCCACATGTCAAAACATGTCTAATGTGCTTGCAGACCCTTAGATCTCCTTCAACACTTTGCCATTAGGACCTCAAAAGGAAAAAAAAGAGCAAGTGGCAGCTTTCTCATCTGATAAATTGGTATAAGCTTTACATCTGAAAGGAAGCTGGCAAGATTTTCTTTCAAGGATCTCATCGCTGTTAGCAAAACAGACACCTGATAAACTGCTTAGTCTGCCACATAATTAAAGCACAGCTACGTTAAATGATAACTTTCCCTCATTGAATTCCTGGAGCTGTATGTAGCACAAGGCAGATTTGTCCCTGGATTCTTCTGCATAATGTCCATTAATTTGTCTTGCCTAGGAAAGCATAAGACGGAAATACAGTGACTTATGTGGCATGCCTGGAGGGTCACAGTTGTAATGCCTACCTGAATGCAGCTTCATTGATGTCATCTTCTCTGCATGAGTATTATTTTGTCAGTGCTGTGTGGTGCTTTGAAGACATAAAATGATACAGAAATGCTAAGTAATAATAAAATATTTATGCATTCTTATCATGTAACACCCCCTTTCCCAGGCTTTAATCACCATATGCATATGTTTCTACTGTAATTTAGAGAAGAATTTAAGCACGGGTTTAACTCAAAAAGTGTTTCTAGTCATTGCACCTTATATTTCAAGTTGAGCACATCTTAAAAGCTTCTCGAATTTGGTCTCTATATTTAACCTTGCTGTTCACTCATGGCTCTGTTGCTAAAATGCAGTAATTAAAAAGGTCATGAGATAGGTGGAGTTAACTGAGAACTTGAAATGAGGACCAAGTGCAAGCATTCTCATTTCAGGTGTTAATTTTTCCTTTTATGATATTTGACTTCGGTGAAATTCAGTACACATTTTTACCCTGGCTACTAAAAAATTACATTCAACTTCAGAAACTGGCTGCATGGAAGCAATATAACTATGGTTACAACTTCTACAATGCCTCATGTCCTTTTTCTGGAGATGTTTAGTTGCTAATGACATAGAATTGATTCACATCTGACCAGGGATACCCTTGGAAGTGAACATTCTGTTTCTAACATCACAGTACTGAGCCCAAATCTCCCTGGAAGATCTTTGCCTGTGGCCTGAAGCCCTCTCTAGGCATGTTGTTTTTAGACTGAGAAATGAGTGAGCTCCTGCTTAAAGAACTCGACATGGAAACGGCCGTGTTAATGACCCCTATCCACTTATGACAGATCATTGTTGCTTTAGGTTTTCCTGCTGATGACTGGCTATAGAAACAGAGACAAGTAAAAATGGACTCAGTCACTTAACTCTGTACAGACTGCAAATCATCATTCAGACACTGGTAGCATAACAAAACTATAACAAGGTTGTTATAGGAGCTAAAATTTCTGGTTTTATTTTTATTTTATTTTATTTTTTAATTGGGAAAAATATATGTGATATTGATTGGAAAATTTATGTCAGCTCTAGAATAACTTCTGAGATTTATGATGCAGGACTAAGATGTGTTTCTTACCTAAGTCTAAGAAATAACTTCTCAGAAGCCTTGCTTAAGTTTTTATGTGCCTGAAAACTCAGATGCATTTTGTATACCTTCAAGGTAGAGGCACAATATTTATCTATTCTCATTTTTGAAAGCATGTCCATCTGAGCTTGTTGGTCTAAGTTTCCTCTATAATCATTATTAAAAAAAAAAAACAAACAAAAAAGCCCTCTTAGGCTGCAAGTGTTTAATTTTAGGCCTTTAATTTTACTCAAGCAGTGTCTTTAAAGAGAGGCTAGGGTACCTAGTTCTCATTTAGATGCTTACTTGGGAGGTATTGGGTTGGTGAATCCTGTTCTAGATAACATAGCCCACCCTGGTGGCCCTATGGATCTTACGTAGCATGCTCACACAGAGTTTAACAACATAGAGTTCAACAGGCATGGCTGCATTTTCAGAAAGGAGAAACTACTATGTCCTGCCTCAGAGACACATGGTATTATAACAATTTCTAAACCAGGTCTATTTTTTTAATTTTAATTTTAATTTTTTTAATTTGTCAGTTTTTTTTCCAGCATTTTTTCCTTCCAGCATTGCCGTATGGTGTAGACGCACTCCCTGACATGATACAATGATGGTCACACATTCCTTGGTGAGACTGAGTCTCTGTTTGCCCTTATTTCTGTCAACTTTTAGAATGATTTGGCACATCCTCCATGTCATAAACGCATTTGTAACATCTGTCAGTCTGTATCACCAAGTGAACACTGAATAGCTTTGACATATAGAAGTCCTACAGTAAGAATGAGAAATGGCTGCAAATTGGGCTATCACATCTGAATATTATGAAGGGAGGAAGAAGAGACATGAAAGGACTTAAAAAACACTGCCTGTTTGTTCTGGGGGATTTTAACTGCCATGTTTCACAGCTCTGTTACTAGTCAGGTAAATATGACAGAGAGATCATGGGATTTTTATTTTCAGCTTGCCCTTCAAAATAGAGAACTGCAAATGTTTTCTCCCATTGTATTTGAATAGCTTGGGATATCAGTCTTGCCAAGCACTTGCTATCAACCCAGCTGGTAATGCATCACATCATTATCATTCATTAAGGCCAGTGAGTAAAATTAATGATTAAGTGCATCCCTCCACAAATTTAAAGTCATGTGAAAGCAGAGGCCCTACTGGTACCTCAGCGCTGGAAGACAAGTGCTTTGGTTTAAAATGTCTGATTACTGAGCTAAGTTACATCTCTTTGAGGGAAAGGAAAATCTGTGGAAAAGATTGAGTGCTTTACTTGTTGGCAAAGCACAGAATGAAAGAAAGCGTCAGAGACAGGCCATTGTCTCACCTCTGGTGTTCAGTGGAGGTTGGGTGGAGCTGCAGGAGAAAACTGAACCAGTGGTGGGAAAACTGTTGCTCAGGAAAACTCTCACTCAGTGTTTTCCACTTGTTTCCACAGGCCACTTGCTTAGCCAAGACTCAGAAAGGGAATGCAGGAAACCATTTTGTCCATTGCTTTGATCCAGAGAGGACTGGTCACGTTATGTTGCTCTAGGTAAATTTTCTTTCCTCTCTTTTGAAAGACTTTTAATGGTGGAGACTCCACTAGCAACTTATTTTTGGGCAGAGCATTTCCTGGTAGAATGAACTTCCAAATATCTGATCTAAATCTCCCTTTTTGCAATTTAAAACTTTATTTATTTGGTAGTTTGTGTGTGTTTTATACGAAGAGACTTTGGGGTTGGAAGATTGGCAGTAGACTTTTATTCTTAGCAAAGGCTTGTAAAGATCTTTGCTCTGGCCTCTGGATTTCATAATCCTCATTTTTTTCCTTCTGTGGTTTCCTTGTGTCCCAATGGTGTTTTCAGCTCTCTGCTAGGCATGGCAGCTCTCGTGTCTTACATTTCCTCAGACATCTTCTGCTAAAGTTGTTGTCTCTTGTTAAAAGTACCTGTTCCTAGTGTGTTACCTCCTCACCTGATCCTCTCTTTCATTTCTGCAAGTCTTTTCGCTCACTTCTTGTAGGAATGTCTTATCTTTGCAGAAGCTGTTCCTCTGGAGATGATAAAGGGGTACTCCTTACTGGATCCAACCTTGTTTCCAAACTATTTATTGATAACCTTTGGTGGCACTGATCCAGACAGAGTTCATATCCATGTTTTACAGTGAGAATTCACCAACTGAAAAAGAAAGTAACCAAAATACCATGTTAATTCTAACTGCACACTTCAAATATTCCTTTAATGTTCAGGAACAGTAAGATGTAGGAATTTAGATGACAGATTTTTGCTTCCCACATATTTTGGTATAGATAAGGTCCTGCACATGAATTAAAGCAACTTGTTCAGCTAATGTGTGTGAGTTAAAATAAACCAACCTGAGCAAATAGCATCTGTTCCTTGTCACATATCCTAAGCGGGAAAAGAAAATGGCGTAAACCCTTTACTCTTTTATGATACCAAACAGTGTACCCTCTGTGTTCCCTGAGGCAGTCTTTGACAGCTCTCTGCTGATTCTATGTAACTTAATTCAGTTTGCAAGTGGAATTAGGCCCTAAACCCAGTTGCCAATCATTGGTGAGCAGCAAAAATAGGTTAAGTTGGGAAGATAAATCCCTCACATTGAATAATTCACCTTGGACTAGTCTTCTAACCTCTCTCCATCAGTGCTTGTTCATGCATATGCTGTGTGTATTATTTGCCTCCCTCACTAGGACTGTATGAGAGTTAAAACATGTTTGTAAATTATGCCATAAAACATGTTTATAACTTATGCCGTGTCATTATAATAAATGACACTTGGTAAGGGCTCAAAAATTAATACTAAATTTAGTTTAACTTGGGAACTAGCCCAAACATTTAATCAGTCCCTATATAAAATTTTGGGAAGATTATTATTGTTGCTGTTACTATTGTGCTGCTATGACAAGACTTTCTATATGAAACTGAGATCTGTGCCCCATGATCCAAGGTTACAGTGACAAGAAGAAAAATGAAACTCTCCTTGCACCTCGCCCCCCAGTTTTGTTTCTGCTGTCTGAGAAATGACAGAGCTTATGTTTGGCTTTGCAGGGACACTGTGCTGTATCCCAAATGCCTATTGTGGTGGCCTTACTTGAGCTTTGCAGGACTTAAGTGAAAAAAAAAAGCATCTAATCTCTCAGGATGCTTTGAATAACTTGAAGAATGAATCTGAACTCCTTCCATACCAAGGGATAAAATGATGTGCTCAATCTTATTGAGTACGAGTTGGCTTCAGTTCTCTAACATCAGCATCTGGAGTAATTTTAGTGCCCTAGGGAATCCTGCCTTGTCTCCAGATCCTAACAGAGAAGGTTATAGGCCATTATTTATCTCTTCCAAATCTATGTGGATATCTGAGATACCCTAGGGCAACCCAAAGGACACTGGACGTGACCTAATGGCAATGGAATCAAACCTTTGTTAAACATTGATAGCAGTGGGAGCAGGGATATCTTGTGCACATGCAGCTAGTCATCGTAGAATCATAGAATGTCCCAAGTAGGAAGGGACTCACAAGGATCACCGAGTCCAACTCCTGGCTCCACACAGCACCACCCAAAAAACCAGACCCTATGTCTGAGAGCGTTGTCCAAATGTTTCTTGAACTCCCGCAGGCTTGGCACTGTGACGTCTGCCCTGGGCAGCCTGTTCCAGTGTCCAATTTTTATCTAAATATCTAAATGCCCCATATTTATCTAACTATAACCCCTATAGTCCAGCTGATAACTGGCTGGATAGGGAATATAGATGTATTTCTTAGGTTGTTATATCATCCTGGTAAACTAGACACCTATAATTTGGTTGGACATAGCACACAAATTAGGTGTCTATGCAAGGTGGTGAGTGCACAGCTTGTTTTCTCTCAGAAGTGGTTCTCTTCCAAGGTAGCAGTGTTAAATAATAGGTGGGAGGAAGAAAATAGGAGAAGCTGATCTAAATATTAAATATATCTTTAATAGCTGACTTTCACAAGTCCTTTATAGCAGATTGTTTTCTTCATTAGCACCTACAAAAGTTGATAAAATATGAGACAGATGTGCCAGATCTATCAGTCCTCTTTTTTTTTTTTTTTTTTCAGATTATATGTACCTACCAAAAGGAGATTGTTGCCATTTGTTATTAAAACATTCCTAACTACACCTCCTAGGAGCAAAAAATAACTTTGTTTTTTATGCCCAACAGTTTTTCTTGCCCTTGATAGCACAATTGACAAATTAAGAGTGATCTTGTAATTTATTCCCGCAACGTTCATTTTATTTATAATCCAAAAGCAATTAAATTCTCTTTTATGCCACATTGTCCTGGTGACAGATGTGTGGTTACCACTCAGACATTTGATGGCTGATATAAATCATCCTGCGATCAAATGTGTCTGTTGACTTGAGAGTCTGTATTTGCAGCAGATGCCTCCACATAGAGAGTGACAAGCAAATTCTTCATGGGAGTAGCTTTTCAGTTAACCACCTTGCTCCACTCTGACTTTGCAATCTGACAGCTTGGTTATTTTATGACAGCCAGGATTCTTCAAATGTATATTTACAAAGCTACCAAATGTGTCACTTTATCACTTATACCAAATAATACCTTTGATATAAAAGAAGTCTATTAAAATTTATAGGGGAACAGTGCTTAAGGAGCAGGAATAAATAGTGAGTTTTACAATTTGACAAATTTATCTTCAAACGTTGGAAGAACTGCAGGACTTTTTTTTAAAAAAAAAAAAAAAATTTGCTATAAGCAATGTCCACACATAATAATTCCTTTTTTTCCTTGTCCCCTCAGCACTGTCTTTCACAGTAGCTATAAATTAGATTGCAGTGGGAGCCAAGAGTCTTCAACAGTGATTAAAACAGGGCCATGTCTTGGGTCAGCACTATACAACTTGATTGTCTATCTTGTTAAACTGTGAGGAAACCTCTGGTACAGTTTTAGCCATCCCAACTAGTTCAAGAGATTTAGGTATGTCTAAGGAGCTAGCACAGTCCAGGAAATATTCCCCAATGTTGCTTTTGCTATGTCTACCCTGTTTTGAAGGGAAGGGAATTTTAGCACAGTATTTGCCTCCAGATGGTGTCAGCTAGTCTCGCTGTTGACCAGAGAATGGGCTCAGGCACTGCTTAGTTTCTTAGTATAGAAATAGTATAAGGCTACAGAAGATAACAATCTACAAGAAATAGGGCTCAGGAGTGAGATTGTGTGAGTTGTACAAAGTGAGGTTTTGGCTCTGGCTATTTAGTGTGATCTAGGGCGATGACCATTTGCTAGGGACTTAGCTTGCAGTATGGACATATCTATGCCCCATACAGCTCCCTCCACTCTCCAGAGTCCTTCAGGACTACCCCAGCAACTGTTATGCCCTCAAACATCCATACATGCCTTCATGATGCATCTCAGTATATGTGCAACATCCATGCCCTTTTGCTCTGTACTGCAGTAGGCTGTGACACAGCCTCATTTTGTTTTCAATGGTTTGAACAGAAAAAGTGGTAAACAATAATCATATCTGAGGCCTTAGGGACACCACAGGGAGTCCAGAAGAGATCCAGGGCCAAGCACCCTGTAGATCTATCCAAGCAGATGGACGTTAGTTGATGACATTTAGTTTCAGAGTCAGGCAGTGATCCCTATCAATATTTTATTTGGTAGTGTGGACACAGCAATGGGCTAGCATGCAGGGGAAAGACAGACATGATGTAATACATTTTTCCTATTTGTGAAGGCTGAAGAGATGAGTGAGGCAGAGAAAGGAATTCCCCCAAGCAATTGTTTCTAATAAATTCATCAGCAGTAAATCAGATGGTTTTTTAACTTCTTATCTAACCCATATGGGGTACACCTTCTGGGTTAGGCCATGTGGTGGAAGTGTGATGGCTGAAGTATCACATCAGGCTGACACATTGCCTCATGTCAGCCAGGTAATCAGCTGAATCTAATTTGTAGCTGGAGACATGCTGTGAATAAAAGAAAGTGCCACTTAAAGCAGGAGCCTGAAATTCTGCTTTAGTATTGGTCTCAGTGGATACTCAGTGCTCTTTGGAGTTTTGGGGGAACCTGGCTAGCTTCTGCTCAGGGAATTGCATGTGCTGGTCGTGGTTTAGTTTAAGTGCTCCTTCCAGGTCAAGAAGGGGAATGAAATTGCTTCAGCTTATTCTGCAGTGTGGCCTCTCTACATGTTTAAAGCTGAGGCAGGGAAACAAGTGCTGTGTGCTCATTTCTTCTTTCCTAGGTGAATGAACAGTGAGCATTTCTTTGTTTCTCTTTCCTCTTTATTTCCACTTTACCATTAAAGGAGGAGATGGCAATTTGCTGTTACCTTGGCAGTGTATTGAAAAAAAAAGCTTGGACCACATGGGAATAGTTTTAAGGGCTTCCATAAATACAATACCATCACCTGCATGGCTCATGGTTTTGTAGCAGCACCTAGCCTCACAGGCTGGCCTAGTTCTTGTAATACTGAAAGTCTTTGAGTTAACTCCATCAGAAGGAAAAATCTGGGCATGCCACTGTGCCCATGGGGAATTTAATGACATCAGAGCTATATTTTGTGCTATTTCTGGAAGGGCATTAGATCATGATTGGGCTTCTGAATTCTCTGTTGGATCAGGATCAGGAACTTATTAAAAACTGGGGAATGTTAATATCAGCTTTTTTTGTACTACTTATATATATATGTATAAAGCATGTCACTGTTCATTACAAGATTTATCCTTTCAATTTCTAGTTCTATTGTGATTATGTCATGCTGTAGAATAGGAACATCACTCCTCTTATTCCTTTCTATGGATAATTAATTCATACTAGTAGAGAAGGATTTACAAAAGGGGAAAAGTCCATCTTTAAAGAAAGAATCATTCTGTCCAGTGGACTGGATTTAAATCATGCTTTTTACCTTCAGGAACAGACCAAAGAAAAAAAGTCAACCTTTTAACTGAGGGTTTTCAAAATAGCCAATAACTAGTGCATCTGCTCTCAAGGGCTTTTTGTTTGTTGAGATTCTTTCTGTTTTCTTTATAAAAAACAGATCACCAGGAAAAGAACACTTTTCCCCTTTAAAAAAAAAAGAGTTAACAAGTGACAGAGGAAGCAGTAAAGAATGTACTGTATATGTAAGATGATTTCACACCACTGAAATAAAACCATTTCTGAAGTTAAGGGCAGGCTGAATGTGTATACACTCCACACTGCATTGTCCTAATGTATGAATGTTTCTCACTTCAGCACTCCATGAACACTTCCCACTTACTGTAACCTTGATGAAAGTGTGGGAAATCTGCAGTAAAAATGGTAAAAATTGTTCCTTTTAAAAGTGACCAAAAAGGTGCATTGAAATCAAAGCATTTTCCATTGATTTTAGTAATATTATTTTGTACTTGAAGGATAGAGTACAAATCTTTTTGCAGACCAGAGCCTATTTCTTTAGGTAGTTGCTTTCATGTTGCTACCACTCAATAGATGCTTTTAGGTAATATCCAGATCTCCCATCCCAATAACATCTTGTAAAAACTCTAGAAATGACATCCTTATTTCACTGAAAAAAACTTATTTTCTGTATTTTTTTTTTTCATGACTCAAATTTACTTCTGTGGGAGCAGAATTAATGTAACAGCAAACACTTTTGTGAATTCTTGCAATGATGTGCGACAACAAACACATGAAGAAAACAAAACTTTGCCTAATGTAAAGCCAGAAGGGAGAGATGTGGAGGCAAACATTTTGTTCCCAGACATGATGCCAGGACATTTGCCTGTATAGGAAGTGAGGATAATGTGCACTGGACATGGCACTTGTGTAACTGATTTCATCTGTATATTCATTCATGCCTAGAGTCAGGGCTATTTCACAGATGTTTAGGTGCTGTACCTGCTTACTATGATGCATCTAAGGAGGAAAAACAGGAGAGAGAAACTGGAATTTACTCCCCAACAAGCAAAATGTTTTGGACTCCTAGGGCAAAGAAGATTGGAAGAAACATTTGTTTAGGACTGACATATGAAATGACACCACCTTGAGCTTGAGAGATTCATATTTTGTTATTACTCTTGTACCTAGTTCTTATATTTAACCTTAAGCATCTACTACTGACCAGAACTCAGTGCATGGTGACCTTTTGGTTGGTTTCAAAGTAGGTGGTCGACGGGCCTCTTTGCTGCGTTTTTTCTTCCGCACTGGGTCTTCCAAGCAGTCCAGCCTCAGCAGTGCCTCAGATTTCTGACTACAAAAAAAATCCTGCTTCAGCACCTCAGTGCTTCTCTCCTCCCTGTGACTTCCACATGAGATGTAGGGCTCGGCAGACCCCACAGCTGAGCAGCTGTGTCCTGCGGGAGGAATTGCAGAGTTGGGAATGTGCAAGACTTACCAATGGAAAAGGGAGGGGATGTAATCAATAAATGCCATTTCTCCACAGTGACCATGGTAATTTTCTTCCCTCTATGCCACCATGTTTTTTGGGGGGACTTTGACCTGACCTGACATTGCACAGTATTGTATTTCAATGAAGTAGAGGGATTTGATTCTAGGAGGAGTAGCACACTGCTGCGGGAATGAGCAAGATGATTACTTACCTTAGATAAAAAGATTTCCATCAGAATTTATTTTCAGTGAAGAATTTGGTATTCTCTTAAAATTTTCTTTCAAAAGATCTCAAAATTTTAACCTGAGTTCTTGCCTATCTTTGGTATCAGCGCATGCAGAGTGAAGATTATCATCATTTAAGCAACTCATTCCTCCCTTAGGTCCAAGGTCTCTGATCGAACCTTGCCTCCTGTCTGCACTGTGATCATCAGTTTCTCATGAGGCACAGCTCCCCTTTTATAAGGAAGAAATACAGAATATTGTGGGATCTCTTAAGGGAATTTCTAAGTTTTGATTGTTTTAATAGTAGGCCAGAAGTTTCACCTTACTTTTTTTTCACGATCTCTATAACTGACTTGGCTTGTGAAAGTGTTGGGTAATCCCAACTAATATTAAAGTTATAGGATGAGTGAAAAGTCAACAATTTTGAAACTCTGAAAAACCATAATCAATACTGCTCCCCCCATTGCTGGTTTCTTCATTTTTCTGGCTTTATTAGGTGTTCACAAAGCTGCTGAATGGCTTACACTGGAGAAGCATGATAGCTTCAGCAGTTGTAGAGCACAGTAGGTCCTCAGCCTGCCTGTGATCCCTGAGCCAAAGAGGCTGTTTTCCACTTGACTGCATTTTGTAGGGATTGGAAGGTGTATCAAATTAAATTAGTTCTGGTTTGTGATGGCATTTGGAACTTTAGTAAATACGGTACTGCTAATCTGTTTAATTCTCTTTTTCTTTTGCTTAGGCAAAACCAGCATCAAAAGAACTTATACTGTAGGTATTGACTCTTTCTGTGTTGCTGGATATAATGTGGGTGACTGTATATCCAGTGGTCAGGACCTCAGTTCATTGCATGTGTTATTCCAACTGGGGAAAATGAATTCAAATAAAGCTGCTGGGGTTGATGGTTTAGGAGACAGATAAATATAGCTTCTGCATTGCTATATCTGTTCATGTATACATTGTTTAATTCATCTTTGTCCTCAGCTGATTAATCTGGAGACAGGGCACTGAAAATTAACTCCCCGTTACACTGCATTTGAACTCACTTACAGCTATCATATTTGTTTACTGACCTCTAGATCAAGGACTTCATAAAGTTATGAAAGGGACAAATAAGCAGTCACAGTAGAACGTTTGAAATGCCTGTATCAGAAGTAATACAGGGGAGTATTTAGAATAAGGGACTGTAAATCATCTGCCACTGATTTCCTGTGAACCAAAGTATTGTCCCATGCTTCTATATCTTTATTACCATGCAGTGCTAATGATAGCTGCACACTCGGGAAATAGTGAATAAATAAACTTTGTCTAAAAACATCCTTCAGTGATTTTAGATACTCTGGTGGTTTTGTAGCTTCAAGATGTTTAGTGTTCAGCTTTGATTCAGATGTGTACTTGAAACATGGGAGCTGTATTCAAAAACTGCAAGGCTTTAGCATTTGCAGAATTACAATAGAAATCTTGTATTTCATAGGTACATAGCGGCGAGGTAGAATGCAAACAGATTTTTGTGAGTACTTCCTTGCTGCCCTAGTACTGGCTACCAGATGCAGAGATTTACCAAAATGGAATGTAATCTCCATAAAAAAATAATTCAATCTCTTAGAGAGTGATGGTAGCTTTCAGTTAAGATACTCAAACACTGAAATAATGATTGAGGTATCCATGAAAATCCACAGAGGGAGTCTGAATCAGGCCCTAACTTATGACAGGGAAGAAAAGAAGCAAAACAGAGGAAATTCAGTTTAAATCAAAAGACCCTGTACAATCTGTGGAAAAAAACATTTGGGTAACATATTAGCAATTCTTTTCTCCTTCTTATTTAATTTGCTGAAAACAAATAAACCATTAATTTTATTCTCTCATTCAGTGTGTACATTTCTCTCATTAAGTGTGTACATACAAACTTAGAAACTGAATTTACTTTTTCAAATACTAACCAGATCTACAGAATTCAGTCATGGACTTTTTATGAATGAAAAAAATGGTGTCCAGAATGGGAAAATACTGGGCTATCTCATTTATCCTAGTCTAATAACACTTAACAAATGTTAAAAAATGTTAAAAAATGTTATAAAATGTTAGAAGAAAAGAAAAGAAAAGAAAAGAGAAAGAAAAGAAAAGAAAAGAAAAGAAAAGAAAAGAAAAGAAAAGAAAAGAAAAGAAAAGAAAAGAAAAGAAAAGAAAAGAAAAGAAAAGAAAAGAAAAGAAAAGAAAAGAAAAGAAAAGAAAAGAAAAGAAAAGGAAAGGAAAGGAAAGGAAAGGAAAGAAAAGAAAAGAAAAGAAAAGAAAAGAAAAGAAAAGAAAAGAAAAGAAAAGAAAAAAGAAAAGAAAAGAAAAGAAAAGAAAAGAAAAGAAAAAAGAAAAGAAAAGAAAAGAAAAGAAAAGAAAGAAAAGAAAAGAAAAGAAAAGAAAAGAAAAGAAAAGAAAAGAAAAAAAGAAAAGAAAAGAAAAGAAAAGAAAAGAAAAGAAAAGAAAAGAAAAGAAAAGAAAAGAAAAGAAAAGAAAAGAAAAGAAAAGAAAAGAAAAGAAAAGAAAAGAAAAGAAAAGAAAAGAAAAGAAAAGAAAAGAAAAAAAAGAAAGAAAAAAGAAAAAAAGAAAAGAAAAAAGAAAAGAAAAGAAAAGAAAGAAAGAAAGAAAAGAAAAGAAAAGAAAAGAAAAGAAAAGAAAAGAAAAGAAAAGAAAAGAAAAGAAAAGAAAAGAAAAGAAAAGAAAAGAAAAGAAAAGAAAAGAAAAGAAAAGAAAAGAAAAGAAAAGAAAAGAAAAGAAAAGAAAAGAAAAGAAAAGAAAAGAAAAGAAAAGAGAAAAGAAAAGAGAAAAGAAAAGAAAAGAAAAGAAAAGAAAAGAAAAGAAGAAGAAAAAGAAGAGAAAAGAAAAGAAAAGAAAAGAAAAGAAAAGAAAAGAAAAGAAAAGAAAAGAAAAGAAAAGAAAAGAAAAGAAAAGAAAAGAAAAGAAAAGAAAAGAAAAGAAAAGAAAAGAAAAAGAAAAAAGAAAAAAAGGGAAGGGGAAGGGGAAGGGGAAGGGGAAGGGAAGGGGAAGGGGAAGGGGAAGGGGAAGGGGAAGGGAAGGGGAAGGGGAAGGGGAAGGGGAAGGGAAGGGGAAGAGAAGGGAAGGGGAAGGGGAAGGGAAAGGGGAAGGGAAGGGGAAGGGGAAGGGAAGGGAAGGGGAAGGGAAGGGGAAGGGAAGGGAAGGGGAAGGGGGAAGGGGGGAAGGGGAAGGGAAGGGGGAAGGGAAGGGGAAGGGGAAGGGGAAGGGGAAGGGGAAGGGGAAGGGAAGGGAAGGGAAGGGAAGGGAAGGGAAGGGAAGGGAAGGGAAGGGAAGGGAAGGGAAGGGAAGGGAAGGGAAGGGAAGGGAAGGGAAGGGAAGGAAAGGAAAGGAAAGGAAAGGAAAGGAAAGGAAAGGAAAGGAAAGGAAAGGAAAGGAAAGGAAAGGAAAGGAAAGGAAAGGAAAGGAAAGGAAAGGAAAGGAAAGGAAAGGAAAGGAAAGGAAAGAAAAGAAAAGAAAAGAAAAGAAAAGAAAAGAAAAGAAAAGAAAAGAAAAGAAAAGAAAAGAAAAGAAAAGAAAAGGAAAGAAAAGAAAAGAAAAGAAAAGAAAAGAAAAGAAAAAAGAAATGAAAAGAAAAGAAAAGAAAAAAGAAAAGAAAGAAAGAAAATAAAAGAAAAAAAAAGAAAAGGAGAAAAGAAAAGGAGAAAAGAAAAGGAGAAAAGGAGAAAAGAGAAACTGTGGTGTGGTAATTACTCTTCTGGGATGCCAGTTCCAATAAGATCTACAAAAATTCTGTAAACTAACATAGTACCAAAATCAACAGATAGCAAGGAAATTGAAAGGTATTTTGAGAAATTTATAGTATATTGAAGTTCTGCAAGTTTGCTAGAAACATAATTCATAGCACCAGAAAGTATAGTATTAACTTCTACATTTTATATAAATCCCTGTTTGGAAGAATCCCCACACCTCTTTTATGAAGTTTAATTTATATTGTAAGATGAAACAAAAATGTTATATTCTGTATGGAAGAAGAAAAGGTCCTTAGTGAATGATCTTAAATCGTCTCCTCTTTGAATGAGTTCATTTTACTGAGAGCGTTCTATCAAACCTTTAATTAAGCTTAAATTGTACATCTAAAAAGTCAGTAATTTGGCAGTGACCTCCTCCAAACACACTGATCCAAGCTGATGGAAAAGAGAAAAAAATGTTAAAATTAAAAAGCTTTTTCATTTTACTCATGGGATTTTAAGTTTAGTGTGAAAGGTTGGGGCAAGCAAGGACTTTTAAGAAGATGATGTTTTCATTTTTTTTCCTCTCAAATAAGTTTCTAATGATAGAGGTCTAACTAGTTAATGTTTGTATAGCACTTTGATAAATGTGAAGTACTCTCTTGGACTTGATCTGATTCTCAACAAATTTGACAGTGGACTTTGCGTTGACTTCCACGAGAGCTGAGCTGCAGTGCTCAAATCAAGCTTTCTAAAGTGCTAAAGAACAGATTTTGAAGAGCTCAAAGCTGCAAGCCACATTTTCAAAGACACTTATGTCTTCATTTCTCACTTGGTAATCCCTACTCCTTCAGAAACAGAACTTTTCATAATCAGACCTTTAAGTGCCAGATTCGGCACCTGGGAAGGGGCAGCCCTGGCTGTATGTACAGACTGTGGGACAAGATGCTGGAGATCAGCCCCACAAAAATGGCTCTAGGGGTTTTGGTTGACAGCAAGCTGAACATGAACAAGCAGTGTGCTCTGGCAGCCAGGAGGGCCAACCATACCCTAGGGTGCATCAACGACAGCATGGCTAGCTGGTATGGGAAGGGATCGTCCCTCTCTACTCTGCGCTGTTGTGGCCTCACCTTGAGCACTGTGTCCAATATGGGTCACCATAGTATAAGAAAGATATATAAAGAGTATCCAAAGGAGGGCTACGAAGATGGGGAAGGGTCTAGAGGAGAAGACATATGGGGGGTGGCTGAGGTCCCTTGGTCTGTTCAGCCCAGAGCAGAGCAGGCTGAGGGGAGGCCTCATGGCGGCCTGCAGCTCCCTCCCGAGGGGAGCGGAGGGGCAGGCGCTGAGCTCTGCTCTCTGGGGACAGCGACAGGACCCGAGGGGACAGCATGGGGCTGGGACAGGGGAGGGTCAGGCTGGGGGTTAGGGAAAGGCTCTGCACCCAGAGGGTGGTTGGGCACTGGGACAGGCTGCCCAAGTCACAGCACTGAGCCTGCTGGAGTTCAAGAAGTGTTTGGACAACGCTCTCAGACATAGGGTTTGATTTTGGGATGGTGCTGTGTGGAGCCAGGAGTTGGACTCGATGATCTTTGTGGGTCTCTGCCTGCTTGGAATATTCTATGATTCTATGATTTTTAATTTTTAAGTCTTCCATTCCTATCAGTGTGACATTTCTTATTTCTTGATGTATATCTTTGTATGCTGCTGCATTAACATGCTCTGAAGCAGTCTTCACTTGCGCATCCTGTTTCACTGTGATTTAAGATTCTGCTAATGTTGTAAGCAGTGATTTTATAGCTTCTTTAAAAACAGTATGAAATTATTGATAAAAATAGTCTTATTCTGATTCCTGCAAAACACCATTAAAGTGATTCTTTGCTGAAAGCTGCTTTTTAAGTTCTGACAGACAATTTGCAGTCAGTTTAGGTGTTGTTTTTATTATTATTATTATTATTTTTTCACACTACTGTGCAAATTTGTTATGTCTGAGGTAAACATCCAATGTAGTCCAATCAATACAGTTACATTTACTGGTCACACTTAAAATTTCATCAAGGACATCATGCAAATTTGTTTGAGAAGTTTCTTTTTCCATAAAACTTTGTTCATAGCCATTACTTTTTTTCTGTTACTATATTTTTAATAGTTTTGAATAGCATTTTTCCCTTTTTTCCCCTTCAAACTCTCATGCAAAGTTTACAAACGGTAGTTTCTGGGAACTAGATGATCTTTTAAGGTCCCTTCCAACCCAAGCCATTCTACGATTCTATGATTTATGATCTTGCATGACCTGTGTTAAGTGATCAGTATTCACATTTCCAAGGTATATCTTTTTTTTTTTTTTTTTAATATATTACAATATTTTTCTGAAAATGTTGCAGTCAATGGTGACATCGATTTTGTACTTGCTCTGCACTTGAATGTTGCATACTGTATTTCTGAGAATGAAATATACATTTTCAAATAGAAATCAGAAAAAGACATGCATTTTAACACTAGATAGTAATAGGGAAAAGTTTAAACTTAACTTTCCATTTCCAAAAATACAAATGGATAAATTTGACTTTGGTAAGAAAAAATCAATATTACAAGAATGTTATTGAGGAATTCAGATTGAAGGGTTCAGATCAAGCTCATGATCAAAAATTCATTCAATTATAGATCACAGAATTACTTTTTAGTATTTCCCATGTCAGTGCTCTGGTCTGTGAAAAATACTATGTACCAGACTCCTTAATTCACCATTAACTTGTCTCTTGCTGCTTCTGAATCAAATCTATTTGATTTGAGGACAGACTGCATCATGCCTGAATACATGTACCAAATAATTTACTGAGTAGCACTTCAGTGCGTGTCTTTGATTTGTACCTTTTAAGGAGTTAAGAGCTTAGGACTCATTTCACCTACTAGTGGATCTTTTTGTCTTTTCTGTCTTAAAGAGCAGAATTGGTGACTGTTTCTTTTCAAAGCTGAAGAGAGATCAAAGACATGAGGATGTAGGTTTTATTATCTTTTGTGTGTGTGCGTGTGTGTGTGCGTGCATGTGTGTGTGGCCTTCTGCAGGTACAGAAAAAGGAGATAGTGAAGTTTGGTCCAGTGCTTAAATGCTAAATCAGACTTATATGAGAAGCTATTTCTCTTACACTTAAACTTTATTGTCAACAAAGCATCCTAAAATAGTGCTTACCAACACAGATGAACAAATTTAAGAGGAAACAGTCCAGGCTCCAGTGATCATGCCCTGGTGGAGTTCATTATCTTGAGGGCTATGGACCAGGAAAAGAAAAAATTATGAATTTTGGGAGAGTGAAATTCCATTTGCTTAAAGAAATAGTGGAAGTGATCCCCTGGGATATTGTCCTTAGGCATAAAGGAACTGATCAGAGCTGGCAGCTCTTTAAGGACACTTTCCACAGAGTGGAAGAGCTCTTGATTCCTAGACGGAAAAATCAAGTAGGTAAAGCAGGAAACTGGCATGGCTGAGTAAGGACCTGTTGTTCAAACTGAAGTGCAAGCAGGAAATGCACAGGCAGTGGAAGCAGGGACTTGTGGCCTGGGAAGGATACAGGGATGCCACCCAGACGTGTAGGGATGGGATCAGGGATGGGATCAGGAAAACCATGACACAGCTGGGGTTGAAGTTGGCAAGGATGTAAAGAATAATAAGAAGGGATTTGACAGGTACATTAGCCTGAAAAGTAAGACTAAAGAGAGTGTACCCCCTCTGATAAACAGGATGGGAAAACTATTGACAGCAGACATGGAGAAGGCTGAGGCACTCAGTATCATTTTTGCCTCAGTCTTCACTGGCAGTCACTCTTCACACATCTCTCAAGTTCCTGAACCTCAAGGAAGAGTGAAGTTCCATCCCCTTGACTAAATACATTTTCAGTTATTTTAAAAGACTACATAGTCTAGCTTATACATTTTTTTATATATTTGTTTCATTGCTTGCTTATTAATCTGGAGTGACATAATTGCAAATCCTTGAAAGAGCAGTAGGGAATTGCTAACATTTAAATTGTAACTTCAGGCCCTGGTGACTTAGCAGTAATGACTAGCTTCAGTCTTTTAGTCACTCTTTGAAGTTTTTTTTTAAATTATTATTATTTTTTAGAAATAATTACTCTGGTTTAAGTTTCCCATTAAAAGGTTTAGATCTGTAAGTATGTTTGTGATGTTCATATGTTGATCTTCAATTTCCAGTACCTAGAAGCATCATGTTGCTGAAAGGAGGTTGTTTCTGTGCTTTGACCGGTCCCTTCAACGATCCAGTGCACACTGAAGGAGCATGAAAATATCTCAGTTTTCAAACTATTTTTGATTAATTGAAGAGACTAGATCTCTACAGTGGGTGAAGCTCAGTGGAGTCTGGAGCTTATGTCTCTTTCTCCATCTCCTGCCTTGGCTATACACAGAGCTGGTAGACACCAGCTACAGGGCCATGGAGACATGCTTCTTTCCTCCTGTCTCCCTTCAGTGATGTTATTTCTCTCACCTTTTCTATTACTTTGGTGACTGCAGATGCAGCCTCTAAGTAACTAGGCCAATAACTAGTTGAGGCAGTCACCTTTCACAGCACAGCATCAGGGAAAAACATAGCATATTTTTAGGGCTACAGATAACCAATAGGGACAACTGGGATGAATACATACACAAAAAATATTAAAGAAGTTAAATTGCTGTACAAGCTGAGTTCACCATTGGTGTTTGTCACAGGCCCAATTCTCCTCTCACCTGGACAGGTTTACCAATACCAAGTTAATAATGTGTTATCCTGAGAGCTAGAGCCTGCTGAGATAAGCAAATGTAACATGCAGTATTTACATTTACAGTCCTGGCTTTCCCATCAAAATATTTGTATTACACTGTGGAAATGTGGATATGCTTACTGTGCAGATTTCCATAACATTATTTCCCTGCTCAGTTGGAATATTGTGTAAATCGACTGAAGACATTGGGTGAGACCGAAAAATACATTAACATTTTCTTTCTCAAAATGCAGCAAATAGGTTTCAATATTGTTTTTGCAGGTTATTTTCTCTTCGGGGCACAAAGTAACATGAAATGGTTTAAGTTCTTTTGTTTTCAAATGTCCTTCAACTTGTTAATTTCAAGGCCCCACTGTTCGCTGTGATTCATTGCAGCAGTGAATAACGAATGTCACTAAAATAGTGAGATCGCCTGAACTACTTTAGAAATTAATGGACTGACTGTGATATACTGGAGTCTCTTTCATGCATCTATAATTGGAGAGCCAATTTATTTCCAATCATTTCAAGCACTGTAATTATAGTGCATCATTGTTGCCTGCTTAACATTCATATGGGAAGCTGGCACAATAATGCTGGCGGGAGGCCACATATTTTACAACTGAAATGAATGGTAAAAATGAGAGGTAATATACAAAGGCGCAGAACTTTAAATTTTGTTTAGAGGTTTTGTTCTGGCTAACATGCAATGGGGTCATGGTAGAATGATATGGAACAAAATCATGTTCATAAAATGTCAATAAAAGTGTTTTCCAAATAGACTATAAATCAGTGTGGGAGGGAAAAAAAGAAGATAAATCAAATGTTTTAAATAAAAATGCCATAGCCTGTAATATCCAATCTTTTATTTACATTTCAGCTGGAGGAAGGTAAAATTATTTTCCAGAAAAAGAAAATGCAGTGAGTTTTTTTTAATATATATATTTTTTCATATATTGTTTATAGAAGTAAAATAAGAAATCATCACAGAATCACATAATGACAAGGGCTGAAAGGAACTTCTTGAAGACCAAGGTCTCAAATGCCTCAAAGCAGAGCTGTGCCTAGGCAGATTTTCAAGGGAGACTCCATAGACAGAAACTCCGTAACCTCTCCAGACAGTCTATTCCAATACTTGACAACCCTCACAGTAACAATTATTTCTGTTGTGTAGAAATGGGATTTCCTGTATTTCAATTTGTGTTTATTGCCTTTTGTCCTTTCATTAGGCCCTACTGAGAGGAGCCTGGCTTCATCTTCTTTACAACCTCCCATTAAATATTGGTACACATGGATAAGATCCTCTCTGAGACCTGTCTTCTCCAGTCTAAATATTCACAGCCTCTCCCCATATGTCAGATAGAACATAGATAGAACAAATGATTCATTTGGTTTGAAAAAGACCTTTAAGATCATCAAGTCCAACCATCACCTAACACTACAAGTCCACTGCTATACCATGTCCCTAAGTGACACATCCACACATCCACAAGACCTCCAGGGATGGCAACTCTACCCCCTCCCTGGGCAGTGTGTTCCAATGTCTATTCCATGACATAATTCTTCCGAATGTCCAGTCTAAACCTTCCCTGGCACAACTGGAGGCTGTTACTTCATGTCCTATTACTTGTCAGCTGGGAAAAGAGACCAACACCCTCCTTGCTGCAACCTCCTTTCAGGTAATTGTAAAGAGTGATGAGGTCTCCCCTCAACCTCCCTTTGTCCAAACTAAACAGCCTCAGTTCTTTCAGCCAGTCCTCATAAGTCTTGTTTTCCAGTCCTTTCACCAGCTTCATTGCTCTTCTCAGGAAACACTCAAGCAACTTTATATCCTTCTTGTGCTGAGGGATCCAAAACTGAACACAGTTACTTGAGGTGTGGTCTCACCAGTGCCACATACAAGAGGACAATCACTTCCGCAGTCCTGCTGGCCACACGATTTCTGATGCAGGCAAGGATGCCATTGGCCTTCTTGCCCACCTGGACACACTGCTGGCTCATGTTCAGCCAGCTGTCGACCAGCACTCCGAGGTCATTTTCTGCTGGGCAACTTTCCAGCCACTCTTCTCCAAGTCTATACAACTGCATGGGATTGTTGTGACCCAAGTGCAGCACCTGGCATTTAGTGTTATTGAATTTTCATGCGACTAGATTCAGCCCATCGATCCAGCCTATCCAGATCCCTCTGCAGAGCCGTCCTACCCTCAAGCAGATCAATATTCCCACCCAACGTGGTGTTGTCTGCAAACTTACTGAGGTTGCAGTCATCAATATAATTGATCATCACCTCTTACCAGCCACCAACTGGATTTAACTCTGTTCACAGTGTCCCTTTGGGTCTGTCTCCTTAATCATCTTTGGGGCCATTTCTGGACTTGTTCCAATCAATGTCTTTTTTGTCCTGGAGAACCTGGTACTGGACACAGCAACCCATATTTGTCTCTCAACTAGTAAAGGGGAAGGGTCACCTCTGCTGGTGACCTGCTGACAGTGGTCTTCCTAATGCAGCAGAAAGTGGTGTTGGAATTCTTTGCTGCAAGTGAACATTGCTGTCTCATGGTCAGCTTGTTTCCCACCAGGACACCGGGTCCTTTTCTGCAAATCTGCTTTCCAGCTGGTTGGTGGTTAGTGCATGGAGTCATTCATCACCAGGAATAGAACTTTACATTTATGTTATTTGAAATTCATAAGGTTCCTGCCAGCCCATTTCTTCAGCTTGTTGAGATTCCTCTTAATGATATAACACTTCCGTCATTTGTCCATGAGGATATACAACAGACAGTTTTGACTTACTAAAGTCAAAATAAACAATATCTGCTTATCTCCTTATCCACAGAGCTAGTCATCTCACTGTAGAAGTCTACCAGGCTGGTCAAGCATGGTTTCCCCTTTATAAATCCACAATGAGAACTCACAGTAACCTTCTTGTCCTGGATTTCATCCTATGTCTGGGAAATTAGTTTCCAAGAGTACAGCAAAACCCAGCAATGCTTTTATCTCTATTACTATTAAGAAGACTTTTTGCCACAGTCAAATGGGCATGACTGCCTGAATCAGATTCCAAACACAGTCTCAACAGGATCTTTCTGACAATCTGTCCTGAAAGAAATTCTGACTTAAGGCTTTTTCTAAAACTTCAGGTTTACTGCCTTTTTTGTGTATGACTCTATGACACTATGCTTATCTTATTAGTGCATTTTGGCAACAGAACTTACTCTTAAACAGTTATGTTTCAGTCACCGTTACAGTTCCGCTATGCCTATTTGATGTGAATTACTGTGTCCAAATGCAAGCAGTTCCATGGCTTTGATAAAACCTATCATTATTTTCTCTGCCTGTCTTACTATTATTCTCACTAGTCTTATTGCCTAGCTTTTTCTGACACTTTTTTTTTTCTGTATTACCTGTAGTTCCTCCTACTATTAAAGGAATCATTAGTACCACGCAGGTTGAGTCTGGTTTGCCCATGACAATACATGATAAGCAATCTCCCTCTGTCTTGACCATTGAACTTTTTCATCATGTTTTCTCTCCTTGCCTTGCTGAGGAGAGGGGCTCTCATGTGTTTCTCCTCAGCCACACTAGGCTCATTCCTGGAAAGGTAGGGAGCTAAGGGTGATCTTTTGAGGGTACCGTTTGAAATAATTCATACCTGTGTTAGCTATCCTAAAATATTCCTTAAAATACCACAATTTTAGCTACCTTTTGAACAGTATTATATTTTCTTTGTGGGGAATCGCATTCAGAATAAACCTCTCTAGTCTCTCTTGCTGGTTGTTAGAGGCCCCTTTCACTCAGAAATTTAGGTCTACCTTTCTGTGTTGTATTTGAACGTAATAATGGGAAATAAATTTCACACTTTTAGCTGATAAGGAGATAGACAAGTATTTTGCTTAAAGAGGTGACAACAGTGTTGAGAAGAATGAGATTCTTTAGGCTTGTAGATTAAGTGCAGAACTTATTTTTCACATTCTGAGTTAGAGAAATCCACGTTCCTTTTTATCCTTGCTTTTGTGCATGCAGTGATAAAACATAACGAGAAAGGTTTTACAGTGTCAGATAATATTAATGGTGAAAAGATAACAAAAAGGAAGAGGTTACCATAAAACTTTCATTTACATATGGACCAGACTTGCAGAAAGCGATGCAGGTGCTAGCTCCAGAGAGTACTGAGGAGCTCAACCTTTACTGGTTGGAAAAAGAAAGGTGCATGAATGTTTCTGGATCTCACCTAAGTACCTAAACAAGTGGACAACTTCATAATGAATAGTGGAAAGATTCACAAGAAGGTGCACCTGAATAATAAAGCTGATCCACTCCAGAGCTTCTCCCCAGATCATTCATGATACAAATACAGATACTCTGGTATTTCCTGGCTCCAATCTGGAAAAAAAAAACACTAACATTTCATTTTTTGAGAAATCCTGGTGTGGGAGAGAATTTAATTCACCTTGGGACCTACACCCTGCAGACATTACAAGTGTGATACAGAGGCCAGGCCTGACTCACAGGCAGAAAAAACAAGGTCAATACAGGTGTAGCAAAAAGCAATTAAATACCTGGTCACTAGCCATGCATCATCTGCTCAGGTGCTTTTGTAGATCTTGGTAGGATTTTTCTGTGTCCTTAGACACTTTTTTAAATCTGGTCTGATCCATAGGTCCTTGAAACCTGTTTTTATTATTATTATTATTATTATTATTATTATTATTTATTATTATTATTTTTGTTTTTGGGATGTAAGGAATAAGATATAAGAGTCTGTACAAAAAAAAAAAAAGACAAAAGTTTGAAAACAACAAAAAGCCTCTGGTTCAAAACTGTGGGAAGAAATTCTTGAGAAAGGAGGTGACAGAGTTTGGATGCAGATTAGAATTCAGTTGCTGTGTTAGTGCAGCAAAAGAATTCCCTACCTGAGAGCATTGTAAAGTCTGAGAAAAACATCACCATTATCCAGAAAGGTCACCAAAAGAAACCAAGTAGAACTCTGGAAGGAATAAATCTTTAATAATGCCCTCCCTGGAAAGGTCAGAGAGGAACTCTGCACTGGTCTCTTATTCCCCAGAAGGCACTGGAAGTATTTTCAGCTGGTGTAAATTGGTATAACTCTGCAAAAAGTACCGAGAATTTACCATTCTCTCTGCCAACTAAATACAAGCACTGGTTTGCCAAATGCAAGAAAATCTTGGCTGCATCTAAATCAAATTAGGTCTCTACTAAAGCAACTTTTCTTGTGCATATGCCATACGTACAAATACGTAATAATGGAACCATCCTGCAGTAGAAAAATGCTCTGTCAAAAAGGATCAAATTTAATTCATGAAATACTTTTTGTGTGCCCTAATATGCTGCATGATCTGTAAGGTGCAAAACATTCAGGTCTTCCAAATGAAACATTATTTATCACCATGCATACCACACTGAGTTTTTGGAAACTTCTTTAAAACTGCAAGCTTTAATGCTTCCCTTAAAGTATTTGAACATTCAGTGAGAGTATTCTGTTGACCTCAGAGCAAGAATATTCTCTTTTGAGCCTAGAGGGAGCCAAATGGAGGAGGTCAGGGAAATGAAGACATGGTTGATTCTTTCAGGAACAGAGACCAGTCACTCTAGAAGGCTTTTGGTTGCTGAAGAGAATGAAAATGCCAACAGATAACATAAATCTAGAGTGGTAGGAAAATATAGAGATAAGGACACAATGAGCAACATTAGATGAGTAAGAGAGGTGACTTGGAAGGCAGCATAGACCTTTAAATACAGGAGACTAAATACCAACCAAAAATACATATTGCATTCTGAACTTCATTGTGTAACTTGTGTAGGACCAAAAGGGTGGATAACAGAATCAGCATCTCAATGTATGATAGTAGAAAAGTTACAGAGAAGAGAGGTTTCCTGTTATTAGGAACTACGGAAATATTTAAGTTCGATGGAGTCTACATCAGAAAGATGAAATCATAAAAAATCTTTATCTTTGTATAAAAATTGGGACAGAAGTTCATAAAATGCAGATGAAGCAGAGAAGAAGAAAAATGACCAGTCTTAAGAAATAAAAACCATTTCAGATGGATGTTTAAAAATAAATAACAAGACCAAGACCAGATGTACATATTCCTGTACAAATTTCAGAAATCTAAAATTAAGAAAGATCATGGAATCATAGAATGGTTTGGTTGGGAAGGGACATTAAAGATCATTCAGTTCCAACCCCCCTGCCATGGGCAGGGACACCTCCCACCAGACCAGGTTGCTCAAAGCCCCATCTAACCTGGCCTTGGTGAGAACCAGGAAAGATGAACTAGCTTAGTCTTTTATGAAATGAGAATATTCATGTCCTTGAATAATATCATAGAATCATAGAATGGCTTTAGTTGGAAGGGACCTTAAAGATCGTCTAATTCCTAGCCCCCTGCCATGGGCAGGGATGCCACCCACTAGATCAGGCTGGCAAAGGCCCCATCCAGCCTGGCCTTGAACACCTCCAGGGATGGGACTTCCACAGCTTCTCTGGGCAGCCTGTGACAGTGCCTCACCACCCTTTGAGTGAAGAATTTCCTTCAAACTTCTAATATAATTCTCCCCTCTTTTAGTTTAAAACCATTTCCTTTTTTTTTTTTTTTTTTTTTTTTTAATATATATATATAACTCCCCCTTTAAGAATTGAAATGCTGCAATAACATTACCCGAGAGCTTTCTCTTCTCCAGGCTGAACTGTCTTCCTTTCTATCCCTTTTAAAAATGGGAGTGATATTTCCCTTTTTCCAGTCACCCTGAACTTCACCTGGCTGCCAGGACTTTTCAAATATGATGGAGGGAGGCTTGGCAACTCCATCAGCCAATTCCCTCAGGACCCTGGGATGCATGGCATTGGGCCACATAGACTTGTACTTGTAGTATGGAACCTAGTGAGACACTGAACTTCCAAGATACAAATATTATAGGAATGAAAAGTTATGATGAGAGAGCATCACTATACATTGAAGAAAAACAGCTATGTCATGAAAAGTTATTGTAAAACTAGCCTTCACATGAACAATAGCCAGTAAGATTTTGTCCCAGCAAAACCCAACCAACCAAACAAAACAAACAACAACGACAAAATCTGTATACTTACAGGTATGTCATGTCTGAGGCACCCACTTAAACCTGCAACAACCGCTACTATTTTTTTTGTTTGTTTTAAGATGGTGATCCCAGGCTACGTACATACACATACATACAGAGCATTAGTACTTACAGAATGTTGCAATATGCCATAATATGAACTACATTAATTTCTAGTGCAGCTCAGGAAAAGATTCTTCACTAATCAAGCATATACTTAGCTTTCATGCCTATTACATGGTCAGTCAGCTGATCGTAGTGTAGCAGTAAAGGGAAGAGGCATTTTATCAAGAGTTATCTGCAGAGGGACTTGTCTGAGGAATGATGACACAGCAGATAAACTGTTTACACAGTGGCAGTTTTGTCTATTTGTTTTGCCAGCTGTTTATCAGTATTTTTTATTCACACGCTAACCTAGGGAATTAAGGAATGGCTAGTGTGGCATGAAAGAAAAGAGAAAACCTTCTTTGGGGACCTGCTGTAAAAAAACATTTTTTCTCAAAAATGTTTTTGAGTTTCTTCTCATGTGGTTATAAAAATGAAAAGCATTCTTTAATCAGGAAAAAGTGTCAGAGATCAGAGGATGCCATTTTCCAGGGAGGTTAGCAGCTCTAGTCTGAGCTATGTTACAGTGCCAGCATATAAACTACTGCCAGCATAAAAACTCAGCCACAACATATACTTAGGATGAGGCTGCAATACTGTGCAGCCTGGGCATTCAAAAATCACACCAGTTTTCTTCTCCCACCTCCAGTCTTTAGCTTCAGTAAAAATCAGATGAAGTAGCATAAAAATCCTTGCAATTTTTTAATGTATTTATTTGGAGACAAGGCTTGCATTTTCACTTTCTCCCCCCTGTAGTCACAAGAGTAAGAAAATTCCATTATCAACACTGAAATTGAAGAATTTTCTTGAGATTAAGAGCTTCTAAAGATTATGACTTTAAAGAAAAATTCCATATGCTCTAAGAATTAGCAAAACTGAAATCTATTAATTAAAACTGAATAGGCAAAAAAATTCTATGAAGACAACATACTCCAGGCAAAACTGGAGGAATCTTGCAATATTTATATAAAAAAAAACTTCAGGAATAACATTCTCTAATTAACTTACAAGTATATATAATGTCTTAGTATATCTGCTGCTTAACTGTGTATACACACAGGCTGTTTTCTCCTTAAATAGGGATTCTTTGACATTGGCAAGGAGTCAGATCAGCATATGATATTAATTAATTAATAAAATGTACTGCTGATGCCCTAGCTGTGTAAAAACTGTTTTCTGTTTAGAGAGTCAAAATATTTCATGTATCTAAAATTTATTGCAACAAGATAATTCATCTTTTTCTCAAATACTTGGACTCCATAGCTACCTTGAATAGTACATTAAATATGCTTAGAATTGTTTTCTGGTGTTAAGGACATTTGGCATGAACTGACTCAAGTACATTAATACCACTTAGCCTCCATTGCAGGGTGCCTTGCATCCAAACTGCCTATTGAGAATGATCCTTGGTGCGTGCTAACTCAGTTCCCAGAAAATCTCAGGTGGGAACTCATCAGGCTGGGACCGAAAGCATGGCCAGGGACCGCTGTAGCAGCTTACCTGTATAGATGATTGAATTCCAGTCTCTGAGGACACTTTCTGGTGCTGTTTAATTTATCAGTATAAATGTAACATCTGTTTGGAGCAAGAAGACTGAATCTTATTGCTGATTCTTTTCTTGTGAAGATTTGCGTTGCTAGAATGAATGGCATCAGATGAACCAGAGCTGAAAGCAACTGGAGCTGCCAAAAAATCCAACTTTCTAAGAATTTGGGGGATTTTCTTTTTTATTTTTTTATAAAAAATCATTTTGATTCAAACCCTCATATCTAGTTTCTTTGTGTTAACAAGAAGCATGCAGCAATTCCTTGGATTTTGCTCGCTCATGCAGAGCCCTATTAGAGATAAAGCAGGTCAACAGTCCCGGCCTTCTCTATCTCAAATAAAATTTGTAGTATCAAGCAGTGTATTCTGGACTAAATGCTAGAGCATCCATAGAGTCTTAGCCAAGCAATCTGACCTCATGTAATTCCTCATGACCCTCAGTACAAGACAGAGTGGGGTACATTGGGTCAATATGTGAAGCTGTGACCTGTGTTTTGCATTACTCGGGGATGATACATCACATATTTAAAGAGCAAAATTACTATTTTCTTAAAGCGTTTTCAGTGTGGATGCACTCAAATAGTGTTTAAATAATTGGGCTAAATACATGGATTCCACTTTTTTTTTTTTTTAACTTTAAAAGAGATTATAACTGAGGTCTGCAAAGGTATGTTGGTGCATAATTTCTTTAGGTGGTAGGCACTTAGTTACTACTGGGAACTAAGAGCCAAAATAACAGTTACAGACATAAATCTGCTCCTTAACAACTTGTAACCAACAACTGGCAATCAAACTGACAAATTCAATGCAACGTGCATAGCAGCAATGGGGTGAAACAAGTCAAAACTGTGATTCTATGAAAAGGAGCACTGTTATCTAGGTGGTAGTAAATGTTTTTTTCACTGTCCATATATATATATGATGACTTGATGTAAATGCCTTGCCTTTGAGACCTCATTTTTAACTGAATTTGTCATTATATTGTTTCCTGTTGGCTTGATATTCAACACACGGACTTGTTCCCAAGCTGCATGTGTTTTAAATATAAGACTCATTGATGTAAAAAGAAATACGACTTGCTTACAGAATACCCACATTATTCAGGTACAAAATAATTTTTTTTTTTTTGAATGTCACAGAATTTCCATTCAAATAGGACTGTGCAAATTTGAACTTTCAATGCTATGATGTTTTCCCTGGAATACTGAGTTGTCCCATGTGGGTCTCAGCCCAGTGTATAAAGCCAGACAAAGTAATTTTATGTACTGTGACTTATTTAATCTCTTTTAATGGTAACATGGTCATTTATTTTATGTTCCTTCCAAGCCTGTTACATTATGGGTTCTCTTCCCGTAATATAAGTCAGAGATGTACCTGTTAATGATTCAGCAATGCTTTTGCTACAGTTGCTTCAGAGGAAGTAGAAAGATGTGGATTCTTTTAAGAGTATTTTATGAGTATTTGTCAATTCTCTGGGTTGATCAACACTGTTTTGTGTAGGAATTGAGTTGGCCCAACACTTGAGGTCACATTTTTGCTAATATTTAAATAATGAAAGAGGCAAGCAGGAACCCAGTAAAATTTACACACGGTCAAACTACATAAAGGACTAGATTTATAGACAGATGAAGACTGATGAAGATTGTGATGTTCTTTAAATCTGCATGCTGTATCAGGGAATGCCTAAGATGGTGGGCAATAGGAATTGCTGAAAAGATGAGAATAATTGAAAGACAGCCTGTGCACTGAATTTCATATAAGTAGTTACCTTTGTAGAATGGACATGGTCCAACAGCCTGCTTGGATTTTACACCTAAATAGTCCTGCTAGCTACAGGCACCGTCTCACATGATTTATATTCTCTATGCAATGATTGAGCTACACCTAAAGTCTGAGAGGTAAATTTGCCCCCTTGTGTTTTATATCATTTTTTTTTTTTGCTAGTTCTGCTTCTATTCCAAATCAGTTGAAGTCAATTCATATCTTTGGTATTGACAAGACCACCTTTTGCAAAAGGCAATATCTGTTTCTGGGCACTGTACAAAAACCTGTCCCAGCCAAGGAGCATTAATGCTAAGACTAAGCTGACTGGAAATGTTATTGAACTTTCTAACTTCCAGAAGGTGACTGAAAATAATGTTCATCATTTCCCACAGGTACTGGAGGATATCAAATAAAATTATCAAGTGTCAGTTTAAGAACGCACAACACATAGTTAAACTGTGGAACTTATTGTCACAGGATATTCTGGAAGTCAAAAGTTTACGTACACTTGAAAAGCAACTAGACAAATTTATGGGAGAACAATTCATTCAAGGGCTATTAAACACAAAATGTGTCCAAGCCACAGAGTGCTGGAGGCTGGGAGAGTATGACAGGGAAATATCACTGTATGTAGCCCTCATTATTTTTATTACTGTGTTTTTCTAGCTGTCTGCTTTTGACCACCTTGATAGAGAAAATACTGAGCTGGATTGACTTTTACATTCCACAGCATGGCCATTCTTACATTCTTCTCCTAGGAAGTGAGAAGAAAGCATCACCCAGACTAAGCAAAAGGACGGAATAACAATTTAATCATCAATTTCAGTAGCATTTATAAATAGACTTGGTTCCTAAATCAGTTTTCAGCAAACATCTTGTGCCTCATACAAAGAAAAAGACGTGTTTATTACACCTGTTCTACCTTGAAAGACCTGGATTTTCTCAGATGTGATTAATTCTCAGTCAAGAACAGAGGGAATTTTTGTGTGCTCTGCAGTCCTTTCTCAACATTTCTACCTGGAGAGTGCAAAATTAGGGAAAATGCTGTGCATGTCTTGGGAATAGTTCAGTCATCTGTGCAGGAGCAAGAAGAAAAGGGAAACCGTGAAGGGTAAGTGGCTCTGAAGTAGAGTACAGAGATGAGGGTCAACAGGCTTAAAGGTCTAGAGGGCAAGACATATGAGGAGCAGCTGAGGTCCCTTGGGTTGTTCAGCCCAGAGCAGAGCAGGCTGAGGGGAGGCCTCATGGCGGCCTGCAGCTCCCTCACGAGGGGAGCAGAGGGGCAGGTGCTGAGCTCTGCTCTCTGGGGACCAGCAATAGGACTCAAAGGAACCATCTCTAGCCATGCTAAGAGCTGTCATGGCTGTGGTGTAAATCCATGGGCACCAATGGCCTGGTTCTTGTCAGGGCTGAATTTGGCCTAGTACACTCCTGTACAGAGTTAGGCACATGCCATCCTTTCCTGACTGAGGCTCCATCTCCTACTCGCTATTTTCTTTTATAGATGCTAGATTTATTTGTTAATTATTATTTAAATTGTGAGAATTGTTTAGAAATAGCTTGTTTTCTTTTTATAGCTCATTAAAGTTAAACTTCTGGAAGCAGTATACAGCAGCAATGATAAACAGACTTTAACTGCCATTTCCTAAGATGGTTTCTTTAATGGGCTCGTAAATACAGTTGCTGGTTGTTTATTCTTTCATTACTGGGATCTATGGTTTAACGAAAAACCTCTGGTGAATCTGCAAATATCTACATTTACATTTGTAATGGTTATAGAAAACTTGGGTGTAGATTAACTCCAGGCCAACATTCCTCAAGCTTGAGTCCATAATGCCACACGATGTCTAGAGCTTGGAAGTGCAAATGGAGATGACATAACTCTTCCTCCTTGCATTGCCATGAGGAAATCAGTCTGGAAGCAGGGAGCAGAACAAATCAGGCAGGGGTTTGTTAGGCTCCTTAAGACCCATATGATGGGTGGTATCTGAGGCTCCATCAAGTGCAAGGTTATCATATACTACTAGCTGTCTTCATTTCTAGCACTTAAATCATTTTAAAAGAAGATAAATAACTTACTGTTAATCTTCATGAATACAGTTCTTTTCATTAATATTAATGAGTACATTATCGTAATATGACATTTACTTGTAAGCGGAATGACATCTACTGTGTACAATCAAATGCCATGTTAATGAGAGGTGTGGTCCATTTCACTGTGAAGGAGAAGCAAATTTGCCCATTTCTGTGTGAATGAGAGGGGAACATATTCCAAGACAGACATTAATACGTGCTGTTACGTGTAATTAAGCTGTGGGCCATGCTATAGGGGAAAAACTTAAGAAGTCCTTCTTTAATGTTGCTTTACACCCTTTAAAGCTGAGTTCATATTGCTGTCCTTTAGGGTAAACAAAAGAATCAAGGAAAGGTGAAGAAAAAGTTAAAAAAAATTGTCTGGCTACTTCTTTTTCTTTCTTAATTTAAGCTTTTGGTGTGCAGGCACTTGCACAGCAAGTATCATGGTTATGTATATATGCATCTGTAGTGCCCAGTAGCACAAAGCCTGCTCCCCTCCTGTGCCTTGAAATTCTCTAGCTATGAAAGCAAAAGTACATCACATAATAAGATAATCACTTTTTTTTTTTTTTTTTTTTTTTTTTTCTGTTTACATTCATTCCACCATTTCCATTTTCCTTTGTGGTCCCTGGCCCCTAGTCTTCATTTTGATGAAGATCTTTTGCAAGAACTTGCAGAGTACATTAAAGCTTTGATATGAAATTCTGCCTTGCTTCCGAAGTGTCTCATTTCTCTTCTCGGAATGAAAGCAAAGCTATAGGCTCTCATGTTGCATGATTATTGAGTACCTCCAAAGGTCTCCACCAGTGGCATCTCCTCCATACAGTTCCTCACATTCTCTATAAGTGATTACATTCACAGTAAGTGCAACGCATGGAATCCTATATTCCCTAATCACAGGAGTTTCCTGGAATACAATGTTAAATTTCCACAACTATGGTTATTTTAAGCTTTAAGCCCTCACAACAGCTAAAGCAGGATAATTATACAGAAGTAATTAAGACATTCTGCACACTGTAAATCTCATTGAGCAGCTTGTTTTCACCGTGAGTGTTTTCTTCTGGTGGAAACTTTTCTTGTTGTCTCTCTCTGCCTTTTTTTTTTTTTTTCCATTTTGAAAACTGTTTTATATACGCATTTTTAGAAATCTACTTGCAAGTCTATTCATATGCAACTGCTTGTGTAATTTACTTGTAATAAGTACTCAGTATATATGGCATGCAACACTATTTTTTTTTTTTTTCTGGAGTATTTTATGGATTCCTTCTTTTTCTGGTGTTGAAGCAAATATGTGAAATGCTGTAAAATCTGCAACACCAGTAGAACATCATATAGTAAAGAGACAAATGTCATTGACTTCTGGATGGTTTGTACTGAAGGTTTCTAACTGGTCTCCAGACACTTAAAAAATGCTATCATTGACTTGCACAATTCTGTGGCAGATCTGAGAGAGAGCTCCAAGCTACAGACTTTCCATCAGCACATTCTTTTTCACCTCAGCTGTAAGTTCCCTGTCTCTCTCCTTTTAATAGTTATATTACCTGGTTTTAAAAGTCAGGTAATGAGTTTAATTTAGCAAAGCTCATTATTTCCACAGCAGAGGATGCCATAGAATCAGATAATGATGAAAATACTGTTTCCAGGATTAATAACAAGATTGCCTCAGTCCAGACATAAGGCTTAATACCTTTTTGCTGGCTTGTTTTGTATTGTACAAGCCCAAGGCCTGGAAGGAATGGGAAATATAGGCAAGAAAAACAATGGCAAGCAGCTGGGTTCTGTGTACAAAACACAATGCCAAAATCTCATGTCTTACTATATGAAAGCTCTGACAGCTGCTAGGACCAACTGCTTTGCTACCAGAGCCACACAGGGTAAACAACAGCTAACAGTACTATTTAAAGCTATTGAAAGTATTTAATTTCCCAGATTATCTATGAAAGGCATCAACAACGTATTTTGGGAGCCATCCTACTCACTTGGGCTAGTTCATCATTAAAGGGGAAAAAGACTATTAGTGCTCAGAAGGCTTTTCACACGTTTAATATGTTGTTTCCGCAGCAGATCACAAATCATTAAGCACTTTAGAAGAGTTCTGCCAGATGAATAGGCAAAGGTTTGGAGAACAAGAGACAGAGGTTTGTACTCCAATCTATTTTGACTTGCTGGACTACCCGGATAAATCTTTCACTTCTCTTTTGCTCTGTTCCCTTTCTATCTATTGGTATTGAGAAGTCTTAGTGCAAAGGAATGATCTCACTGTGTGTTTGAAAAGTTTCAGATGCAACAGATCTTCAAGTGTGACTTGGGCTTCCAGAAGCTACTTCCGTTTAAATAATAACAACTTCAAACCAGCAATAATTCCATTGCTACGGAATAGACTGAAGGTGCAAGGAAATGCAGGAAATCTTTCCACTCTTTGCCCACATCCAGGGGATGCTGTGGGAAGACCCCTGGGCACAATTGCTGCTCCTAGGTTGCCCCAGCATAAAGGAAGGACTGAAGGAAGAATGTCAACTCTTTACCCTGGTTACTTGTGCCAGAGTTCTAGCTGTAGGTTATGTGTAAAGGCAGCCTTTGCACGATCCAAGGAAATGCAGTGTTCCTCTCTGGAAAATGATAAACTTTGTAGTGATCCCATAGGAGCGATTCCATTGCTGACCACACACATAACAACTTCGCGGATTTGGGTATCGCTGTTCCCCCATTTTGCAAGAAGTCTGGGTATCTATAACTGTGTATGAAGAGGAATTTTTTAACCTAGGAGTCTCAATCACAGGAAAAAACATAATTTTCAAAACACTTTTTTTTTTTTTAATTTTTTTTGGAGTGTGTGTTATGGCTGCAGGATAATGCTTTGTCAAATGATCCTTTGTGGCTACAGGGGTAATATTTTATAGTCTGCAGACAGCAGCCTGGACTGAGACCAGGCTAAATTCATGGTACAGTCTTCCCTGTCTGTTCCAAGGAGATGCCATACTGTGTTTTTGTCTGTGTGCCTTTTGGCTATCTGTTCACCACTCACTAGTTCACTAACTCACACCATCCCTATCTGTTAATTAACTCACACCATCCCAGAGATGCCTTGGAAGGCAGCCTTTCAGTACTTGAAAGGAGCTTATAAAAAAAGATGTAGAGCAATTTTTTGCCTGGGTAGACAATGAAAAGACAAAGGGGAATGGTTTTAAACTGAAAGAGGGGAGATTTAGATTAGAGGTTAGGAGGAAATTCTTCACTTAGAGGGTGGTGAGGCACTGGAAGAGGTTGCCCAGAGAAGCTGTGGATGCCCCATCCCTGGAGGTCTTCAAGGACAGGTTGGATGAAGCCTTGGCCAACCTGATCTAGTGGGTGGCATCCCTGCCTATGGCAGGGTGGTTTTGAACTGGATGGGCTTTAAGGTCCCTTCCAACCAAAGCCATTCTACGATTCTATGATTCTGATTCTATGATTCTATGAATGCAAGGCATCTAGCTCACCTTTACAACATCTAATTCATATATTCAACACTATAGCAATGATGCACTTTTCAGCCATGAGAGCATTCAGCAATGGTCAGATGGGTAAGCTCTGTAAAATAACAAAATCGTTGCACGGTGCTTGGATAAAGTCAGGCTAACAGATGTCATCATTACTGATGATCAAGAAAATTGAACCAGCATTCAAGCATCTGTGTGAGGGTGGCATTACTTGCCATAGAGAAAGAGAATTACCTATCCATCAGTGGGGAATATTAATCCAAAGACTATCTCCTTAGGTGTAATTTGCATACGGATCAACTTAGAAAGGGCAAAGGAGAAAGATTGTTTTATTAGCGATAGGCTGGGTGGTATTAATCTGAGAGCTGCAGAGAATTCTTAAACACAGAGCCGTGTTATGTCAGAAAGAAACATAATCAGCTGAAAGGTTATTTGCTGAAGAGGAAGATTTGTCTTTTAAGTGTCCTACATCTGTAAATAATCTAACTGAAATTTCATCCTTACAGATTATGTGGTATTTCTTTATCAGGATGTTCATTTTAAGATGGATCTTTTATAAAACAACGAGAGTTGATATGTTTATTCAAACCTCAATCTCTCAGTTCCTGGTTTTGGTTCAGTCTTTTTATGCCACATTTAAAAATACCTTTAGTATGTGAGACTTTGTTTATCCCAAACGGTTTAGAAACTTTCTGAAAATAATGAGCTAGATATCCAAATATCTTTGCTTGTAGGGGACATATAAAGCTTACATCACCTAATCGTCGTCACCTTTCTGGATTTTAGTAAGGCCTTTGACACTGTCCCTCACAGTATCCTTCTGGATGAATTGTCCGTCTGTAAGATAAACAGGTTCACGCTATGTTTGGTGATAAACTGACTTGACAGTAGAGCTCAAAGTGGTGTTGTGAATGGGACTACATCTGGCTGGTGGTGAGTCACCAGTGGTATTCCCCAGGGCTCAATTCCAGGGCCAGTCCTGTTCAGCATTTTTATCAGTGATCTGGATGCAGATGTGGAATGCACCCTCAGCAAGTTGCTGATGATACTAAACTGGGAGGTGCTGTTGACTCCCTGGAGGGTTGGAAGGCTTTGCAGAGGGACTTAGATACATTTGAACGCTGGGCAATCTTCAACACCATGAAGTTCAACAAAGGAAAGTGCTGGGTTCTGCACCTGGGATGGAGCAATGCTGGACACAGGAACAAACTGGGAGACAAGTGGCTGGAGAGCAGCTCAGCAGAAAGGGGTCTGGGGGTGCTAGTGGCAGCAGGCTCAGCTGTCACCTTGATCAGTCTCTTAAAATACTGCTAAAATTTCACTCCCTAGGTTATGAAGCTTTTTTGTGTCCCTCTTCTGTACCTAGTATAAATATATTTTACCTGTTAAAATAGTTGGAGAAAGGAACCACTCACGTTTTCTCTTACGGCAACCTATCATGGTAACGTCGGTTCACTCTCCTACTGACTTCTTCATTGTTTATACATAAAAGGAAACATTTCCTTTTTTACTCTCAAGCTTCTAGGAGTTCATTGAGACCTGACTTTGCACCCCATCCTATCAACCCTTTCCAAGTCACTGTTTTCCAAGTTTAGAGATATATTAATTTGTAGGTATGGTTCACATAATACAAATCCAGTAGAATCCTTTCAGAAACACTAAAACACATGATGATGTTTTTTCACTGTCTCTCTCCTGGAGATCAGTAAGCCTGTTCTTAAGTCATTTAGTATGTGCACCACTAATAATGTGTACAGTTAAATTTTTTTTTTTTTAATCTGAATATCATATGGTACTTAGTAAAATGTTTTAATAAATATATTATCAACTGCGTATACATGATTAAGTCACATAAGAAAATCATTTTAGTTTCATGAGCTTTTCTTACAAAAGTATATTGACTGTTATTAATTATATTTCTAACTTTAACTTTCATTAATTGAATCCCATATCAACTTTGGGATTTCTCTGCTGGAGAGTAATATCAGATTAACAGTCCCACAGTTACCTAGATAATCCTTTTTGACTCACTGAATATCATTGAGAATTAAACCTTGCTCCATACTAATGCGTTTCAAGATTTATTTTTAGCAACCATCAGAATTCTGGGGATCTTGAAAATTCCTTTCAGGACTTCTGGTTGCTTCAGATTTAAGTTACTTGAAAATTTGGACTTTCAAGCATTTAGCCAGTTGATTCCCCAGATTTCTTGAAGGCTGTCGCATTCTCTGCCCAACATGACTTCTAGCTCCCTCGGCTGATGAGCGGCTTTTCTCACCTCCACCTGGCAGGCTGCTCTCAGGTGACCTTTCTGTTTGGCTGTCTGCCTAGCAGCCTTGGTGGGAAGCCAATCAGTGGGTGAGCCAAGCAGCTGTCTTGCAGGTGGGACTCGTGTAAGTTCCTTGAATGATTTCCTAAAGAACCAGCTAACTGGAATCGTTCTATTTTGCAGGAGAGTAAGTTTGTAACACAGAATTAAATGCCGTGAATTTCTCACCAAATATAAATTCCTTTTTCTGGTCAGGTCATGGCATGTTCTTCGTATGCAGACTGAACAAACAAACAAACAAACAAACAACAACAAAAAAACAAACCACCCACCCCCCCCAAAAAACAAGTCTTTCCAAACATTTCTTTCACATGGAAATTATAAAACAGTAAGCAGAAAAACTTCAGAAAGGAAAGTGTCTGCTTTTCTGATCCCTCAGTACATGCTTTAAGATGTCAGATCTAGGGGGCCAGAATCCTGTCATTTGACTTGGAGCATTATTTCACACATTTCTTGAAATTTGAAATTGTATCTATATAATAGTCAATCTGTTAGGGGGAGGAAAAGAGAGGGAGGGAGGGAAAGAAGGTGGGAAAGAGAGATAGAGATGACATTCAGGCAGTTTCTCTTCTGCCTTCTAAATCCACTAGTAATAAATAGAAGGAAATACTGGATTTCTGTAGGCACCAATTTTTAGATACAACTGAAAGAACAAACACAACAAATAGGAGTCAGCTTAAATGCCTGGTTTTCAATATTTAGGGTTTAACCTGTATCAACCACTTGGAATTTCCTTCGAAAATCTTAAATAAATCCTGATCAGTTTCAGTCTGGTTCTATATATCACTTCTGGTCTTCTGGAACTTTTTAAAAAAATGAAGCTCCAGTGTTTTTTATCTGAATACATATTCACGTGTTTTATAAAGGAAGGAAACATCATTAAATGTATTTTGCAGAATAGGAAGTGTCTAGAGATGAAATGAAATGATGCATGGACAGCACAACAATAAACTCTGTACTGCTGAACTGGGAGTTATGATTGCAAACTGTGTACATAGTTTTGACCCATCCCAAAGAATCTGTGAGGAGTGTCCTGGCAGAGGACAGAGCTCTGAGGCTTACCTGAGGAAAGTTGTTGTGTTTTACTTTGTTCTGTTTGATGGGGAGAGAAAATCTACACCCCCAGAGAGTCAGCTCAACATTTCTGTTTGCTGGCTGAACATCAAGATGAAAGGTTTCCCTGCTGTGCACTCATCTCTTATTGCAAGACTGGTCCAGAAGACAAGAATAAAACAAAGGGCAAAGCAAATGGCCCAGATGAGGACTGCTACGGGAAGTCAGATACCAAAAAATATAATATCAATAATGATGCCAAAAGAGGAACAGAGAATGAAAGACCAGCTGAGCACAAATGAGGAAACAAAGAAAACAGGAAAATGGTAGAGATAATGACTAGAAGAAAGACAGTTACTGGGATGTATTGAAAATACTTCCCAAGCAGTGCTTAAACTCACGCTGTTGTTTTGAAGAACAGTTTGCTTGGATCACGTGCTCAGAAACTTGTTTTAGGTACCCCTACCACTGTGGGTAGATTTACACAGATAAATGGAACGAATTTAACCTCAGCGTACAGTCACTACTATTTCTGTCCGTTGGGGAAATGTCACCATTTTTTATTTGTCTCATGCCAGTTGCAATTCTTAGATCTGCAGCCAACTTTCTGTATCTTGAGGACAAAAACACACTTGAAAGTTGTCCTAAACATGTTATGCACTCTCCGTCTGTACTTTCTCTTACCACGACTGTAAACCATACTGAGAGGGTTACTCATGGTAACAGGTAAAACAGCTCAGGCTTCCTGTGCATGCAGGGGACTATCTCTCTAGCACTGGGAATCCCAGGCTCTTAGAGTCTTCCCCACCAAAGAACTCCAAGAGATCATCTTATGCCTGCTCTTGAATGTACATTTCCATTTAAACATTGCGGTGGAAAATGAAAATGGGCTTTGATCCAAGTCCAGCATATGGACTTGGCTATATGGGCTTAGGTCAGTGATTAAAATCCCCAAGTTCTTAGTCTTTTTTTGTGCCTGTCTTAGCAGGTTTGTCTTCTCCTGAGCTGCATGTTTTTTTTTTTTGACAGAAAGCATTTCCTCTAACGTGAAATGCAGCAAGACTTGCAGGAACAACTGGCCTGATACTCCCTCATCTTTGAAACAGAGGACAGAAAAAGAAAATAGACAGTTGCACAGTAGAGTGTTCATTTGGCCATTAATGACATCCTCCAGAAAACAGCTACACTGTTGATTTAGCCAGCGACGCAGTATCTGCCTCAGATTTGCTTCTTCCCTATTTATTTGATAAATTGGCACTTCCAGCATCCTTCTCCCTTTGGCGGTCCAAAGCCTCAGTGAATTTGATCACTTTCACTCTTGCTAATTCCATGCTGAATGCAGACAATATTTGTGTGGTTGTTTCTGATACTGTGAAGCTTAGCTGAGCAGCTACATGAATTTTATTTGTTAGTCAGCCCCATGGTAAGTGTCCAGCATGTAGTAAGCATCTTTGCTTGGCTAACAGAGACATGAGCTATGTGCAATACTCCACAGATAGAGTCTCTCCATCATCCTAATTTTGCTGGAAGATAAAGATCTGGTGGTTTAGTTTGGTTGTTTTGTTTTTCATTGCTGCTCTTCACGTCATAATTTAATGTATTGATGCACTTAAATTTGCCTCCCTTTATAAAATACACAAATATGTATTCAGATAAAAAACACCATTTTTTTTAACAAGTTCCAGAATAATTTAGCTGCTGAAGCATTTCATTTCATGACTTCTATGTTTTATGTATTTCTGTGTGTGTGCATGTGTTTGCGGTGCAGTTCTTGTCTTAGTGTTATTGATCCTGAATATCTTTGTTTTTAACATTTGGTTCATTCATTTTAATATTTACCAGGGACGTAGGGCAGAGTGGAAGGGAAGAGGAAACCCTGGCAATAAGAATGACCCTGTTTCGGAGAATTTGTTTATGTGGCAGTAAGTAAAGTTGTGCACTGAGCATATTTTCTATAAGCATATTCTCAGTTTTCAGTGATGTACCTCGTACCCTTAGCGAGGGAGAGGATAAACAGTAGGTCCAAATATCAGATTAATTTGAATGCTAAATGGATATTCACTGGCCCTCAGTCAATATGGTGTATTTATGCAAATATAACTGAGGTGTCCCAGCCTTCTGCTGTCCAACAGCAAAACAGCTTCTGCAGTGCACCAAGGGCAGATGATCACACAATCACAGAATCATGGGATAACTGTGGTTGGAAAGGGGACTCTAGTTAAGTCCCCCTGCTCAAAGCAAGGCCAGTTAAAGAAGTTTGCTCACATCCTTTTCCAATTAGTTTGAATATCTCCAGGGATGGACATTTCACAGCCTCTTTGGGCCCTTTTAAAAAATATGACCATCCTCATGGTGATTTTTTTTTCCCAGTAGCTAATCAGAGTTTCTGGTGTTTCAGCATGTGTTCATTGCCTTTAGTGCTATTGCTGTGCTACTCTGAGAAGAGTTTGGCTCCATCTGCGCTACACCCTCTCATTAGGTATTTGTAACACCGCAGTAGGAAAGCAGTGAGATCTCCAGTGAGCCTTCTCCAGGCTGAACAAACACACCTCACCCAGTTTTCCTTTGCGCTTCAGTTGCTCAAGCCCACTGACCATCTTCATGGCCTCATGCTGGACTTGCTGGCCTCGTATTTTCAGGTCAATTGGCTTCAGTGTTCCTGGGCACCTCCAATTAACTGCTGCAGACATGGAGAGTGATTGAGCAGCACGATATGAGGCTAATGTCATCGCAGTGCTCCAGGTTAATAGGTGGTGTGTGACAAAATGATTCAGAGAAAAAGAAAATCCTTGAATGATGGGAACTACGTTATGCTCATAGGTCTGTGTCCCTCACCTGAAGCATGACCTGGGAAGGAGAGCATGGACTGCTAATCCCATGTGGGATGGGTAGGAATGAACTTGTAGCCATCAAAACTTGATAGTTGCAATCACTGCTTGAAGGTGGAATTAATCTGTTGCAACCTTCGGTGATTTCTAAATAAAATGCTTTTTACCCAAATAATTCACACACACATCTCTTTTCTACATTTTGTTCTGGGTAGGGGAACTCAAATGGGATGGTGAATGCAAATAAAAGTCTCTCCTTTCCGCAATCTCTCTTTAAAGGAAGCCTATAAACCTGCTTTAGTGCACATGTACTCTTGTTTATACTTAATATTTTCTGTTTTTTTCTTTGTTTTCTCCCTGCTGTGGTTTAGTTGAGAAAAAACGTAACAAATGTGATTTCAAACAGAACAGAAATTATGCTCTGGCTAAAAACTCCCCAAAGAAATATAAAGCATTAAGGCAAACACACATCTGCTTTTGAATAAAGCCAAATCCTCCAAGCAATGTTGAAAGGTATTGTCAAAGTCATTAGTGTACTAAAAATGAAGTCAGGTAACAAATTGGATTTTTAAGGAAAATAGGTAGAAAAAGTGACTTTTGAAAATCTGAACATAATTCTTCCTTCTAAAATGTTCAAATTTACATGGCAAAAATTAAATGTTGAGTTCCTCAGCATCATTTTAAGGGTTCCCAGTGAATAGTTGTTAAAACGAATCAAATGACAGTGAAAACTGAAGAGCTGGTCTATCTGCACACAAAGTCAATAGTAGTTGTTGGCAGGGTGAGCCCTGCCAGCAGTTGGCAGGGTGAGCCCAAGGAAACAAGGGGTCACAGCTCCTGAGGACGTGCTTGGAGGTTATAAGTAAAAGTCAACCTACGTAGCTTATTTCTGAGTTGCATTTATTGCAATGCCACCGTGATGTGCCAAAGAGGCCTCTGGGGTACCAATTTTATGCCAAATTTATCCTGCTAATGATCAGCTTGTGGAGTTCTGCTGTATTTGCTACATTACAAATAACAGTGAAGTGATGTCAATACTGGAGTAAAAGGGGAATGTTTTCCACATGCTCTCTGTTCTGTTCTCAGCTTCAACATTGTAAAGCAGGAGGTACTTAAATAGCACCAAATAAGTATAAATAAACTGAGTCGCATGATCTGTGCTTCTTTTCTCCTGCTTGTGAACTGTTACTTGGCTCAGCACATCCACTGGAGTATTTAGGAAGCAGGTTTTGATATATCTGGTGGTTGAGGGGGGCGGGGGGGAATAACATTTTCAGCTTGGCTCATGACTGATCTATCCAGCATGACAAAAAGCTAAAATAAATCACATTTAAATCGTTAAATGTTTAAATGTTAAATCCACCAAGAGACCTTGGTGTTACAGAATATGCTCTCTGTATCTGCAGTTGTCCAGTGTGCTTGGATTAAGTATCTACAGTCTCTCTAGCATGTTTGAGGACAGAAACCACTTAAGAAATGAAACCTAAGCATGTAACAGAAGAGTAGTCTAGCAACATTCATATACTTGAACAAAGGCTCTCCTGAGCTTTCTCAGCTGAGAGGAGGAGACTTGAATTTGGCCTGCACTGGGACCTGTGTGTTAGATACTGTGTCGAGGTGAATGCTTCTATACAAGGATGTGGAGGTTCTTAGTTCAATAAGTACTTTGTATTTCAGAAAATTTCCACTGAAAAGAATGAGAAAACCTTTCACCCACATAGTCTGCAGCTGAACACTGAATTGCAAATTTCCTTAGGCACATTATTTACTTGGACCTGGGCCTGACTCATTCTAGGTGACTGCAGACTGACTCTAGATTAAAAAAAAAAATATATATTTTGCTCATGTGTGTGCAGCACTTGGTGTCAGTGAGCAGGAATAGCAAAGCAGTCTTTGCAGATTAATAGTGCAGAGAAAGGCCTAATCAGTTATTTGCACAATGCTTTGGTTTGAGATTTTGGTTTCGATGTGCTCAGCATCATGAAGAGTTAAGGAGTGACCATTTTCAGAGATTGCTCAGAAGGAAACCTGAGATACATATGGATGTTTTAGGCACTTCAAGGGTTAAGTTGGAAGCCAAAGAATGTTTGGGAATCTTTCTTTTAGACTTCTGTGCACGAGGTGGAGTAACCGCATGGTTAAGTCTCCTTATCCATTTAACTTGGGCACAGAAAAAACCATATTGCCCTTGAAAGTCACTGTTTGTGCTATTCATCTTGGACTTAGAAGGGCCTCCATGGGGAACGCCAGTGCTGTTAAATACAAGAGGTCAGTGATTGATCAAACCCAAATAGTACAGAGGGGCTCACATCAAATCTGCTGAACAGATCCATCTTAGAGGGCACTAGTCAGAGTGGTCCGAAACAGCCACGGAGTGAGATGATTATTTAAGCCTTGTGGTGAATCAGGGTCCAATGCTCTATCTCCTTCCCTGGCTCTCTTTACTGAAGGGGTGGGTATGTAACCTTGTGGAAACATGCTTGGAAATGTTTGTAGTCAGAGAGGCCAGCAGTCACAGAAAGATCTGAGCAGATAAACTCTCCTGGCCTCAGAAAAATTGTGGCTTCATGCAAGCTGCCTCTTGGAAATGGTTCCCTCCCCGAGTGTCTCAGCAGACAGGCTGTGCTCAGCAACTGTTTGGAAAACTGAGTTAGACTGAGACAAACTCATTCCAGGAATGTTTCAGCAGTTTTGTAATACAGATGGTTGTGTTTCAGTGCCTAGACTGTGCCCTGGACAGTCTTTAATAGTCCCAGCCTTAGTGACCAACGCAATGTCACAGTGTCTCCAGATCTGGAGCCTGACTGGGTCTCAGCTCCATAATAGCAGACCAGCTTGCATCTCTTGTTCTTGTGCATCCATAAGAGCATCCAGATTTTCTTCCCAAGGTACCCTAAAGAAACCACCCTATCCGCCAACATGGATATCCAGGACACTAGGCTGTGAGCTCTGTGGATCACATCCTTACAAAGAGTCAACACAAGAAGGACTTGGACAGGGGGACTTTGCCATCCAAGTTTCTTCCCCTTTGCAATGCACTAGGACACAACCTGCAAAAAACAGAGCTTAAACCTGGGCTTAAATGTACCCACATTTACACAGAAAGTATGAGCTGAAATAGGGAAAAGAACCCAGAAACCCCATTTTCTCATGTTAGTACCTAAACACTGAACCATATCCTTCAGATAGCATTAATTCTTCCTGTACTTCCCCACGCAGTGCAGATTTGTTATAGGACAGCCTTTCTGCTACATGCAATTTGGGGGGCAAGAGCAGCCCTCCAAGGCCATCTGCAAACTGCTGAAATTAAATAAGGTTAATCCATTTATGAAAAAGTGAAATGGAAACATAATTTTAATGTGTTCCGTGATATGAAGCAAGTGAGCTTTGAGAACTTGAGCTTTGCTGTTACCTAGAAGAAATAAATTCAGCAAAAACTCAAATCCCATTTCCATATATATTGCTGGTCTTATCAGTGTTTTGTCTAAAATGTTAAAGTAATCTTAATTATCTGAACTACAATCAAAAATAAAAGTCAGCACTGTGCTCCATCTTATTAAAATTCAGGGTTGGGATAATGTTACTTTGGAAAAACCTCTTGTGTATGCCATAAATTAAACTTCGAAGATTCAAATAAATTACTTTCCCAGCCAAATTATTTTCTCATGTGCAAAACAGGAACATTGGAAAACTTTCCTTATAATGGGTACACTTCGAGCTGATCTCTGAAAAGCAGTAATTAATACAAATGAATATACATAGATTTTTCAAAAATAATATCTATGAATTGATGCATGTGGTTCAGAATGCAAAAATCATTCTTAGCCTCCACTGATTGATTTTAAACACTTCATTCAGCTGTACATATACATCAGTTTCTCTGTGACGAAAACAGCTATTGCAGTAAAATGTGAACTTGCAAGGTTAATAAGTGTACTGAACTAAACTCTTTCTGTCATTCCCCCTGGTGAGGTAGGAAATGTTATAAAATTTCTCCCAACATACTTCTGCATTCCTAAGAATTTTGATTTTGGCTGTTCCAGTGTTTCAAGTGCAGAAGGTAGACATACACCTGGTAATCCACCTGCTCTCAATTTATACACTGCTTTTATCCCTATATGAGTAGTACATGCTTATATTCATGAATTTGCACTACAAGCAAGGCTTCATAGCCTAGATTATGTATGCACAAAAGATGAGAGGTGTTCCTTGTGGTTAGGTTTTTCAATAGGCATTAAGGTGAGAGAAAGGAAGTATCTCTATTTTCTTTCTTTAGACATAGACTTCTGCTTGCAGCAGAGGCAGGAATCAAGCCCAGATCACAAATCCAGTCTTTCACCCCAGGATTACACTTCCATCCTCTCTCTATGCATGGGTAGCATTTCCATATTTCATCACATTAATGATTGCTTACCACAGTAGCATGCTGATTATCCTGTCAGTTAAACAGAAAATCCAGGTTTATATCATTTGCAATGAAATTAAAATGCCTACACTCTTGACAATAGATTGTTGTATTTACATTACCATTCTGATATCCAGCTGCACCTGGATCAAATGAAACCCTATTTAAATTGAATGACAATATTTTCTTAAGACCTATGAGACTATTACTAGGGACTTTAAATGAGTCGATCCAGTTTCTTCTATAATTCTGTAATGGCAAACTTCTTTACAAAGGTTTCCTGTCATTTTTCACTCATTTAGAAGGGCAAAGCTGATGGAAGAATAAGTTACAGATGAACATTAACTAGGGTGAAGCAGCAGGGCTATATAAATTATGAAGGAGGTACTTTTTACTAAGTTACAGATTGATTCTTTTTGTAATCGAATTCCATTTTCACTAAAGATTTTTTTAAAAAATAACATAGGTAGAGAGGAGATAAGCATCTGGTAAAATACCGTACCTGCTGTTTCAGATTCTTATTAGGTGGTTGTCTAGAATGACACAACTCAGATTAAGAAAAAAGAAAAAAATAACAGAAAAAATAGGTCAAGGGTTCTCAGTACCAATTAATTTAGCATTCAAAAAAGAATAGGGATGGTTAAACTTCATAGTACATTGAAACAGTTTGGATATGTGAATAAAATACTGTCTTAAAAAAGATAACAGGAATAATAGTATTTCACATTTTCCTTTCAACCTTTTTATGCTATAGTTCCAAATTGGCCCTTACAGACATCAGATATGTAAAATTCTTAAGCTTTCATGGTTCTGTCAGGCTATTTCAATTAATAGATTTTTTTTTCAGCAGCTAAGAAACACCACTCTGCAACATTCTGCAATTATTTTTATCCATTTCCTTTACCGAGGGCTCTGTGCATCTGTCATATGTGGTATTAATCCCACTGCTAAATTGCCTCTCTGGAAATCCTGTCTTTGTTGATGTTTATAAAAGGAAGGACCAGATTCCTGGTGTTTCCCGATTTGGTGGTGTTTTAGACCAGAAAGTTTTCAGGATGCTCTCTTTTCTTTTTTTTCCCCATCTATCTCTCATACGTGCATGAGAACATAGGACCAGCTCCTCAACGTGGCAGTAGCAGACAGAGAACTGAGTGGATACCACAGGTCACCCTACTGAACATAAGGACTCATTCTCCACCTCATGACCCCATGCAAGGAACAATTCTTTCTCCAAGCAACACAACACAAAGTGTGCTTTCTGTGTCCGCCCGAATGGAGATGAGTAGTACTAATACACTCCAGCTGAAGAGCAGAAGTGTTACTGGGGTGGAGGCTCTTATGGAAAAGGACGCAGCAACTCATATTTCCTCTTTAAGATCAGGTACATCACTTTTTATCTTCCTTTTCTATTATTGCTAATCAGAGTACAGCGAGTATGGCAACTCTGTACATTAACAGAGTTAATGGGCCTAACAACTGTGTGCCATGTAACACAGTCTTTACAGATTTATTTAGAGAAAACCTCATTAACACCTGCTCTTCCTTTCCATCCTTCTTCCTCCTGCCATAGCACTATACAGTGGAATAGTCAGCTCTCAAGGTAGAATTGGTTGGTTCTCTTACAGCTAAACTTTACTGGATATACATATATCTATATATAACCATACAAAATTGAGCATTCATATTTAGCCCTCATTAACAAGACCTCACCAATATGAGTCACAGAATCATAAACTCGCTTGTGCTGGAAGGGATTTCTTGCAATCCAATGCTACCACAGGGTCAGCTGGAGCAGGTTGTCCAGCACTGTGTCTCAGTTAGGTCACAACAGTTTTGGGAAACTGGAGATGATGAACTTCAGAGGTACATGTGGATTCCACTCCTTAGTACCCAAAGTTTTCACATTTTTTTTTTAATTAATATTACTATTTTCTTGAATTGGGTAATGTTTTCACTTGCTTTAGTGGATGTATGTTTTGGATTATTTGTTGTCTTTCCAAAGACACTTTTCTCTTTTTGTCTAAGGAGGGTAAGGTTGTCACTCGATTGTGCTGGAAGTACAGAGCTTGCTGAGGAGAGGTAGCAGCAAGAGAGCCAAGTCTGACCTTCATATTCCTTTTTTTTTTTCTTTTTTTTTTTTTTTCACTCTAAGGTGTAAGAGGTAAGAATGAAATGCCTAGACCTGCCTTTTCTAGCCCAGTCTTGACTTACATGAAATGTGATTGATCTTCAGCAGCATTTGGGTATCAGTTCCTTGGGAATGGATGGAGACAGACATTAGAAAGAGGGGAGAAGAGGGAAAGAAAAGAGAAAAGACAGAAGGGATTACTCTGATAAAATAGGTATCTCTATTTAAGGCAGTCACTCAAGGTTTCTGTTACAAACTATGGAGAAAAATGGGAAGAACTTTTTTTTTCTCATCTTAGAGTTCTCATTTCTGCCTTTTGACTCAAGGAGGCCCTGTCAGGTTACACGTACTACTTCCACAGTGATATTTACTCCATATTTCTTCAGTCTGGATTTTTTTTTTTTTTTATCCAGCACTCCAGGAATATTTACTAGCACTGAATTCTCTTGAAAGGGGAATTCTCCCTTAGGGAGGATGCAATGAGGACGGAACCAGGCTATTTGCAGTGGTGCCCAGTGCCAGGACAAGAGGCAATGTGCACAAACTGGAATACAGGAGGTTCTGTCTGAGCATCAGGAAGCACTTTTGGGTCTGTGCAGGTGATGGAACCCTAGCACAGGCTGCCCAGAGAAGTTGTGGAGTCTCCTCTTTGGAGATCTTTGAAAGCTGCCTGGATGTTGTCTTGGGCAGCCTGCTGTGGGTGTCCCTGCTTGAGCAGGGATGGGACCAAATGGACTCAGAGGTCCCTTCCAACCTCAATCATTCTTTGATTCTGTAATTTGCAGTTACCTTGAGAAATGATGAAACAGTTATGAAAACAGACCCCATATTCTGTTGGGGTCAGTCTGCAGTCCTCTCTTTTTTCAGTTGGTGAAAAGGAGAGGACTCCTCTTTATTTAGTTAAACAATTTATAAATGAATGAAAAAGGACCTTTGAGTAACTGGGCCTGGATCAGATTCTCTACTGAGGTAAACTGAGGTAAATTCATAAGATTTCTTGGCTTTCTGCTCGATATGCTACATAAGTAGATAAAAGCATATTTTAAATTTGTGGTCCTGTAAAAATATGCAACTTGCATACAATAGGCAGTTTTGGTTCCCATTTTTAACTGCTCTGCTCTCATGATAATAGGCTACAGCAAAATCCATGCTAGTAAATTAAATAATGCCAGGGTCTGCTCATGTGTGCTGGAACTCAGTCATCCCTACTGTAGTATTGTGAGAATTGTCCCTGGTATGGTTTTGGCAAGAGGCATCTAGTATTCTGTCAAATGTCTTTCAAGCCAAATTGGGGAGCTTTCAAAGATGATTCCCAACAGACAGTTTGGATATGGGCATCCTGCACTGGAGGCTGAAAGAGTTCAAAAGCATGGACAAAAACTGTTTTGTGCCATTTCACTTCAGTGTCAGGGAATAGCTCTGTAACATTTTGTTCACTCGTGGCTTGGGATTGCTGCTAGCTAATGGAGAACTTCCATTAACTTACAGGGTAAAGAACTAGGCTTTTGGTACTGAAAGCCATGATGTCAAATCACTTACTTATGAGACATTGTTACAATGACACAGGGTTAACATTTATCCATCTAGCTAGGTAGAAGAATGCAAAAAAAAAAACTGACACAGATAGACAGTTTTCTATTCTCTGAACATAATGTATACTGTACATCATTTTCTGGTGGCCTTCTACGATGGGGTTAAAACATTGGTGGATAGGGGACGAGCAACTGACATCATCTACCTAGACTTCTGCAAAACATTTGATGCTGTCCTCCATGATATCCTTGTCTCTAAATTTGTTTTCAGGATGCTCTTCTTCCCCAGCTCACCATCCGCAGTCTCTCATATGTGCATAACATAGAACCAGTTCCTCAACAGGAGAATTGACAGTAGACAGGGAACTGAGCTGATAACACAAACCACCCTACTGAACATGAGGACTCATGGATTTGATGGACGGACCACCCAGTGGGGAAGGGATTGGATGGATGGTCACACTCAAAGGGTTGCAGTCAATGGCTCACTGTCCAGGTGGAGATCAGTAACGAGTGGTGTTTCTCAGGGGTCAGTATTGGGACTGACACTGTTTAACATCTTTGTCAGTGACATGGACAGTGAGATTGAGTGCACCCTCAGCAAGTTTGCTGATGACACCAAGTTGTGTGATGCAGTCAACACCGGGGAAGGGATACCATCCAGAGGGACCTGGACAGGCCTGAGAGGTGGGCCTGTGCGAACCTCATGAGGTTCAACAAGGCCAAATGCAAGGTCCTGCATCTGGGCCAGGGCAATCCCAAGCCCAAATTCAGGCTGGGCAGAGAATGGATTGAGAGCAGCCCTGAGGAGAAGGACCTGGGGGTGTTGTTGGATGAGAAGCTCGACATGAGATGACAATGTACGCTTGCAGCCCAGAAAGCCAACCATATCCTGGGCTGCATCAAAAGCAGCATGGCCAGCAGCGTGAGGGAGGGGATTGTCCTCTTCTGCTCTGCTCTTGAGAGACCCCACCTGGAGCCCTGCATTCAGCTCCTGGCCCCAAGCACAAGAAGGACACTGAAGTATTAGAGCGAGTCCAGAGGAGGGTCACAAAGATGATCAGAGGGCTGGAGCATCCCTTCTAGGAAGACAGGCTGAGGGAGTTGGGGTTGTTCAGCGCAGAGAAGAGAAGGCTCCAGGCATCCCTTATAGTGGCCTTCCAGTACCTAAAGGGGGCCTAGGGGGGGGAAAGCTGGGGAGAGACTCTTTCTCCAGGAGTGTAAGATAGGACAAGGAATAATAGCTTTAAACTGCAAGAGGGTGGGTTTAGATTAGATATAAGGAAAAAATTCTTCACTCAGAGGGTGGTGGGGCAGTGGAACAGGCTGCCCGGAGAAGCTGTGGATGCCCCATCCCTGAAGTTGTTCAAGGCCAGGCTGGATGGGGCTTTGAGCAACCTGGTGTGGTGGGAGGTGTCCCTGCCAATGGCAGAGGGGGTGGAACTATATGATCTTTAAGGTCACTTCCAACCCAAATGATTCTATAATTCTGTCTATATGGGGGGGTACCTGAGCACTAGACTTGACACACAGTGGGCTTAGATCATGTGTACATTGTAAAATACGAATAGCACCTTGCACATGCAAGGTATTGCATGCAGTAGTATGTGAGATATAGCAATGACCCACATGTGTGCAAATCAACAAGTCTGGGATTTCCTATAGCCCACCAATCTGGTACAAATGTATTAAGCCATTAGCTTTCACCTGGCAAATACCCTAATCTATAAAAGCTGGAACTAGAGAATATATTGATGCTATCCTTGAAATTACACACCAGATTTGCTTTCTTGATCCTGCATTTACACCTAAATATCTCACAAAATTGCTCAAGCAATATGATAATAACAGTAACAGCACCAAGTATTTGCTAGCTGAAGGGTGAATGGGCACTTTCCTGCAGGTTAAGAAGGACCCAATTACATGCAGATTTTCAGTGTGGACTGAAATTAGTCAAAAAAAAAAAAAAAAAAGAAAAAAAAAACTAAGAAACCCCAGCTTTGGGATTGACACTGGTCTTTAATGGAAGTCTAAAAAAGTAATGTTATTAGCCTGGTAATTTATTCAGGCTGAAGGAAATAGAAGACACTGAACTTCATCTCAGATTTTAATGTCGCATCCTATTTCAGAACAGCATCAGACTTCAGAAGTGAAAGTGACATGGGGATGTCTGGAATACAGTATAAACCAGCTAAGTGTTTTTCCGCCAGTGAAGGCTCTCATCATCCATTAAAAAAAATCATCAGTATTTAAGGACTCTCTCTCTGCCCTTTGGCTCCCAAGATAGAGAGGCCAAATTAATTTACAAAAATGCTGAAGTCCTAAAAATTAATGATATCATTACTATTCAATTGTAGTACACTGTTGGACAGAATATCATGTCATGAATAAAGTTCTTTTATCCCATCTTGATCCACTCTAGTTCTTTAAATACATGACTAGTTATCACTTTAGTACAAGTAAACGTGGCCTATATTCAAGAGGAGCACTTAAACTGCCGTGAAAAATTTGTATTGAGATGAACTCCTTTTAAGGTAAAATTAGTCACATTCTTAACTGCTTACCTGGGCCTAAAAATTAAAACATGAGCTTAAATGCTTTGATGAGGTAAAAACTATCAGGGCCCTGAGGCTGCTACCAGCTCTTACTGTCCCTGCCCACTTCTCTTGGGCACCCTACCCATGGTCAAGGACCCCATTTCAGCCCAGTCTGGGGCCATACCTCCCACATTATGCCTCCTTCAACACATGGGCCCAATCCTGGCTCTGCTGAGAAAAGGAGTGATGAAGATTTTCAGTGGAACTTCTTTCACAGTGTCTCTAAAAACTGCCAGATATATAACCCATTCATATGGGAGCTGCATACCTCCTCTCAATTTTTAATATTATGTATTTGAAGTAGTTTTTTTTTAAAAGGCTATACCGAGTGATTTACACCTCTTTGTAATTAGATGTAGCAATAAGAATAATGTTTCACATTATACTGGAATGTTCTTTTAAACTTTGTCATGTAATTTTAAAAAACTTAATAGATACAGTGATTGGTATCTTAATTCAATTGTTACTTGACTTGTGGGCTATTTTTGATTTGCTCGAATAAATGGCTAAGTTGTCTGGGACATAATTGTCTTCTGTTAGGGCTTTCTGTGAATGTATTTTTAATTTCTAAGTGGTTCAGTTCCTGCCCTGTCTATTCAGGCACTTATTTTTTTTTACTTTTTTTTTTTATTTTTCCTAGTAGCATTAGTGCCAATAATGCTAGCTGGGTAATACTGATGAATAAATCATACATTCAACGTGTATATTGTAATTTTCTGAGCTCATTCTATCCTTTCAGTCTCATAAGTCAGCATTTTAAAAAGGAAATGAGTATTATTGTCCATATTGTCCATATTTTCCATTGAGAAAACGGGGCACAAAAATGTTATATATTCTCATTCAATTTCTAGCTGTCTCCAGGCAGATGCTTGTGAATCTTGACAGTGCCCATCATTTCTCTGCTGCACTCCAGCATAACAAAAACATGGCTGGACTGCTGAAGAATACCCTCATCAAGCTTTGGTGCTTTGGGTATGTCTGTTCTATTAAATTAAATGTGCATGAGACCCCTGTCTATCTGTGAGACCAACTGGAATAGAATGATCAACGTCTACATGAATAAATTCTCCCAGCCTTCAAAACAGAAGACTGAATGCAACCTGTCTATAGGATAAGAACCATCTATGGTTTATGCTATCACCAGTGCCAGGGAAATGTCCTGGACAATGCTAGTTGGCCTTTGCCAAAAGCTATCCTATGAACAAAGATTGTCTTTAAATTTTCACGTGTTGTCTTTTTTCTTTTTTTTTTTTTTTTTTTTTTACTGTACAGTCTCTGCTTTAGTGTTTGTATGTCTGAGTGTCTGAGTGTTCATCAGATCATCCACTGGGACATCACATTGTTTTTCAGGAATGATGTGATCACATATGAAACATTTTTCCAGATAATAGAGGTCAACCTGCATAGCTTTGTGCTAGGTGTTGATGTCTTTTTTTTTTTTTTTTAATCTGCAGTCTAGTCAGGAATTTGGTGATCATCAACACTGAAAGTCATCTCTAGCAAAGATCCTATAGATATGTGGCACATAGATTTGATATATTGGTTCACCATGCTTAGCATAGGCATCAGTCAAGATATTCAGCATTTCCTCCATGCTTGTGTGAAGACTGTTCAAAAAGTCTTGGTCAGTGCTGCCATAGCACAGAGAAAAATGGTGCTCCCAGCTTTGTGAGGTTTACCAACTAATCCATGCTTCTATTCTGGGTTTCCCTGAGAAGAGTATAGCACACATGATAGATAAGTGTAATTTTCTGTGTGCTCCAATAGCTGCACATCTCACTAAGAACTACGTTAACGTCTATGCTATGTCATTTATGGATTGAAGTGACGGGTGCATGTGGTTTTGAAGATCCGTCTTCCTTTACATTCTGTGAATGGGGAAAGGACTGAAGCTACATGTTGCCCCCTAGATGACAGACTACAAGAGAGTAGTTATAGTGGCACCATATTATAAGTAGAAGGACTAGACTGTGGACTTTTAGAAAATAATTATCAGTTGGGGGTCATGCATACTGGGCATGGCATCAAAGTGTGGTTTTGGGATATAGTGCTGTTGCCAGATGTAGGAAACCTCAGGCTATGAATCATAGGAAAGCACACAGGGAGACGTTGGAGCAAGGGCTAAGTACTCCTGCAGTTTTGCAGTTGGTGTTTTTCATCAGGTGTTTTCAGTATTCTTCAGAGGACAATCGGAGGGGTTGATAGTGTGGGCAGTCTGGGAATTTAGCTTCACAGGCACAGCCAAAGACCACTGCCAAGGCACTGGAAATACAATGGAGTGTGCAACAATCCGAGTCTGTGTTTGAAGGGGGGATGTAATCTAACCCTTGTGTTGTTGACAGAGGAAGAAAAGAAATGGAGCCTGTTTTGTTTTCTGCATGTAAAAGTGGAGAGGATTATTTGTATATGATTTTGTTCATTTGATCAGGTAACTTTTTTCTTCACTTTTTTTTTTTTTCAGTTCAACTTGGCTGTCTATGAATGTAAGTACTTTTGTCACAGAGATCTGTAATGATGTCTCACTGTATTACGTACAAAGATAATGAGACCTCTTGTGCTGGAGGGAATAAATCGCAGTGGGTTTGGATTGCCAAACTGCAGATCTCACTGTATTTGTGTGTGCTATAATGACTCACCTCCACCGAAGGCATCTGACCAAGCGGCTACTTAAAGTGAAGTATTTTATTCAGCAGTTAAACAACACATTTGAGAAAACGGAATTGCAAAACAGAGTGCACACTTACTCTTGTCTAATCTTATGCTTTGCTGTAAGCCCCAAAATATAAACCTTCTCCTTGAGGTAGAAGAATTAACATGCCTGCTTCTCTGAGGATGGGGAGGTATGTCTGCACTAGAGACTCTGAGCAAGCTGGCTTAAGAACTGGAGACATTTATGCTGCTAGGATGGAATTTCTCAGCAGGACTAATTAGCCTGGGTGAAACAGAGTTTCAGTGCAGTCCTAGTATCTTGATGCCATGTCGTTAGTAGGATAAACATCATTCTCCCTGCTTGGCCTTGGGGCAGCTAAGTTTTCTAATATCTTCACTCTCCCTGTATGCTCGGAGCCTGACTTCCATAATGCTCTCTTGTTTCTTTGTGTCAAGGCCTGGTTATGAACTCTATTTTTCTGCCTCTGACTTGTAAATTTTTTTCCCATTAGTTTCCAGGCAGGTAATTCAGAAAATGTCCCACTGATGGTGGTGTTGCTAATTAGAAGTTGCTCAGTCTTTACAGCATGTAAGCAGTGCTCTGCATGACATGGCTTATTGTGAGAAGAGGAAAATGAATTGCTATGCTCTTTTCTTGAGTTTGAGACACCATCAGAGAGGTCCACTGCCAAAATTCCTATCTTACTGATGCCTATTTTACAGAATATCCCCATATTGCGTGTACTGGAAGAAACTGAAACCTTGATGCTAGCTTAAAAACAAGGGAAAGGCTCATTTCCCACTCATAACCATAAGAGCAGAAATAGAAATCTAATATCTCTTTACTCTTGTACCCAGAACTAAGCTGCAGGCATTTTGCATCATGGAATTAACTTCACCTAACCTTAGGCATCTCAATGTCAGACAACTAATCCAACTAATCTAACATCAGATGCCTTAAAGTTAGGTGAGATGAATCTCAACTTAATGGAGATTTACTGTTCAGTCTCAGTGCTCTGTTGCAGCACAAACACCATGAAACATTCTAGACGTAGATGGATTTTATCTCCAGGTACATACAACACTATTGAGGTCTCAGTCATTCTCATGTGGAGCCTGTGCTAGTGATGTACAGATTTTAAAGAGAATCAGTCAAGGCTGATATGCCTTCAGTCCTTGAATCATCGAATTTGTCTTTGTATGATTCAACTGCCAATATGTAAATTCCTTATTTAGGCACTTTAATAAAAGCAGCCCAATTTATTGATCCCATCTGTAAATGTTTAAATTGCACTGTTTATCTGATAGAATAACACGTTTCTTAATTAAAATTATTAAGTACTTGGGAGATGTTGATCTCATGTGCCATAGCTGTCCTAAGCACACTTGCACATACACACAAATGTACAAACACATTTGCTTCTTCCTTTTATTGTTTTAATTTAGAGAAATACAAATCACCCTGTGACTGAGGCTGAACATTTGATTCCTTTAATTATTACAACAGTCTTTGCCATGTAGCCAAACACTGTACGCATGTTCGTTAATCCAAATACTGTACACATGTTCATTAATTTCCAGGTTGCTCCAACTGAGCTTTAAAGAGTTTTTTTTTTTTTTTTTTTTTTTTTTTTTATCAGTCCCTGTACTTCAATACTTTGGCCCTTACAAAGATTTTCTGAAGTGCTGACAGTGACAGCCCCTTTTCTTTATAAAAGGAATCTGTAAGGGTGCTTGTCAAAGAATGAGCATTTTTAGATAGCATGGAGAGCCTCCAGTGAGAGGTGCGAGAGAGCAAAAATATGAGAGAATTTATTGAACATCTACTTTTTAACCCTGTAAAGCTACTAGGAGTGGTGAATCTAAACCTGAACTGTCAATGCCACTATCCATTAGACATTACATTAATGTATTGTTTCTCAAGGTTTTATTAGAGACCAAACCTTCACTATTTTTTTTTTTTTTGTAAAATAATCATTAGACTTTACTTAGTTCAAAATTCTATTAAGACCTTCAGTCATTTGAGGTGCAGTTTTCATCAATACCAGACTGAGCTATGATCTGGAATGTTTGTACCTGCTGTCATTTTAGGGTACTTCTGATAACCCACTGGTTATCAGATGTTGTAATAGTCCTCTTAATGCATCTGGCCCACAGCAAATGTGAGTCAACATGGCCTAGCTTAGAATTTTCCATTTCATTCTCTTTGGCCTTTCAGTCCAGATTCAACCAGCACAAATAAACCAGTTCCATTTTCAAAGCATTTTCCACCACAACTGAAACAACTACAGCCTGGTCACACACTATTCTTGTACAGACTGGTGTCAGTACTTAATTTTAAAAAGCCCCTCAGTGAGTTGGAATAATCTCTACAAGTTTGGAAGTGCCTATGGGAGCTAACTATGACTCCGTCATGGTCTATGCATGCTTCTAAAATACAATTCAGATAATCTTCTAACAAACAAATAAACAAAAAAATAAAATGTATTGCTATTGATATGTCTGTTTCATAGAATCATACAATATTCTGAGTTGGAAGGGACCCACAAGGATCACTGAGTCCAATTCCTGGCTCTACAAAGGACCACCCAAAAATCAGACCCTTTGTCTGAGAGCGTTGTCCAAACGCTTCTTGAACTCCAGCAGGCTCAGTGCCGTGACCACTGCCCTGGTGAGCCTGTCTCAGTGCCTGACCACCATCTTGATGAAGAACCTTTTCCTAACACCCAGCCTGACCCTCCCCTGTCCCAGCTCCATGCCGTTCCCTCGGGTCCTGTCGCTGTCCCCAGAGAGCAGAGCTCAGCGCCTGCCCCTCCGCTCCCCTCGTGAGGGAGCTGCAGGCCGCCATGAGGCCTCCCCTCGGCCTGCTCTGCTCTGGGCTGAACAGACCAAGGGACTTCAGCTGCCACTCATGCATCTTCCCCTTTAGACCCTTCACCATCTTTATATCCCTCATTTGGACACTCTCTAATAGTTTTATGCCCTTTTTATACTGTGGTGCCCCAAGCTGCACACAGTGCTCGAGGTGAGGTCGCACCAGCGCAGAGCGGGACAATCCCTTTCCGCGACCAGCTAGCAATGCCATGCTTGATGCACCCCAGGGTATAGTTGTCCCTTTTGGCTGCCAGAGCACACTGCTGACTCCTATTGAACATGCTGTTGACCAAAACCCTCATTTCTTCATAGATTATTCTGACGTGCTCATTGTTGTGACAGCTGACTTCTTCATGTCAATGAATTAAAGACAAAAATAAGGTACTTTCAAAGGGCTATAGTGGACAAGCAACTGAGCACGAACTCCTAGATGGCTTTATGCCATGTGAAACGCAGATGTCCACAGCTGTAAATATGTGAAAAATTGGAGGGGATGGAGAAGAACCACAAAAATTATCCAAGGGCTGGAAAAAAATATAGTGTGAGAGATCTATCTGTATTACATGTCAAATAACAAAGGGGTATGATTATGGTATTTAGGGATAAAATACTGGATAGCAATGGATATTTAATTCTAGCAAAGATGGCTTAATCATAACCTGGACTGGAAATTGAAGCCAGGAAAACTGAAATGAGAAACTAGAAGCAAATAAGGTTTGAACAAACTAGCAGGGAGGAGCAATGGCCTAGTGGCTTTTTCACAGATATAGTGATCTCCTGATATATTTGGATTTGACTTAGATATGTTGCTGAAATTTGATATATTGGACACAAACTGTTGTACTCCAAAGAGTGTTAAATCTATAACATATAAGAGGTTGGACTAATTATTCTGTTGATCACTGGGACTGTAAACTGTGTGACCTGTTGAGTAGTGGTACTACAGTTTTTATAGATATAGGGCTGCTTTACAGACAGGGTTATGGTAAAGTGTATAAAATCTATGTATGAACAATAGGTAATATGCAGCACTGGTGGGACCGCATCCTGAATATTTCATTAAATTTTGCTCCCTCGCTATGAGAAGGATGTTGAGTTGTTCAAGCAGAGAAGAGCAATGAAGCTGGTGAAAGGACTACAAAACAAGAGCTATGAGGAGCAACTGAGGGAACTAAGGTTGTTTAGTCTGGAGAAGAGGAGGCTGAGGGGAGACCTTATTGCTCTCTACAACCACCTGAAAGGAGGCTGCAGTGACGAGGATGTTGGTCTCTTTTCTCAGGTGATAGGACACAAGGAAATGTTCTCAAGTTGCACCAGAGTAGGTTTGGATTGGACGTTAGGAAGAATTTCTTCATGGAGAGGGCAGTTAAGGATTGGAACAGGCTGCCCGGGGAAGTGGTGGAGTCCCCATCCCTGAGGACATGTAGCTGTGGCACTAATGAACATGGTTTAGTGATGGGACTAGGTAGGTCAGGTTGATGGTTGAACTTGGTGATCTTGAAGGCCTTTTCCTACCTAGATGATTCTATGTTTCTATTCTACAATTCTATGAAATATTTAGTACTTGACTGCTCAGACTGTGAGTACTGTGGAGCAGGTTTTTATTCAAGGTGAGGTTTCAACTGGCTACAGCTGCCACAGGGAAAATTCTGAAGCTCATGTTGGATATATAAAAAAAGTTTTATGTTTAAGGCTTTCATGGTATAACCTAAGAATTATCTGGCAGAAGCAAAGATGGAATGGACAGTTTTAACTGTACTCCTGATGACAGTATCTTTTCTTTTCCTGTAGTCCTATCTCTTATGACTTTATGATGTTCTAACACATTTGTCACTTGAATGCCAGCACATTCTCTGCTCTAAAGAGGCTGGACCTGGTATAAAACTATCATATTTGTGCTTGGAACCCCCAGCACAAGAAAGATGTGGATCTGTTAGAGTGGGTCCAGAGGAGGGCCACGAAGATGAAATTGTGGGGAGCTGGGGATTGGCTTCTTCTTGCAGGTAACCAGTGATAGGACTGGAGGGAGTGGCCTCAAGTTGCTCCAGGGGAGGCTTAGGTTGGAAATTAGGAGACATTTCTTCTCAGAAAGAGTAGTCAGGCATTGGAACGGGTTGCCCAGGGTGGTGTTGGCATCACCATCCCTGGGGGTTTTAAGAAAAGGTTGGATGTGGTGCTTAGGGACATGGTTTAGTGGGTGATAGTGGTGGTAGGGTGATGTTGGAGAAGAGAACTACTTAAAGTGGGCTTATAAAAAAAATGGAGAGCAACTTTTTGCTTGGGCAGACAATGACAGGACAAGGGGTGGTGGTGGTATTAAACTAAAAGAGTGGAGATTTATATTAGAAGTTAAGAGGAAATTCTTCACTCAGAGGGTAGTGAGGCACTGGCACAGGTTGCCCAGAGAAGCTGGGATGCCCCATCCCTGGAAGTGCCCAAGACCAGGCTGGATGAGGCCCTGGGCAACCTGATCTAGGGGGTGGCATCCCTACCCATGACAGGGGTGTTGGAACTGGATGGTCTTTAAGGTCCCTTCCTACCAAAGCCATTCTATGATTCTATGATTTGTGACAATGTTGCAAAGGATTGTCTTGTGCTAAGAGCCAAATTAACACAGAAACCACAAAAAAATATTTCTAAGTTAGCCAGCATAAGCCACTTTAACTGCCTTGTCTGTTTTAAACAGTACTGCCCCTTTAGGGACAATAACATTTCCTATAGGGACAATTATACTTTTTAGTTTAAATTCATACTGGAAGTTCTTTGGTCTAGGGTATGCTTCATAATATATGTATATGTTCAACTCCCTGCTCATGGAAATGGAATTTATACCCAAAGCACGTGATGCATTTCATTCTTTCGATGTGCCTTCTTCACTTGTTTCTTGGGAGAATCTAAATGACTACCTTATACTAAGCACCTGCTCTAGGAAGATGGGCTGAATAAATCTTACTTGGTTAATCTTACTGCACTTCTTTAACCATAATGCAGATGTTTCTTCCTTTGTGGAGAGGAAAAAAAACAAGTCTTTTGAACGGGACTTTGTATCAGTTCTAATTAGTTATTCAGCTCAGATACTGATATGCATAACATTATGAGAACAATAAGCACATGGAAGAACTAAAAAATAATGGAATTTTAAATTCACTAACACAGAGTTTGACAAAGCAGTGGACAAAAGAATGCAGCAAGAAGAGGATGACTGTGAGCTGAGAATTATAATATGTCTGTGAGCCAAGAAATTATATTGGTATTTAGGGCTGATGCAGCACAAATGATATGAACAAAAAACTCAAGGTGATAAGTAAAGTCGGATTATTCTTCAACAGAGCCACATAGATTATGTAGCAGTGAGAGAAAATAGATCAAGAAATGTTGTTTAAAAAACAAAACAAAACAAAAAAAACCACAACTTGCAAGGTCAGAGGAATTTTAATCACGAAGAATTTTGATTACTCTGATATTGATCAGTATCACAACCCTGATTTCCCTCCCCCTTCCAAACTCCAAACACTGTGCTCTTGAGGGAATGAGTCTGCTTATGCATGCTTTTGAACAGACTGTAGAACATGTGACTAGTTGCTGTTTTGGCCTCTTAAGGCATCATAGGAAATGAGCCAATTATGCTTCTTTCATTGACAAGACATGTTCTTCTGTGGGGTTAAAGAATAGAGGAAAGCAAGGATTCTTTTCTTCTGGAGTACATAATCATTATAATGTAATTAAACATCCTTTATATTATAGAAAATTAGTGGCTTTGCTTAATTGCCCAGTATTACTGATTGAATTTGGTGGGAAAATGGATGATGGAGATAGTCATAATCAGAATTTCTTACACTATTATGATTTACTCGTCATTCTCCTCCTCCTAAATGTGTTACATTGCACGATGTTTTTTGGCTATTGTTAAACAATTTCTAGGAGCAATAGGAAGAATGCCAAAGTTTCTCTTATTGGAAAAAAAACAACCATGTTGCTTTTGAAGATCTTGATGTATGGGTAAAAGCAACCCTAATGAAAAAAGATTTATTTGTGTTTATGGAAAAAAAAGGAATGCAACAGAACACCCTAATGAGGTCATGGTTACCACAAACCTCTTGCAGTGCAATAGAAACTGCAAGTCCCACAAGGACTGAATGCATCTTTCAAGTTCATTTAACCTTTGTTTTCAATGATGTAAGAGGGAGTAGAAAATGCACACTATGATGCTGTTTTACAGCAAAGTGTAAATTCACAGAATTGCACTTCAAAATCTATAATACTAACCAAGAATTTTGAAACAACAGCTGTAAAAGGTTTTTTTTTTTTTTTTATATATAAAAATCATCACTCAAAAGTTAATCTGGTACAGAGGAAGAAACCAAAGACATTTTCCATGTAGTTATCTGAAACTAGTAGTAATGCTTTTTAAATGGGAGCAATTGTAGTCTTTGGTAAACCACTAGTACCATTACTGTAACACTAAACCTGAACATGATCTGAAATGATTTGAAATTCAAGGAGATTATTTTTTCTTAGGTCTTAACAGGAATGTGACAGGAGCCTAAATTATCCCAGATTGTAACAGACATAGCAGGGACTCCTACTGTATTATAGGGATATCATTTAGAATGAAGGACTGTTTAATAAGTATACTGTTTTACACTGTATTGGGTTTATGTGGCAAGGTTTTGGTAGCAGGGGGCTGCAAGGGTGGCCTCTGTGAGCAGAGCCCAGCAGCTGCCCCATGTTAGGTAAGGGCCACTTTCAGCCAGCTCCAAAGGGACCCACCGCTCAGAGCTGAGCCAATAAATGAAGTTGTTGGCGCCTCTGTGAGAGCAGAGTTAAGATAAGGAAAAAAAAACCTGCTGCTCAACAGCAGCTGGGAGAAAGGAGAGAGAAGCAGCCCTGCAGCCCCCAAGGTGAGTGCAGCAGGAGGGCAGGAGGTGCTCCAGGCACGCAGCACAAGTTCCCCTGCGGCCCGTGGAGAGGCCCCTGGTGGAGCAGGCTGTCCCCCTGCAGCCCACGGGTCCCACACGGAGCAGATCTCCACGCTGCAGCCCGTGGAGGAGCCCCCGGTGGAGCAGGTGGATGTGGCCTGGAGGAGGCTGCGGCCCATGGAGAGCCCCCGCAGGAGCAGGCCCCGGGCCGGAGCTGCAGCCCGTGGAGAGGAGCCCACGCAGGAGCAGGGGGTCTGGGGGGAGCTGCCGCCCGTGGGGGACCCGTGCTGGAGCAGTTTGCTCCTGAAGGATGGGCACTGTGGTATGGACCCATGTTGGGGCAGTTCCTGAAGAGCTGCAGCCTGTGGGCAGCCCCCCAGGCTCAGTTCGGGAAGGACGGCATCCCGTGGGAGGGACCCCACGGGGAGCAGGGGCAGAGAGGGACCGTGAAGGAGCAGCGGAGACGAAGCGTCAGGGACTGACCGCAGCCCCCATTCCCCTGTGCCCCTGGGGGGAGGAGGTGGAAGAGGGTGGATGGAGGAAAATGTTTTTAGGTTGCTCTTAGTTTCTCACTGCTCTAGTGTGCTAGTGATAGGCAATAAATTAATCTCCCTTATGCTGAGTCTGTTTTGCCTGGGATGATAATTGGCGAGTGATCTCCCTGCCCTCATCTCAAAACTTGAGCCCTGTTCCACCGTGTTTTCTCCCCCTCTTCCTTTGAGGAGGGGGAGTGAGAGAGCAGTTGTGGTGGAGCTCAGCTGCCCAGCTGGGTAAAACCACCGCAAATACAGAAAAAAGAATAAACCCATCAGAAGCACGGAATTAGTTTTTTTAACTTCAGTTCCAAGTTTTTTCTTGAAATCACCTATTAAATTTGGTCTGTAATGTTTTGTCCTACCTAAATGTAAATTTACAATGCAGACAGTTTTAGGCCTAAATCAGGCCTGTTATTTTCTAAATATTTCTTGTACTGCTCTTTTCTCTATAACAGGTTGGAGTGTGAGAATCTCTTGTTTATTACTATCATTACGATTGGTAATCTCTGGGGCTAAACCAAACGTGAAAAGGCTTTGTATCAGAAGAGTAGAGCTTTGCAACATACCTGCCCCCACCTCAAAACCATATGTTGATGAATTAAGTCAATCTGAACAATATAAAACTAATTAAACTTTGGAATAATGACCAGCTTTGGACTACTGTCCAAAGAATAATGAGATGTTGAGAAGGAAGGAGTCATTTGGAGATGATTCAGCCACAGCAGAAGTATTGAAGATGCTTGGTATCAGTATCTTGACAAAATTCACTGTCTGTTAAATGTAATGGGCCTTAAGATACATCTCCTATTTCAAAAGTTATTCTCAAAATTTGCCTTTCATTTTTAAAATTTCAGCACAGGCCTTGAGTCTAGTCACTTGTAAATGGATTTTTTTTTTTTTTTTTAGCCACAGCAGCAGCTTCAGCTTTAGTCCCTATACCTTCAACTGATTGCTTTGATTTTCATTGCTTTTCAGCAGAAAGGGAATATCTATGAATTTAAATGATCTTTTTTCTTCTGTTAGAAAAGTCTGTGTCCAATTCCATGACCAATTCCTATAGATTTATGTTTTGCAACCGTATCTATCTTTCTTTTACAGTAATTTATTTCTTTCTGTGCTCTCATGACTTTTTTTTCCCCAATATGCCATGTATGGTGTAAGCCTCCCCAGATACTGTTTTTTTCCTTCTATGTTCTCTGATGTTCAGCTGGACCCAGTGCCAGGAGAAGAGTCAATAGGCACAAAGTGAAACACAGAAAGTTTCATATGAACATCAGGAAGCACTTTACTGTGTGGGTAAAGTGCTGGCACAGATTGCCCAGAGAGGTTATGGAATCTCCTCAGAGATCTTTAAAAGCCACCTGGACATGGTCCTGGGCAGCCTGCTCTGGGTGTCCCTGCTTGAGCACGGGCACCGGACCAGATGACTTCCAGAGGTCTCTTCCAAGCTTAACCATTTCCTGATTCTGTGGATAAGGAGCAGCAGAGATTTCACCTGTGTATGTGCTAGAAAGTGCTGAATATCTGACCAGTGGTATATGTTGATAGGGCAACCAGAACAGATAATTAATAGATGTCATCTTGGTAATTCTGTACACTTCTCTTAAGCTGAGAGGAAACATATATTTTCTTTGTTGACTATAAGACCATGTAGATGACTGGTACAGATGAGAAGATGAATTCTATTCTTAATGGCATTGATATCTCCCTCAAAGTGAACTAAAATAAGCTAATGGGAACTTACATACAGCCAGCATGCTTATATAAGCTTATTTTAATTGGAAACTAAGCTCAAAAAAACAGAAGCCTTTTTTTTTTTTTTTTGGAAGCAAATCCTCTTTTAATGTAGGCTGGTGCTGCACCAATATCTGGAGAGTGGGGCAAGTTTATAAATTAGTGTCCAGATTCTCAGGTGAGAATCTGCAAAAGAAATTAGTGCCACAGAGGTACTGAAGCTGATTCATAGTAGATGGTGATCTGTATGATCTGGTGTGTTCATATTCAGATTAAAAGAGGTAAAATAATTTACAGGAGGGACACTTTTTTTTTTTTTCTCTCTCACTTTTTTTTTCTCTCATCTTCGTCCCAAAAAAAAGAAATCAATATGTAGACAACGAGCACTACATTCCCAGGAAATAATTTGGATAGCCTTAAACCAGCTCATTTACTTACTGAGTTGTGATTAGAAAGATACATTCCAGGGAGTCCATCTGGATCACTTCATTGTTAGCCAAAGCCTTGTAACAACAAGGAGTAAAATAAACAAATGGAAGCAGGTTACTCAAAACATAATCTTGGCAGAAAGAAAATGATGAAGATACACATATCTAAAGACTCCCTCCTGCAGAAAAAAGTGTATATTAACAGCGCACCTTATTCCAGTGAGTATCACAGATGTACTTTACAGGTTTTAAGGAGACTCCAGTGAATTGCTGAGCAGGAGTAGAGAACATATGGTCAGAGTTAACATGAAATGTAAAAATTGTACTCATTAAGTCAAACAACCTGATGAGATTGCCTTCCCACTTCATCTATTTTTCAGCAGGTCATACGCCAGTTAGGATATTCTGTACTACTGGAAAGCAGACTCCATTAAGTTGGCTATAGAGCAAAGAAACTTCAGAGAGATGGGAGCCTGATAAGGATTCTATCAGATGCAGAATTTGACAAACTTTCACTCTCATCAAGACATTGAACTCCTTCACTTTGTTCTTCCAGGCCAACCTGAACAAATTATAGTTGTTGGTATAACAAATAAAGGCCTTTTCTCCAAACAATAGCAATACTACCTGTCTGTACACTTCATGAACACTAGTGTGCTTTCAGTGCACTTTCAGTACTTTCTGTGGGCGTCTAATTCCATCATATGTTTTTAAATCACAAAATTCCATAGGTGAATTTCAATAATCAAATATTCTTTTGTTCCTGATGACTGTATTTTAGAGATCTCCACAGGTAAAACTGAAGATTTAGTTTTTATCCTGGTTTTACAGTAATATCAAATGCAGAAATTCACATTTAAAAAAAAATGATTTAATTTAATATGGTAAGAAAATTGAAAGGCTTAAAATGAGTCAATTGTAGACAGTAAAAAAATTGGAAGAGCGAAAACATTTTTAATAGCCTTGTTCACATTCAGAGAGGTTGCTGCTGCTGAGTGACAACAGAGGAAATTATACAATTGAATTAGAAACGTAAAATGTTAGAAGGATTGTTATGCTCAGTAATCCAAATACTGTAGATAACGTCTAGTGATTGGTGCTTCAAGCCCTACTCCTTGGAGAGTTCAGGTTGCTTGCAATTTAGTCTGTAACTTGGTCAGCTAGAGCCAAGTCTCTCAAATAACACCAATGAACCCCCAAGCTGGACACAACACCTAAATGATCCTGTGAATTCTGATAACAAATGTTAACTGTTAGATCTAAGAGCTACACACCTTTTAGCCCTGAAAATTCTCTGGCTTGTATTGTGCAAGAGAGAGATTTTGAATAGAGAAAGGAACACAGACCATGCCACGTTTTCTTATCAAGCCTTGCAAAGAAAAAGGTGCTCATTAAGTCAGATGATCGCATTTGCCATTTCAGAAGGAAGAGTATTAGGAAGAGAGGACACCTCATCATTCAGTGAAAATAGAATTGTCATCTGCATATAAATGCATAAAGCTTTGCACAGCCAGCAGCCGGATTTCTAATAAGGAGAAAAGTACAGTAAGAGATATAACACTGACCTTGGTGATAGAGAACATCAAATCGGTTTAGGGAAAAATATCTCTCAGAGTGAAGGTCTGCAAGATGAATGCATCTGTGGCAAGGAGAAAGGAGAGATACTGGACCAGGACATGAGATTAACATTAGGTTAGGACGCCATATTCAGAATCAGCAAGAATAAAAGCTCAAACATGCCCCTGGTTTACTTACTGTTTTTCTGTTTTACGGTAAAGGATGTAATTTTGGAATGAGTTTTCTTTTGGAGTGATGATTCTGGAACAATAACGGGAAACCAAATGTAGGTCACTGAGTGGGAAAAGTCTTAAAAAGAATTTACTGTGGGGGATTGCTGATGAACAATGGTGAACCTGCTGTCTAAGCTGGGCCAACTGAAAGGTGCACGAGGTGCTGCTATCTGTGCGTTATCGTGCTGCTCTGTGGAGAAGGTTCAAGCAGCCCCACGGGCAAACCGAGCCATTTAGAAAATGTTGAGATTTCACATCAATGTCCATTTTAGCCAGAGGAGCAAAGGTTCATTTGACTTTTCACTCAGAAAACCCTGGAAAGTCTTTTCACCATTTTCCATGTGAGTTAACTGTGAATTTCAGAGCGAGGGTGGGTTGGAACAATGCAGAATTTGAATGCATTTCTCCTATGAACTACTTGTCCTTCACTTTATATGAGCTCTTTATTTAGCTAGTGAGCTTCTTGGTATGTAAACAATCTTATAGGAGTTGTTTATAGCTTTGATAGGGCATATACATACATATGCTGGTGAGAGGATCAGTCTTAAAAATAGGCTAAGCTGAAAGATTTACAACTCAGGCTGATGGCACAGACTCTTCCTTTCTCTCATAAGCCACAGAGATGCGGGTTTGTGTAGCATGTTTATCAGAGACTTAAGTCTCCTCACTGCATTTAGTGCAATGTGCAGCTTTGGCTTGGTAAAACTTGCTTTAAGCAAGGAAGTTTCTGGGTCAAGAAAAATTCTGTGCTGCATTTGTGCTAACACAGGCTTGGATTAATGAAGTTGGGAGGGTAAGGTATGCCAGGAATAGATAAGGTTGAAAACTGAATTAGATTTGAATGTTTGAGAAATGGTGGAGCATGAGGAGAAGATGATGAAAAGAGTGGATCAGTGGGTTACTGAGATTACTGGAGGACATCAGGGTGTTACTGTGAAAGGACAAAGACAAGAAGCACTACAAATCTATGACTACTGGCTTAATACTTTGGCTTAACTGTTATATAATAATTAAAAAAAAACAACAAAAAACAGTTTTGATGGGTAGATTCAATTTATCCTATGGCTTTGAACTTACAGTTTGCAGGTGATTCACATTTTCAGACTTTTTTGTTACACTATGTAGAATGTTGTCTTTCATTCCTTAAAAGTTTTTCATCTTAATCCTTAAACTGGTGTTTAAAATAAAATACTGAATATCACTGTAATCGGCACACTGAGAAGAGAGACAATCACCATGGAGGTAGGTCTTACACTCAAGCTCAGCAGCTTTGGGGATCTCTGACATTTGCTTACAGGTTCTCAGAACAAGATTTATCTTCTTTGCCTCTCTTTGACCCAGCTCCACAGATGGGATACAGAAATAGAAACTGTGCTTTGAATATAAAATTCTCCAGAGTTTTTCCCACTTCTCAAGGGTTTCCTTCTTCTCCGGTGGGAGGATTAGATTTTTTTTTTTTTTTCCCCAACCATATTTAAGAAGTGACAAACCCAAATACTTTTGCATCCAAGAGTATGCATATCACTGCTTTGCAGTTACATTTGCATTACATTTCTGGCAATGGTCATGAATGGCTGGCATCAGCTATGACTCATTATTCATTCCTCGAAGGACTTGCCATATCAGCAAGAGGCAAAAAAAATAATGTTCGATTTCATATTGTTTCTTCTGAGACACAGATACACCACAGGCAGTGTTGCTGGAGGAAACAGCCGGGAATTGGAAAAGAAAGGTGAGGCCTACAAGTCCCAGAAAGCGGGCATATTTCTGTAGCAATTTAACTCATGCAAGGAAAATGACTATCATCAAAAGAACTAAAAATGACAACGTTTATCCAGCTCGTTCAGATAGAAGACAGACAGCTGGTAACCACACTGGACAGTAATTGCCACTGTAATGGAGCCACTTCTGGTGAGTGACAAAACAGCACTGTGACAGAGAAGAGGGGGATAAAGGGAATGATTATACAGATTAGATCAAAAGTAAGTGACACATGAGACGGGAAGTGAATGTGGGTATTACAGACAGAGCCTCAGAGATATTGATGATTTTTTTCTTCTTCTTGGCATCCTTATACCTCTTACTTCCCATTCTGGGGGCCTCTTTAAAAGGAAATTGGTTTATGACTATTAAATGAATCACTATGTTAATTACAGGTGATTGGGATACTTTCTGAGGGCTACCCAAAGAAAGGTCAGGACTGGCTAAAGAGCAGGGCAGGCAGCAGGAAGCACTGTCTTCCTACAAATGGGAATGAAAACTCAGACTCGGCAGGGGCAGCCTGAAGCTTTTGAGCAGACTTTTAGTAAAGAAGTGAGATACCTTCCAGACTCATTAAGCACTGTCATAAGCTCTGCTTTTTTGTTTTCATAAGCCAGTCATACATTACCATCAGGAACGAGGACTTTCTTGCTTGTCCCCTCTGACATCCCCCAAAGACCGTGTAAGTGTCTGAGGGCCGTGTTTTCATAGTCATGTTTTAATGGTATTCCATCAACCTCCACTGACAACGTTATTGACAAATGCCTTTGTGACATCATGACTAACTAAATTAATAGGATCAAAAGTGTCAATTCATTTTAAAATACAGACAATAACCCCCCTTCCTATTTTAATGATACTAAAAGAGACAAAGACAGGCAGAGTCATTTATCAACCGTTTCTCCTTAATTTGAGACATCTTCAGTGATAAATGTGCGGCTGATTAAAAGGGACAGTCATTTATATTAACTATGGGAGATAAGACTATCAACACTCGGTTGAACATTTAAAGCTTTAGGAAGTAGCTCTGTAAAAGGAATCTTCAAAAGGATTTCTGTCATAGGCAGCTTTGTAAAGCAGGGATGATTGGCCTTTCTCTTACCAGATATCAAATCCTTACTTTAATTCACAACCCACTGGCTCAAGAGGCAGAGGTGAGCCATGCTGCTCCTACAGCAGAGACCAGAGAAGCCTGGAGATCCTTCTGCCAGAAACAGCTACAAAGGGCAGTGTTCAAGCAGAGGACTGTGTGCCTTTGAGTCTTTGCTTCTGCAGAGCAGGATAAGAGAACTGTGGGTGGCAAGGGCTCTCCATGACCACATCTAAAGGGCAAGAAAATGAAGGTATGAGAGGCTGGTAACTATGTGGGACATTACATACTTGCACTACATTAGAAGAGCTCAAAGCCACTCGCTTCAAAGTCAGAATTAAGTTTGCAAGTACAACCTCAATTCAGTGCTGCATGCATATGCTTTAATACTAATTTTTGCATCACAGAATCATATATAATTTCTTACCCGGACCCTTGCATCATTTCCAGAAAAATGAAATGTGAGTAGTCACCTGACATATACCAACTCAGACCCAGGAGATAAAATTCAGCAAGGTTGGAATCACCTGGGAGCACGACCTTATTATGGGAAATATGAGGTAACTGCAGTAAAAGAAAGGCCCACATTCAGCTATTAAAAAAACATGAAATGTTGTCTCCCTCTAGAACATTGCCACTGATGTTTTTTAATTACATTGATTTGAGTTTTAATCAGATTGAAATATGTCTGCATAATTAGCTATAGGGACATTTGAGTGATGTGGCAACATCAGCAGAGAAAAAAAAAACAAAAAACACCAGTAATATCTATAATGCTATGATAATGAACAATTAGAAATAGTAATGTGTTATCTGCATTCTAATAGCTCTTTGTAGTGCACAGAGAGGTTTGATCTTGGATGTGTATTTTGCTTAGTTTTTTTTTTTCCAAAGTCTATTGACAGCAACAGAAAAAAATTATCTTGGCTTTTATAGGCTTTGGGCGAAGTCCTTCTTGCACATCAAGCAAGAAGAGCATGGAAACCAAAGGTTAGAATTGCAGTGTCTTTAGAAGAGGAGAAAATCAGAGACCCCTTTCCTATGTCTATAGCTTATACTCGTTTTATTTTCTAGCTGATCCCTGTGGTTCTGAGGCATGGCATGTCTGGAAGCTCCTGCATGTGTTGTGCTATGCTGATGTTTTTTGTTAGCGTTATCTTCACCTGGTTGGCAGGAACATTATGTAAAATGAATCCAGTTCTTCACCTCAAACGTTCTGGAGGCAAGGACTGTAGGATCTTCAGTTTGCTTATAAGGTGATTAACTTCAACTCAGTTCAACCTGCAAAGGAGGCTTATGTGCCCTCTAAGCAGCTGTCGAAGAAAGAAAGGAGCTCATACACTAAGCTCCCTAATCTGTCATTGGCAGAGGTTATGGTAACCTTATAGCAGAGGCAACCCCTATGGATATGCCAGATGGCAAGATAAGAGGGAACAAATTGCTCACTGGAGAAGACGGTCCTATTGTGTTGTTTATTGCCAGGCCCAGGCCCAGCATAGGCCCTGTGAAACATAATTTCCAGAGGTAGTAGATGAAGTTGTGGTTTTAATTCCTGTTGGGATAGCAGGTGTGCAGGCAATCTGGGAACGAAAGGGGTGCTCAAATTGCTGCCAATGAGAGCTGCCTGAATTCACTGAAAGGAAATAGCCCGACTTTCTGTGAGCTTTGACTTGGTGTTCAAGGCCAAAGTGTGAAATGAGGCAGAACCAGAGAACTTCAGTCACCTCCTTCAAGAGGTGCCTCAGGTTACTTCAGTCAAATATATTCCAACCTGCTTTGTTTACAGTTGTTCATTCATACGTATTCATTTGCTCTATCTAAATTCTGCCTCTGTAAACATTTATTTTGCACATTTTTTCTCATTACAGGAGAATGATTTTTGGCAGAAGTCAATAACACTATGTGTGAATTGTCAGAATAAGGGATTGATCACTTTTTGTCCTGTATGAGTTGTCGAACATTTTTTTTCTGTTAACATATTGAATTTAATGTTGCAATTAAACTCCCTAGAGTTGGATTCATCAGTGTTTCAAAAATAACTCCTTATCTTCATAGTGAAGAATTTGGAATTTCAAAACTTCTCTGGTTTTAGATTTTATCTACATTCAGGTCAATTCCTTAGCTGACAGAAATCCAACCAGATAAAATATTGGCATCTATTTGTATACTTCAGGCCTGTTTAACCAACTCACTCGATTATCCACATTTGTAAGGCTAGCTAGCTAAGTGTGTCATCTGTATTACAGTGACACATCCTATAATCACTAGAAAATAAAACAAATCTCCCATAACGTAGCAGTTCAGTCATCCTGCTACAGGAAATAAAATGAGTGTATGTACCATTTCTCCTTACTTGTTTGTGGTGGATAATTGTTTATTTGTACTTTAATTTCTCCATTACATGTGTTAGGATGTGTTAAGCAGTAAGAATAGCTGTATTGAATTGATTACCTCTTTTAATTAAGTGTTGGTTTTGGGGGACCTCTATGATGAGTTTTTAATTTTGAGAAGTATGTGGGAGGAGGGAAGCATCAATAATTGTTGGAACAATGGATTAGCTAAATGCTTTCAATCTCAATAAAGAGTGCATGGGAAAAAAGCAAAGTAAACCTGAAATAATATCCCCAGAGAAAAATGTTGATTGCAGTCAGGGATAATAGAGGTCATTAAACCATACTTTGCCAAGGTCACGTCTATAATGCGTAATTAACACTGGCATCTTTTGTAGGGTCTTAACATTTAGGTTCGCCTTTGGGCAAACGTTTCCACAGGAAAGCTGCTGTCTGCTTTACAATACCTGCATTGTATCTGCCTTCTCCAGGATATTTATACGTATCTGTGCGTGTGAACATAGATGCATGTCCAGTGGTTTGTTGCAATGAGAGATGTCAGGATCCTTTCTTCCTCAGACTTCTCAATATTTCTCACATTTAAGAAGGAAATGTGAGAAAGAATAGGAGATCTATCAGTATTCAGTGATTTTTGCTTATCTCCTTATTACAAAGCAGGCAGTGTACAACCTGAGATTACAGCAGAGTTTAGGTCTGGGCTGGATGACTTGATCAAATTTATGACTCCAAGCAAGGAATCAGGTTTTACAGTAGGGATGGTAGAGGAGAATGGATTGTAACACAGGATATTAGGTTAATAATGCAGCCATAGAAGTTTTTGTGAGGGACAACCTACCTGTGAACTGGCTTTAATTTAAGATCTCTTTCTGGAAAGAAATAACAGCTTTAGGACCTCTGTGGCAGGCAAGCTCTGAGCTGAAGGAAATCTTTACAGGGATTTTTCTGTCACCAGTGTGAATATAAAGGCCTTTGTTAACAAGGCTTTTGAAATGCCTTAATATCTTTAAAATGCACATGCCAGAATGGATCCCATATTTATCAGTATTATTCAGGAGAGACTTTTTTGTTTTATATGTTCTCCTCTACTTGATATAAAGTGCTGCAAAATGCTTCTCTCTAATGATGTTAGAAAAGGATTGTGCCTAAATCTTAGCTTATGAACCTTTTCAGTCCTGGGAAGAATATGCATTTACTGACTATTTGTCTTTTTTTTTTTTTTTAATAGCTATCTGTGGCATAATGCCTCATGACTGAACTAGTTCTGACTGCTCTGGAAGAGTGGTTTAATTTAATGTGGAATGGAGGATGAAGTCTTGAGGTCCTCTTAGCTCCATCCAGACAATAGAAATGGGCCTAAAACTATTACAGATGTGGTAGCAGGTTAGCTTTATTAGAAAATAATAGAAGGAAATAACGTAAGGAAAATTAGAAGCACTTGGTTACCATTAAGAATCTGCCATGATATTTCACTGACCCAGGAACTGCTAATATATTGCTAACTGCCATGCAATTTCAAATATCATGTAAATAATTAATCCTATTGAAATTTCAATTGAAATTTCTGAATTACAAGTTAGTTGGAAAAGAGAGTATCTATTAGATCCAAGCAGAATGTAATAGAATCTTGCGTTTTCTTTGGTGACTCTTAATGGATGTGTGTGGACTCTCAAAAATCTTATTAATAAATTCTTCATATGTTTTATTAATAATATTAAAATAGTCAAGATATTTTATTAATAATATTATTAATAATACAATTCCAGACTTTCAAAATTATGAGATATATTAAAAAGGGAATGCCTATTATTTGTGGGCAAAATAGAATGGTAATTTTTTATTGGGGAATTTACAGGGTGCATATTTCTGCTCTCAAATAAGCCATTATTAATATTCTTCCAGATAATGTTAATCAAAGACATATGAATACTTCGTAGTGATATTTATCATTAATATTAATTCTGAATGTATTCTGGTTTTGGCTATGTTTACTGGCGGCTTTTCCTCCCACTGCTCACAAAAATGATTGTAAATGTGTTCTTATTTGTCTGTTTGGGGAATAGCTGCCATTGCTGTGTATACCCATGCTTGTATATGAATTCGGGCATTGACAAAATGGAATATTCAACACATTTTACACTTGTTATCCTTCACTGGAAATTATAACCAAATGAGGTGGAGCAGAAAAAAAAAGGCCAGAAAACAACAAGCAAACAAAAAAACCCTGTGGTAGTGGAATGACCAACTGTGCACCACAAGACTCCTGGCTTTCCTGGAATTAGACTGGTGATAGGATGTTGTGCTGGAGAACTGTCAATTTTGCCAACGGTAAATGAAGTTTAGAGCCAGGAAACTATTTGTGAACAACAACTTAAGCTAATGAAATAAGAAATAAAAATATGTTCATGGATAGTTAGCCAACAAAAAAAGAAAGGCTAATTAATCAGAGTAATTGACTGATTTTATCAGCTCTATTGAGCAGGATCTATTACAAAGGAGTGATAAAGTATTTGCACCCATCCAGGCAATCAATGTACTGCTTATGCACTGAGCCATCAGTAAACTTGAGTATTTGCCATTGCTCAGAGAATTTCAGATTCTCTTGATCTTCTAAATCCCTGGTGTATTTGACTTTCTTTTGTTGTTGTTTTGCTTTAATTGCAGAACAATAATATCATTACTCAATTTGGACATCTCTATTTCCAGAAAGTTGCACATCTGTAACATTCATTCTGTGTTTCCACATCAGTCCTATGACTCCTCAACATTACCTTCTTTTGGGTCAAAATCATTTCAGAAGCATGTCTGCCTGGATTTTTGTCCAATAAAAATGTAAGAGACCCTTCTGAAACACATTGACTACAATCTGTCCAAAAATACAAAGCAAAGTATTTCACACATGGCTGGGAGATTTTAACTGTCTAGATATTTCTAAATACTGCAAGATAAGTACCAGACAGTGCAAAAGAATTATCCATGAGAGTTCTCATGGCTTCTCTCAAAACTATGTCACTCTTGAAAATTTTAATTTTTATTATAAAAGAAAATGACTAGTGCTAATTTTGTTTGGTTTGCACTGTTGAACACAGGGTTGTGATTAGATTTTGGAATGATTAATAAAATCTGTTATAATATTAGCCTTTTTATGTTACTTGAGCGAGGAGTTTGTGCTCACTTCCTTAGGCACAAAGCTTAATTTAAATGGTATAAAGATGTCTAAGTGCCTTTTAAGATTTTACACAGGTTTTACTGTCTCTTTGTCCCAGTTACCTATGTATAAAACAGGGGAATGACAGCTTTTTGTTATAGCCATCTGAAGTGTTTGTTAACTATGGAAAGCACCACCTCCCTGTGTGATTTCTAAAGTTCCTAAAAAAAAACGGGCTTTTGGCTTTTAGGGATGTTGCCAAGATATGTGAGTAATAATAAAAGCCAGAGAAGAGAAAAAAAATCAGGACAAAACAAACAAAGAAACAAAAAACAGTCCAGAGATGAAGAAAAAGGTGGTGTTTGTATCAGCTGAAGGTGAGACAGTTCAGACAAGTACAAAGAAAAAGTTCTCAGTGTAGTCTGGCAATCTGAAAGCTGGGAGAAACAAAAGCCCTTCAAAACAGAGCCCTTTGCATGGAAATACTGCAAAATGAGGTTAAACAGGAACATGTAGAGTGCTGCTATAAAAAGACATACAAATTCCTATTTTCCTCAAGTGTTACTGCCACTGATTATTTCAATAATTATGAAAGGTGCCACTTTAGCAGAGCTAGTGGCTTTTTAAGGAAAAATATCGTTATGCTAATAAACAGATGTAAAGTCAGCAATCCAAAGCCATATGGAATGACCCTTTAAATGCCTGCAATTCTAGCGGAGACGTAAAGAATATATATAAACATTGTCTCTGTAGCATGTAACAGCCTGACATACTTTTGTTATATGTTTCATAGCAACAACCTATTGTGTGGTGGGCTTACCTTCAGTTATGTGAGGAGAACAATTTGGTCGTGCTGCGGGAGCTGCTATCAATCCTGTGCCACAAGAAATACATCACCCTCTACATGATGGTCTTATTACAGATTCTGTTATGATTCTCCATGATCTGACTCCTTTTTGCACATTTTTCCTTTGTATGAGGAAAGACATACTTATTAAAGGCTGCCTGCATATTGGTGATGAGACAGATGCTTTTCTGATTGTGTGCTGAAGGAAGTATGATAAACTGCAGAACGAGGTGGAAGTTGGGGAAAAAGGCAGGGTTTGGGAAAGGGAAAATCAAGAAGTGGGCTGCTGGAACAATTTATGTGGCTTGTGACCCATTCTGCTGATTTCTGCTGAATCTTCTTTCTCTCTCTGTCTCTCAGTCTCTCTCAGATTAAGCCCATGATCTGGAGAATGTTTGTCTTTGATCTGCTACATTAATACATTCCTGATCAAACTACAGGTAAAATAGTTCCTAATCGGGTAAATCAAATTTTGAGTTTACAGGTTTAAAATGATACAAAGGAGGTGCTCATTCAGATATTCCAGTTATAGCCTGAAGCTAGCATAAATATATCAAATTTAATATTTAATATATATTTAATATATCAAATTGCAAAATTATTTAATAGTTCACCTTGTTAGTCACGTCAAAATCACAACTAGTTCCTTTGTCAGCCTAACTCCATGGTACTGCATTATAAAAATAAATATTGCTCAGGATTAGTGTTGTGATTTAACCCAGCAGGCATCTCAACACCACGCAGCTGTTTGCTCACTCCCCATCCCGCCCCACAGTGGAATGGGGGAGAGAACTGGAAAAAAAGATAAAATCCATGGGTTGAGGTAAAGACAGTTTAAATGGACAGAAAAAGAAGGGAAATAATGATGATGATAATAGAATGTACAAAGCAAGTGATGCACAATGCAATTGCTCACTACTCACTGACTGATGCCTAGATGGACCCCAACCAGCACCAACTTCCTCATTCTTATTGTTCAGTATGACACCACAAGGTACATGACATCCCTTTGTCCAGTCTGGGTCAGCTCCTGGCTGTGTCCCCTCCTAGATCCTTGTGCACCCCCAGGGACCTCGCTGTTGGGGCAGCACCAGAAGCTGGAAGTCCTTGGCTCTGTGTGAGCCCTGCTCTGCGACAGCTAAACATCGGTGTGCTATCAGCATTATTCTCATCCTAAACCCAAAACACAGCACCATGCCAGGTGCTAGGACAAAAATTAACTGTCCCAGCCTAAACCAGGACAAATAGCAATTGCATTAACCTTTGTGAGTTCTGGTGCTTTGTTGACTTAAAGAATTATGGCAACATGTATTTGTTGCCTTATTTGGTACAAAAAAAAAACATTACCAAAAAGCAAAAACAGTGGGACAGCCAAAAATGACAAGAAGTTGTATAAACCTCTAAGCCTTTAAAACATACCAAACTCCTCTTTTTTTTTTTTTTTTTTTTTTTTTTGGGGGGGGGGGGCTAACCAATAGTTCGACTACCTCATGGCTTTGACTCATCTTATTTTTTAGCCAGGTAGTTGGCTTCTTCTCATGTGTTTCAGCTCCAATTCTTTCTTTTCCTCCTTTCCTTTTCTGTATGTTTCAGTTTGCATGTATTCTACATACATATAGCAGACAGTAGTTCCCAGTCTCAGGCACAGCAACCTACAATTCTATGATGTTCCCTGAAAAAGATGAATACATTAAGCATTCCTCATCTGATCCCAAAACACTGCCGTAGCAATTGTTCTCACAGGATGCTTCCTGAAAAACTCAGTGACAGCTGCAGTTACTCTTGCAAAAAATCCCAAGTCCAGCAGCTGGACTCAAATTTGATAAATCCCCAGCATTATGGCAGTCCTATATAGCTTGCTTTTTCCTTTGAGTACTTTGACTCAGTAACTTTTTTGTTTGTTTGTTTTGTTTTGTTACAAGTAATGTTCGATAGTCCATACCAAAACGTCTCACTGAACAGCCACAGCCATATTTCTCTAAAGCTTGTATGCTAAACCAAGAAACAAATTCCAGCTAGCTGACAGTTTAATCAGAAGACACATTAGGAAGGCTTTGAAATGAGAACATGAATGTCTAAGAAGACATTCTCTTGCATGAGTTAAAGCAGTTGTTTTTTCAGGACAGAATATCAGAAGGCAGCAGTGCTAAATGCTGAAAAGGTGATACAGTGCGGCACATTATACATGAGTTTGCTGTTTGAAATAGATTTAGAAAAGTTCAGTCAGACATATTTAAACATAAGAAAAAAGAAATTACTATGAGGTGGCTGAATAATGAAACAGCCTGCCCAGAGAAGTTGTAGCTTCCCTGTCCTTGGAGACAGACAAAACCTGATGGGACACAGCCCTGAGAAACCAGCTCTAGATGACCCTACTTGAGTAGGAAGGGTGAACTAGATAATAACAACTATTCTGTGCTTCTATATTAAGGGCAGCCAGTACTAGCATTTTGCTCCGATTCATGAAAATTTCTCTATATACTTTGTGCAGAGCCCCATAATTTAGTGGCACTGGACCGCAGAGGGTCACCTCCCTTGACAGCAGACATCATTCCAGGCACAGCCCCAAAGTTAGGCAGCTAGAGTGAACAATATAAATATGGATTTCCTAACACTTAATGTAATGCAGGAATGTAATACAGTTAGGTGGATGAGCTAATTCAGTATTTTCAGAACTCAGGGAGAGTCTTTCTGTTGAATTGGTTTAGGTTATAGCTACACAGCTACAATCAGTTCTAAGCATTGCATCACTAAAAAGATACGGAGGATTTAGAAGGTACCCAAAGAACAGTAGCAATGATGAAGCATCTGGAAGGCATGACTTTGAAGGGAATGTTAAAGCTCATTATTAAATCCTTTGCTGTAACTATGAACAAAAAAGTTGACATTACCAAAACATGAGTAGTTTCTGAACCAATTAATTGATTGGTGAACTTGTATGGATTACAATATTAACCAAAAAAGTCATTCTGCTGTGAGCACTGAATAGTAGAAGATAGGCCTTTCATTTCTAAATATTAGCATTAATAATAATTTATCATTTAGTGGTTTAATAATGGGGCATGGGAGAGTGAGGTGCATAGCAAGAAACCTGAAAAAAACATGTAGGCAAAAAGTAATAGAAGACAGGTAATTTATCTTTTAGAGTAGACATCTCTCAGGACGAGTAATAGATAAAATGAATGCTTCAGTCCTTCGGCCAAAAAAAGGAACAGAAAACATATGCCAGTGAACAATCCCACCAATACGAGGGAGACTTTAGATAATCTAATTATTCTTCCCGTATAGCTTTTAGGAGTCTGTTGTTCTGTAATTATGAAGAAAACTATGAGGAAGACATAGTACCTGATAAGTATGCAGACTGTTAGGTTGCACTCACTGGCACTCCGTTAGTTACCTGGCAGTGTCTAATCCAAAATGGATACTGCAATTTAAATAGTGATGTAAAGGGGAGTAAGACAAAGTTGGAAACAATGATTTTTTCATATGCACATTTTAAAACAAACTGCAACCTCAATACAATAAGAAGTGCAAAAGTTTGTTGTCTTCTGGGGTCTTCTTAGTTCATCACACTGGTCAGGATGACAGTAGATACTGATGGGAGCTCTTGAGTGCTCAACTACGTATCTCTAGGGAAATGTGTCAGGCCAAATGTCGGAGTCCTATAGGCCAAGTAGATAACCAGTTGGCCCATAAGATTCTTGTTTTGGAGGTAGTTTTACGTTCCCTAGGGATATGATGTTGGCACAAATGGGAAATAATCTCGAGGTTTTCTCAGCCTTCCTTGAATACGTTTCTATTATTTTAAACACAACTGTTCTTGCAATGAGGGACAGTATCCACAAATAACTACCACACAGATAGCCTTTGTTGGTTTGTATGTCAGTGTGTTAATGAGGACACTGGTTTTCTAAGATTCCTCCCACACCTTCTTCTGCCTTGCCAGAAAAGAAGTTGACCTTGTTAATTTACAATATTTATTTGCATGCTAAGACTGAATCTGTAGGTTGTGCAGAGAATTCCAAGGGCATTACTGTCAGCTCCTTCTAGAACTGATGAAGTTGGAAAGCCAGGTCTTTCCCCGTATATTCTCAGTAGTGGGAGAATTATAGTATAACTCATTTGGAAGGAACATGCATTGCTTAACTGTGACAGCAAATGGTGCATTTAGAACATGATATATTTATGTATCACGTACAACATGAAAAGGGGGACCCTTTTAATGTGAATATAGTTAATAGAAATCATATAGCTTGTCATCAAGTTAGCTCAATGAGTATGTAGGACTTTTTTTCAAGAGCAACGTGTTTAGAGAATGTAGCTGTGCAGCCAAGTACTGTGGTGTTGCCATTGCTAATAACAGGTTGCAGGGTTTGCACTGAGCTTGCAAGGCTGCAGCACTGTGGTTTGTCAGGCTTGATCTGTCTGAACTTAACTTGACCTGCCTGCAGCTTTGTATTAATGGGGTTTAGCTGTAACAGCAATTTTTCTTCTAACCAGGTGTCTACTGCTATTTTGTTTTACTTCTGCCTATCTTTACACGGTAAACACATTTTAAATAAAGAGTAGTAACAATACAATATAATACAATAACTACAATAGTAGTTATTTTGTGTGAAATTAAATAATTCTGACTGTAACAGATGATAAATCTGAACTTGCTATGACAGCTGAGTCCTTGAGAAGATGGAGACATAGGATGTGGTGTAGAGGAATACAGCTGGAAGCCCCAAGGTTATAAACAGCTCAACTATGATCAGTTAAAGAAATTTTGATCAGGAGTGGGACCAAACTGGATTTAAGGATAGCAAAGGTAACGTTCATAAAACAGCTTATATGTATGAAATTCACATGTGATGTGAACATGTAAACCAATGAAGAAAGGGCAAGGTGTAAAAGTGAGTTAGCAAACATAAAACTCTCGAAGCAGGAAAAAGAAGCCATCACCATCAACTTTATACTTCTTCCGATGAAGGACATGTGAAGCTGTCAACTTGTAGAAGCCCACTTACCTGCTCCCCAGCCCCAACCAGATGGGAGCCATGAACTCAAGGGCCTGGATGTCATTGGAATGGTGAATAATACCAGAAAAAAAGGCTAGAAGACAGGGATTGTTTGTGTAACAATCTGAACCATTTTATTTTTATTGACTGCCTTTTCTGTACGGTAGTATTCTTTAGTTTATTGTTTATTTATTTATTTTTTATTTTTTTTTTCCCCGTAATAATTGGATTTGGGCTAAAAATAACTCTTGGATTAGCCTGTTAAAATTTCAATTACACTAACAACAAATTCTTGCCTTTACATATTGATGTGTTTCCTTTTTCCCATAATAGAATTTTGAATGTACCAAGAAATCATACTCTAATTTTCTCCTGCATAACTTAAACCAGTTTATAGTCCTCCACCCTCAACAATCCCCCAATAAACAAACTAAGAGGGCTGCATGGTACTTCTATGCACCTTATGGCCTCTATCTGCCTTACAGTCAACAAAGAAAAAAAGGCATTTTCTGAGACCAAATCATCTAATCAATTTTATCTATCTATAATGGTAGGATGAACCACACACAAGTCTTTTACTGACCTACCTTCACAGACACCTGATGACTTTCCGTCTTCTGTTGGGAGCCATTGGCTCCAGCATCCCCCAGTTAGTCTTTCAGGCATGGCTGGGCACTTAAGTCTTCACTTTCAGGTTGCTAATATCACTGCAACTCCATATGACATTATAAAAGAAATTACATCTCTACATTTGACAGAAGAGGCTCCAGTGTCAGACAGATAGCACGAAGAAACTATAAAAGACAGGACAAAGAAGTCTTTTACTGTACCTCATCTTAGTTTGTTCGTTCATTTGCTCATCCATATATTCATTCGTTCGTTCATCCTGCCTTATAAGTGCAGCAGGAGGGCAGGAGGTGCTCCAGGCACGCAGCACAAGTTCCCCTGCGCCCGTGGAGAGGCCCCTGGTGGAGCAGGCTGTCCCGCTGCAGCCCACGGGTCCCACACGGAGCAGATCTCCACGCTGCAGCCCGTGGAGGAGCCCCCGGTGGAGCAGGTGGATGTGGCCTGGAGGAGGCTGCGGCCCATGGAGAGCCCCCGCAGGAGCAGGCCCCGGGCCGGAGCTGCAGCCCGTGGAGAGGAGCCCACGCAGGAGCAGGGGGTCTGGGGGGAGCTGCCGCCCGTGGGGGACCCGTGCTGGAGCACTTTGCTCCTGGGGGATTGATGGACCCTGTGGTACGGAGCCGTGTGGGAGCAGTTCTTGAAGAGCTGCTGCCTGTGGGCAACCCCGGAGGATCAGTTCGGGAAGGTGGTTTTAGTTTGCATTTAGTTCTCACTGCTCTAGTGATAGGCAATAAATTGCATTATTCTCCCTTATGCTGAGTCTGTTTTGCCTGTGACAGTAACTGGTGAGTGATCTGCCTGTCCTTATCTCACAGCTTACCTGTGCGCTTTCTTTTCATGCTATTCTCTCCTGATATTCTGTTGAGGAGGAGTAGTGAGAAAGTGGCATTGTGGTGTTTAGCCGCCCATTAGTGTGAAACCACCAAAGGTAAACATAATGCCCAGGCTTTGACACCTAGGTTGATGTTTCAAAGTGTGTAGGAATCCATGGACTGACAAGGTTGTGCTTGTAAAGCCAGCCATGCTAAATCAATCAGATCTTCACCTAGCCTTGGTTGTATAGTTCTTATAGGTGCAGCAAAGGAATACTGACAAGTCAAACTGAAAGAGTACAGCTCTCTGTGGTATTTCTTTGCAGTTTAAGCATATGCTCTAGCATGGGAAATTATTTGGCACGATCTCTGTTCCTGGCACTGAACCTCACACTTCAGTTCTACTTCCAGGGAGAAAGAAGAGGAAAAAAATCCCCAAACACAAACCATGCACAGTTATCAATGGGAGAGGTTTGCAGCCAGGGATATTTATTTTTAGACCCACATCTGTGCTGTATGACACTCCTACACTGACATTTGAAGAGAATAATAATAAAAATATCTCTGCGTGGTTGATTGCTGTTGGCTCTCCCTGGGAGCTGAGGGCACTCAGCTTCTTTGTGCAGTCAGAGCAGTCCAAGACACCCCAGGAATGCAGAGTTTTTAAATTTACAGTCTTCTGCTATTGCAAATAAGCTCAGAAATGATGTAGGGAACTGAAAATAGGCATAAAAAGAAAGGATATTACTGTGCCAGACTAAATCAAGGCAAAGTGATAGCAGAACAGTAAGATAGTTGTTTGAGATGCAGTCTCAAGTGGGAGCAAATAATGGGAGAAATATGGAACACCAGGCCCAGACTTCCAGACTTTAAATTTTCCAGTGGATTCAAATTCCAAAGGTCTCAGGAGCCGCTAGCCTCCTGCTAGTGGAGGCAAAATTCAAGAGGGCTGATAGCTGGGGGAGACTTCACATAAAAATCCTACTTCAGGAGCCAAAATGTCTTTTGTTATCAGAAGCAGAATCATCTTAGTGAAATGCAGCCAGGCAATTCTGAAGGACTTTGCAATGATGCAAATACAAGTACAACATTTCTAGACTCAAAAAGGATGCAGTTTCAAGGGCACACATACACTCTTTGGGAAGCAAAATAAACAACCAGATACTCAGATACTCCAAAGCTTTTCCTTTGTCATTTTTGGTGGTGATATTCATAAGAAAATATTCGCCTTACCAGATGAACAAGAGAAACTTGGAATCAGATTTTGTAGATCCTGAACCAGATTATCAAAAGTTCCTATGAAAGCTAGATGCATTTGAAAGCTGCTTCTTTATATATTTTTATTTTATATGTTTATTTTATGTTTATTATTTATTTTATTTTATTTTAATTTAATTTTATTTCTGGTTGCAGTTTAAGCCCTTAATTTATGTCCTATCCATCATGGACAGGTGATTCCCTGTACTTATGTAGGACTTCGAAGCTTTGCGCACAGTTATGATGTTACCTGTCAGCCTTCTCTGTTCTAGAATAAAAATCCCTATTCCTTCAATATTTCCTTACAGGTCATGATTTCCAGGCCACTAATAACTCCATGTGTTCCTCTTGGCAGTTTATAATTCACCTGTACTTCTCCTGATGGTCAGTATTCAGAACTGAACCCAACAATTCATTATAAACCTTTAACAGCAGCGATGCAGTGGAAGGCTTAACTCATGTATGTTATATACTACACAAGAGAATGTAGGAATTTCACTACCCTATTCACATGTATACAACTGGTGGTGATCACTCCAAAACTTTTCCTCAGTTACCTAGGCCATCTTCTTGCAATTTGTTTTTATTTGGTAGGTTATAATGAAGTCCTTTAATTGTTTTTATTTTAAATTGCATCAGGACTTTTTTTTTCTTTCTCCCTTTGGAATTTTAATCCTGCCATCCATTGTGTTTGCAGCTTAACGTCATGTGTGTTTGATAAACACAGTCTGTGTTCCTTCAAGCAGATAAGTAAGAGTATTAGGCTAAATACAAACTCCTTGAGAACATTACCTGCTGCATCATTCCACTTTAAAGTCAAACCATTAATAGCTACTCTCTGAACACAACTTTCCAGATACCTTTATACCCAAGCTGCAGGCCTTTCCTAAGCTTCCTTCTGAGAACACTATATCAAACAGCATGAAAGCTGGGCTAGAATCACTAGAATCAAGATATAGGTTATCTGTTGCTTTCTGCCTCTCTGTAAAGCCTGTTACCCTGCCAGGGAAGGAAATTCAATTTATTTGACATGATTAATTCTTGAGAAAGTCATGTTGGCTGCAATTTTTCTTCCTGCTCTCGTCTAAGTATTTACAAACAGTTTTATTTATGATGGTACTTTCCTGTGACTTAAAGTTCCCCTAATAATCCTTTTCTCCTTTAAAGATGGTCACTACATTTTTCTTTTTTTCAGTCTTAGAGAATTTTGCTCATTTTCTTTGAGATCTCAGAGTGGCTCTCTGAAGACAGCAGATAGTTTTGCACGTACTGAAGGGAGGAGATCACTGGGTCCAGCACCCTTGAAAGCAGCTAATTTTCAAGAAACATTAAATTTATTTTCTTCATTGACGTCTGAGTTCTTATCCCTTTGTCCCTGCTTGTGTTAAATGTCTGACCACATTTAACCTTTTAATAGAAGACTGATGCAAGAAAGGTATCAGATATTTCTCCCTTGTGGTGATAAATTCATTGTACAGTAGACATTGAATAGCTGTTTCTTGGTTTATCCTCTTACTGAAAATGTACTTGCCAAGATTCTGTGTATATTTTGATCATTTGTTCTTTCTGATATCATTGCTAAAATTCTGCTGCCATTCCATTTCTATTTATTCATTAAGTCCAACTTTGTTTTCACTTCCCATTTGCTGTGGTGAAAGAGTCCCCGATGCAACTAAATGGATGTCTCATTGCACTTCCTCTGCGATGCAATCATTTTCATGTCTGGGTTTAATGTTTTCTCTACAAAGAGCTGCCAGTATTACAAAGCCTCAACCACTTCTCTTTCTTTGTGATATTTACAGTCATTTCCTGGATTACAGTTTGTGGATTTGTTTCCTTTTTCCTGGATCTGCTTATTGACCAAGACACTCACCCCAGCGAGTCACTTGCCTCAGTTTTCCCATCTACAAAAAGGGAATTATAATATTTGCTCATTTACAGAGCTGTTTCATATCCACTGATACCACACTGTGAACATTATTAATTAGCAGAATTACTGACATTTCCTAATGTGTTTTGGAAAATAAAATACTATCGAAAGCAAAGAATCATTTGGTTTGTGTTAGTTTTGAATTGCAAAGATGCCACTTTGCCTATTTCAAGTGTTTTGATGGTCTGTGTTTAAGAAAGTGATTTGTTTAGGGGAAAAGAGAGCTGTGCAGTCTTGCTTTTAAAAATGTTCTTCGAGTTCTTTAGCAGTTTCTTCTGAAGCTTGCAATAATATAGCTAAAGCATCTATATTAGCAATATTTTCTCAAATATCTGGTTCCTTAAGCTGGTAACAATACTTGTTAATAATTAACTGGAAATTCTAGAAACTTCAAAACTGTGAGGTGTCTGTCATTCTAAAATGAACTCAATTTTCTACCTTTTGCTTGAAAGCAAAGCTGTTCAGCCTAACAAACCTGTTACTGTCACCTATAATTTAGTCTTTTTGCAAATGTTAGCTACTGACAGAGGAATACAGTAGAGTGTAAGTGAACTGTAGAGCAGACCATTCCACGTTTGATGCATTGCTTTAGTCATTTGATTGTGCCAGCCAGCATGTTAAATTCTTAATACTAGTCAAATTTATTTACTGTATAATCCTTTTCTCCCCTTGCTTTCCTTTTTATCTCTGGTTCAGAGCCTTGAGGGCTTACAGAGAGAACTATTGATGACCACAGTATTCTCTGTACATCTGGGCTAGTTCATTGTTTAACAGTGACATTTTCAAGTCTGTGTTGAGATTGGTTTATGAAGAAAACAGTGTGCTGATTCTCCAGGGACTGCAGAGGGGAAAAAAGAAAAAGGACATGAAAAAGAAGTTATAATGTGGCTTTTATGGAAGAAGATGAAAGGTTTGTTTTGTTCTCTCTCTTTTTGCCTACATCAAAAATGCTGTTTATTGTGCAAAAGAAGGGACGATACAGACTTTAAGAACTGATTGCTTTTACATTTTCTCAGCTTTCAGAATAATATTGGCAGGTGGAATAGGGACAAGCAGATTCAGAGAACATCAGGGACCTGTATCCTTATAAGAGGTGAACCAGCAATGTGGCTCCCACACAGGACAGAATGGTTTGCACAGGGATACATCATTCTCATAAGCTTTCAGATTTGTTTTCTTCTTTTGAAACTGACAACTGGCTCTGTTGGGGAACTGCAAAAGAAGCATCTGCCATGCTTTTGTTGGGCCCTCTGCTGCTCCCTTTAGGTACGTGAAGGTGACTCTAACGGTTTATTTAGGGGGTTATTTTCCAGTGATAGCTTGTTTTCAAAACGATCTTCTTTTAATCATCCTAGCTGCATGGAGCTCTTGGGAAGAAAGAGTCTGAAGAAGAAGTTGGAACAGGAACTACAGCTGGGAAGGCTGTACTATCTTTCCATCAGGTGTTGTAGAATGGAAGAGCAGCAGTCCAGATTTTTAGCATTATTGGATAGCTTTTTTTTTTTTTTAAAAAAAAAAAACAGAACAAAAAAAGACAGAACAACATTAGAACACTGTCAATTCAAGTCAAACAAAATTCAAGTCTAGAAGAGACCTCCATTTGTCAAAAACCATTTTTTTTCATCCAGCTTCCCTAGCTCAAAGCTACAGTTAAACCAAACTTCAGTTTGGTCAAATATAAATCACATGTACAGAACACGAGGCACCAACTGATGGTAATGCCAAAAAGACCTGTTAAGGTCTTTTACAAACTCAGTTTTACAAGTTTACAAGTTAAAAAGTTTTACTTTTTACAAACTCAGTTAAGTTAAAAATATCCATTTTCTTTAGACAAACCATATCCCTCGAAGCAGATGAAAGTAAACGTCTCTATCAACATTTGCACTATGTAGACCCAATGGCAAATACTTTGAGTTATGATGAAGCTGATACTTCAGAAGTCCCAGAGTAAGGAGTTGCTAATTGCAGGAGAGCATAACACTTGAAGAGCACTATTTCTTTGCCTTGTTCTTGCATTCATACCTATATAGGTAATTTTGGGAAGGACTAACAACATAATTGGGCAAGATGGACTCTCCATTGATGTGGTATGATGTGGTATGGTTTTGAGATCTAAGTGAAAAATGGTAACAATGAACATAGCCCCCCTGACTCCTCCAGGAATGAAATTATGCACTGAGGGAAATATCCCTGTTACACCTGCAGAAAGTGCCTAGCACTGAGGTCATTTTGTAACTCCTGTCTTAGTCTAGTCTCACAAGCTTTGAGAAGATAGCCCAGGCAGTGCAGATAGCAAACTTGGGGGCTGTGAGCTATAGGCACTGGGCCAGAACAATGACAGGCTCAGGCCAAATACTGTCTCCCAAATTATGGGTCAACTTTTTAGAAATAATTTCCTCTCTGAGATCTGAGGGGACAGGAGCTAAGAGATTCTGAAGTACGTAGGATCAGGATCATTTCCCTTCTATTTCTTTAGCCCTTCCAACAAATCATTCCTATGTTTCCCTGCCATCAGTGGTAGCAAATTGCATCTTATTTCAATGTTGAATTTGTCAGAGTTCAACTTCCAGCTCTTGCTGTGGTAATAAAATATAGAGATGGTTGTATAGTCTTGGTATAGTAATACAATAAAATTTTATGAAGCTATCATCATGCCTTATAAAGTAGCAGGAAAGGACACAACCTTTTTTTTTTTTTTTTCTTTTCTTCCCTTCTTTGCAGATCATCTACTACAATGACAAGAACAATTATGGAAACAATTATCACAGGGAGGAACAGTGATACTGAGGCCTGAGTTGCTCTGCATGAGCCTAGTTTTACAGTAGTTTAACTTCAATAAAATCAACCACAGTAACAGGAAAGGGAAATTGAGTGAAGAGGATCCTAAAATCTATCTTGATGACCTGAATGGAATCCCAACTGCTTATCAGGCTTGACTGGGTTCAATAATATTATCTTTGTAATTATGTGTTAACTCAGTTGCTGCTGTCAGTGATCAGAATCTCTGTACACATTACTGACTGTTTATTTTTTTTTTCTTTTTCCTGGGGTCTGTTGCTTCTCCCAGATATCAACAAATAAATTAAGGTGCTGGGGTGTTGTGCTCTGCAAATATATATATATATATATTTATATATATATATATATTTTTTTTCTCTGCTTCAGGAATCTACTTCTTTTTCAAGAGTAATGTTATTATTATTATTATTTAAGCTTTATCTTATGATAAAATTCTATTTAGAATTAGGCTTTCTACAGAAAACCTATTCCAGTACTTTCAACTGCACAGAGGAATTTCTTTCAGTATCGTAGCATAAGTTTCTGTGTAATGTTGTTATGCATTTCTGGAGACATGAAAGAAAAGTAGAGAGCTGTCTATCAAGCACTGGTCATGAGCATAAAATCTTTTAAAAAAACTATTTTGAAACTAAAGAAAATGAAGAACAGGGTGGGAAGCAATTTTTATTGGGTAAGAAAACAATTAACCGTACCTAATAGGTTTTGCATATCTTTGTGAAAATTGCTAATTTGGTTAACTTCATTGAAGTTTAGCTGCCTCTGAAACAGAAGTTACAAAATAAAAAAATATTTCATTAAGCCAACAAAACCAACAGCTGTGTTAGACTGGTTGACCACACGTGTCTCAGTGGACTCTGACATAAGTTGTGCATGCTCAGCCCCTCAGTGAATCTGACTACAATCAGCTCTGCTTAGAATTGAAATGGAGGAATTATGAGTCACTGAAGATCTTCTGTGTGTATTTGTATAGGAGAAGGCACTCTGTGAGCTTATAAAAAGAGCACAACCTATCGTCCCCAATTCACTGTTTGCTTAGTGTTTGCTGCCTGAATGCAAATAACAATCCTTCACGTTACTTGCATGTCAATGGGAGATAAGGTACAGATTCTCTACAGTATGCTAAAGCTCTGAGTTACCCTGAAACTGCCAGACACAGCTTTTACAATATGCTCCTTTTCTTTCTTCCAGAAATGATTAACCTTAGAAGGAAGCAGGGTCAGTACTTGGGGATGACTGAAAATTCAACCTGGCATTTAACTCATAAATTGAACTATAACGTTGCTCCTGTACCTGATCTCCCTCATTTTAGTTCTCAAAGTCATGTGAGTCCTGATCTTTCACTGTGTCAGAAATTTAGACTTAAACACCTGTTCAGGTCATAATACTGCAAACCACAAATATCAAGCCCTAAGTTGTCACACAACCAACTTTTCACAGCTATGTTCTACTTTTCTATCCATAGAACCATGGAATGGTTTGGGTTGGAAGGGACCTTAATGATCATCTAATTTCATCCAAGAGAAGAGTAAGGAAGAATTATCTGCTAGCCCTATGGAGTCATCTTGGATATCACAGGTCATTTCAAAAGGCATTAGGTGTCACTGTGTAGGCAGAAGAATAAAGATGTTTCTTAGACGTAAATGACTAGTTAAATGTAGTTGTCTACCTTCAGCAATTTCTTGTGTTTCTACGCAGTTTAGAATTTTAGAAGTTTAACATTTCTGAGAACTGTGAGCTATGGAAGTCAACCAGTATCTCATGTTTGATATATGATGGAATTGATGCTTATGAGCAGAAGAGAAGTTTCATCATTTGTGACAAATTGAGTCTTTCCAGAAGTTTCAGGCCTACTGTGCTCATCTGGCACATTAACAGTAAAAATTAGTTGTTCAAAAGAGTGTCATATTTACAGCACAGGCACTATTCCATAGGTCTGTCTAGGAAATGCTTAAAAGAAATATGGGAGCCTTAAGTCCTCGATTTCTGTCTTCCTCTGATATACATTTTCTTCCCTTTTCCTCTAGCTTTCTCATTAGATTCCTAGGTCCCAACAGTCACTGTGACCTAAACAAAGCTCAACCTTTTTGCAGGTCTACTACAAGCTAGTCCACTGAAATTAGCTAGACTTATTTTCTTGCCTACAGTTAACAATTTTTATTGGTTTTCCTCTTTCCCTCTGCCAGTGACTCCTTCGTATAAATCCTATCCTCAGGAATACTAAAGTGCTCCTACTTTTTATTGTCTAGGTTGTGCAGTTTAGTGCTAGTCTCCAGAAATTAGAAAAAGTCTCTTTCTCGATCAATTTCAGAACTGTATAGTCGTTATAATCCCCACTTTGAGATTTTTTTCCAAACAAAAGCCCTAATGAGCTGGTATTCAGGTGACCAGATACATTCTGGACATTTTAGCAGGATGTGGAGATAACCTCAATTTCCTCTGTGCGTAGGCTGCAAAAATGTGATCCTGGACATAAGCCATGAAACTTTTACTTCCTATTGAAGTACTGCCAAATTGTATCATATGTATTACAATGGGAGGGCAACTGATTAGCTCTATTAATTTACATACAGAATACTCTTCCTTTCACATGTTTATTAATAGAAAGAGTGCTAGTATAATTGACCAAATCCACTCTGAACAATTAAAATGGATTTTAAGGGCTTTGATGTACATCACTGTAAGCGAAGGAAGCAACAGTTAAATCCCCAATTAACACAAAGAAAATATGAGACAGGATTTTGTATCATTTCATTGCAAGCAAACAGAAAGAGAACAAATCCCTCCTCTGTCATGTAGTTTACACCCTATGACAAGCAAAACCAATTTAAAGCTATTGTAAATCTTAAATTATTCATTTCATTCTCAATAGGTCATTAAATAGCCTCTTCTAACATTTGAGTACAGTACTTGGTTTATGGCAAAACAAGCATAATAGAAAGAAAGCAGAGGAAACCCCAAGGGAATCTAAAAGTAGGAAACAGAACAAGCAAAACAAAGTTGAAGGTCTTGTTATCCTTGTGATTTTCAATGTACAAAGTGGTTTGGGAGGATTTGCTGAGTGTATTAGACTCCCTTACTTTTAATTGGTTGAAAAGCTATCTAAAGGATCAACAATGTGCTGGATAATGCCTTAGATCAAGCAACCCAAAGACTGAGAGGATGTAAGTAACATGCATCCTGCTATGACTACCCTGGTAGGAGAAGGAAAACAGATTAGCACTCGCAGAGCACATTACTGATGTGATTATCTTGTTTCTGTTGACCAAGCTTGTTTATGCATTTCTGTAAATCACTCCACTTCTCTCTAAATACAGATATGAACATACTCTGTGAAATCATGCAGCTTCTGGAGCTGGGCTTGAACACAGACACCCAGCTGATTAGTCCAACCTGCAAACGAACTTGTTTCCTACAACCCTTGCTGACCATAAGCCATAGGAATTGGTGTAGCATCAAACTCTTCACCCTGATGCCTGAGAGTCCCACAGAACCATCCTGGTACATGTGTTCATGTGTGAGTACTTCCATCAGATGTTAGCAAACAGAACATGTACTTTCAGTCTTAAGAGAGTTATGAACTGCATCCTTTGAATACCCTGGTTATAAACAGTATATGGGATGCCATCAGCCTTCATAGCTCAACTTAGTGTCTCCTGTGATAGTCCTTCTAAGATAGTGTCATGTCTGTCATATTTTCATCTTCAAACGGATTCTTAATGGTTTATAGGTGCTGTATCATTTGTTACTTATTGTGAATGCATTGATTTGTGAGTGTGGTATTCATTGATTGTAGGGACCCTGTTACTATACATGTACTAGGCTAGATAAAAGGCTAAGAAGAATTGGAAGAAAAATACTTGTAGTAGCAGTACTAGAATTTATCCTGTAATAGGATCAGTGTGAAGCTTCTCTGCTTTTGAAAATCTGTGAGGAGCACCTGTCCAGGATCAGGAGTTTAGTACCTTGTCTTTAATAGGATAAAATCTGATTCAGGTTGTGCTTATATGGAAAACATCCTGGAAGAGATTTTTTATTATTATTTTTTATTTATTTTTAAAGGCTGAAATGTGTGTTCCTGGTTATTAATTCAACTGAAAGTAAATGAATCAGGCATTCTTGTAGGTCTTTTCCTTGCTTTAGCAGAGACTCACCATGTTTCTTTGGCCATTAGTACTGAGGCAGGGAAACCTCTGACCACAGGTGATTATCTGCATATGAACTAGTCACCTGGACCAAATCTCCACTGTATTCAGTGGAGAGAAATAAACTATTTTAAGCAGCAATTATGTTTTTCCTAACACAGATACCTAATAACCTAATATGGTTCAGTTGAATTGCAACCCAAAAATATCTCTGTCTCTTCCGGTTGTAATAAAAGCAACCTGGCATGAGTACCACTGGTGTGAATATTTACACTGTTTGGAATTAGGTGAAGTTAGATCCAAGCTGTGTGTCAGTGTACTATGGAGTCCTCAGTGGCTAAATCCCACTCTAAAAAAAATTTGAAGCTATCTACACTCTCCATTCTCTTTGTAACACTTTATTCTTTCTCTTTTGTCTCCAACATCCAGATAAAAGAACTAGGATAAATGTTCATGACTGGCTAGACAGCTCTAGAACATCAGCTGTTCTAGAGGTCTAGAACAGCTGATGAACTTTGTGAAGGGTTTGCCCCTTTGTACAGGAATAAAACTAATTCTAAACTAAAACTCTAGTTACAAAATGAGAGTATTCTAACAACGAGTTAATCAGGAAGTATCATTCCATTTTTAATTCATAATCTACTTGAATTCACATTAAATTGCAAGGAAAGATTCAACTCTAGATAAAAACATCTACATTTGCATTTACCTCTGGGTATCTTCATGTGTCTTAGGTGACAAAGCTGGCATTGCTGTCAGTGAAGTCTGGAAAGTAATTCAACTGACCAGCCAATCCATGTATACTGTAGTGAGCTAAATTTCTTTTGAGATATTACTCATTACTTTGACTAAAGGATAAACTAGAATGTAAGAAGAGATGAGAAACTCAGATTACTGGTAGATACCTACACAGAGCTAATGCTTGTCTCTTAATGTACAACTGAATTTCCTAGTATCTGCAAACCCTCAGCTAAAAGGAGCTAATATGCCCGTGAAGGCAAGATTTTAATGCACATTTACAGATCAAAACAGAGGTGATGAAGGCGTTCAAGGATACCCCTCAGTTCAAGAAGATGCACATAATAAGTTGATGCTGCTCCTGGGTATGTTACAAACGAACACATTTTTAAGTAGGCGGTTTATTAAAGAAGAGTGAATCATTTTGTTGCCCATAAAAAAACAGCACAGAAAATAGAAGGGTGGGAGTCTGGGAAATTTAATTGTGATTTAAGTGGATTATGCAGAAATGTTTGTTGTTCAGTCAATTACTTAGTGAAGGTAGATGCAATTTCCTTCAGCTTTCTTATTCCCTGGTAGCATTTCTGATTGAATCAAATGCAGAATGAATTCTTCTGAATTGCTGACTAATTCTGCAATATAGATTGGATACTAGCACTCTGGGATTCTTCAGCAGTGAATTTTCAAGATGGACTGTGTGGAACAGAGCTTTAAATACCCTTATTCAGCATCGGTTTTAACTTTTGTCTTTACCATGCTACTAGGCACCTAGTCAATGAATAACTTCATGGGTTTTGGCAAAAAGTATTTGCTGTGGGTCATCCTGCTTTCAAACAGACAAGTAGTAAAAAAAAAAAAAAAAAAGTGTTCATAAGCATATCGCAAATGAAAAAGAGGGAGGAAAACATAGTTTCTTCCAGATTTCAAAGTGTTTGTAGAAGGAATATAAGATTTCTATAAGATTTCTTATTTTATAACATAGCATATTATTTTCTAATTTCTGGATCACCATGATTCACAATTATGATGTTGTCTTTATTACAGCTATGTTAAATATTTAGCATGAGCCTTTGTTGCATTTTAAAGACATAGTAGTCCTAAGTGAAACTGTTAATAGTTGGTTAATATGATCTGCATTCAAATTTAAGATTATCTGTTAATGACATTGCACTTGGCATATGAGATCTATTGCTCCTGCAACCATTAAGCTACCCTGAGTGATCTGTTTGTATCATTGAATTAATCTTCAAGCAGCAATTTTCAATATCTATGAATAAAGCATAAATATGACAACCTCATTGTGATCTGCACAAATTTATGTCATTTGTATGCTTCCATGAATGCTACTCAAATTTACCCCAAATGAGCATATAGCTGTAAAAGTTTGCTACTAAAATCAAAATTGCCCTGTATTATGTGCTGGTATAATAAGAAAATGTGTGACTAGGGCAGGAAAACATTATGTCTCTATCTGAAATTGCTGTTCTTTGCTATATTTTGTGTAATATAATTCTCGTTGATGTGTCCTATTAGGTTGTTGGCATCAAGCAATAGCTGAACACTGGCATTTTGAAAAGTAGAGTTATTGACAAAGAGTCAGTGAGAAATTTAGAGGTTAAAGCCTTATAATCAGAAAAAGTTCCCCTCCATTTCCTCGACATATATTTTTTTAATTTTCTTCTCCTGTTTTATCAAGTTCTATTCTCACATTGTAGTCAAGTAGGACACCATGTCAAACCGTATTTTCACCATAAGTGCTTCAGTTAAGCAGGTAATGGAATCATTTATCAAATTTTGCTATTTATAAAAGGTCTCCAAATGACTGTGAACTCTCAGATGGATTTATTGTCTAAAATCCTTTCTATATTTCCTCAGATAAGGCATCAGAGTACTATAGATCCCCTTTAGCTCCTTATTAGCCATAGTACTGAATTTCAGATGTTGTCTAAAAAGCCCTGCATGAGTGAAGTAATAATTATTTTGAAAATCAGCTTTCTACCAGCTGCCAACTATGGCAGGGGAAGTAGGAAGTAGTAGTATACTTTCTCCTGAATGTGACTTATTTTGAATGTGTTTGTGCCGTTTTCATTGCTGGGGCCACCGTGTTTCTTATGGTGTGATACAATCCACATGAACAAGTTCAGAGAATGATTACAGAGGTGAACAAAGGAGCCATGATCATCCAAGAGCAAGCTTACCTCAAAAGAGGTGGTGCTGTTCAACCCCATATGCAAGGGGCCCACTGTAGAATTAGTCATTCCTGGGTGGTGCCTAATGCAGGTGAGGGTTCCAACCTTTAGTTTGCTGGCAGTTGAGTCAATGTGGAGCCTGTGTGGACTAGAGCTACCTAATATTCAACTGGATAAATTAATATTCCCCTTTATCTAAAACTAGGAAAGAAAAGTAATCACATACTAAATAAGGCTTGTAAAGAAAAAAAAAAAGTCATTTTTAGGAGAAATGGTAATGTTAATGTGAAAACAGGAATAAGGATAAGATAGGAATTAAAGGTTAAAAAAAAAATCTTGGGGATCATGAAGAACATAGCCATGAATAAAAAAAATCAAAAAAATCACAGCAGTAGTCAGGCCCTCCCTGTGACAGTTTCACATCTAATAACCATAAGTCATGAGACCGACAGGACATGCTGTTTGCCACAGTGCTGTAAGGGTAGCCTGCAACGTGATATGCTGGAACTCTATAGTGACAGCAGAATGTGGAAAAAAAAATAAAATCAACAGAGTGCATTACCTGCTCGTTGTGCATTTCCCCCATTACTCACGTACAGCTCTGGATGTACTCTGCTATTCCCCCTCCCTGATTAGTGTCCTCTGCCATTCCTCTTCTGCAAGGCAAATGTCTCATTGCATGGGATTGTGAACCTTTGAGATGCCCAGACCTGGATTTAACCTTGATTTGTGGAAGAAGGAAGACCAGTCTTGCCAACAGAGACTACAGCACAACCTTCTCCATACTGTGTCACGGTTGTCATAGTTGCACAGGGACCAGCTGCTCTCAATGCATCTTTTTAGTTGTAGATAGCCGAGAGCTGGGGCTCTTTGAAAAGTCAGTGCTTCTAAGATACAAGATGGAAATTTGTTTTCAATATATGATCCTTCAATATATGATCCTTTTTTATCTCTGTCTGTGCCCTGTGCACCCAGAAGCTAAGTGACCACACACACCTCCTTCCTGCTGGTGCTGTAGGTCTCCTTTCCAAACATGGGCTGTAGAAGCAACTTTATTCAGCACCTCCCAGTTCTCCCTGTCTGTGTGGGTGGCTTCTTTGCACTAGTTTTTCAAGTTTTGTCTTTTTACTATATGCATCCTCTGTGCAGGATTAAGGGCTACAATTTCAAACCCTCGTTGGAGAAGTCATTCAGCTATTCTTGGATTAACTTCCAATTCCAAACAACCTGATTTTACTCCTGTCCTTCCAATACTTTTGATGGTTGCTTTATTATTACTTTATTATTGCTGTTTTCCACTTAACAGAGATGACAAACTCGGTACCTTGCTTATGATAGCATAATCTCTCCCTTATTACCTCAGGACAATTTAAGAACTTAACTGGTTTCAAAGCAGTCTTAGGTGAAACAGGGGAATAGAGAAAAGAAAAATAACAACCCATGCTCAAATGCATGACTGATAAAGAATTTTGAACAGCAGCATCTCCAATCATTCACTCCAGAGTGCCTGAGATTTTGCAGCACATATGTCCCTCTGTCAGGGGATTCCACAACAGCAGGCAATTATTAACAAATAGCTTGCCATCCGGTGGCATAAATGATGCAAAACTCAGAACCATTGTCATTGCATACCACCATGAGCTAATTGTTTTCAGTGATAAAAACAATATATATATATATTGCATACCACCATGAGCTAATTGTTTTCAGAGATAAAAACAATATATATATATATGTATGTTCTGATTTTAAAAAAATAATTTAAAGATGTTTTGGAATGCTTTGTTAATTGTATAGACAGTGTAGATTTTCCTGCATTCTCAACCTGAGATTTAGATGGGACTCATCTTTTAGGGTGATTTCATAAATGTGTCTTCTCCTATACACTCACACCTTGTCCAATCTACTGGAAATGGAAAAGATGTTCCTTATTAATCACTTTGACCATATCCTTGTGAGCCAATACAATGCTGTTTTGATCATTAGTCTTTTCTCTTGTCCCATCTGGTTTAATTTCAGTGGAGCTCAATGACAGTCTGTATTTCTCTAGGGATTTTCACTTATGGAATGAATGTGCTTTGCAGATTCTGGGTTATGAAGGCCTAATGCAGTCCTGTGAGGTAGGTAAGTATTATTATCCCCCTTTGAAAAGGGATGAGAAAATGAGGCCTAATCTGTGACCTGACAAATATCACAGTGGAGGTCCACAGAATAATTTATAATAAAAAAAAAAAGTCTTACAGGCTATAAGTTCTTTATCTTTACCGCATAGATGGATCTTTGACAGATGCAAATAACTCCCTAACGAGCTGAGGATCATTCTAGCTTTTGAAACAGAGAAAGTGTCCTGGCAAATCAGGCTAGTCCTCCATCTCATTCAGCAGCCTGTTTCTAAAAAAATATTGTATTTGAAGAGCTAATTCAGAAGCAGACAATCTGCAGTAGGACTTTTCCTTATCCCCTCCCAAAACAAACAAACAAACAAACAAAACAAAAAAAAAAAACAAACCAAACCAAACCAAAAAGCTCCTTAATTCTCTAAAGTTTTGTGATCAATAAAGATCTGAAGCATGAACATTTGTTTCCAGAATTCTTGTTGGCTTTTAAGACAGTGCTACAGAACTGTTTTTTCCTGCTAACAGGTCATATTGAACCAAAACATTCCTGCAACTACCATTAGTGGGAACTATGAACAGGTGAACAGATGTCTTAAAGATCTAACAATGGATTGGAATTCCTAAGTTTTACAAACAATTCTTCATAGGATCCACTAATTTATAGCTTTTCCCTCTCAGAAGGCTCAGGTGAGGACATACTACTAACTCAAATTCTCTGTACTCTTCCAGGCTTCCCATTGGAAGTTGAATCAAATTCAAAGGAAATCTGCACAGCTATGGTCTGTCTACAGTTTAACTAAAATGTCACTGGAGGTTCCGGAAAAGCTCAATTTCTCAGGCACAGTGCAACATTTTATTTTCCAGAAAAAGCTCCCCTGTGCAAGAAGCATTTTTCTTAGGGCAAGGCTAAAACTGTGCAGGGAGCTGTTATAGGACACAAAGATTTTTTTCTGCTCCCAGTGCCAGGTGCATTTGTTCACTCATCAATCTTTAATGTGAACCAAGAGAAATGCACACCTGAAAACAGTAACAAACTCCTGCCAGTGATAACCTCTCCTCTGCATACATTTCTCTGACTAGATAGTAGCAGTGAGAATAAACTCTTCCTAGTCGTGCTGTTTAATGCAGTGCTGGTACGTACTCAGCTATTCTAAAAATGTACAGAGCAAAAGGTTGTTTCTACCTTCTGTTCAAGCTAATGCCTTTTCATATTACACAGCTCAGGAAGGACCACTCTGACAGTTGGACCTAATCAATAGCTATGCATACATTTTGTCTCAATTAAGAAATACCACGTTACGACCTCCTGAGGACTCTGGTTATTAATATATTAAAAGTTATATGATTTTTGAGCTTGTTAGAAACAAATGCATTTTTGTCCCATCAATAATATATCATGTGCAAATTAGTGTCTGAATTAATGTTGTGCGGCTGCAGTGAAAAAAATAGCACTGTTTTTATTACATAATAAAATGCCTTTAATTGTTGGACTAGAACAGCTTTATAACATACCATTACTTTTGGTAACAACCTCTGCCTTTTCATCGATCAGAAAATGTTATCAGTCAGAGCCAGATTGAAAGTAAAACTGAAGAATAACATTACTGGGCTGATGCAGTTGAGTGAAATAAATTGATGCTGGCTGGGCTTTGAAATAAAAAAGAAATATAATTAATAAGATTTACAGAATAACACATTTCCAACTTTTGAAGCCAAATGTGTGCATTTAAAGTGGTAAAGCATTACATACAGTTTGACTGTATTTCTCAAACCATGAATGGCATTTTGTCAAGCCTCTTTTTGTTTGCTTGTTTGTTTGCTTTCATGTGGTTTAATTAAGAAGCATCTTAAGGTACAGTTTGGAGTTACTCTAATGTCATTAAGTCCTCAGCAAGTGTGGCAGTCCTGGAGACTGTAATGGCAAGGGGTCATTATAACATTTTCTTGCTCTCATCTGATTAAATAACAACTTATGGGTTTAAGATCTCACCTTAAAGCAGTCATATTTATTTATTTTGCTTCTAGGTAGAATTTTACGAACTGGGAGAACATAGCTGAGGAACACTAACCAAGGGCTGTGATTTAGTTCCCAGTCTGGACCCTCCAGCCTCAGCCATTACTCTGGAAAATGGACATTTTTAAAGAAGTTAATCAGGTGATTAGAAATACACATGTCCTTAACTGCTTTTTTAAATGAGCGTGTTGGGCTGTATCCTTCTGGGATGGAGCTTGGGTCTTAGCAAGTCTTTAGTTCTGCCAGAACAGAAACAGTAACAATGAATTAGTTTGGGCAATTAATATGGAAAGCCTGCACAATGACATCAAGTTTGATGTCATGAATTTAGTTAATCTGGGAGGCTACTATGGAATCCACTGTCTAGGTTATTGTCTACAGCTCTATACAGAATAGTCTTTATATTCCTAGTACTCAAATTCTCTGTCTCCCTTACTCCTTCTTTCTTTCTCCTTTTCCATGTGGCAAAATTGTATGTGTAACTTTCCAGTGGTTCAAAGGCTGGATTGCAGGTATGGGCAAGCATGCAAATACTTAGAATCTAGAGGGAAGCATGTAACAAAAAGCTCCATTATTAATCTCAACTTGATCAAAGTTTGTGGGAGTTTTATTCCAAGGGTGCAAGGAAAAGCATGGGAGTGCCATGGGAGTGGAAAGTCTAAGTTAAGTTACTGGGTTAAAAGTGAGAAGCAGCTGTGGAGAGCTACAGAAGGACTGTAAGAGACTAAAAGAATGGATGATTAAGAGGCAGATAAATTTCAGGGCAGATAAATATAAAGTGACTTACATGGGGGAAAAACAATCCAAACTTCACAAAGAAAATGATGGACTCTGAGCTAACTGTTATTACTCAGAAATGAGATCTTGGGGTTATAATGCATAGTTTTATTGATCGCAGTGCTCAGCTGAGATAGAAAATGCAAACTGAATATTAAGAATTTTTAGGAAAAAAAAACAGAATAAAATAGAAAGTATCATTGTATTATTATGGTGTGTCTGGTGTGTCTGCATCTTAAATTATGTTTACAGTTCTAGTCCCTGTTTCTAAGGCATAATGATACTAGAAAAGCCTAGTGAACAGTAACAAAGGTAGTCGATGGTAGGACACAGATTTCAGGTGAGGAAAGACTAAATAGGGTGCAGCTTTTCAGGCAAAATGAGTGGCAACTGAAAGAGGGATATAACAAAAGCCTGTAAAGTTATGTGGGATGCACATAGAAAATTCTTTTCCACTCTCTCTACCTGTATAGAAACCAGGGTCTTCAAGACACGGTAGCTGGTAGAAGGTTCACAGGAAACAAACAAATGAAAAAGCAAATATTTCATCACACAATAGAGAATTAGAACGCTGAAATTCCTTGCCAAAAGAGGCTGGGGGTGTTGAAACTGTATGTAGAGAAGGTGACCTGATGAATTCCTGGAGTAACAATACATTGAGCACTAGTGAACTCAGGTAATGGGTCTGGTTCAAGGTGTCCATAAGCAGCAATTTTTTAAATACCAGAGGATTATCTGGCACAGTATTGCTGTATGCTTACTGTGTCCATATCCTCATCCCCAGACATCTTCTGCTGGCCACCACTGATGACAGGACACTGAGCTAGCTGACCTAGCATGGCTGTCCTTTTGTCTGTGCTCATTCTGTGTCATAAGCCATCCCTACTCAGTTACTGCTATCTCATATCGCACGCCTGTGACAGTGATGGCTGCAAAGCTTAAAACTTCCCCATTTCCCTCCTAAGGCTGGTGCTGTTTCCACCTCAGAACACAGCATCCGGCCCCAAATTGAGTTTGAACTGAGCCCATATATTTTTTTTTTATCTAAATCTGGATTTAGACTAGCCATTAGAGAGATAGAGTTTGGACAATAAATTGAGATTAAAAATGGAAAGCTGCCAAGGTTCAAAAGAGCTCAGTGCTTACGTTATCTCTCTCCATAAGCTGTCTAGTCCTGCTTATCCACACATAAAATGTAAATGCATCTTTCCAAAACAATAAAGAGATGAAATTAGCATCACCAAAGCTCACTACTTTCTCTCTTGCTGAATATTATAGATTGAAGGAGACTGTCTGGTTGTGGTATATAAAATGCAACTGATAATTGCTCCTTTTTCTGTATTTTCTCAGTACTTTCCATTCATACCTGGTAGTCTTTTTCCCCCCTCCTGCTTCCTACAAGTACCTTATCTGTGTATTCTTGAACTTATCACCGCGAAATTGAATTCTCTTTTACAATGGAAGTGGTAGGAACCCAGCCTGCACCAAAGGAGAAAAAAACTCTTTTCAATTTGTTCAGAACTGCTGTGCAAATAAAAACAACAAGAAAATGAATGATTAAAATGAAACTTCCAGCAGCAGAGTTTTGCATTGAGTTTAAATTTCTATTTCTCCTGAAGCATGCTGTCTGAAAGTTTCTCTCTTTTTATATGAAAGTTTCTTTCTGTTTACCATCTGAAGTTCTCCTCTTTCAGCTGAATTTACTTGCTTTCTTGAAAATGACTGACTGAAGGCTAAACTTTGTGTTGTTTTATTCAGTCTAGTAGTCCAGTAAGAATTAATAAAATGTCTTTGCACTTACTTGGTAAGTTCACCTAGAACTCAGAGCATTCTCTTTTAAACAGTAGTAAGGAGATGCTTTCGTTATTGCTCTTCCTATGGTTGTATAAAATATGGTCCCCAATATGTACACTATACAGTAAAGTTTAAACCCATCCTTCCTGGTTTGCAGGGATGACTTCTTCATCAGTGACTGAATGAACTCTTTACAGTCAGGTTAAACATCGAGTATATCCACAGACCTTGCTTTCATCATCAGAAAATGTCCAGCTGCTCATAATGATGGGGAAATGCCCAATCAGTCTCTCTAGTCTGGTAGTCTGTATCCAGCAATCAAAATGGGAGATGCCTTTGAGCGGAGAGTATGTGAGCCTGGCCACATTCTGTAACATTTCCCTCATGTTCCCTTCAACATCTATAACTGTTGCATAGGGCTCCAAGTAAATCTCTTGCTACTTTCTGAAATATCTGTTTATGGACTCGCTGAGCATACATTTGTCTAAAACCTTTTAAACTTGCTGATACTACTTGCCTCACTCACCTCCTGCAATAACATCTTCCAGAAGTATGTAAAGAAGAATCAACTTTTATGTATTTTGAAATCACCTCCTACCAGTTTCAACGGACGCCCTTTGGCTCAAGCGCATCAGGATCCCCAGGAGACATCATCAGTCCTTAAACACCTTCACATGCTAAGAAAAAAAAAAGTCAACAGTTTTCTGGGCGAAGTGTTAAAGATGTGTATCTCTGGTAAGTACCACATTTATGTGTTACAGGAGACACTGAAGAGCTGAGGCATGAGTTCCAAATGAATCTCCAGCAGTCTAGTTTCCAGATGAATACATTTTGAGGAAGCAGCAGTCAGCATCTTCAGTACAGATAACAACCTAGCTTGCAGACCTGTGAAATACTTGGAGGGTTTTCTAGCTGAATGAAAACCCTATGGAGCGTAGCAAGGAGTAGGAGGCTAGACATCAGGATTTCACTTATATCTATGTATCTGTCTTCAAATACAGTTATTGATTTCTTCAGTTTTTTTCAACTTAATAAAATAAATATTGCTTTCCCTGTAATGGGTGCTATGCTTCTCAGAGCTTTTTTGAGAACTGAAATAAATTGCAGGTGTCTCATTCTTCTGGGAATAGATTTACATCAAAGGGAACAGACTGGTCCATCCTTGCAGTGCCTACAGTCCCAATTCAATGTCAGTGGTTTCACATCAAGTTGTGGATGCTCCTCCAGTAAGCTGCACAAGTTCATCTGACAATTGATGTTGTAGCTGTCTACTTAGGAAAAGTGTCTTCCGGTGGCAAGTCTTAACCAGATTATTGTTGACATTCAGCAGAGAAGGAAGGATAATTTCTTAAACCTCTGAGACAAGTCAGCATTTGCAAACAGTCTTTGTAGCGTTTAAGGATCTTTGAAGGGACAGCATGAGAAATGGGTTGAGATTTCACCTCTCCTGTCCGGGTCATAGGTAAATAAATTATGCTCTGATGTGAGCTGCAACAGTCTCCCAGACAGAGCTTGAGAAGAACATGGGCAGAACTGAAAAGAATAACAGTATTTTCTCGGCTGCATGAGGCAAAGTATCGCCAGCAGGTCAATGGAGCTGATACTTTCCCTCCACTCAGCACTGGTGAGGTCTCATCTGTAGAGCTGGGTCCCTTTCTGGGCTCCCCAGTACACGAGAGACCTGGGCATATTGGAGAGAATCCAACAGCAGGTCAAATCTGTCAAGTCTGCCTTTGCAGGGATCGAGGGTGGGAGAGGCAGAGTGCTGTTTGCCTGCCTCAAGTGCAACACATTGGCTTTCTGACCTGGAAGTCTTACTGCTGCTGCTGCCAAGGGCAAGCCTGGATTCTCCTTTGAAGTCAGGGAGATGCATTTAGGAGGAGTTGGCTTCAGGTGCACTAGATGTGTTAGCCAAAATGAAGTACCCTCTTGCCATCTAGAACCATGTGAAAAGACCCCTCATCAGGCCTTCCAGGCTAACATCTTAGTAGCGTTCAGAAGGTGGGAATTTTGTCCCCATGGGTGCATGAAGAAGCCAATGAAACATGCTCTGTATAACCCTATAGGGTTGATTGCATCTCCTTCACCACACGTGACATTTATTTAAAAATTAAGAATTTAGAATTTATTTATTTATTTTTTTAATACTTCAGTATTTATTTTATGCTTTAAGAAAATGTCCCTGTGAAGGAAATCTCTAGTACTGAAGTTTAAATAGTTTCTGTGAACTTGTATCACTTAAATCTGAATCACTTAAAAAGTAGATTTAATGGCCTGAGTATTTAGGACCACAGTGAACTGTAGGTTGTTCTGCTGGTGCTGAATTGAATCTGCCCTAAAACTGTGATGATATAATTAGCTTGTTTAATTTTTTGGGTCAGCTAAACTTGGCTACAGTAGCATGTCAATGTACTGCATATGGGGCTTTGTGTTCCATGTTGCTACCTCTGCAGGGCTCTGCACTTAGGTACTTTCATCTTGATGAGCAAATTCATGTTGTCTTATTATATGTCATCCTCCTTGTGACTCTCACTAGACAAAGCCTCTTTCTGAATATGTTTTCTCGTTACTTTAGACTGAAAACAAGAGAAATGTTTGTACAGCAAACTCTTCCTTCAAGTCCTCAGACAGTTTCTTTAAATGTGTGCATACACATTTGCAGTGCTTTCAGCTGGATTTCTGGTGCATCTCAGAACAATTCTCTTCTGATGTTTGCTATTCTTTGTCTGAGATTGTCTTTGTTTATGCAGTCTAGCAGAACTTGAATAAAAAATGCTGAACAGCTTTGAAGTCTGGTGGCTCTGGACCCTAGGAAAAGGCCTAGAGGATGTTAATTTGAAAACATCATTATTTTTCTTCTCTGCTCTTATGGACCGTTTTTAGTGGGGCATATGAAATGATTCAAGTGATATCGTCTGTGCTGGACAAGTGACCCCATATGAGAACATGCTACTACTGACAGCCATTAATTGTGGGAGGTGGAACCAGCAGAGGGACGGAAGAGTGACCAAGCAAACAGCACTGCAATCTCTTGGGCTAAGGCAGGGCCGGCAAACTGATACTACAGCTGTCTCTGCTGTGTTTGTTCTGTGCATGACAGAAGGATTTCAGTTCCCCAGGCTTTCAGTAAAAAGCACTTCACAAAGCTCTGCACCGCAGACTGCAGCAAGAATTATTATCCTTTGTTTTTACCAGCAGATGTGATTGGAAACTGTGCAAGTTCCAAATAAATAGGCAGTGCAGAGCTCGACACATCAGTCAGGATTTAAAGTCAAGTGTAAGTGCTGGAGTGCAGGACTCTGGTTTTACTAATAAAAAATGCAGCAGTCGTTTTCTTGACTTACATGGCTGGCAGCCAGATGGCACTTCTGCTTTTCTTCTCTGGGACAAGAGGGAGATTTCCCTCCTCCCCACCTTGGCTACTGATGTAGGAAAAAAATTCTTGGCCACTTCTGCACCTCCAGATGATCAATCCTTGCTGAGGAACCAAGGGAGGTTGTCAAAATTTTCTCAAATGTGTGTGGAGGCATGTTAGAGTGACGTATAAGAAAATGAAAGGAATGCAAGGAATGGTGCAGATGACAGAGATCGTAGAGAAACATAAGTGCTTTTTTTTTTTTTTTTTTTTTTTGTAACCTCTCCCGATGGGAATCATAGAATGACTTTTTGGGGTTGGGAGGGAGCTTAAAGATCATCTAGTTCAAAACCCCCTGCCATGGGCAGGGACACCTTTCACTACATCATGTTGCTCAAAGCCCCATCCACCCTGGCCGTGAACACTTCCAGGGATGGGGCATCCACAGTTTCTCTGGGCAACCTGTGCCAGTGCCTCACCACCTCTGTAGTAATGAATTTCCTCCTAATATCTAATTTAAATCTACACACTTTTAGTTTAAAACCGTTACCCCTTGTCCTATCACTACACTCCCTGACAAAGAGTCCCTCTCCAGCTCTCCCCTAGGCCCCCTTTAGGTACTGGGAGGCCACTATAAGGTATGGCTGGAGCCTTCTCTTCTCTGGGCTGAAAAACCCCAACTCCCTCAGCCTGTCTTCACAGGAGAGGTGCTCCAGCCCTCTCATCATCCTCATGGCCCTCCTCTGGATCTGCTCTAATACTTTCTTGCCCTTTTTGTGCTGGGGGCCCCAGAGCTGAATGCAGGGCTCAAGGTGGGGCCTCACAAGAGCAGAGCAGAGGGGAACAATCGCCTCCCTCGCCCTGCTGGACACGCTGCTTTTGGTACATCCCAGAACATGGTTGGCTTTCTGGGCTGCAAGCACACATTGCTAGCTCATGTTATGAGGGAAAAGTCATGGTTCTTGAATTCTTAGGTCCTTCTTCCACAATAAATCTTTGTATGTTCACTTTGGAGAGAGAATGATACATGCCATGAGAATGACACAGTACTGCCGCAAAGAAATCCATGGATGATGAGGCAAGGCTGCCGTGATAAGTAGCTAGGGATCTCCTACTCCAAAATTTATGTGGCCAGTATTTACAGTGGCCAATATTTCACTATTTTAAAAGAAAAAAAAAAAAAAAAGAAAGTTCTTTTCCAGTTCAAGCTAGAAAAATTAAGATACTGATCTGAAAAAACATAAGTTACAGATATGTAACACATATGTTACACAGAGGCAAGTACTTTATTGATAATGGATGAAGATGTGTATTTTTCCAATGTAAAACTTTATATCACTTTATACCCAGCCTTCCAATTTGGCCATGAATTTCCCTTTAGGTCTGCATCCAGAGCTTCCTGAAGTCAATAGAAGACCTGCTGTTGAATTCTGATGGGATTTGGTTTAAGCTTTAATGGAACATATACTCTTGTTTGACTGTGTGATTTATATTTTGATGAATTACTTGTCATATTTCTTCAGATAATTCATGGCTCCACTGGAGAGATAAACCCAAATCTTGTTCAGTTGCCCAATCTTTTATAGGTATTACAATTTACAATATATCAGTCATCTAGCTGTCTTTAAGACATCTATGGTAATTCTGTAAAATTATGTAAGACTAACATTTCAGAGATCAAAACTGGAGAGATTTTGTTAGCACTTACAGTGCCCTACCTATGACCAATGACATTTAATTTGCAGTTGATTCCATTGAATTCTTGTGATTCCCCAAAAGCTCCTATTAATTATTACAATTGATCCATTACAGCATGATGGACAAGAAGTAAGCAGATAATGGAGCCATATTCTCAACCCCAGGCACTGCAGAGGGGCCTGCATGATCTAGATTAGCTGCATGAACTGATACTAGCCTGTACATGGAAACTTTTCCATGGAAACTTTGCTCTCAAACTAAATTGAAGACCATTGTTTCAGTTAAATTCAAAGTATATTATGGTTGCAAAAATCAGTTGCCTTCCAGTCATTGTTGTTTGGTCTTTCACTATTTACATCCCATAACAGACTTTCCATTAGCATTTACGTAATGAGTACCTCAGAGGTCAATACTCTGCATGCTCTCTGGGACTAGTACATGTAAAGACTGTTATATGTTGCAGAAAAAGGACCTGAGGGTCTGGGTGAACACTGAGGTGAACATGAACCAGCAACGTGCCCTTGTTGTTCAGAAGGTTAACAGTCTTTTCTTGGCTGCATGAGGCAAAGTATTGCCACCAGGTCAAGGGACACGATCTACTAGATCCCTCTGCTCAGCATTGGTGATGCTGCATCTGTAGTGCTGTGTCCACTTCTGGACTCTCAGTACAAGAGAGACTTGGGCATACTGGAGACAGTCCAACAGCAGGTCACCAACATGGTGAAGGGGCTGGAGCACCTCTCCTATGAGGAGAGGCTGAGAGAGCTGGGACTGTTCTGCCAGCAGAAGAGAATACTCCGGGGCACCTCATCCACATATATACCTGAAAGGAGACTACAAACCCCTCATTCTTGATGAGGAAATAAGCTGCTGAGATTCCTTGCAATGGCTCTATGTCAATGTATGCTTAGAAGACCAGTAGTAGTAACATCTGAGGATGTGGCCTCGTGTCTATAGCATTTTCTTGCACTACACTCATATTTTCTCCTGGAACAGGATTAGGACTGTAGTTTTGTTTCAGCCACATTCTATTATTATGATATCCTGAAGGCTATTAGAATCTTCATCTTTATTTTCTGGCTACATTCAAATGAGGTTAGTTGGGTTTTATGAAAGGTTAATAATATACCTGTTAGGAGACGTCACCTACTTTCCAGTACTTGAAGTGTTTTTTTGCTAGAGGTCATTTTTTTTTTTTTAAAGAAATATTTGGACAATTTAGTTGTCCAAATTCCAGCAGAGAAAGGAATGAGGGATTAAGAAGAAGTAGCAAGAATATTTAAATTCAGTTGTCTATATTATGTCTTGGGATGCTTTGTCATGCACCTTCTGCACCAAAGTCTTCCAGCCTCACACCAGACCTCTGGTGTAGTGGTCATTTGGAGAGACAAAAAGGCTCTGGCCATGTGTCTTACTGGGAAGATTAGCAGACACAGGGCACAATTCATCCTTCCAAATTTTTGACGTTTGCAGTGGCTCGGAGAAATGCAGGAGGAAATTCTGTTCATGATTCATCCTAAAATATATATCTGAAGTTCATTAGATGATTCATGCTCCCTTGATCTCTGTGAAATAGAAACTAGGTTGACTAGCACAGAGGTAGAGGATAATACCTAAAATCAAGCAAGATGTGTCTCATCCATAATTACATCAACAGAGTTAAGGACATTAAATTAGAGATGAGTGGCCGTAATGTGCTTGTTGTGTTATTTGGGATTGAAAATTATTTTTCACAGCAGAAATAAAAGACTTTCAATTCTTTTTGGAACCAAATGGCTTGGAAGAATGCAATTAAATGGGCAATAAATGACAAAGTTTTCTCTGGGTGTAATATACTGCATCTCTGGTAACACTCTCAATATTGAGACCGAAGGAAAATTTGGTTTAAGTACCTCCCAGGCACTTCACCATAAAGTGAGATTTAAACAGGTAATATCTATCGATCCTTGTAAATATTTCAGTCAAATGTCTTTGAACATTACTGATTTCAATAAATATGATTAAATAAAAACTATAGAGAGTTCTTGTGACTCGTTTCTGCCTGAAATTAAGAAATAATTTTAGCTGATTTTATCTTTTTCCTTTGAGCAGAAGGAATAGAACAATAATTATACCCAGGATGCCAGCATTTGTCCCTTTAATTTAAGGCTGGTTCCTAATCTTAAAAAAGAAAAAGGGTGTGTATCTGGGAGCTTTAATGAAAATGGCACTCACCCATAAACACAGCATTATGAATGCCTCAGACACTAACAGTGAAAATAATCTCTGCGAATAATCACCTTAATAATGATTTTCATTAATCTTTGTTCAGAGCTATTCTCTTTGATTGAGATGAAGAGGAACAGTAGGTAGTGGAAATTCAGAGCCATGCCAGGTACATTCAGAAGATACTCTAAGGCTTTGCATTATAAAAGCCCTTTCTGATCTGCCATGTGTACAGAGAAATTGGCATGGTCCCTCTTAATAAAAGAGTAACACAAAGAACTTTTATCAGAATAAAGGCTGTGTTCTCATTAGATATTGCAGCATGCTTTCACTTACTATGATTTTTTTCCCTTGTAATTTTCCTTCTGAGTTTAGTGCTCCTGCAAGGTATAGGAAGAAAATATTCATGAACTTCGTGACAGTTTTAGCAGGATTTGAACTTCTGACTGCTTGAATGTCAAGCAGGCTACTTTCCACTGCTTCAGAAATGCAGTGAAACTAATGCTGCTGAAGAGGGAAGCCCAAGAGCTTCCTTCAATCCTGAAAGGCAGAACTAAGGAGGCTAAGAGGGTTTGTTCCTTTGCCGTTGTGTTCACTGGTTTCTCTACTGTGATTTTGAATAAAGGTAACTCTTATTATGGATGCTATGCGCTGCAGGTGCCTGTCTATCAGGAGAGGAAACCAAAACCTCAGGTTTCAATCCCATTCACTTACATATCAGTAAAATTAAAGGCTATTGCTTTGAAGGACAAACCCCAGGATGTGGAAATAGTGACTGCACAGTGCTTCTGGTTTCTAAACAGTTAGCTGGTGCTTGGTAATATTGGCCATATTGTACTAGTCTAGACCCAAAACATACTAACCCAAATCCATGCAAACTAAAGTTCAATCAAGTTCGTATATTTAATAACTTCCATAGTCTAATCTTCTCTGATGAGCTAGAGCTAGTCAGCAGGAAACACTGGGAACAGCCTGGGAATATTGATGACATGAGTCTATGTGCTGTTTTTATTCTCCTATTTCTTTTATTCTTAAGACTTGGAGCCTTAGATTCAATCAGAAACCACATACACCCTATTTCCTTCCTTTTGTAGTTCAAGTGACATAATTCATGCAGTTCTCTCTCTCTCTCTCTCTCTCTGTCTCTCTCTCTCTCTCTCTCTTTTCTTTTTTTTTTTTTTTTTTTTTTCCCCCCAGATATGGCCTGGATCTCTCTGGTAGTTTAGGGCTGTTGTTTACTGGTTTCTCACCACAGCCTTAATAATTACTGTCTTTCCTCACAGGCTGTTCCAAGTCCTCTGGTTGTTCCCATTTCTTTTCTTGATCTTTATTAATTTGATATATATATACTGTTTTTTGTTTGTTTGTTTTTCTTTTGATTGACTGACTTTTGTTGTTTTGTGTTGCCCAGTGTAGTGTCATATATGCTTAAAAATGTGCTGAACCATTGTCAACCACCTTCATGAAACTGTTCCCAAAGAAAGGTCTCCGTAAGATGCCTTATGGAGATGGATGTCTCTATAACACTGTTATTTTTTCCCTTTCCGGATAACTGATCAGGAAATTAATGTCAAAACTAGTGTGTTTCAAGAGGACCAGCCAAAGTCCTTTTGAAAACATGGGGATGTGTAACAGTGGGTGGATAAAACATCAAGTGGTTTGAATTGTTCTCTTGCACCAGTCTTGAAACCAGCCTCAAGTGTTGCCACTGGCAAGACAATGCATATTCCATTACATGTATTGGTCTACAAATTGTGACTAGAAAGTAACAAGACAAATCAGCACAGCCAAGCATAGAAGAAAACAAGCTCCAAGTATAACTGTAACAGTGAATTCCTACAAGGTGAAGATGTTTCTGTGCAGCCATCTGATTTTAGTCTGCTTCAGTGGGTCTCCTTGTAGTCACCACTGCTGAAGTAGTTAAGGTCTTAAATAATATAGCATTTCCAAGCTAGTGCATGGAAAACAAAAAAAAAAACAAAAACAAAAATCAAAAAACCGAAAAAGCAAAAAAAAAAAACAACAACAAAAAAAAACAAAGAAACAAGGGAATATCTTGTGGCAGTTTGTATAGTATTATTTCTTCAATTGTATACACCTACTGTTTGGTATTTATAATGTATCTATCAGACAGATGTATTGAAAGGACTGTTGCTGCAGTACAAGCCCTCTGCTATGTACATTCTTTGCCTTAACTTCCAGCCTTTAAAACATTAATTACAATCATATTCTGAATGTGTCAGTCCTGTGAGGATAGATCTGTGCCTGCGTTATACTAGTTAGCTATTTTGGTTTTGTAACTTGAAGATAAAACATCGGTCATTTAATGTCTTTGCTATGCAATCAAACTTATACAGGCTTATCTGGAGCCCCTGCTAATTGGTCCCTGTTAATTTGTATAAAGGCACGTTTGATAACAGCTAGTACAAAAGCAAGAGAGTATAATTTGAAGCTGTGACTTGAACACTCCTGTACTAGCTGAGTCCTCAGATTAGGTGGTGTGTGCATGGAAGCAGAACGAGCTATATAAGGAGTGGGACTAAAGATTTTATCCCTTTGGAAAATGTTAGAGTGAATAAACACCTATTGCATTCTTCTGCCTCTGAATATTAAAAATGTTGTAGTCTTATGTTGGGCAGAGTCCTCCTATAAGCACAGACTGAGCATTTTTTGTCACGGCAATAGGGGATTTAGGATCAGAACGTGAATGTAAAGCTTACCTGTATGTTTGAAATGTACCTATACTGAACAGCAGTTACACAGATTTTTGCTATGCCAAAGCCCATGAAAATGCAAGTGAATTCTGCAGTTATTTTTCACGGACAGGATTTCTTAAATCACATTGGACTCTTCTGTTTTTTAATTTATTTTTCCTGCCAATTTTAAACACTGGGCAAGCACTGACTGAAAATCAGTCCTCTTTTAAGTTATAATCCAGCACTTTGGCTGATCCTCTTAAAAATATTGCTCCTAATTGCTTTCTATTGAATAGGAACATTAAAGGTGCAGTCAGTGACAGCCGTCCATTAGAGATGAGCCAACAGGACGTGTGATCTCTAAGCTGTGAGGAAGGCATGGTCCAGATAGACCTTACTGTGTCCTGAAGGTTATGCAAACTGCTACTTACTTTGGTTTCTCTGCAATTAACAGAAAACGTGAAAACATTACTGGCGTTTGAGGTGACTCACCTTGAAAAAAAAACATAGTATAACCTTTGCTGAAGCGTTAGAAAAGTTAATAAGGGAACCATTGTTTCCCTGCCTAACTAAACAATAAGTATTTGTAAAGAGCAGCCTGAGCTGAGCGTCATATTTTTTCTTCAATTGGAACCACATGCAGCAGCAGCAAGTTATTAATGTTCTAATGCTGTGCAACCTGCACACTAGTTTTCAAATAGGTTAAATGTAGCACGGCATGTATAACATTAAGTATGGCAATTAAAACCTCTCCACATCCTATTCCTGATCAAAAATGACTGTCACTATATATACACGCTGCTGTCGTTGATGTTTCCGCTGTTGAACTTGTAGTTTGCAGGGTGTGATGCCCTGTCAATTAAGTGCAATTACACTTATGTTCCCTCATTTGGCTAGCTTGCCAGTTTATGGTTCAGTTGCTGGGGGTGGGGAGGAAACTGGTCCACATTGCTCCTGTTGTTGAGACCCTGAGAAGAAAAATATCAAGTGAAGCGCATACAGTTAGGCTGCTTTATCACCCTTAGGGCAACAAGGGATGAATAAAATAATCCCAAATTTTAGGAAAATGGAAGTGAGGCTTTTCACACCCCTCTCCAAGAGGTCTTTTAAAAACTTGACTTAAAGATCTGCCAAAACCCTTAGGTATCCATGAGTCAAGAACTATGAAGACACACTACTAACATGCAGAAAGAATGGGATGCTGTTATCCCTTTGGGACCCCAGTGACAGGAGGGCAGGTATCCATTTTGAGTTGAAGAGATTTCTTCAACTGAGAGATTTGAGTTAAAGAGATTTCTTCATTCTTTTAATTAATGGTGTCTATTAAAAATGGAATTAAAATCATCATCAATAGACTCTGTCAGCTATACAGAAAAGGCTGGTGGGTCATTTTAAGAGAGAAAGAAGGTGCCTGTGAGACATGGGGGGCGTGGGGGGAGGAGGGGGATGTGATACATGCTTGCATGAGCATAAAGTGCTGCAGTTTGTCTGGAAGATACTAAATGGACATGTGCAGGTGTCTGTGCATGATCTCCAGCAGCAGGAGTCCCAACATCCAATTCTACCTGTTACAGGTGCCAACGTTGGCTCATAAAATCACAGAATGGTTTGGGTTGGAAGGGACCTTAAAGATCATATAGTTCAACTCCCCCTGCTACAGGCAAGAACACCGTTCAGTAAATCAGGTTGCTCAAAGCCCTGTCCAACCTGGCCTTGAACTCTTCCAGGGATGAGGCATCCACAGTTTCTCTGGGTAACTTGTTCTACGATCTCGCCACCTGCATAGTAGTGAATTTCCTCCTTAAATCTAATCTAAACCTACCTTCTTTTAGTTTAAAGCCATTCCCCCTTGTCCTGTCACTGCACCCCCTGACAAAGAGTCCCTCCCCAGCTTTCCTGTAGCCCCCTTTAGGTACTGGCAGGCCACTTAAGGTCTCCTCGGAGCCTTCTCTTCTCCAGGCTGAACAACCCCAACTCCCTCAGCCTGTCTTCACAGGAGAGGTGCTCCAGCCCTCTGATCCTCCTCATGGCCTTCTTTGGACTCGCTCCAAGAGGTCTTGTTGGTTGTCTCAATGGCTAGGCAGGACTGTGTCAGAGAAGTCTTGATTTCTGAATCCTTTTTGGACACCAAACCATGTCTGTTTTCTCAACCTGGTGATTTAGGGTGGGTTTTATCTCACTGAATTCAGCCTGTCACAGCCACCCTTAACCCCCCTTACAGGCAGGAGAGAATGACACCCTCCAGCTCTCCAGGCTGTGATCTGAAGCAACTATCTAAAAGAGCTGAGTTTAATTGTGCCTTATGAGACCCTGTTTCCCTTCACTGAGCTGAAAGGGGACTAAAGAGGATGTGTATACTTGCTTGGATAGTGAGGTGATTCCCCCTGTTGAGATTATCCCTGTTCTCTCAGCAGAGTATATCAGGAATAACTATATACAAAATATAAGAGTACAATTTTGAATATGATCTGTCAGGGCTGTTTGCATTCAGGAGCCTGTTTCTCCAGATGTGCTATGATAAATATGTTGCCTTCCTTTACCAAGGAGTTTGGATGATATAAATACCTAGGTAGTTCTATCACATCCCTTTCGAAACAGAATTCAAAGCTTACTTTAGTAACTTACTTTTTTTTTTTTTTTTCTGCTTTTGACTCTGTTTTCAGGATTACAGTTCTGCTTCTATTGATGTTTCCAGGCTTGAAGCCTCAATCCTGAAAATCACTGGCTGCTTATCTCTTGTCCCCGAAACTAATAACTCAGCTTTGCTGTCCTTAGTAATGTATGCAGGGAAATGCCAAACAGGCTTTGCTATTGAAAGAAAAAAAATAAATCCATTTAAACTTGATGCTACAAACATTGAAATGTTTGTCTGGTACAAGTTAAGGCTACAAATAAGTGTTGGCAGGATGGATACCTTAGTCATAATATTTTTTTTTATGGTGGGAATTTCTGTCAGCTGTAGTTTTTGTGTTATCAGCATCTGTCACTGAGGGCTGGGCTATGATCCATAAATGTTTCGAGTAGAAGGAAACAGATTTTCCTTCTAAAAATCAGAAATTGCCAAGCTGTTGTTTGGAGCAAACCCCACATTTAAAGCAATCTTCTCCTAACGGTTCAAGACAGACATTTATTTTCTGTCTGTTTTTCTTAATTCCAAGTGTCACCTGAGGCCTATCTCTTTGTCTGATAGCTGTGATTTCCTCCACATTAGTCACTAAGATGCCAATACTGAATAGTATGATCACATTATTTTTTCTTCCTAGCGTGTAAGTATTAGCGTTGTCTAAGCACACAGTATCTTTTTAATATGCTGCAGAGTTTATTTACTGCTTTGAATGACTGATGACTTTAAGAAATAGCACTGCAGACTTGCATTTCCCTCACTCCATAAGGATCCTTTGAAGAGCTGCTGTGTTATGTGTGATGCTACTGTCTGTTACTTTCCAGAAAGAATTTGTCAGTAGATCCAATGTCCTAAACACTGAACATAATATTGCACCTGCTAATCCCTTGAGTTGCCGCTGTCCTTTTCTGTTGTGAAAAAGTAGTGATTATTCAGCAGAGCACTCTGTTTCTGAATAATCTAGTAGCAAACATCTAGTTAATTGGAGCTAACAGCAGCATCAGGAGGAGGTGGATCCTTTTGGAGATGACACTTCTTTTTTCTTTTTGTTTCAAATATTCTTTCCAACTTCCATAGGTCATGTATATACATTAGTCTTGATGCTGGCTCGAATCTAACAGAATTGTTCAGATGCTGTCTCCAACTGCCAAGGGTTTACACTCCAGAAACTCCCAGAATGCATCAAAACCCTCATTTAATGATTGTCATGCTTCCAGGGGTAGATTTACCTGGGGAACAGACTAAGCACACAGGGCCAAATTCCTTAGCCGAGCAGGCTGTGTTTGAGAAAAAAAATAAAAGTCAGAGAGTACATGTTCATAAAGACCATAGCTTCCATTTACATAGGTACAAAAACTAGGACTTGAAGACAAGTTGTATTTGATGAAAATCTAGAGCATTGAAACACTGGAACTCCCTGTGAATTAAAGCTTCTTTTTACATAAAATATAAAGGAGATTTTCATGAATTTCTGTTCTTTCCTTCCCTTGAGGTCTTCAATGGCACATGGAAATCATTTAATTATAATATGTAGGGTCACTGAAATGAAACCATAATAAACTGTGCAGAGTACTAGTATAATAGCAATGAAGTAGGAAAAAATGACTGTCTTGAGTGTTTGTTTCAAATGAGAAAAGATATGCTTCAACTGTTTGTTTAGCTGAAAGTGAATGGAGACAGACCAGATCACTAGTGCTCCATTTTATAAGGTGATGTGACATCAAGCAGCTCTTGTTTAGATGTGATATAACAAAAGAATTTATAAATTGAAACTCTGGGCCATGATAAACCAAGATGATTTGTGGTCAGCTTGTGCCTTTTACTCCTGACCAAATCTGTTGTGCATGCATTAGTTTGTCTCTGCCTTATATACTGAGATTTTTCATGCTATGAGGGAGCACTGTATTATTGCTCAATTAGCATGCCAAATATATATATGCTATATGCATAACCTAAATTTATGTGTTTTCATGGCAGTTAGGACATGTAAACCATAGATTTTCATAGAGACAGAGCTGAAATCCTGTAAAAGTCAGTGATATTTATGTATGTAGCTGTTATAAAGGATGGAAAAAATATACTTGCAATTCTGTAAAAGTGTGTTTTCTGGCAAATATACCCCTCCTCAGAGACTATATTATAGTAGCCAAGTAAGTCTTTACGATAAAAACCAAGAGAGTGAGTTGAACTGTCACTAAAGCTGGACATAAGACAGACTCCTGGCTTGGAGTTACCTTCTAGAACACAAAGAATTTTGGGCTCTGAAGCACTCATCTCTCAAGCTTGACAGGGATTACGGTTGCCTAACTTCAGGAGTCTAGAAGTCAGGCATCTGTTCTGAACTAGCTGTCTCATTTCCCTTTATGATCAATGGAGAAAGATCAGGAAGGTGATGATGATTCATTCCTCTTATCTCAGTCTGCCATGAATCATTCTTTCTACTTCTCCGTGTAAATTATTTTCTCTATTCTGTGAGGGTATTTTTTGTTCTTTACATTGCAAAACACTTCCAGCTGTTCATCTCCAGGCCAGGAGAAAGCCAGGGACTGCTACCAATGAAGAAGTCAAAAAATTGTACCAAAAAAAAAAAAAAAAAAAAAGCCACTCCACTGTAGAAACAGCTTCACATGTTTCATTGAGAAGGCATAAATGGCTGTCCCTGCAGGATGGTGTGCCTGACACCAGATGGTGCCACATAAAGGTGTAAATGAAGGTGACTTAAAATGGATGTTCAGTCAGGAGGCGATGCCAAGGCTTCCCCTCGTTCCAGAGAAAACTGCAGATTAAAGTGCCTGACCTTGTAGTTTGTAAACTAAGGGCAATGAAAGTGGGGAAAAGAAGAGGTTAAGCCTACAGTCTGTGCCCTGCTTTTGGGTCTGCCTTCAGACTCTCCAGATAAGTCAGAAAGAGGTTTCTATACAAACAACATATGCTGTTGTCTTAGCTTTTTTTTTTTTTTTTTTTTTTTTTTTTTCACAGAATTCCCTTCTCTTGGCTCTCCATCTCCTCTCTAGTGTCTTGCTCTCACACTGTAGCAATTTTACTTCCCAGCACATGCAAGAAATAAAAATCATACCTACAGTGCTCACGTCTTGCAAACTAAAGGACAAATTTTCTTTCTTAATCCCAGTGACTTTTTGAAAGGTTTTTCTTCCCATATCAGCAGTCAGAAAGTGTCCTGTCTTCTCTCTAATTAATGATCATTCTTTTCAGGCATTGCAGATGTCTTCGCATATGGCTCATTACCCTTAAGACAGAAACGATGTAAGAGTTAAAGGTTTATTTCACAGGGTGCTTTGGGCAACCATGAAGGATGAAGTCATTAAAAATACTTTTAACTAAAGTGAGGGCTGCTGCACAGCCTCATATTTTGCTGCTTTTGCAACATTATGTGGTGGTTATAAGTCTTGAATCAAGGTTTATTAGCTTTTGTTTACGGTAGAATTTGCCTGGAGCAGAAGAAAATTGAAACAATAGTAATAAAGCATATATATATATATATTGTCTAAGTTCTAAGGAATTTACTTTTTTATTTTTTTAACTTTAAATCAATAAAGTTAATTAATTAGAAATGTGTCTACATGTATAGCGATGAGCTGGCAGTTCTTATGTGAGGATTCAGAATACTTTTTTTTTTTTTTTAAATAATGCTTAATTCAAATAAATGTGATAAACAATGAAACTTTCTAAGGTGGACACACAATCCACAGTTAATATATGAACTTTGTGAATATATGTACTTCCTTGTATATATAAATTGGATATTGTTACTGAAGGTTGTTGAAACTGGTGCCACAAAGGTGACCTTACATATCAAATTTATCCTGCTGCTGTGTGACAGTCTCATCTTCTTGGTAAATTTGTTCATTGTGTTTGCAGAGTTCTGTCTGTTAATAAAATGACTGCTTTCAATTCTTACTTGTCTGTACCTCTGAGCTCTGCAGGCCTCATAAAAAGGTTGGTCACTGAAGGCAGAAGCTTGTATAGTCACCGTAGTTTTGTAATTTTGGAATGTCTTTCAACAAATGTCCATCAAAAATATTACTATGCCTTCTGTCACAGTGTTTGTCATCCATTCTCTATGAGGGAGAAGTATGAGAAGCAGTGTATTTTGTTGTGATACTTATCCTTCTGAAAATCTGTATATTTCCCCCTATAAAATAAAGATAAGTTTAAAAATGCATTTCTTGTTCCTGGAACAAAAGGTTGCAAATTCTGTGATGGTCATAGTTCTGGATGCTTTAGTACAGGCCTTAGAAAGTATCAACTTCCTCTTTGGAGAATTTAACTGGGCCAGCACAGTGCTAATGTGGATTTGGTTTTCATGATAAAGCTTCTTAGTGCCTCTAGGTCTCCAACCTGGAGAATATTTAAAAATAAAATTCGAGACCTTAAATTTAATTTAAATCTTACAGAAGAGCAAAGTTAGTTTTGATCTACTGATAGAGTTGGAGATCATCCATCAGATCCTTTTCTGAGTATGAATCCAGATTGCACTGTATCTGATCTGGAATTGGTTAGTTGTAACGAGTCTATCCATGATGCAGGTTAGTCTATTAAGGAATAAAGGAAAGGAAGGTTTCTAACCTAAATCCTACACTAACTGTTCCAACCAGACATTTATTAATGAGAAGTTGATGTGGTAATGAGTTCTAGAAATGCTGAACTTTTCATGCCCAGTTCTAGCATATCAGTATAGTACCATCAAGAAAAACAATAGGGCATTAATAATGATAGTCTCATTATGCTGCAGGGTCAAGTAGAATTTCCTAGGTAAACAAATCTGATAAAGTGTATGTACATGCAACTTTATAACATCAGTCATTAGAATATCATTCAGGAATCCAGGAGTGCTCCCAGCCTGTCAACAAATTTGATGATTTTAGGCATGTATTTTTATCATCAGAGGTTGTGTTATGGTGTTATATTGTGTATATTGCATCTAAATATTGTGTTATATAGATGCTCACCAGTATCAAACTTCTTGTGGGGATTTGGCTTCAGCCAAATGTGCATTCCCACTACCTGATCTCACTTAGCCAGTGGTCTTTTTCAGAAATGGTCATATAGCCTCCAGCTTTGAAATACAGGAGCAGTGTTTTTTTCTATATATGAATGTAACTTGAGCTCAAATCTCCTGAGCAGTTAACTTAGTGCTTCCATGCTCATGTTAAAAAGTATAAAAGAGAAAACTGGACCATGTGTAACTCCTCTGATGGAGAACTCACTTCTTACAGGAAAAGACCTGATCGAAAATGACAGGAAGAATATGAATATTTTTAGGAATTATAACAGATTTCTGCCTATCACCTTTTTCAGTCAAGACTGAAGTATCGAAGGTTCCAAAGGTGTCAAGGGAAATGCATTTATGTATAGAAATTATAAAATCTTCCATCTGTGGCTTCTGTTCCTGATCCTAATCTGAATCCAAATTATGTCAGGCTTGGAACTGAATGTAAATTGGCTATGGCTATGAATAAGTATATCCAGGTTAAGTGTCTTAAGTTCCTTGGATTCTATGTTGCATATTTATTTATTTATTTATTTATTTATTTATTATCTTTAAATGCTGCCTTGGCTGTTTCAATTGAGGGCAGCACCAATTGTTCACAGATGTTTTGTTAAGTGTGTTAACGTTTGGGTGGGATTCATTCTACTAGTCCTTCTGAGTGTTCAAGGTTCCTAACTGTATGGAAGGCTGGGAATGGAGATGGGCTGTGGGCTAATGGGCATAAGCAAAGCCATGTTGTGTGTAAAGGCTTTCTGAATGTGCATATTCTTTCAGTGAATGGTCATAACTAATTGTAGTAGCTCTACTGTGTTCTGCAGAGGGTTGTAGGCAGTCAGTATTGATGAAGCAGTTTAACACCCTAGATAGCTCCTTGGAGACTCATTTGGCAGCTTCAGAAGAGGCTGACAGGAAGGCTATAGGCCAGTAACAAAGAATTAGCATTGTAGCTTTAAAGAGTGTATTACATTTCATCTGATTTCATGTACTCTGGCTGAAGTTGATCCTTAAGCAAAGGACTTTAGAAGAATATTTGATGGGAAAAAAGCTTGTTTGGAAATCAGCATTACATGAAGATAATTATTTATGGCCATGCAGTGAGATCAGTAGGAGCTTTTCATACGTTGCTGGAATCCATTTCCACTTAACCAGAATAATATATCTCACAGAAACTGGAAGGTCTCTTGTTGGTGTTCAAAACACTGAGTATTTTATGATGCCGTCATGCTTGGCATCTAAACTGATGATCAGAGTTGGCCAGCTGTGAAGGCTGACCACAAGCAAAAGATGATAGTTCCATATGCAAGTGAGTTTAGTGTCTGTAACCTTTTGAGTGTCTGTAGCCTTACTGAACTATACTTTGAAATCCCTCAGACTAACAAGACAGGAGTATGTCATCACCACAGTGAAAAAGACATCAGTAGGCTCTTTCATGTTTCATTAATCATAAGCAAGCTGTAAATAGGTGAAGTACCAGTGCTTGTTTTAATAACTGGTCTATCAGAAATTGAACAAAATGCTCCTGCCTAGGACACTTTTCCACAGTATGAAGAGTTTTCTTACTCTGTGACAACCTAGCATGCTTCAGGTGAATGGAAGAGAATAATTCATAACCTGCTTCTTCTGATGAGGTTTAAAGGTGAAGACCCCAGTCACTGCTTCATCACTTCTGAGACCTTAATTTTTATAACAGCTCTTCTTACTTCTATGACCTATAGCTTTACTTTGCATGCAGCTGGTTTAGATGCAAGTTATGGTCTTGTGCAGTGGTCAGATGTTAGATGCCTGTAACCTGGTTTCTTATACGCATTTACTTAACACTAAACTGTGTTAGGTGAGGAATGAAAAGGGCAGTTGGAGATTTTTGACTAGAGAACCTAACACTGAACCTAGATATCATAAGAAAGCCTGGTTTAATGTCTGGTTTTGTACATTTACTGAGCCCGAGGAACTGGTAGAGCTAGAATAGTAGGTTTCTGGAGTACCAGCGGGTGTACTGCAGACATAATAGTATAAAAGCAGTGAAATCAATTACACTGGTTACAACAGGTAACGATAAGCTCTGTAACATGTAGCAGTCAGTACAAACACTAGTGTCTCTGAAATATGCTCTCTTGGTTGTCATGGCATCCTCTTGTTTTGCAAGGGTGGTAGAGAGAAAGGACAACATATTTAGCCCTGTCTGAGATCTCAAAAGTGGCTTTTTAGCCAGTAGTGGATATGAAAGTTGGAAAACCATGGCTAGAATTTAGGTCTCTTTCCCCTGAAAACAGCTATGTAATTTTTCTCTCTTGTTCCAGAAGGAAGGATGTCATTTGTCTTGTAGACCTTTTATTGCTGAATGTGAGGCTTAGAGAAAAGGAATCAGGTCAGGTGTTAGAGGCTACATTAGTTTCTAGGGAAGGCTACCAGAGGAAAATCTGGAGTCTGGGAAAATTGCCATTGGGTATACGTAAACTTAATACTTTTGTTGTTGTTCTTATTGTTTTGTTTCCTTTAATTACTAATAGACTAAGATTTATATCATAGAATCATAGGATGGTTTGGGTTGGAAGGGACCTTAAAGATCTTCCATTCCAACCCCTCTGCCATGGGCATGGACACCTTCTACTAGATCAAGTTGCCCAAGGCCCCATCCAACCTGGCTTTAAACCCCTACAGGAATGGGACTGATATTTGGTATTCTACCTCTATAAGGTCTTCTAATATGCCTAAATATGCCAGGGCTTCTAATATGCCAAAAATTGTTCCCAAGAAAGCAACACCATAGATGTCAAGCATGCTGTAGTAAGAATTATGTGAGTCTGACATCTGTGAGGGTTTGGTGAAAATGTTTATGAGATTTGGATCCTCATTAAGACTTGCAACTAGACACTGAAAGTGAGCACTTTGGTTATAAGACAGTCAAAGGGATTATTCACTACCAAAGTAGGATCTTGTGCGGGCCCAGGAGTTGGACTCAGTGACCCTTGTGGGTCCCTTCCAAATCATCATATCCTATGATTTTATTCTATGATTCTAAAGTATCATGCAGAGGCTTTTTTTGACAGCAAGTCCATCCACTTTTCACAACACAGTAAGTCACATCAGGTGGTTATTCACATGAAAGAGATAGGTGGCAGTGAGAAATCTAACAGTTTCTGTTTTCAGAAAGAACTTTGGAGTAAGGACAGATGCAGAAAGATCATCTTGTCCAGTTCCAAAACACTGTATAGTCAGAGAGTGATTTTTCTCACTAGAAATAAATTCTGAGAAATATGGTGCAGTTTGATGTAATGTACTCCTGAACTCCTTTACTTTCAGAGCATGATTAGGAGAATCAAGGCCCATTTGTCCCTAATTCAGTAGATATGCCAATAATCTAGTCCTACCTGGCACAAATTATGAAGGGAGAGGGGAGTATTTTGTCAAGCCACCCTCAATAACAAAGAGTGAATGTGGCTGTAGGAATAAACGGAGTGTATTTTGTTTTGATGGTATTCTTGAACCCATGGTAAAGTTAGTCAGGTTGCAGGAATCAATGAACTCAGAAGTAGCTGAGCTGGAGGCAAAGTCAGGCAGGGATTTGGGGGTTGACCTGTCCTGTTCCTTTTTTTTTTCCCCCCCAGTAGTGGAATAACAGGAAGTCTTTATAAAGTGAGTTATCTCCTTGGAAACAGCAATCAGCTCTTACACAAATGTAAACTCAGAATAGGTTTTCTACTAATTGAGTGTTAATAAGAGATGCACCATTCTAATAAGCAGGTGAAGACAGAGATACAGTCCTCTCTAATAGATACGTTGTAGTTGTGATAATGAGAAGCTATTAGTATTTTTCTGGATAACAATTAGTCTCTTGATTGGTTTGTAGCCCCCTTGCACCATCAGCACTTTTATATATCAATACAATGTTGATTTAACTTTTAGTGTTCCTACATATCTTTTTCAGCTGCTTAGTTGAAAAATAATTGTATTGACTTAGTAATGCTATGCTTGGCAAACATGCTACATCTATATATTTTATGCTTCTCCCCACTTTATTCCTCCACAGTAATAGGGCTTGAAGGCTGCAGAAGTAACTGTTCAAAAATCAAGAATCATCCAGTCAAATTTAACTTTCGACAGTTAATTCTGTTTATCCGAATACACGATATAGTGAAGTAGAATGCTGAACATACAGCAGATCAGTATCTATAGGAAAAAAAAGAACAGACTTCCACATAGCTTGAAACCAGCCATTGTCTCTTTTGTTTACCAGGGATGCTGCAGGGGTCTTCCCACAGCACAGAGTGGCACCTAGTGGCTAAAAATATGGTAAAAGTAAATGTCTTGCCACGGTTCCTATCTGCTGAGTCACAAATTATCTTTAATTACATGATCACAGTTCTGTGTAGTCCTTAATTAGTCAACTTTTGATCCCTATGTTACACAGCACCCAAAACACAGAGGAGAAAACTGCCCTCTTGTCCACAGCATGCTGTCTGAATTACAGTCAGGGCTCATTGACTGATTATTTTTCTTCAAGCTTCCTAAAAATGCACCCTGTCCTGAAAAGAAACTACATCTTGGACAATATTTTCCAAAATATGAATATCTGAAACACCTACAAAGACTAACTACAAAAATTAGAATATAAATCACTGTTTGATCACAATCACAAACATCATTGTTGTTAATGAAGGCAACAACCCAAAAGCCACACTGCAGAAAACTCAGGAATGGCTTTCCCTTTATGAGTATCTTTGCGGTCTTATTGACTTTGACAGACCTGTGTGATTTTAAATCAGCCTTGAGTTTAGCCCTTGTCTCTTCCATGCACAAAATAAAGCAAGTCTTACAGCATTCAACTATCTTCACTGATATATCTGATATTATAATACACACATTTGGGAAAAGCACATAAAATATATTTTGAGAGTGCAAATCACATTAAATTAATTTGAGACTTAGAAATATGTTTCTCGTCATGTGTGGATTTAGCTGCCCAAGTTTCAGCTACAAGCAATTTGTGATCTTTAGAACTAAAAAGGCTCAGCACCTTGAATTTTATAGCATGGTATATCAAGATACTTACAGACCTTTCCTCCCTGCAGGGTTTGAATATGACTTGAAGAAATAAAGAATAATAGTAATACCCCACTGCATTCTCTCCACAGTCAAGAAAGTCCTAATTCACCAAATGCCACACTCCTGGTTCAGTTCTGCATTATAGAGCAAGACCATTTGCAGAATGGTCAGCACTGGAGGTGGTTGAGCTGGAGCTGTTTGAACTCACCAGCAACACACTTTTTTTTTTTTTTATTAAAAAAACCTTAATCCCTGCCTTGTTAGACAGGAAATTTGTTTGTCATTCTTCACTGCTTTGTTGCCCAATGTGAGCTCAGGCCAGGTGACCAAAAGCAGCAGCACTCGGTTCCAGTACATACCTTCCCACTTTAGAAGAGTAGCCTCACAGGATGAACATTTTTAATAGCACTGACACCTGCTCCGTACAGGTGCCCAGGCAGTAACAGGCTGTGACATTTACAACCTTTAGACAATATTCATACTGCTTCACTGCCATTTCTGCAACCTGGATTACTGAAAGGACACCATCTGCTGTGACAATTGCTTCCCCAGAAAGGCTTCACACAGGTTGGCCATGACCACTTTTTTGTTTTAAAAAGACACTGCAATTCATTATGTTTGCATTTTGCATGGCTTTAAGGGCCCAGTATGAAGAGAGGCAGATGGGAAGAGAGAGACTATTCTGGGCCACCCATTTCAAGTCTGGGAATTCCCATCGACTCATGATCTTCCTTTCCCAGGCACTGGTGCAAAGTCACTAATGATGTTAGTCTGTGTTGCCCAAACTTGCAACAGGCTTCCACAATAAAGTCCCAAATGTGGCTGTGGGTGGCAGACTCCTGACCATCTTCATATAGGTAACTAAGGCAGACAGAATGATTTCTTTTTCTTTTTTTTTTTTCTTTTTCTTTTTACTAGAAGCAGAAAAATGCATACCATTCACCAAACCGAGAGAAACAGAAGTATAAAATCAGATGAAATAACTGTACTCATCATTTCTATTTCAGGTTCTTCTGCTGATTTCACCATTTTATTTGTAACAATTAAGCATATGCTCAAATTTACATTTAATTTTAAATCGAGGAGCTGTAAAGGCTCTGCACTGTAAGGATATTAGACAACAGGTGGATCTACTTAGTAATTTATACTGTGCTGTAGAAATATAGACTACATTATGCAGCCAAGATTTAGACATATGTAGTTCTTTTCTCTGCTTCATTGCTGCCTGTAGCAAAGATGAAATTTGCAGCAAAACTTGAATGTTGGGTTTGTTGGGTTATAAATTCATTTGAGCAGGAGAAACTTCTGCTTTTTGGAAAATGTTTGGAGCTCTTGAGCTGCTCCAGAGCTCCAGAGAATTAAATAGAGAAGATTCCAGATCCACCATAGGAATAGTGTGGAGACTCAATGTCCTGCAAGTAAAAATCCACATCTATACAAGATAAAGCATAAATGGCCTTTGTTATTTGTGCTAGCTTTTGTCTTCCATAATCTGTATGATACCAGTGGAGCAATTCTTTCTTTTATCCTTTTCAAAGTGGATCCCCTAGACAAGCTCTGCTAAGATGTACATGTCCCAGCTATGCTGCTCAGTTCTGTTATCTTAATTTTCAAAAAGCTAAAATGTTTGAGCAATTAAAATATGAGTAAACTGACCTGCAGATTATTTTTTAATATGAAATCTCCAAGTCCACTGGTATTTTTCTGTTCTCCTCTTTAAATGTGGTTCTGATGTATGAATACTTTGTTATGCCAAAACATTTAAATTAATTACTATGTTCAGATTCAACACATCTTCTGCACAAAACAAAACAAGAACATTTTGGCAATTTCCATTAAAATTCTAGGGTTGATTTTCTCCTTCTTAAACCAATTTATTTCATTGATTTACATGGGGTACTCCTGATCTGCCTCAGTGTAGTCAGATTGTACCTCAGTAGTCTGTAATTCCTCCTACATACATAGACCTCTTTGGTGTCATTTCAACCAATCCCTGTCCGTTGGGTGTAGTTTCAAGTGTGCTTTCCACAAGTCTAGTATGTCTTCTGAGAGGCTGGTATAAAATGGACAAACATGTTATTCCATCTGGACCATTTTAAAATTTTATTTTATTTTATTTTATTTTATTTTATTTTATTTTATTTTATTATTTATCAGTGTAAATGTTCCCTCTGGAAAGCCCATCTCACTTAGAAGGTACTAGGACAACATGTAATTGCATTGATATGAGTCACTGATGGAAAGAGGAGGGAGGTTTTGTGGGTAGTTTATTCTGAAGTAGCTCACTTCTACATAGTGACTTTCATAACCTCCTTTTTTGTTGTTCAGAAAGACCAAAAACTAGGAAAAGGGTGAATTGCTTCCTATAAAAATATGTTCAGTAATGGTTATGGGTTGCTACTAAGTGGTGCTTGAAACACATTAGCCTGCCTGATGTTGTTAATCTCTTTCCAGATCTGTGGAAGTTTTGAGACTGACTTCCTGTGCCTGCTCCCACTTGTGCATGGTACCTCTCTGAGCTGATGAGTGAATTTCCTTTTTTTTTTTTTTTTTTTTTTTTCCATCCTTACAGCAGTCAGCAGAGGGATATGTTGTACCTCATTAGACAGACTAAGGAAAATGTCATGTTACAGGGCTGAGCCAAAAACTCAGTGCAGACAGAAAACACTGGGAAGATCAAGTCACAGAAAGATTAAGTCAAAAGACAGATAGTATGAAGTTACAGCTTGGGCTGTCCGGTTATGGACTGGTCACTGAAATGGATGAAAGCGGAAGCGTAACTGTTGGTCTTTGCTTCAGATGGTTGTAAGACATCAGATCTAATCTAAGCCCCAAGTACACCAGCAAGTCACCTTACCCCTCAAATATGTGGACAATGCATACGGGGATCTGAGTTACTAGCTATTTGTTCATGAAGATTCACACGTCTTTAAGAAGTTCTATCTCGAGGCCTAAGTCGCCAGGTCCTGAGCCCTTTTGCAACAGATTAAAAGTTTGTGACCTTTCAGTGAAAAACCGTTTTCAGAAAGCCTCTCTATGGGCTTTTCCATAGGTATTGTTGAATTCCTGGTGTGTTTTGAAAAGCATACTGCGCATAGGATATTCTCAGAGCAATCAGTTGCTTTAATGGAGGATATTCCAGGTGTCCAGGACAGCAATTTCTCTTCATGAAAAGATCAGCTACACAGTAGGTGTGGCACAAGATAATCAGACATGAACAGCACGTGCTGAGAGTCTGCTCAGACTTTCTGCTCCATGGGAGCTGTATATCTATTCTTCTATTTCCAATTTTTCCTCCTAGACCTGTTGAGGTTCTGAAGCCTGAAGATAGCTGAAAACATCTTTGCTTCTTCTTGCCCTCAAGGAAACCATCCTGTAGGTAACTGGAAAGAAAAGGCTCACTCTGTGTTGGAGTGTTTTGTCCACTCCCACATCCCTTTTACATTAATGCAGGGATGGCTGCATTTTGGAGCCCTTTAACGTGCCAAAACCCATGTTCTGACTCCAATACTCAAGCCAAATACTCTGTTACCACAGAGTTCAATATAGGTACTGAAGATCATACCACCAGTGTCAGGATATCTAAATGTGTTTCCTGGTGTTTAAGCAATGAATTGCTTTGAAAAAAAAAATGATATTATGTCCTCTTACTCCCTCTGGTGAGCAAGTATTGATACAGATCAATGAGATTATTGTTGAAAAAATGCTCCCTGAAAGCAACCAGGGGCTTTCAGTCAGGTGCTAAATGTTCAGAATTTAGTTTTGAAAGAAAAGCATCAGGAAAACATCTACGGCATAAAAACAGAACAAAGTTTGTAACGAACAGCGAAACTACACACCAGATCTAATCACAGTAATTAGACAGGAGTAAGGAAGACTGATTCTGAATAAGTATTTTAGTCTAAATGCAAAGATATCTCCTTGCAGCATCTTGTTGAAGAGGTATCTATGCAATGTAAGGAAAATGGGAAACTCTTGCAAAACTTTATGAGCTTCCAAGATCATTAAAAGGAAGTGGCAGAAACTGAAACTGAAACATGAAAAACAGACTTCAGACAACTTGACTCAAGTTCTTCCACTCGTAAACTAAAATAAAATGTCAACAAATATGGAGGTTGTAAAAACATCCCTGATCTGTTGAGCTTGGAAAGGTCTGTTCAATTAAAATGATTTCACTGACTACAGCCCTGTTTTCTCTTCCTTCTTCACTCAGCATTCAAGCTGTAGTCAGTGCATTTTGAAAGGCTGGGTGAGGATGTCAAACTATGCTGGGGAGGATGAGCTCTAAGCCAACTGCTGAATCACAGTTATCACTGTGCTTCTGGTTCCCAAGCCCTGCACCCTTCCCAAGTTGCTGATATGTTACAAAGATGAAATGAGGCTAGCTACTGCAGCTAATATAAGAACAATACTGATTGGGGAATACTAACAAAATCTAAAGTACTTGCTAGCTGCTGTGAATGAAATAGTATTTCTTTTGGGATGGAACCATACAACTGGCAAAGCAGGTAGCTCCCAATTCAGATGCATTTTGACTGCATAAGCAAAATGAAGCTCCAAGAAAGCTACTGACTTGTGACTGCAGTTGGGGACTAGATGTAAAGCAGGACCCTCAGCAGAGAGATTCCAGCAAATACAGGAATATGATGCAAGGAAAAGAGGAGAGCCTTATTCAGCTTTTATCCTTCCCAAGCTTCAGGGCTTTTGAGTGTTCTGGCCTCAGGTCTTGCTGCATATGTAAAGCTCACTTGCTTGATAACTATGCTACTGGTCCATGAGTATTTGCTCTCCAGTGTATTCCTCTCCCATAGCCTAAATCGGGATCTTCAGTACTTAATCTCAAACATCCAATTTTGAGGATACTTGAATATGTTCTTTTTTTTTTTTTTTTTTTTTTTTTTTTTTTCATGCAGGCTGGTCCATTTGCTATTTTGGTTACACTCCCTGACACTATTTATTTCATTCTGAGGAGGATTTTAATACATGGACAGATGCAGACAAATCTCTGACTTGAATATTTCTTCTCTGGCTATGACTCTCAGGTGAATCCTGGCTGTGGCATAAAATCACAGATGTGAATAGTAGCTATTTTATTTTCATCCTCTGAAAAAAGTGATGTAAGTGAAATCTGCATTATGTATGCCTGTTAAATGGAAAGGTGGGAATGCTTGAATAAATCCTAAGGTGAATTAAAAACTCATGTCAAATTCCAAAAGAAAAAATAAATAAATTGCAATTATTATCACTTGCACAAAGCCATAAGAATAATTTTTGATATTCATCTTCACCTAGTTGTTCCTAACTTTTAGATATCTCTCTTTTAATAGGTATATGAAGCAGTCACTAAAGAAAAACATATAGAAGGTAACTATAAAGTTTATTTTGTGTTGAACCTTTTCAAACAACTAGCTTATGCTGTAGTTGCAGAAACAGACAATAACTTTTTATTAGTAATTATTTAGTATGATGTTCTGCATTATTTTAAAACAGCAGGAAGCTTCTTTGAGAAACTTGTTTGGAAAATGAAACACAGTAAAGAAACATTGTTCATCAGTTTCTTTTCTCATTGCTCATCAAAGACAAACATTTTTGTGTTAAAAAAAAATCATTGCTTTCTAGTCACTCAGGCAAGGATGTTCTTTTTTCTAAGCTTTTTTTTTTTTCTTTTTCTTTTTCCGATTAATTTTATAGTAATAGCCGTGGATAACAATTACCTACTGAGATGGGCAGAAAAGAGGTTTCTTGAAATATCATCTATATAAAAATAATATTTGACCACAATTTTTTTTTTTTTTTTAAATAGGCCTGATAACTTCATACTAGAGAAATAAATCAATTGTAATCTCACCACTTCTATTGCTGAGGCAGCTTCCACATCATTAGAGAAAGGAAAAAAAAATCTTCCCTCTCCCCTTCCAATATATTCATAAGCTTTGTGTCATTTAAGTGGAAATAATGTTTGTACTATGCATGACCCTAGCATCATGATCATAGAAAAGGACTTTGTAATAATAGATGCCAGATTAAAACAACAACAGCAGCAACAATAACAAAAGTCTGGCTCATACAACAGAATTTTTGTTTTACAGAGAGACCTTGAGAATCTGCCTATTACTCAGTTGTATAACATTTTTCTAACTATTTACTTATTGCTGAATGTATTATTTTACACAGAATGCACATACCACTTTCTAATGCCCAATGCAGCCACCATTAAATCCAGCTGAGTTTTATCAACAGTAACATTTAAACCAGCTGAGTGAATTGTTTTGAGTTTCCTATTGGTGTTATATTGATGCTATGAAATGTTATACTGGAAAAATACATACAGAAAAGGGCTAAAAATATTCCTATTATGACTTGCAAGATGACTAGCACAAAAGTATATGCTAGTTTTGCAGAGTTGGAAGATAAATTTTGATTCCAAAGAGAACCCATTGCATTTGTAAAGAATGATGGACCTTGTAGAGTGAAACAGCAAAAACGAGTTTACTGAAATGTGGAAATGCAATGATTCATTAAAAAAAAAAAGCAACATTTCAAATACTTAAAACGTATGAACTGCTAGAAATGAGAGCATCTACATGGTTTGTCCTTACTGCTGTTCTGTAAGGTTGCCAAAAGTAACCCTACATTGAACATGTGAACTGAAGCTATTAATCCTGTCCTAACAAAAATTATAACTGGCCTGTTTTATTCTCTGAAATGGGGTAAAGGGTAAAAGGTGAAAATGAGAAAACATGGCTTCTGTGCATTCATTAGCGTACTGCTAATTGAGAATTTCCACCCTGCAAGCAGTCATGCAACCTGCTAGACCCAATTCCCCAAATACTAATTAAATCAACCACAAGCAACATGATCTTCTAAATCAAGTGAGTATAATAGAGATGTAAAAATAAATATACATAGTTAGCCAAAGTAGCAACTGGAATGGATTTTTGAACTATGTTCAGAACATTTCCCATGTGCTGGGACAAAAATCCAGTCTGTGCTGCAGAGAACCACTCAGTACTTCTGTCCACCTGGTTCCACTGCTGTGGGAAAGTGGAAGGTGAACAAGATGGCTGCACTGTTGCTTAGTTCCTTTGGTACCAGAAGCCTGATAGCATCATTTTTTTGAGATAGCCAGCTTTTCCATGAAAGATGTTAAAGGGCCCTTCCAAGGTGTCTTTGACACATGGCCTTATGTCGCCCCACATGCTCCATGTACCACCTTTTTTTTTCCAGCCACAATTGCTGTTGAGGCACATGAATCACCCTTTGTGCATGAGTTTGCCCTGCTGATCTTTCACATCATGACTAGTTTCTAAAGAAGACAGCAAATGAACCATCTCCACTGAGTGAAGGGATGACTGTGGATGTTAAAATAAAGGTTGAGTTTCTTTCCATAATTGTGACATGTTCCATGTTTTTTTCTGGCATTTTCTGAAGCAAAGAAGCACAGAACAGTAGAAGAAACTCGACTGTGTACAACTTGCCATTTCATATTTGCTTATTCTTAGTAGATATGGTCATTAAAGACCTAACTATATGTTTATAACATCTTCATCTATGAAAGAAAAAAATACACACATAATTGATAAGTGTGGGATTCCTTCCCCGTGCCTCTGATTTTATTTGATCTTCTTGGCTCTGGATAACTGAGCTATGAGTTAGTCACTACACATGACAAAAGGTAAGTTTCCCTACAACATATTAAGGTGGATTTCACTCAAGATACTTCTGCTTTACCATTTAAAAAGATGTTTCTTCTCTACAAAAAGTGACGTTGAACCTGAGTGAAACTGGTGGGTTTTAGGCTTCTTCTTTGCTCCTAGTGGTTGTGAAAAGCAAAACAAAACAACAACAAAAAAACATTTTAAGGGTAAAAATGGTGTGTGCACTGTCTTACTGGTGATCACTGGAAAGCTATTTCTCTACCAAGATGAGTTAACTTACTGTTTTTACTGGCTTGAAATGGTGGAAGAAAAATGTTAAATAAAGACTTGCCTGATTGTTCTCATAAATGTTTGGTTTCTCTGTGGTGCAATGTAGGGAACATATTATAAATATGAAATACTGAATATACACTTAACATGATAAAATGACAATTTGATCATAATTAAACACAAATGACTAACATCCATGCATTGGAAACAATCCCCATTGATTTTCAGACTATGCCTGTTTCTATGAGATTGAAAGAAAGCTCTTAATCACACCACTTGAAAAGATACTTTTAGGATTATGTTTCAATTCTTCATAACAATTCTATAGCTTTTAGTACAGCCTCGTTGGTCCAGTGAGTGCAGTCATCATGTATATGATCTCAGAAACCAGGGGAAATAATCTGTCAACGGTGTTATTCCTTTTCTTTTCTAAATCCTACTAAATGGGAAATAGGCATTTGGTTAATATGGAATAATATTTGTTTTTTACTTCATCATTAAGGGACTAGTCCAGCTTCCAGAAGTTTAACTGGGAGTTGGCTTAAGTCCTAGAAAAGGGTTAAGATGTCATCTGGTATACCAAGGATCAAGAATTCAAAAGAGAAAAAGGAAGACACGTGACTAAATGGCTTATGCAATAACCATCAAAGGGGGACTTTAAGTATATGAACATCAGCAGAACATAAGGATGCTAATTATGCTTCGACACTGGTGGACACAGAAAAGAGGAAGGAATACATAAGCAAGAAATAAAGGCAATTTTATGTTCACTCTAATGTCTGTCCTCTGTAATCTTCATGTAATGTTTTTTTAAAAAGCCTTAAACTTAAAAACTAACAATACCCCTCTAAAAAACTGCAGACAGCATCCAAAACAGGTAGATTTGCTTTAAGCTACAGGAGATTATATCTTGAAGAAATATAAAAAATAGAGGGCACTTGAAGAAATGTGCTGGGGTGAGTTCACTAGTCATCAGAGTTTGAGGAGAAGTCAAGAAACTGAAGCTGTTTTTAAGTTCACCATGGAAATAACAATCTTCCATCTCAAAAAGATTTATTTTGTGCTTAAGCAACCTAGATTGAGAAAATGGAGGCAAATTGTTATTAAAACAATAAGAAATAGCTACATCTTATTAAGACTTAACTAATAACTGCAATCATATTTTAGTCTCTAGGACTCAGAGAGAAGATGACTTTGGGAAAACTGACTCCAGAGACTCTAGAAGACTTTTAATTTACATTAGCAATGAGAAGGAAAACATGCCTTACCCTACACAATGAAGTATATAGCAGGGACATTTTAGTTTTCAGAAGCTGCATGGCTCTTCAAAACAGATAGCATTTTGATAAGTATTTTATGCTGTAGCACAGTGAGATTTTCATTTGTACAAGTAAGAGGAAGGTAGAACAGCAAATGATTTCATAACCACCTTCTACAACCTATTATACTGCTGTGGCTCTGGAGAGATGAGCAAGACCCTAGAGAAGGTAACCTCATTAGCTGATTGTCACTCAATCCTACATCAGATTCTAAAATGCTATCAGCTTCAGATTACAGATAGCCAAGCACACAGCCCTCCACAGTTGATGTATAAAGACACTACATTTTTTTCTTCTTGAGAACAAGGAGGAATTCACTATAGAAACCAGCCTCCCTAGATGATGTAATTCAGAAGTTTCTAAGCAAAAGCACGCTGCAGCAAGCCCAATACTAAGAATCAACATGCAAGAACTGACCAGAAAGAACAGAGTTCATAATAGAGCATATAATGTTGGTATTAGTGTGTGGCCAAAGAGCACTGACAGCCTCAGAAGTCCTGCCGCACTGCATCCAGATGATTGTGGGGAGGACAAGAGGTAGAGGGAAGAAAAACAGTAATTTGTCTTCCTTCCCCCTCCCCCCCAGCAATCATTCTTGCAGAAAAATGAATGTAAACTGTATTATATAATTGAATTGCAGCTGAAATCCTTTCCCAATTAGATAGAGAAGTTCAGACAACCTTCATCTCCCAAAGGGCCAAACATTCCTTATTTAAATCTTTGTGAATATGTTCTGCATATGCCTCTGCCCCCATTTTTGATTTGTTTCTCTGTTTGTCTGCATGTATCTATTTTTACAAGAAAGAATGTGGGTGGTTGAATAGGAGCAAATGTTTATTTGTTACTCTTTAGTGTTTTCCACCTACAGCCCATCTTTCACGTCCTTCAGAATAGAAGGTTGCATATTTATGTGTAGTGCTTAATGAGCAAATACATCCTTGCATATGATATGCTCTGCTTCCTGTCATGTACTCGTTATTCTGTTTGAGTTTACCAGTGTTCTCTGGTTTATAGAATCATGATTAATTTATTCTCAATCTACAAGAAAGTCCTGTTAATTCCAAGAAGTGGGGAAGATGAATTACCAGACACTACTTTATTTGACCTGCTTATCTATTGGAATGATTTGCAATTATCATTTCATGTTTTTTCCTGAGCACAACAGGAATAAACCACTGACGAATGAAGTTAGTGAGAGACAGGGGCAGCCTTGCAGGTTTTGGGATCTCAGAAAAGGATGGAGACCCAGCCAGCAAGAAATGGTGTCAGGAGGGAAGCTGTGCTTCAAGGGCACTGCTGCTACTCTGACAAGGTTTCTGTGATCCCACCAAAACTGTCAAGGACACAGGGCAAGGTCCAGATCCTGCAGTCTCCAGCTGCCATGAGCTGCTCATGGCTATAGGCAGCCCTGCATGAGAATATGCCAGAAAGTAGATGCCCAGCATAAAACGAATGGAAACCTCAGCTGTGTTCAGGGTTTGCTCTTTCTCATCTACTTGAAAACTGAAAGAAGCTTTCACGCCGCATGAATTTTGACTACTGTGTGCTTACTCTCAATGTACTAGTCAACCGTGATGTATGTTGGATGGAATTTCAGACACTGTGTGGCTTCTGGTCAAAGGATGAGGCAAAGTTGAAACCCCAGCAAAATATATCTGTGACTCTGTGTTTCGTGACATTAGGTGCTTTTGTAATTCTGTGCAGCAGTTTTTCCAAAAATGATTTGTTGGGTTCCGATGTAAATGTTAAAACAACCATGAATCAATCATTTATATAATAGAAAAACAAAAAGTGCACTGAGTGGGCATTTGGGATGCCTGTGATCTCTTCCCAGATCTGTTCATTCTCACCTCCAATCTTTTATCTGTATAGCCTTCAATCTCATGCTGCATATTTATGCAATACCTAGAAAAGGCAGTTCAAGTTTTTGATGGGGCCTTTAGGTGCCGTTGCAAGAAAATTTGCTAAATGATATGAGTATTCACTGCAGATGAGCACAGATTTAAAAACAGTTATGACAAAAGGTAGGGTAGGAAGCAAGTGTGAAGACCTTATGTGTCCAGTATAAGCCTGCATGTGGGTGGATAGAAAACATACTCTGCTTTTGTGCTGCCAAAACCAGTGCTGTCATCTGACTGGAAAAATGGCACTGTAATTGGCCTAACTGGCCACTAAATGTTTAGCTGTCTTATGCAAAGAGGAAGAATTGTGTGACATATGCTTAGAAGAACATGTTTCCTATGGGAAATTTCAGCCTCAGTAAAAATTTTGAGGTCACATAATGTTATAGCTGCATTAAGAATTCATAGATGGATAGAAGAAAATAGCTGTCTTGCCTGGATTTGTAATGTCTTAAAAAACATGGAATATTTAATTCATTCATCTCTATGAAAATAAAAATAAGTCTGTCTCTTTTTTACTGTGAAGATAAATTGACAGTGTCTTTAAACTACTACCTGTCAGAACAAGGGAATACTAAAAACAGATATAAAACTTTAAATACTCAGAAAAGCATTTAACAATCACACTCATCTGCTTGAGGCAGGTGTAGCTAATAAGGAGGAGAGTAAGGAACAGCTGTATGTTGGATAAAGGCTCATCGGCCATACAAGGATAAATAGCTAACAGCTGGTTTCCCACAAGGGGTATCCTTGCTATAATGCCCCTGTTTCTGCTCCCTTGCTTAGATGAATCTTCCTTAGGCCAAAGGGGAAGACATGTTTATACATCACAGAGACAGATGCTATCATCCTTGAAGATAATAATTTGTCCTGGCTATAGAAAATTAGCTCTCATTGGTCACTGTGGGAATGGACACAGATGTTTTGTATTATGGTGTTCAAAGTCACACTAGTTACTAGGGTCATAAAGTGGCATGGTTTTTCTGAACCCATGAAAAATGGTAAATAGAGAACATGCTTCTTTGTGTACTTTTTTTTTTTTTAATTTTAATTTATAAAGATTTGCAGGATAACTTTTAAAAAAGAGTGTAAGCAAGATAGAGAGCCTCACTGGATGCTTTACTGTCCCTTCTAATTTTGCAGCTGATATGCTGACTGTACTGGGAAGAATGCAATATTAATCACAGTAGAGCTGCAATTACAAATATATTTCAGCTAAGCACAAAGGATAATCTCTCACACTTAAGGCACTGGTGGGGTGGGTTACCAGCAAAGTGGATGACCAACTCTGTGTAAGCCTGATTTTCTGCCGTTTTTTTTAAAATTTAATTTAATTTTATTTTTAACCTGCAAGGTGGTGATGCACAGGTACCCCATGGTGGTGCATAACCCAGAGCAACTGAGTTTGGTACAATTTTGCAGATTGTGTTGAAAGTAGTGAGTCCTCAAGCCTGCATGTAAAATCATTTCCTTTTGGAGAAAATAGTATGGATATGGAAATGTAGCAGAGTTTGCAAGGCAAGATATTGAAATACTGAAACTGCTGTGGAAAAACTGGCAGATTGGCAGATCCAACTCGAATTTTGGCTTGTTTTAGTCTTTTTTTTTTTTTTTTTGGCCATGCATATATGTATTTATATATATATATATTTATATATTTTTAAATATATGTATGCATATATTTTTTTTGGTCATACATATATATTTTTTTTATTAATACACGAAAGACTCTTTTTCTGCCTCTGCAAATTACCAGTAAAAGATTGAACTTCTTGGTGCATTATTAGCACATTATAGAGATTTAAAAACTGTTTCTGGGACCAATGCTTGTCTACAAACAACAAATGCCCCTCTGCAAAGCAGAGGTGTTTACCCGTATTTTCAGAGTCAGATCTCTACTGCTACTTCAGTTTAAATTTTTTTTTTCCTTTTCTTTTTGCTTTTCTTTTCAGCATAGAAACAGCAGGTGTCTTATGATCCTAGGACTGTTTGACATGTACGGATTCTTGAGACCATTTTGGATTCTTAATTTTGCAGTTATTTCTATAGTTTTAAAAATCTCTTTAATCTATCTATCTATATATTATGTTATGCAGTATCACTTTTTGTGTTTGTTTTAAGCCCCTATCCCAACGAATTTTAAGTGAGTGGAATATTCCTTCCTTTTTTTTTTTTTTTTTTTTTTTTTAACTGAAAACTGGGAAATTGGATGTAAATTGTAATTATTAAATAGTAGATAAGAGCAACTTTAATAGAGCATAAGTTTCACCAACAGGATTTTTCATGAGAGAGAAACTTGTGAAAGAATCTGAGAGACTTTCCAGTAAATCCTTCATATGCCATTATTTTTCAGGAGCCCTGTTACAGACAAAATATATGCCTCCTCCTAGACTATCACTGGACACCTGCCAGGAGGAATCAGTAATTTTTATTTAAACAGTGTGGGATAAAGGGAAATTTTCATTTTATTGCATCCATCAATCTGAAGTCTTTCAAACTCTTCCGCTTTTATGTGCAATTCATATCTTTTTCTGCTGTTTCTCAGATTTCACATAAATTCATTTAAGCCTAAATTGTACACTGAATTATAACTGTGAATTTTAATCTCTTAACTTAAATGGTAATTTATCTTTAATGTTATTTTTTAAACTTATTAATTAGTCTGTAACATTACAAGCTGAATTTAATAGAAATGTAAGCTGGGAGCTTTGAGTCCCAAATGATAGAATTCTATTGCATACTCTGCTTATTTTACATCCTGATCCTTCATGTTCTTGAATATTCAGAGGTCAATGGGAGCAGAGAGCATAATTTGATATTAATTTGACTTGACAGAGATTCTGTGCAATGTGGTTGCTGCTGAGTCAAGCTATAACCTACACAACAAAAATAATTTAAAGTAAAATGTCTTTGAAATCAATCATTTTATTTGAAAAGTAAATTTTTAGCATTTCCAGGATACAAAAGATTTTTATTTTATTTTATTTTCTGTGGGGAATCTAATAAATATGGACTTGCTTTTCTCATGATATTTTTCTCATTGAAATGTTGAAAGAACTTTGGAAAACTGTTTTAGCAAAGGTTGAAGCACAGACTGGAGATTTTCAACTGTATTGTAGGGTTTTCTTTGTAGACCAAAGCCTCCAGAGTAACTGGGATGTTAAATAGGACTTTTGTGAATCTATACTAAAACTTTTCTCAGGAAATCAAAAAAAAAAAAAAAAAAAAGAACAACTAAATCTTTTTATTAAAGTTTGAGTTGTATTTGTTTGAGTTAATTAAATCCTATCACATTTGTATGCACTTTCTAATTAACAATTAGCCATGTTTTCTTTGTAATAAATGAGAAATCTTTCAGGAACATGAGAATGGATAAAAGCGTGCAGCAGCTTAATGAATCTGTATTTAATCTTTGGAGAGCTAAGTTAAATTTAGCAACAGAGACAAGCAAAAACTACACTTGTTTAGGGTGTGATACGTAATCTCTTTATGAAATAAAATATCTGCAATAACAAAAAGTTCCAAAAATAGTATTGTTCACTCCATACCCTGAATAATCCACACTCTAAGCAAAAATCTAGAGAGTAAATATGATTTAAACAATGGACTGGTAATGTATAGGCTAAGAATATTTAGAAAAAGTACTACATTTAGCAAGATAGTTTAACGTACATTTAGCAAGATATTTTAATGTACAAGAAACTTAGGCTGTTGATAACACCCAGATTTGCCCTATGTTTTTAGAAAGTTTTTCCTTCAAGAGATTCATCTTCAGTACGTTGGAAAAAAAGATGCATTGCTTCCTCTGTTCTCCTAGGCCTAGTGTAAAATTTTACACTTTAATAAGCTAGCGAGTAAAGGCAAATTCCAGATCTCTGCAAAGTCTTCATCCTAACCAGCTAGTTCATGTTAAAACTAGAGTCTGATTTCTCTACAGCAGATTCAGCTATATGCGAGTTGGTGTTTTGTCTAACCTCTGTTAGAAACACCCTTTTTCTTCTTGTACAGTCAGAAGACCTTAATGATGACAGCAATACTTCCACATATGGATTTTCATTATGAAACTCTGCCTTGCTTGTGTCTGAAGCAAGGTCTCCTACCAGGTAAGTAAGTGACACAAACCCTGCACGTCAGTCAGGCTCCCCTTCCAGCCATGCCTACAGGAGTTATTTCATTTTCATCCAAATCACAAAATCTTTGGGCTGAAGAGAGACCAACTCCATAGCTCAGGAGATAATAGCTTCTCCTAGAATGTGTAAAATGATGTGTTAAATAGCTAGACTATTTATGGGTTGAAGAGTCTGTCTCAGGTTTTAATGACATTTTAAAAGACTTTGTATTTGCAGAATGAAGGGAGATTCTTCTAATCCTACAAATATTCTTGGATGGGAGAAAAATTTCCTCCTCCCTTATTGATCTTAAACTTTTATCATATTTTCTTTGTGCATGCTCCCTTGGTGTATGTTTACTAAGATGTTTCTGGACTAATGATGTTTTCTCTGTACAGGCCCTATCCTACCACCCAAAGTCTGAACAACAACTCATATGTGACAAATGTACATAACTGAGCACTTTAAGAAAAGATCACCAGCTTTGTGGTTTAACTATGAACATACCCAGATGGTGTCTGACGCCCCTCGGATCACCAGAAGCGTATGTTGATTTCCAGAACCAATTCCTGTGAAAGGAGCTCAGCGCCTGGCAGGATGGTAATCGATACAGCCAACATGAAGCTTTGGAGGTGCACAGGCCAATTGCTGGCTTTGTGTACCAGCATTAATGATATCCTTGGAGATGGTGCATTTGAATACGTAGTGCCAGAGGCACTGTGGAGTGGCTGGCATTGAGTACTTGGTGCCAAACAGTGAATCGTCCTTGAGTCCCATTGACATCGATGGAAATTAAGAATCCTCAACATCTGGCAGGATTTAACTCAAAATGAAACTCATTCTGGTGTATTTCTTCTGTGAATTTAAATTAGTCATATACACATGGACGGCACAGTACTTTCATTTAAAACATTGGGAGCAAGGAAATAAGAAGCTACGGGATGAAGTCTATTTTTATCACCAGTGAGAAAAACAAATGAGAAGTAATTTTTTGGGGGTGGGGTTGGGTGTCTTTACCTATTGGGTGTCAATTTACTTTTCCTTCCAACCTTTCCTTCCAAATACTACACCTGATGCTGCAGATACCCATTTTTTGTGTATTCAACGAGATGGACAAAGCTTTCCAATTCTGAAACCAGTGGCTTCTTCATAAGACACAATCTCTGGAAAATGTCAATGTTAATGTAAAAAATCTTGTTGATTGATATTCATCATACCCTTAGGCTTCAGTTCTACCGAGTTAGGCAAGATGCATACTTCTAATAGAAATGAGAGATGTTTTTTGATTGTAAAAGTCAGAAGACAGCCACAAAAAAAGTATACTAGCAGTGAAGAGGAGAGGAAACCTAATGGTAAGCAGTTTAAAATATTAGAATTAAGGTTGTCCAGGGCAGCCATTTTATACACAAGATTATTCCTCAGTACTAACTTCTTTGAATCATAGAATGGTTTGGTTTGGGTTGGAATGGACCTTAAAGATCATCCAGTTCCAAGCCCCTGCCAAAGACAGGGACACCTCCCACTAGATCAGGGATCAGGTTGCCCAAAGCCCCATCCAACCTGGTCTCGAACACTTCCAGGGATGGTGAATCTACAGCTTCTCTGGGCAACCTGTAACAGTGCCTCACTACTGCATAGTAAATACTTTCTTCCTAGTATCTAATCTAAATCTATCTCTTTTTAGTTTAAAAATATTACCCTTTGAACTCCCTGGCAAATAGTCCTTCCACAGCTTTCTTGTGGGCCCCCTTTCAGTACTGGAATGCTTCTATAAGGTCTCCCCAGAACCTTCTCTTTTCCAGGTTGAACAACCCCAGCTCCTCCAGCCTGCGTTCATAGCCTTCATCGTAATGGTGCTCCAGCCCTCTGATCATTGTGGCCCTCCTCTGGACTTGCTCTAATAGGCTGAAATCCTTCTTGTGCTGAGGACCCTAGAACTGAATGCGGACTCAAGGTGGAGTCTCACAAGAGTGGAGTGTGTGTGTGGGGGGGGGTTGGGGGGGGGGGGGGAGGAGAATCACCTCCCTCATCCTGCTGGCCATGCTGCTTTTGATGCAGCCAGGATACAGCTCTCTTTCTGGGTGTGAGCGCGTGTTGTCAGCTCATGTTGATCTGTTCATCCCCAAGTCCTTCTCTGCAGGGTTGCTCTTTATCCACTCATTGCCCTGATTACATTCATGTTTGGGATTGCCCTAGCCCAAGTTCTTGACCTTGTACTTGTTTTGTTGAACCTCATGAATTTTGCACAGGCCCACCTCTCAGGCGTGTCAAGGTCCCTCTGGATGGCATCCCTTCCTCCAGTGTGTTGACTGCACAACTCAGCTTGGTGTCATTGGTAAACTGGCTGAAGGTGCACTCAATCTCACTGTCCTTGTCACCAACAAAGATATTAAACAGTCCCAGTCCTAATACTGACCCCTGAGGGGCACCACTCATTACTCGTCTCCACCTGGACATTGAGTCATTGACCACAACCCTTTGAATGTGACCATCCAGCCAATTCCTTACCCACTGAGTGGTCCATCCGTCAAATCCATCTCTCTCCAATTCAGAGACAAGGATGTCTTGCAGGACAGTGTCAAATGCTTTGCACAAGTCCAGGTAGATAAAGTCAGTTGCTCATATTTCTTGTTGTATTATACTTCTGCTCATATTTAGGAAAAATACCACCAAGTAAAGGGAAAACAGGTGGACAGTTGTGATGACTACTCTTAACTGGCTAAGGACTCTGAATGTGCAAGCATTCTATTCATCTGGCTTTTATTATCACTCTCATGAGAAAGCTTTCTTCTTATCCATCTGTTACAATCTAAAAAGGCAAATGTACATTTTTTGGGTACAAATTTCTGACTTGAATAATTATCGGAAATAATAATAAAAAAGGTAATTCTAGACACTTAATCTTATGCAAATTTTAAAATATGAGTTCCCAAGTTTTATAAATGTGCTAAATAATAACATCCCCATTAATGACATATATTGCTATGAAGGGGATGTAGATAGCCATATATTTTGTTGAGGGAGCTATGGAAACTAAAAATTGAACTTTACGTCAGCTTTTACTTCGTGGACATGAAGATTGTCTAGGGCTACATGGTAAAATAAGACGTTTTTCACATGAAGGTTTCTTGTGTAAGCCGGTTCTTCCCACAAACAAATTTGAGAGAGAATGATATGGAGATAACCAAGTCGTCCCTTCTTCCTCTGGTGATGGTATCTTCTCGGTGCCCTCCAAAAGGACAAGTTCAGACAACTTTCCTCACTAGATCAACTGTACAAGGAACAGTGACAGCCAGGGATTTGTCCCTTCCCCTCTTGTTACTAATAACGGTGAAAAGCATCTATATTACTTACTATTTTTTACTTCCTTCCTTATTACTACTATTATTCTGCTATTCCCAGACTGAAGATCCCAATCAACTCATGTAGGGTCATAAGAAAAGTTCCATGTTTGCTTTAATTGTCTTGTTATAAAGCACTTGAAGAAAGACACACAGTAGACATAAAAACAATATGAAAAAAGTAGTAGGTAGGATTTAGAACCCTGCAACCTTTTCAATGTTTGTTTTTACCAATTCACTCTTTATATTTTGACAGATTAAAAGTCCAGATGGGCATAACCCGATTTTGCTAACACTTTGACATTTTGCATTTTTGTTCTTCTCTTAAAAAATGAAACAAAACAAAATCCCACCTTGTGCATAGTTCTGCTGAGAATCTTCATTCATAACAATATATAGCCACCACCAACATGGGAGATGCTATCAAGAAAGTGAGACCAATGTTTACTTTTGTTGAACAAACTGATCATTTTGGCCTTGGAAAATATAAGTAGTCTACATGTGTTTCTTTACCCTAAGGCCCCAAAGATCCTGTTTTGAAAATCTGCTGATAAAATCTCTCTTTAGAGGCGTTTTTAGTTAAATCCATGGGAAAATTTTTTCTTTCATTTAAAACAAAAATTCTGGGAGAAGTCAGAACTACCTAGGCTTTCTCCAAAGACAAATTGTTTCAGAAATTTTGTGAAGAGGGGAAAATTATTCCAGTTAATTAAAGTGATGCTGTAACAAAACAACTTTCCATGATAAAAAATGATATTTAAAGTTCAGATTGAAAAGGTTTCTTTAAATATTATAATATTGGTATAAAATTAGTTATTAGTTATTGATTGTTCAATTGACTGGACGTGGAAAAAGAGCCCCAGTTATATTTTGGATTTTTTTCTATCTCCTTGCAAAAAGCCTTGGACAAATTGCTGAAGGAGATTAAAATGAGGGAAAAAAATAATAAAAAAAATGGAAAATATTTTTCTTGTAGCTAACTTTAAAGCAGTTATTTAGCAATATTGCAAGATTGTCTTAAGGTCTAATTTCAGCAATTAAATCCATAAGGCATAACAAAAACACTATGCTTCATATTTCAGTAAATACTATCCCCTAATACTTCCTTGGTTGGAAAGGGCAGCTTATCCTCTTACTAGAATCCAAGTGAGGTCCATGTGCAGAAACCAGTCTGCATTGTAGATTCTCAGTGTCAGAATCAAACAGAATATCAATCTCTTCAGACTCAGTTTGGAGCCATTATTCGTAGCACCTTGTGCTTGTTTAAGTTTTTCTATTATTATTATTTTCATTTACTTATTTTTAACTCATAAGATTCTTGGGTTTACAAATGAGGAAGAACTAGTTGGGACACGAATGTTGGGGGCAGACTGGACTGTGGTGACCATGGAGCAGTGGAGTCAGCATCTGAGAGGAGGGAACCAGGCATCATAACCCTGGACTTCAGAAGAAAGGTCTCTGAGAAATTCAGAGAACTTCTTGGAAGAATGCCATGGGATACTCTTCTGAAGAGAAGAGGAAGATCAGAAGGGCCAATTTTCAAGGAGCACCTTGAGTTCTTTACCTTAATCTTTAATAGTATGATTTGCCTTCGGGAATCCCAGGTCCTTGAGACTCATGGGAAATTCTGGTTGCAAGAGCGTACTAGTCCACTGACAAGACAAGAGACAATGGGCAAGGACTGAAATATAGGAAATACCATTTAAACACAGCAAGAACAAAACCAAAAACAAACAAACAAACAAAAAAAACAGGTTTTTTTAGCATGAGACAGGTCAAACTCCGGAAGAAGTTGCCTAGGAAGGTTGTGGAAATCAGTAGATATATTCTGAAACTGAATGAACATAGCCCTAAGCAACCCGGTCTAGCTGATCCTGTCTTGATGATCTCCATAGGTCCTTTCAACCTCAACTCTCTAAATGAGAGTTCTCTAACTCTCATTTATCAGCTGTGACTTGCTGTTATATAATCCTCCCAATTCGCGAATAAGGGTCACACCAGCTTTTCTCATGGGTAACATTTTTTTCTGGTGCTTGTTACCTGTAACAACCCTGACAATTTGGTGTCACTTTGTACAAGGTACTGCACAAAATTCATAGCTTCAACATTTCCTGCCCTGAGGAAAATACAACCTAAATATGAAGTTAAAACAGGCACATAAGACAGCGTCAACACAGTGTAACAGTCACAGGGTTAAGAACACTGCAATAAAGTCACAACCAACTTCCTATTTAGTTACCACAAGCATCAGAATATAACAGAATGTTAAGAAAGCATTTAATGGAGACGGATTTGTGTTTATTTGCCCCCTTCTTCCATGTAGGAAGTAGATTGACTGCTTTCTTGCCCTTTGGGATGTATATTCTCTTACTTTAGAAAAGTAGAACAAAACAGAGTTTTAAAACACCTATTTATAGCAGCTGAGGGAGCTGTGTAAATCTTTAATATTATATACTTGTCCTCAAGGTTTGTGTCATTATCCATAATTTAAAACAAGTAAGTCTTGGATTTAGAAAGGTTCACTCTGCACTTGACTTTTGTCTAAATCCAGAAGCAACATATAACATGCCTGTTTTATTCTTAGTGTATTCAGAATGAAGCTTGGATCTTTGATGAGGTGATAAGCTACAAGGATGTTTACAGAAATGCAGAAGGAGCAGTAGATGTATCAGGCGTAGCACCACAGCCTTAGGCTTTCTTCTGCTGCCAGCAACTGTGAACTTCAGCAGAGTGTTCAATGGAGAGTAAAATTTAATTAGAAGTGAATTGTGCCAGGGTCTTCTGCCTTCATTCTAAAGATGATAAGACTTGACAGCACCTCTGTCCACTCAGGGTGAAATTTATTGTGTGCTAGACTTCACTATCATATATCAACTTTGTGGAATTAAAAGCAGTCAAGTAAAATGCTAGTAAAGAAAGCATCTAACGATTTGGGTTTTAAAATGTCAGCCTTCAATTCTTGCATCTCTACCAGAAGTACAATATAGTACTCAAGAGTTATCTAGCCAGTTGCAAATTTGTACTGTGATAAAAAGGTGTTGCTGCCTTAAATCATCTGCCCTTACTTAATAAAACATTTTATTTTATTTTTAATTAGAATAGAAATTTACCATATTAGGAGACACATTTCTTTAATTCGGGTTTTGTAACTTTTATTTGCTTTCCAGTAAAAAATTTAAATCAAAGGAAGAATAGCAGAACACAGAACAACAATGTGTTACTTAAATCTACTTGCAAGCAAAATCTTTTGTCTTGATAAGAAAAACAAAATTCTTTAAGGATTAAAATACTCAAGTACATTTCTAGAGATCGAGGATCTGATTAACATTTAGCATATTTAAGTATACTGAGAAAATGTTTTTTTAGAATGTCCTTGGATATATCAAAAATAATTTAAGTGTAAGCAATTTAAGGGGCCTAGGTCTCTCTTGAAGAAAAATGATTTAAAGAAAAAAAAAGTAATCTAAAAAGTCATTTTAAAACTAAGCATAATTTTCTGACCAGAAGGGAACGTCTTAGGTCTATGTAAATCACATAAGGGTGATTTATATTAATTCAGAAGGGCTTCCTTAGAAGGGATTCGTCAGAAATCACGATTATCATTAGGTAATTTTCTTACACTTAACTTATACTCAGTTATTTTGCTCACTAGTAACAGATGATGGCCCTAACTACACTGTGAATGCACCATATCAGTGCAGTATTGGGGTACTTATGCAGATCTCCCAAACTTCCTGCATTCTTTATGAGATCACTCCAGGTTGACCAGATGCAATGCTTCTGTTTTCTTGTGCCACTAATACTCCCTCTTCTCTTCCACAACAGCTTTGTTGTATGGGCCATAGTATCCTTTAGTGGCCTATAAGTGATATAGTGGCCTATAAGAGCTACAGTCTACTGCCTATTTACTTTTGGTGGGCAGGACTTGAACTTTGCGAAAAAACTATTGTGCAATGCTGTGACTGAGGACTAGTATAGCAAGCCTATTCATTTGTAGGTCCTTTGGAAAAAAGGATTGCTTGTCATGTTGTGTTATGCTCATAACAGGTAGTGATGCAAGTGCTCTGCATCATTTTGCCTCTGATGTGTATTGAGCTTATGTGGCAAGGTTTTGGTAGTGGGGGTAGATCCTGAACATGTACAGTCTCACTGGCTGAAGGTATGCTAAAGAGTGTTAGGGGACTGTAGTGGCCACCAGGGTCAGTGCAGGAGGAGGGTATGTGGTGCTCCAGGCACTCAGCACAAGTTCCCCTGCGGCCCATGGAGAGGCCCCTGGTGGAGCAGGCTGTCCCCCTGCAGCCCACGGGTCCCACACGGAGCAGATCTCCACGCTGCAGCCCGTGGAGGAGCCCCCGGTGGAGCAGGTGGATGTGGCCTGGAGGAGGCTGCGGCCCATGGAGAGCCCCCGCAGGAGCAGGCCGCGGGCCGGAGCTGCAGCCCGTGGAGAGGAGCCCACGCAGGAGCAGGGGGTCTGGGGGGAGCTGCCGCCCGTGGGGGACCCGTGCTGGAGCAGTTTGCTCCTGGGGGATGGACCCCGTGGTACGGAGCCGTGTGGGAGCAGTTCTGGAAGAGCTGCAGCCTGTGGGCAGCCCCCGCAGGCTCAGTTCGGGAAGGACGGCATCCCGTGGGAGGGACCCCACGGGGAGCAGGGGCAGAGAGGGACCGTGAAGGAGTGGCAGAGACGAAGCGTCAGGGACTGACCGCAGCCCCCATTCCCCATTCCCCTGTGCTGCTTGGGGGGTAGGAGGTGGAAGAGGGTGGATGGGGTGATGGTGTTTTCATTTTGATTTTCGTTCTCTCTGCTGTAGCTTGCTAGTGATAGGCAATAGGCAATTATCTCCCTACGTTGAGTCTGTTTTGCCTTTTGTAATTGGTGAGCAATCTCCCTATCCTTATCCCAGTGCTTTAGCCTTTTCCAATCATATTTGCTCCCCCTCTTCCTTTGAGGAGGGGGAGTGGGGAGCAGTTGTGGTGGAGTTTAGCTGCCTATCAGGATGAAACTGTGACAAGATATTATTGCAGCAAACTAAAGTATGACCACCCTTTATTATTACAAAACATGGTGTTTCCCTGTTAATTACTGTGCTGCAATTTTTATTTAAAATTGATATATATTTTGGGATATGTTTAATGTCTGGTCTTGTGTAAGTTAGGTGTGAATAAATTCTATATACCCAATTTACAAAAGGGTGTACTGATTTACTCACAACTACACCACTGTCACTGATTTCACAGATATGTTTATTTGATTGCAGTTCTTTACAGATAGCCATGGATGCACCATTCTCCACTGTACGGTATATTTAGGGTGTTTCCAAAATCTGGAGGTAACATATGAAGAAACGTATCTAGTCTGATAATTCCTTCATAATTCATGGAATTTGAAAGTGACATTGACAACTGGCTGGTGGTGTGCAGTATGAGTACTAACGGTATCAGACATTGTCATGAAGAAAATGGTGACCTTGAGAAGTGACATACCTTCTTACCTTCTATTAGACATAGTTATAATTTATATATTATTTGAAAAGATGGAAACCTGCTATGACTCTTTTTAGGACTGACATGAAGGAGGGAAGTAAGAAGGCATGCCACATATGGGTTCAACTGTACACTTTAAAGTATGTGTGTGCATATATACATGTATGCTTTCTTCTGAAAGGGTAGATGACCATTATACAGAGTAAACATGTCTCTAAATGTCTCTGGAGCAATGGAGCATTAAAAGTTTACATCTATATTAATACAGTAATATTGCCAGAACACATGGTTTGCATGGTTTGTCATCCACATATCCTGTTAGCCTGGCATATCTTTAGTGAGAGTCAGCTCTCTCAAACAGTGCTCAGATACAGTTTAGGGGTTAGCACCGTCTGTGGTCCAATGCAACAGAAAGTTTGGATTTTGATTTTCTATAGTGGGAGTGTAAGGAGGTTTATCTATTTTGGTGCAAGGTGTGCCGAAAGAGTTGGCATAAGCATCAGAGGTCCCTGTCCTTTTTGTATATTAGTAAATATATAGCCATTAATAGCAGCATGGCTCAGTTCAGGTAGGAAGCAGGACAGCATGGAATGTGAGCTGGAGGACTGCCAGTACTGCAGTAATTAAGCATAGATTCCCATAAATCCTGGTGAGAGCAAACTCTATTGAAGAATGAAATGTCCAAAAAGTGTTAAATGCTGTAATATCAAGGCCCAAAAATAATATCTCTCAGATTGGGCTGGTGTGAACATTTCAGATGTGCTGACCACGCTCAGCCCGGTAGAAAAAAGGCTGTTTATTGTAGTCCCAGGTGACCTACTTTCAGCTGTTCAGTATCGGAGACATTTCTTAACCAGCAAGCTGTGTGTGGGGAAGACAGCTCTCAAACGTTTAGTGGGACAATGGTCTCAGTTGAGTCTTCTAGATACACTGATGCAAGTAGTGTTAGGTTTGATGATATAAGATATAGGTATCCAGTTTCTGCTCTAGCTTTTCAGCACATTTGAGAGCAGCCAGGGAAATACAACAAATGCAAGGCCTTTATTAATGAAATGATCTTTATAAGTAAGTTGAATGTAGGAAGTATCTATTTTCATGCTTCCCATTTGCTATAGGAGAGAAAAGTGGTGGATGAACTATGGTAATCTTGGTCGATGAAATGCATGTGAATGGCCAACCATCCAAGAGATGTGCTTAGTCATTATCTTCTTTCATGCGTTCTTATTAACTACGCTTTATATTAATAAATTATATATGCTTGGGATTTGTTTCTGGAACTGAGGCCAACTGGCATGGCATGGTTTATTTATACTATTAAACACTTTTTCCCTTCAAAACTCTTTCAAATTAAGCTGTCTATTGGGAATGGTTTTTGGCCCAGGCTAACACCCTGGCTGTGGGCAGGAATTGTTTGGCAGAGTGCTAGCTGGCCAGGCCAAACGCATGCTGGGGCCATTCATCCTCTCCATATAGCTGCTTTCATAAGTGCAAGGGAAGAGCAAGTTGGATTCAGATCACAGGTTACTCCTTTCACTATTTAAAAAGTGCAGTCACAGATCTTACTCAAAGTACTAAGCTATATTTCATAGACAAAACAGACCCTTCGTGGGTCACTATGTGTCTGCCCATGCTGTCTTTCCTCTCTCTTGTTTAGAAGCGTTTTTTTTTTTTTTTTTTTTTTTCATTATACTTTGCATATCCAAGTCTGTTGGTTTAAACAAATTGTGTTTACATTGTGATTTTTTTTTTTGGGTGGCGGGGGGGAGGGTGAAGTGGGGAGGACTGTAGTGGTGGCGTCTCTGAGAAGAAATGAGGACCTGACCCCACATCAGACAGCTGATTCCAGACAGCTCCAAAATGGACCAAGCACTGCCCAAAGCCAAGCAATGAGTGACGCTGGTTGTGCCTCTGTGAGAGCAGATTTAAGAAAGGAAAAAAACAGGGAAAAAAGCAGAAGCTGGGAAAGGGGAGTGAGAAAATGTACAGAGAAGCAGCCCTTGCAGACACCAAGGCCAGTGAAGTGTAAGGAAGAAGGAGCACCTGAGGCGAAGTGTTATGGACTAACCACAACCCCTCTTCCCCACCCCATGTGCTGTTCAGGGTGGAGGAGGAAGAAGAATGGGGAAGGAAGGAGTGAAACTGAGCCTTGAAAGAAGGGAGTTGAAGGGGAAGGAAGCTGGTTATAGTTTTGCCTTTGCTTTTCATCAACCTGCTTTATTTTTAATAGGCCATAAGTTAAATTAATCTTCCCCAAGTTGAGTCTGTTTTGCCTATGATGGTAACTGGTTAGTGATATCCCTGTTTTCATCTTAACTCATGAGCTTTTCCATTTTATCTCCCTCTGTCTTGTTGAGGGGGGGGGAGTAAGAGAGTGGCAAGGTGTCCATGGTTAGCCCACCACACCAGAACTAAAAATCAACACTTTATTTCCTCCAACTCCAGCTCCTCCTTTTTTTTTTTTTTTTTTTTTTTTAGCTGAAATATAGACCTGTTGGATTCTATCCCCTGTAATTCAAAAACTAAAAAAAAATAATGGAGAAAATAAATGAGGGAGTGAAAGAAATAATTAACCTTCTCAGAGCAGTTCTTAGCCTTTGGATCCCTTGTTTGCACTCTTTGCTCAGGGCTGTGCCTTAAGGCATAACCTAACTTACCTCCTTCGGTGAACCCTGTGTATGTAATCAGACTTGCTTCAAAAGAATAAAGGTGGCAGAACTTGCTCCTGTGAGGCTAGTGTGCAGAAAATAGTGGTTTTGCTTGAATTACGCCTCTATCCACAGAAAACAAGGAATGTGTACAGCAAAACTTGTGTTAACGCTTGAATTCAGTATGCAGTGTACCTGTTCCTTTATCTGCATTCTGAGTTTTAGCACTCTGTGTATAGTGGTGCATTGCTTCAGCAACCAAAATAACTTGCTCAGGGCAAAACCAACAATAACAACAAAAAGCACAAGTCCCACGTATAAGTAAGTACCTGGAGGCATGTGAGTGAAACAAACCTCACTGACATAAATTGATTTGGCAGAACAGCGAAGTAGGTGCAAAAGCAATGCAGTGGATTAACCTGTTGTCCATGTAACATGAATGAAGTTAAACGGGTGAGTGGTAGGAAGCTCCTTGAACCTGAACTCTTAAAATACTCTAAATGATGCTGACTTGCTGCTTATTTTTGCTGAATTTACAGTATGTTTTTAGCACTTCCTTGAAATGTCTTTTTTCCTATGGCTGTTTGTAAAAATCTGAGCATGTGGTTTCCCCACTGGCATTGTTCAGGTGTGGGTGTTCCCTGTTGTAAATGTAGATGTCTCTGCTGTATTTTATACTCTGTATGAGTGTGTACTGGCATCCAGCTATCCCAGGATGCAGTACACAGACGTGAAGCTGATGACTATTTGTAAGTGTCCTATCCACTCTCTAGACAAGTTAAGGAATGTATTATGTCCAGAGTGAAATCTGGCCCTGATGAATACTAAAGGTTTTTGCTCTTGACTCTGGTACACACTGTGTTCAGACACCAGCTTCAATATATGCTGTATTTATCTCTGTCTTTTCTTACATGCCTACTTTAGGAAGCTGTGATACGTTGAATTAAATCACTAGACCAACCTGAAACATCCTTATTTTATATATACAACAGACAGCGACCTATTCAGAATCATCCAAATGCCCAGTGCTTCCCCTTGCTGAGGGGCAGCAATGCATGCTCTAATCTAGCAGCAATTTCAGTGTGCATTTAAATCACATATTTCTTGAAAATCTGACCTTTGTTATCCCAGGAATATGACTTTGTTGTAGTTAATCTGATCTTTTAAAAAAAATTACTGGGTAGTGCTTATAGTGAAGGATTCTCCTCATTCATCCTCCCCAGGTAAGACTTTTTTTTTTTTTTTTTTTTTTCCATGGGAAAGTAGCATATAATTAATTACATCAGTGATCTACTAACAAGCTGAATATAAGGGACAGTAGGTGTTTTGATGATCCGATGATCACTTACACAATCACCGACACAATGTTCAAGAAAACATTGATTACTGTCTATCCAAGCCCTGTGCTTCACAATCCTTCACTTTGGGTTGAAGGTAGTGATCCTTGTTGAGTCTCTTTCTGCCCTTGGACCCTGCCTGTACTTTCTGTTTTCCCCTTCCACCAGCTGAGTGGATGTTTGGTAGTACACCAACATATAGATTTTAGGAGAGTCTTATGGAGAGTGGCAAAAATATAGATAGCCTTTTAATGACCAGCTTCTAAAGCAGCTTTCAATAATTCATGTAGAAAAAGAAATACCTCTAGCTTGGGAAAGGACAAGACACTAGATCCAAAATGGAGCAATCTGATGGAGACTCATTTCGTGTCTTGAGAAAGGTATTTTCTGAGTAGGGGTCAATATTGAATAGATGGTTTGTGCCAAATGAGCATGCACTTTTCACTGTTCATCTCTGTTCATTTTTTTTCTCAAAGTCTATTTATGAGTTCAGTTTTGCAACACTATGTTCTCAAACAGATTGTGTGAATTTTCCTGACCTTGGTGTTAAGTCCTATCTGTAGCTGCATATATCACTGTAAAAATTATCTCTGGGGCTGCTCATCTTGTTTCTTGAGTGTTATCACAGCTGAAAAATGACATTAATAAAATATCCCCCAAATTGACAGGGCTTCTTACGGTGTGTCAAACCCCACATTAGTGCAATTTCTGTAAGGATTTTAGATTTTAACAACAACAACAAAAAAGACAGAGATAAGTATGCAAAATGAGGGATATAGGAAGATTAACTTGATGTGAAAGGACAAATACAAAGGGCAAATAGTAAATAGGTCTCTCTTTTAGATTTCATAACAGAATTATGAAGAGTTTTTTAAAGACTGATATTAATTTACTTTTGATGAACTCTGAAAATCTCTGAGCTGGAAGAAATAGTTTAAAATTCAGGACACCATTTCTGTGTATGTAAAAATCTGACCAGGAAATGAACCAAAGATGGTGACTACAGATCTGTCCAGAGTATCACCAAGGCCGTTTTTAGGCCAACATAGACACTTATCTTTCTTGTCTACCTGTAAAAGAGCTTTTGTAGCTCCTGTGCTTATTCTCCTGGGAAGATCACTTGATTGTGCTCAATGCAAAGCACCTCATTTTGTTCTAAGCCTGCAGCAACCCTATAAGGCCTGACAGCTCAGGCAGAAAGGTGATCAGACTTTTTTTTTTTTATTTTTTTATTTTTTTAAATGTAACCTGCAATGAAGACAGATGGAATTTGTAGGTAGCCTGAACTTTTAAGCTGGAGCAGGCTGCTTACATGAGAAAATATAGATCCCAGATGGTAGAGCTGCCCTTGAATTCAGAACATAACTAACTATTGTACCTGGTACTGTACACCAGTGCCACAGTCTGGAGGTCACGTTGATCAGAAGTTAGAGGTCTTGTGGGCTGAGAATTTTTGTCAAGAATTGTCAAGAATTTTTCTAAAAGTAATCTAATGCTATTATTTCTCAAAGTTGAGACATTTTGATGAACTTGGGTTGGACATGTTCAGTAGTCAACCACAATGTGAGTTTAGGATTGATTCACTGGAAGAGCCTGAAGCTGGCCAGCACTTCAGGTTCTATACTCCAGTCCTGAAGATGTCCAGAGACATCTCTTATTGCTGAGCTGTAAAACAAGGCATCTATTTCCTATCCTGAGCCATTTAGTTTTCTCATACTTGTTATACCTGCACACAAATTGTCTGAAAGGACTGTCCTGGTAAGTCTGCTTAGAGCACTTCAAAGTCCTAAATTCAAAACAACACATAAAAATCACAGCTACATTCATTTCTAATCAGAATCTGTCTTTTGTACACCATCTTAACGTTAATAATACTCATGATATGAAGTTGTAATTATAGATTCTGTGTGTGCTTTCTAGAATGAAGTGGTTCGTGCTCATGACTTATCCAGAGACTGACAACTTGTAGTCAGGTCAGGATGGGTCAATTTGATGTATTTGCCATTGAAGTTATTACTACAGTACAAAGGTGTTGCATTGGTGGGGTTAGAAAGAGGAAGTCAGAGCCTTTCTATGTAGCATAGGGACATAGATACTTTGGGAGAAATGGTCAGAGTTAGATCTGGATTTCTGTCCCTGTCTTCAGTGATGTGTATGAGTTTTATTCAATGTAATTTGAATGCAAAAATCAACCAAAATCCAGAAATAAAATGGTAGTTTCTAAGCATATCTTTGTGGTTAAAAAGGAAAAAAAATCATGAAATACATAGATTCTTTGAGGACCAAAATATTTTTAACATAGATCCTTCAAATTCTCTCTGTTCAGCCAAAGGATGAAGATTTGGCAGAAGATTGCTTATACAAATTGTTAAAGTTCAGGAGGCATTTCTACATTTGTAGAACCAACAAAAATGGTATGACAAATATATGAGAAATAAATTCTTGAACATCTTTAGATCAGAATCTGAACAGTAGACAAATTCTTATGCTACAGTGAAAGACTTTTAAATAATTTAGAATTTTTTTTTTTTTTTTTTTTTTTACAATTCATAACTTTTGCCACCATTTGCCTGAAAAAGCTTTGGAGAGAAGAATAGCTTGAAATAAGAAAAATAAGCAAGCATTTAATTATTTACAGACTTTATTAGGGCTACTAATTTTAAGCCTTGCAACCTTCTTCAGTTAATTTAAAAGAAGAGAAAAAAAAAGGAAAAGATTTGGGGTCTTGGCAGGCAGAAGTTTCCCTTATCACTGTGTTCATCCTTCAGCTGTCAAATGATCTCAGATCACTCTGGCCATGTGTCTTGGTTTTGGCTGGGGTAGAGTTAATTTTCTTCATAGTGGTTGGTATGGTGCTGTGTTTGGGATTTAGAATGAAAATAATATTGATAACACACCTATATTTTAGTTGTGACTGAGCAGTGCTTACTCTGAGTTAAGGACTTTTCAGCTTCTCTTGCTGCCCTGCCAGTGAGTGGGCTGAGGGTGCACAAGGATTTGGGAGGGGATACAACCAAGACAGCTGACCTAAACTGACCAAGGGGATATTCCATACCATATGACATCCTGATGAAAAATAGAACTGGGAAAGTTGGCTAGGGGGCTGCCATTGCTTAGGGACTGTCTGGGCATCAGTTGTCTGGTGGTCAGTGATTGTGGTGTGCATCACTTGCATTTTTTTTTTAATTATTATTATTTCTTCTAGATTAAACTATCTTTTTCTCAGCCTATGAGTTCTCACACTTTTACCTTTTTTGATTCTCTCCCCTATTCCCATTTAGGGATGGGGGCTAGAGAATGGTTGTGCACTGCTTAGATGCCTACTGAGTTAACAACAACACATATAAACCATTAATATATAGGTACTGTAATTCATTTTCTAATGTAAGAGTCAGAAGTCTGTGTAATTTAACTTGTAAAGGTAGAAGCTCAAGGCGAGACACTTCAGAAAGTCTTCCTGGAGACTTTAAAGCAGAAAGAAATCTCATAGCTTTATAGTCACATTCTCCTTTTCTTCTCATATAGACCTCAAAAATTTTCTTGCTGTGGTATGTGGTCATGTATCTCCTCATACAGCGAAAAGCTTCTGGAAGCACAACAATATTATCTTCATTCAGGGAAGAGGATTGTACTCCAATGAGTACAGACGACACCACAAGCAAAATATTGTCCTAACAATTCTTTTTTAACTTCAACCTGTTTCTCCATTTTGTGAAAAATCTGTTTTGTGATTACAGATATAAAAGCAAGAACCACATTCTTAATGACCTGCTGCTTGAGTGTGATCCTTCAATCTGCAGTCCAATGTTGCTCTGGAAGAGTTTTTTAAAGTGTTGCCAGCTCTTCCCTAGTGGAAATTTATTCAAAGAAAATAAACATTTATCATTAGTGGGCTTCTGCTCCCATTTCATCCTGCTAATGAATCTCTTCTACAAGGATTAGATGTTGATTAGATATAATGGCTGTTAATGATCTTATCTACTAAATTAAGGCAGATGTTAAGGGATTTATACTTAAAAATATCTCATGTGGTAAATCTCAGGAGTGTGCAGAAGGAAGGCAATGCTGTCTGCATTCATCCTGATAATAAATTAACTGTGACCTGAAGAGGTCAGGAAGTGTGCATATTATTTGATTATAAAAGGTACAAGCAAAATTCTTTCTCCCGTATGAGTATTTTTGAGCACAATGGAATTAAAAATATTTTTTAAAAAGGTTCTGAACCTGAAAAGACTTTCTAGAGTTGTATTTATCTGTAAACTATGAAAATAATTACTCATGGAGGAACTGTGAATCTTGGCTGGGGTACACTGTGATGAAATTTCAGCCCGTCCAGGACATTGGTCATGATCTATCTGGAACAAAACTTTGGGAAGAGATCTAGTAAAGTCTCTCTAGAAAGAACATTTAGATACTACAAGGACATGATTTGCTTATTTGTTTGTGGTTAATCTTCCTTAAATGCTTCAGCAGGAAGAACACCTCACTATGACATCTTTTGATCTAAAAGAATAATTGTTATCATTATTTTCACAGACTATTGTTGTAATGGTATCTGAGGATTTACCCTGGCTATAAGCAAATACGAATTTTAGAGTTATGGGCTCCCACAAAAAAAAATAACAATGATACTAAAAAAAAAAAAAAAAAAAGAAAAGGGGGAAAGTTTTCAGGATAAAGAAAGAAATATATAAATATCTTATACTCTATTAGTCTTCGTAGTGTTGTTTCCCTCACTATTGGAAGCTGGCAAGAAGTAGGATTCCATGTAGTTGATCTTACTGGACCAGATAGTAGAAAATTCCAGGAAGATTATGCAAACAACTCCTCTGAGAGCAGGTCTGTAAAAGGAAAATTAGAAAATGAAGCTCACTGGATGAACATGTGAGTGGGGAAGGAGCATGTGCTATATGGGCACACTTGAGCAATCATAACCTGTGGCACAGTCCCCTAGGAAGAGGGAACATGCATGAATCACTGTCAGATCTACTGGAGAGCCTCCATGAAAGGCTGCTTATGCAGCTTATGCAGGTCTTTGTTTTTCTACTCTTCTCTCTTTTCTTTTTTTTTTCCTTTTTTTTTTTTTTCCCCATGTATTCAGTATTAGGGATATCTCTGAGGAGGCATATAACTTTCTAAGGTCTTGACTTGATGGAATGCTCAAGATTGGTTATATAGCAAGAGAATTCTTGGATTATAGCCCTCTAGCTGAATTTAATAATATTTCAGGATGTTTATAATACTCTGGGTATCAAAATATGCTTTTTGGGTGACCCTCCCATTATTGCCTTTTAATGACCAAGGTCCTCTGAGTCTCCTATAAATACAGCACAATGTTGCATCATACTCAATATTGCAACCAAGTTGGCATTCATGCTATTATTTTTTGGCTCATATATTTAATTCTGTAAAGTCCTGAAGTGATTATTAAGAGTAGGAGTAATTGATAAAATTGTAGTGAGAGGTGAAATTTATCTTGTGCAGAATGGCAGCATGAGGCCTAAGTAAGATGTATGTGGGATATTAGCCTCTGATGGGTCTTTCCTAAAGAAGAATTTAATTATCAATAAATTTAATTATTTTATTTTGATATGGGGGTTTTGCAGGCTTTCTGGTGTCTGTTAGCATAGCTAAGAATATAGTGGATGAACTGAGGATCAGATTTTTGAAAGCAGCTAGTCATTTTGCATAGCTTTTTTTTTTTTTTTTTGTATTCTTAGAAGCAAAGAGATATTCTGATATCAGATTCGAGGCACCTTTAAGGAAACTATTTTTCATAAAGCACTGAGAATTTATTTATTGAAAAATAGACCCTTGGGAAAATGGTCTCAAGGTGAGTATCCAAAGCCATTAGCCTTTCTTGAACACCTAGGTATGAGCTCTTGAGAACTGTGTTCAAAGTTCAGAGTTTCACTGTACTGGGTCTGGCTGGGATGGAGTCAATTTTATTCACAGCAGCCTGCATGATGTTAAGTTTTAGATATGTGATAAAAACAATGTAACACACCAATGTTTTAACTTTTGCTGAATTATGCTTGTACAATGTTAAGTCATTCTCTGTTCCTTGCTCTGCCTCCTAGTGAAAAGGTTGGGGCTATGCAAGGAGGGAACACAACCGGGCCTTTCCTTTTCCCTTCTTCTCCTTCCCCTTCCCCTTCCCCTTCCCTTTTCCTTTCCTTTTTTTCCTTTTCCTTTTCCTTTTCCGTTTCCTTTTCCTTTTCCTTTTCCTTTTCCTTTTCCTTTTCCTTTTCCTTTCCTTTTCCTTTTCCCATTCCCATTCCTTTTCCTTTTCCCATTCCTTTTCCTTTTCCTTTTCCTTTTTTTTTTTTTTTTTGTTCCTCATTCCTTTGCTTCTTAAACTGTCTGTATGTTGCCCGAGTTTTCTCATGTTAAGCTTTCTAACACTCTTCCCCATCTTGCTGAGGGAAAGGGAGTGAGTGACTGGATGACTGGATGAGGACTTACCTGCCACAGCTGGGGTCAACCCACAACACCAAATCGCCAAATTGTATAGACATATAAACCAGTTCCAGGATTTTTTTTTTTTTAATTATTTATTTTATTTTTTTCCCCAGTGGAGATAGAAAAAGAGTTTGGAGTCGAATTGAGTAATCTCTCAATTCCAGTGACTGATAGCTAGAGTTACAAATGTTAACACTGAAAGAAAATATAGTATAACAATGAGTAAATAATCATGGAAAGACATTATCCATTCATCATCACTTTGAATGCCTAAATAGAGATAAGGTTTCTTTCTATACAAATGAAATCAAAAACTGGTGAACATTTATACCTCATCTGGCAGAAATTTGGTTGCCTTTGGAGTTAAACACTGTAATATTTCTAGGAAGACTTCCAAGGACACAGAATTCCATCAGTGACGTTGCATGTTGCATTTTTAATAGATATGTTCTTTCAGGAGAATTGTGTCAGTATTTTGTCACTCATCATTTTCATGACTGAAGTTTTAAGAGTAAATTTGTAAACAATAAATGAGTGTTTGATTTGTAGTCAAAAGAAGGAAAATGCAAACTTCAAAGAGCAACACTTCAACTAAAGCAGTACAATCACAGGTACCTTTTAATCTACAGCTGTTTAGACCAATTTTTTATCTCTTTTCAAACAGAGGTGTTAAAGACCTATCAGATCATCAAACATGACCATCTAGCAGACCTTTAAGAGATCTATTGATTACTAAGCCAGTTATGAGATGATACTTAAAAGCATCAGAAGTGGTGAGTTGCAGAGCTCACTGAACTCCTGTGGAAGTGCAGAATCATAAACTTTATTCTCAGTTAGATGCAGGTTAACTTTTATGTCAAAGAGTCATAAGATATTAAAGCTTTAATGTGTAGCTCTTTAAGAACTACAGATGAAGAATAGCTAGAATTTTTACCCAGACGAAATCATAATCATATTATCATGGCCTCTACCTGTTTAGAGTTCTGATTTCCATCAAACAATTGGTACATAATGAATGGCCAGATGCTACTCACGCAATTTTTGTTCAGGCTAAAAAGATGAAAATTATACTTCTAATTCCTCACAGAACTGGCTGTTGCTAAGCGTTCTCATTCCCATAAATGAGTTAATGATAATACAACTGTTTATGGTATGATCCTCCTTATGTCTGATAGTACATGTAGAACACACAGCAACAGTGCAAGACTCCCTGTGACATTAACAACTACGGTACTTCCTCACTGTCTCATGGAGAACTGTTTTTTATGGAGGGGATTTAGTTCAAGAAAGATGAGTTCTTGACTTCTCATCTAAAACAACATGGCCGCTCATTAGATTCAAAGGCCTAGTGTTTTTTTGTTTTGTTTTGTTTTGTTTTTTTGTACGTCATGAGGAATTGCTTAGAAATTGCAGCTTTATGAATACAATTCTGAACAACTAAAGTGGGGATACTTTTTATTTTTTAAGTCAACTCTAGTCTGCAAAGTCCTAATCAGGTACTTATTTTCTGTAAATATTGTTGATTTTTTTTTCTGGTTGATATCAAACTATGAAGAATTGTAGACAATAGAGAAGTGTAAATAAGAAAGAAGAACATAAACAATTAAAATATTTCAGTACTAACAGGCTGTTCTTAGCAGCAATAGCTTCAAAGTACTTCAAAGTAAATGCTATGTAATAATGCATAAATACATTTCCTTAGGCCTCAGAAATATGATCTATTATTAATTACCAGAATCATTAACAACTTTGCTGGTGTTGGCCAATAAAAATCATGTTGAAAATCCCAAGGTGCTACTGACAGCCTTATCAGATATGATATTCTGCTGTTCTTGGGGTGTGCAAGTGAATTCAAGGTATTTGTTTTCCCAGCTGACAAGATACATAAATATGAAACTGAAACTGGAAAGCAGGAATTGCGTTGGTTAAAGCAGCTGTTGATAAGAGGTAATATATGGCATGTGAATTGTGGTACACACTTCACTGCAATTGTTTAAAATAAAACTGGCAGATTGAGAAGAAAATATGATTTATGGTGCATGAGAGTTGAGAAATATTGCCTTCACTGAAAGGAGCAATTTATTGTCAGTGGAATAATGCAGTGAAGATGTTACAAAGAAAGCTTAACCATAAGTGATTAGTTTATATAAAAGATCCTGATTTTCCTTATTAGGTTTTTCTGTTTCATTGAATTCCAAAGCATGTACAACAACTTAACCTATTTAAACACATTCTGCTATTAATTAGCTACTGAGCCCTGAAAAGGACCGTATTTTTGATGTGAACCTAAGTGGAAAGAGGGTTATATTCTTCAGTACATGTTCCCAACTTCATTTATATTCTGTCCAGGAGCCAGAACCTTCTGAACTGTTCAGGGCCAAAAGGAAAAGTGAGCCTATAAAGACTCTTTGAGTAGGGGATACCTGTAACCGTGTCATGGAGAGATGCTTCCCTCACAAAGGAAAGGACATTCTCCCATATTCTGTAGTTTGTGACAGTGAGAGCCAATGCATCTTTGTATGTCTCCCAAGCTGGAGAAAAACACATTAACAAGACACATTTTTTTTTTTTCAGAATTTGGAAAACAAATGTCAGTGACCCACTACAGAGAAGCAGATGAAATTTTTTGTAGGTCCTGAGCATGTGCAGTCTCAACAGCTGAAGGTGTGCTAAGGAGTCTTAGGGGATCGTAATGGTCTGATTAATGTGGCAAGCAGCATCTTATGTGTTATGGGGCATATGATGGGTAATGGGTGTGGGGCTCTACTTTGTTTGTTGCAATGGTTTGGTAGCTGGGGGGCTGCAGGGGTGCCTTCTGTGAGCAGAGCCCAGCAGCTGCCCCATGTCAGATCAGAGCCAGCTCCAAAAGGGACCCACTGCTGGCCAGAGACGAGCCATGAGTGATGCTGGTTGGGCCTCTGGGAGAGCAGAGGTAAGGAAGGGGGAAAAATTCCTGCTTTGCTACAGCAGCTGGCAGAGAGGGGTGAGAACTGAGAGAGAAGCAGCCCTGCAGCCCCCAAGGTGAGTGCATGTGGTAGGGTATGTAGTGCTCCAGGCACTCAGCACAAGTTCTCCAGTGTCAGACAGATAGCACGAAGAAACTATAAAAGACAGGTCAAAGAAGTCTTTTACTGTACCTCATCTTAGTTTGTTTGTTCATTTGCTCATCCATATATTCATTCGTTCGTTCATCCTGCCTTATAAGTGCAGAAGGAGGGCAGGAGGTGCTCCAGGCACACAGCACAAGTTCCCCTGCAGCCCATGGAGAGGCCCCTGGTGGAGCAGGCTGTCCCCCTGCAGCCCACGGGTCCCACACGGAGCAGGTCTCCACGCTGCAGCCCGTGGAGGGGCCCCCGGTGGAGCAGGTGGATGTGGCCTGGAGGAGGCTGCGGCCCATGGAGAGCCCCCGCAGGAGCAGGCCCCGGGCCGGAGCTGCAGCCCGTGGAGAGGAGCCCACGCAGGAGCAGGGGGTCTGGGGGGAGCTGCCGCCCGTGGGGGACCCGTGCTGGAGCAGTTTGCTCCTGGGGGATGGACCCCGTGGTACGGAGCCGTGTGGGAGCAGTTCCTGAAGAGCTGCAGCCTGTGGGCAGCCCCCCAGGCTCAGTTCGGGAAGGACGGCATCCCGTGGGAGGGACCCCATGTGGAGCAGGGGCAGAGAGTGTCTGTGAAGGAGCGGTGGAGATGAAGCATCAGGGACTGACTGCAGCCCCCATTCTCTGTTCCCCTTTGCCACTTGGGGGTGGGACGTAGATAGGCAATAAATTACATTAATCTCCCTTTTGCTGAGTCTGTTTTGCCTGTGACGATAATTGTTGAGTGATCTCCCTGTCCTTATCTCAACCGCTAAGCCCTTTCCATTGTATTTTCTCCCATGTTTTTTGCTCTCAGGGAGGGGGAGTTAGAGAGCAGTTGTGGTGGAGTGCAGCTGCCAAGCAGGGTAAAACCACCACAAGGGCATGTGAAATCAGCTGCACAATTGATCTCCCTCCTGGCCTCACAACGTCATAGCTTCATCTGAAGTGGAAGAACTGATTTCTAAATTTACTGTAGTCCACATGGATCTTTATGTGTCCAGAGAAGTCAGATATGCTCCTTCCACAATGAGTAATAAAAAGCAGGTCATAGCACCCTTCATAGTTCTAGAACACAGGAACATTGTGTAGTAACTGGGGACCAAAATAGTTCCACTTTCCAGTTTCAGTAACAGATTAAGAAGTAGAACTCCAAATATGACTTTGCACACAATACTTTTTGAAGTAGTAGTATAATCTACACAGCTCCTTATCCACTTTGTCCTTCGCTTTGGGATGCAAAGTCATGAGTGCCACACTGGAGAGGAAATCCTATCTCCACATTTTCTCACAATGTTTATCTGGGGTTGCATTGTCCACTGGTAGGATACACTGGGGGTTGTTTTATTGATAAGAGGAACTTCTGTTATTAAGGGTACACTAAAATCACATGATGTTAACACTTTCTACCTTCATGGCTAAAGAAAGCATGGTGGAAGGCTGACCAGGCTGTAACTCTTGAGGTGCAAATGGGGCATCAGTCACTCAAATGCAGTTTCCACAAGACACATTTTACTGCCAGCTGCAGAACTATGAAACCTAACTGGATATAGAATAGTGTATATGGTTTTGAGTGTGGATGCTGAGAGTAATAGGATGAGAATGGCCTGTGTAAAAAGAACAGTTGAATTTGCCAGTATTCAGCTGGGAACAGAAATAACTGAAGCGGAAGGTGTGGTACAGAGCTACAGAATCATAAATGCCCAAACCAAACCAAACCAAAATAGTACATCTGAAGATTGATGGTTCATCCTCTCTTTTAACAAAAGTGGTAGGTCAATGAACTTAATGAACCAAGTTCGACACACATAAAAGGGGGTAGTTCTTTGTACAACAAGCAGTGCATTCATAGGATTACTTGCCAAGTGGTGGTGTGGGTTTTAAAACTTTATGTTGGCCCTTTAAGGGCTATTAAATATGTAGGCATGAAATTGTTTAAAGAAGTTCCTAAGGAGGTGGAGGGAATTTTAAAGCGTTATTATACATGCTTTATGTTTTCTTCCTCTTTCCTAAGTGTCTGCTATTGGCTAAGTTCAGGGACATGAACCATTGGAGATGTTCTTGTATTATATTCTTATGAGTGGACCAATAGTTGACATTATCAGAGCTCCTGGTATACAAATCCATTTGAAACTCATTCTGCATGTAATGGTGAAGTGCTTGGAAAAGTTCTTATACTTGTAAATGTTGTCCAGAATTTTCTTTCTTACCTTTTACAAAGCATACAGTATGAGTCTCATGGCTCTTGATTATGTAATGAATTTGGTACTTGGGTTGGAGGATCAGTAAGGCTGGCCACCCTTGAAGTAATCAGAATAGTATAAGTGTTGTCATTCCTACATTTCTTTGCATTTGTACAAGTTCTCCATGACACCTGTACAGAAACGATCAAAACTGTAGTCTAAGGGGTCAGTTATCTCTGAAGCTTAGCAATATACTATTTCTCATTAGTATATATTCACCAGAGAGGAAGAAGAGTTAAAGAGCCTAAAAAGATCAATAGGAAGTTTGACAGTTTGAAAGTTATGTTCTTTGGAAGATACATAATTTACGACCTTAATCCTTTGTAAATATTTATTTCATTGATTTCTCTCCTGCACCCTTTATAGTTTATTTATGTATGCCTATCAGAAACGACTTTTAACAGGCATTTTTACTGAGGAAAAGAAGTCATGACTGAAAAGCCTGATGGCTGCAAGAATACTGCTAATTAAAAGTAATGTGACTATTTACCATTTCATAATTAATATCAAACATAAATTAACTGAACTTTTTCACAGACACACATAATGTTAAAATCTTTCTCAATTAATGCTATTTTGCTTCAGGTGTTAGGAAGACAAATATTCTCAGTACGCATACATATGATATGAAAACATACTCACATTTTGTATTCAGCTTTCATTATTGGAAAAAAGTGTGGGTTAGTTCAGGTGAAATACAGGGAGTTGTTTGACCACCACCTTACTTACTTTGTAGCTTGTGGTACTATTGAAACAGAATCATACCTATATAAAACAGGTTGTGCACATATAAAATACAAGATCTGCAAAAAGAATATTAAGATTGACAAGTCAAGTTCTCAGAAGTTAAGATATTTCAGGAATGAAGTTACCTGGCCAATTAATTCTGCCTTTTTGCCTTTTTTTTTCTCTATTTATATTTGTATAACAATGGTGTTTTTCTCTTAAAGATTCTTCAGTGAACAGGAATGAAAAATACTCATTTAAAATAGTGCAGTTCATTGAGGGAACATCAAGTAGCTAAACTAAAATGGCAAGGGAGATGACTAATGGGCAGCCATTATAAGGGAAGGATTTTGGAGTTCAGCTGTTCTGTGGGAACACTAAAGATATGTAGCTCAGTTATTGGTAAGTAGTATCAGATGCTTGAGCAAGTCCCAAAAGGATCTGATGAAGCTGGATTTTCCTGAGGCCAGCAAATGGCATGTTCATCTTGGCAGATGACACATGGCAAATTTCAAGCTCCTATTTCACAGGACAAAACTGTGAAAGGACATTTCAGTGGAAATATCTCTAAAGGTTTATTAAAGTAGACAAAGCATTATTTGCCAATAGTATTTTTCTCTGACACATTTTCTAAACAATTCTAGATCCTTCAAAACAGAGTAAAAGTCCCTTCATGAAATAACGCTGTATACAGAAGAAAGCAAAACAAAAGAAATCCAACAAATTTGATTTAGTTGACTGCTTACAGTGGGATGTAGTTACAAAATGGTAAAAACAGGTTCTTAGAACAAGTGCTGGGTTGTTTTAATAACAGAGAGTACTGTCAGTCCTGCCAAAAATGTCTTTATATTCATTTATACTTTATTTGTATTGGCGGAGATAAAAGTTCTAGAAACAGATACTAAGGTTCTACCATTGTAGATATTGCAAGAACGGAGAAAAATACATCCCTTAGCCTGAAAAAGCATTGTCTGCTTTCACATAAACAAAAATGTATACAGTATAAGTCTAGCTGCTGAAGGCATGTGGTGGTGGTCACCATCCAGGTGAACTCTGCTCCAAAATGCTTGCACTTATTGTTTGTTATTGACCTTTTTGACTGAAAGAAAGAAGAAATAAAACCAACTTGTGGCAGAGAGAGCTGCAAACAATGAAGTACTGTCTAGGGAACAGAGCACTCTTGGTCCAAACTACTTCCCTAAGCACAAACGCAATGCCTAAAATTTTAGATCTGCAGTGTATGTGCAGTTACCACAGCAGCCTGGAGAAGCAGTTCTGTGCTCTTGAGAGCTGTTAGAAATCCTGAGCTTCTTCACATATGAGTTACTGGAATTGCATAGTTGAGTATTTTTGAGGAAGAAAAAACTCTAATCTGATTTTAATTTATTATAGATGTTGTTTTAATGAGAATATGCCTTCATATGCTTGGAAGCTTACTTAAGGCAAAGGAACAGCTGTATGATCCATTTTCCTCCTTGTATACAAATGTGCATGTAAAGATAACTATATAAATATAGAATACACAGACAGATTTTGAAAAGTGAGAAAGTGAGCTGAAAAGTCTTGATTTGTGGTGCCACTTTTGTACTGAACCCTGAAAAGGGTTTTTGGAAAATTGTGACTGTTGTTTTTCCTCTAGTGGCTCCCTTTAAAACTGTTACAGGGAAAAAAATGTCAAATCATTAGTCACTCAATGAAATTTTGGTCATCATTCTTTTCTTGATTAAAGCCTCAACACTGCATGTTACACCTTAAAGATTTCCCTGCATTCCATTGGTTACCGAATTTATGTCAAAATAATATTATCAAATATTTCCCTGACAAAACAGGGTTTTGATCAATACAATGAACGTCAGCTCTTCAATGCTAAACTTAAGTAGATTGCCTTTTCACATAGCCCCCCCTTTTTTTTTTCCAGAATATAAATTCATTTTTAATGAGTTTGTGGTGTATTTTTTTTTCTGTAAACTTTTCTCTGTTATTTATGTTTAGTTTTCCCTCCTGAGTCAGTTTTTTTTTTTTTTTTTAGCACTGCCTATAAAGCTTATTCTATTGTTGATTTATTCATGGCCATAGCAAAACCTTTTTACTTATGGGAAATACACTTCTGGGGAAATAATTTATATTATAGAAATTAATGAATTCTACTATAGGGTTTAAATTCAAAAATTCCTAATCAGGAAATGTCCAAAAATGCCAGGCAGTTCAGTTCTGTGCTACGTGACTGGAGATGCTTATTGCACTGTTTTCTACATATGCTTCTGTATAATCTCATGTTTACTTCTTTCAGATATTTTATATTTGACTTGTTTTTCTGGTACTTCTTGTGTGACTTTTAGGAAACACACAGTCAGATGTGGGTATGACAATTCCTGTTACTCCTTAGCTCAAAAAATTGGAATTGTCTCCTGAGGTGCTTGACCTGTACGTGCTATCTGTAGGAATAACAAATCACTTCCAGGAGGTATTCACAACAGCCAGCATATTGTTCAGACACCCAAATTTACCATTTTAAAAGGAGATGTATCTTGAAGTGATACATGAGGTGAGGGGTCTGGAGAACAAGTCTTACGAGGAGCGGCTGAGGGAGCTGGGGTTGTTTAGCCTCGAGAAGAGGAGGCTCAGGGGAGACCTCATCGCTCTCTATAGGTACCTTAAAGGAGGCTGTAGCGAGGTGGGGGTTGGTCTATTCTCCCACGTGCCTGGTGACAGGACGAGGGGGAATGGGCTAAAGTTGCGCCAGGGGAGGTTTAGGTTGGATGTTAGGAAGAATTTCTTTACTGAAAGGGTTGTTAGGCACTGGAATGGACTGCCCAGGGAGGTGTTTGAGTCACCATCCCTGGAGGTCTTTAAAAGACGTTTAGATGTTGAACTGAGTTCTATGGTTTAGTGGAGGACTTGTTAGTGTTAGGGCTGAGGTTGGACTAGATGATCTTGGAGGTCTCTTCCAACCTAGATGATTCTGTGATTCTGTGATTGAAGCCTTCCTTCAAGTGGAAGGCAGTTCTCTGAATACTTATTTTAATGTGTTTTATACTAAATGATCACTGGATTAAAAGAGAATCTTACTTGGAAACAGGGATTAGAAGATAAGATTCTTCCTGTTCTCAGGGAAGTATCTCAGTCCTCCATAGACCCATGCACACAGGAAAATTAAGAGGAAGTATGTCTCCTACTACACAAGAGTAGAAGGCATCTAATTAAACTATCAGGCAGCATTTTGTTTTGTTTTGTTTTTCCTTTTTAATTTTTTTTTTAAATTATTTTTCATAGAAATAAAAAATAACTGAACTGTGCAACTGATCATCTGAAGAAGTTTTTGAAGGTCCCCACACCTTGTCAAAGTCTTTGATGGGAGATATCAGACACTACTGTTGATAAGTAGGAATACAGTCTAGAATCACTTTCTACATGCTTAGTTTCTAATATTCTATTTCCAAGTGTACATTACAGGCCTTGGGGCTGGCTTGAATCAATCTTTTTGCTTGATTCCATATACTACTTTTTAGTTCTGCTGTGCACTTCATTTCTTTGTCATGACCACAAACCTTCCATTTTGTTTCTTGGAGCTGCACTTCAATAGAAGGCTTGGACACTGCTCTGCTCAGGCAACATCTTAATGATGAGATTTACAGTGCTGTTAAATTGTAGAGGGTGAAAGGAACAGGTACATCTGGGTCTCCTCACACTGAGAAGAACATGGAATCAAAGCCTTTTTATTCCAGGCTGAGTACTTCAGTCACTAAGTTATTTTATCCATGTAGGTAACATCACTTGTATATTGATTTTAAATGAAATACCTATATTGTTTTAAGTTGAAATTGGTCCTCTGAGTGTGTTAGCCACGTTTTAGGGTTTTAGCCTCCAGAAGCAACAAAGGATAAAATCTCAGGGAAATCCTAGGAAATTACCAAGTGTCTCTGCCAATGGTTTTAAGTTCGTCCCAGGTTTGCTGAACAAACTCATTTCAAAATGTGGTTGTTCTTTGTCTTATAACTGCAGTGATATGTCAGTGCATGTATAACCAATCAATGCTTGGAAGAAGAAGCAAAAAACTGTTAGGAACTAGGTGATGGTGATCTGTGGTATGGTCATGGAAAAAATGCTGCAAAATAATTTAATTTAGTTTTAAAAGCCCAGCAATATTGCTATTGTGTATTCTAGTCTTTTAATAATTTCATTTATTTTTCAAGATCAAATTGGTGCAAAGTTGCTGATTTGGCATTTATTGACAATAGTTATTTGTGTACTAAATGTATTATACTGGAATAGCTTAGAAAATCAATGGTGATATTGTATTAGCATACTACTACCTACTGACTCATGTCATGACTTAGCATAATGCAGCATATTTTTGTGTGCATTAGGCTGTTCGGTTTGGAACTGATTGATACTAAAATGACAAGACTCTGAAAGATGCAGAGGCATGTTTATTGATATAAGAAATTAAATACAATAACATCAAATAGAAAAGTTACTAAAAGGAAACTTTTTTCTAAGTAGGAAGCAGCCCTTGCAGTCTTTACACTGGGAAGTCTTTATGCTAGGATGGATGAAGGAAAATATACCCTAGCAATGAGAGATTGCAGGATGAGGTTGGGCTGCAGGCTCCAGATTCCAATTTGAAAGGGGTGTTTAAGAGCAGCATTTAAGTCCCTAGGCCCACCTAGATTACTGTGTTCAGTTCTGGGGTCCCCAGCACAAGAAGGGCGTGGACCTATTTAGAGCAAGTCCAGAGGAGGGCCACAGAGATGATCAGAGGGTAGGAGCACCATTATTATGAAGACAGGCTGAGGGAGTTGGGGTTGTTCAGTTGAGAGAGGAGAAGGCTCTGGGGAGACCTTACAGCAGCCTTCCAGTGCTGAAAGGAGGCGTGCAGGAAAGCTGTGGAGGGACTCTTTGTTAGGGGGTGCAGTGACAGGACAAAGGGTAATGTTTTTAAAATAAAAAAGGGTAGATTTAGATAAGATATTAGGAAGAAATTCTTTACTATGAAGTGGTGAGGCACTGGTACAGGTTGCCCAGAAAAGCTCTGGATTCCCTCCTTGGAAGTGTTCAAGGCCAGGTTGGATGGGGCTTTGAGCAACATGATGTAGTGAAAGATGTCCCTGCCCATGGCAGGGGCTTGGAAGTGGATGGTCTTTAAAGTTCCTTCCAACCCAAACCATTCTGTGAATCTATGATCCAGCATTGGTACCTGTAACAGGTAGATTTGGTTATTGGAGCTTCTGCTCCTGGAGATCATGGACACAGACGTAAATTTACATGTACATGTACATTTAGTACATGGTTCTATTATGATTGTATGTTTCTGATCTTGAAACAATTCCTTTAGGCTTTCACTCTTGGCAAGCCTAAGGCTCCCTTTCAGGTACCCAAACACTGGTTCTTTCAAAATGTGATAGGGTGCCTAAAAATGTACATTAAACATAGCCCTCAATCTTATGAATATTGCTGCCAAAGTTGAGCTCTTAACATGCTGGGTGCTGCACTTGGGGTCACAACAACCCCATGCAGTGGTATAGGCTTGGGGAAGAGTGTCTAGAAAGTTGCCCCAGCAGAAAAGGACCTGGGGGTGCTGGTTGATAGCTGGCTGAGCATGAGCTGGTGGTGTGCCCAGGTGGCCAAGAAGGCCAATGGCGTCCTGGCTTGTGTCAGAACTAGTGTGGCCAGCAGGACTGGGGAAGTGATTGTCCCCTTGTATGTGGCACTGGTGAGACCACACCTAGAATATTGTGTTTGGGCCTCCCACTGCAGGAAGGGTATTCAGATGCTCAAGTGCGTCCAGAGAAGAGCAACAAAGCTGGTGAAGGGTCCAAAGAACAAGTCTTATGTGAGCAGTTGAGGGAACTGCCTAGAAAAAAGGGGAATGATTTAGCCTAGAATAAAGGGGGATGAGGGGAGATCTCATCACTCGCTACAGCTACCTGAAAAGAGGTTGCAGCAAGGAGTGTGTTGGTCTCTTTTCTCAGGTGACAAGTGTTAGGATGCAAGGCAATAGCCTCCAGTTGTGCCAGGGGATGGTTTAGTTTGGATATCAGGAAAAAATTCTTCACAGAAAGGGTGGTTAAACATTAGAACAGGCTGCCCAGGGAGGTGGAGTCACCATCCCTGAAGATATTTAAGAGATGTGTGGATGTGGTGCTTAGGGACACGATTTAGTGGTGGGCTTGTAGTGTAGATGGTTGGGCTTGGTGATCTTGAAAGTCTTTTCCAATGTAAATGATTCTACGATTCTATTTCAAGCACTGCAGTACTAAGCACCTCAATGCCTCTTTGCTGGATATTGGCCTATGAACCTCTTCTATATCTCAATAAAGTAATGATGAAGCTGCTCACTGATGTCTGGGAGAACTGTTCTCATCTGAAGGAGCATATTATTGAAGACATTAAAAAACAGAGTCTAATACAGTAAACTGTGTGTGTACAAAGATCTACATTTTTTCAAGTTCTCATCTGCACTTTCCCAGGTTCTACTGTGCCCACAGAGGAGAATTTATTTTATAGATCAGGGAGCTAATACAAGTTTAAATTAAATGCTTATTTAATTAAAGCTAGTAAATCCAGATTCTGATTTTCTATTGTTACTATTAAGGCAACCTTCCTAGTAAATGTAGTCCTTTAAAAAAACAAATAAACAACAACAAAAAAACACCAAGCATAGTATTGGTGCCCGCAGTTTCACATCATGACAAATTCTTTGTTCTGTGCCATTTAAAATGAAGTTGGGTGCAGATCTATAATGGCAAACACCACTGACATATAGCATTGTATAGTAAAAGTATATAATCAAATTGTACTCAGCATGAGTAACATATTAGAGATTATTGCTTATTAAAATCACTACTGCTCAGAGAAATAGAGATCAAAGTACATTCTGGCCTGTAATTTAGACAGTTTAATACATGCTTAGAACAATTCAAATAAAGTCTGTATTAACATAAGAATTATGAGCTGGTAACATTCCCCATTTGGAAAAAGATGTTCTCTGTTAATTGGTAGTACTACATTTGTGCCTGTTCACTTTTATGTATGGCTGATTTTGCAAGATCAGGGCAAGAGTAAGTAATATCCCTTAAAGACATTACAGTGACATTACAGTGTCACTTTTTTTTTTTTTTTTTTAATGAGATATTGTCTCTGAAGTGGTAGCTTTAAAATGGAATTAACTCAGTCATCCTCGCATAAAACACATTCTGAATATTCTGAAGATTCCTAAATATTTTAAAAACATCAGTGACTGTATTTTTGTACATAACTATGGGCACATCTATTTTACAGGTGAGATGCAAAGAAGGATTTAGCATTTTCAAAAGCATTACACTTTGATCCACATGTATGAATACAATGGAAAGGAGCTTTGCTCTCAGAGTCTTGGGTCTTTTTATTATTGTTGTCCATGAAGTGCTCCAGATTCCCAGAGCAGAAAGTGTAGGTTAAAACTGGATTAGTCATTTCTCCCCTGCTGAACCTTTGGGTCAGTTTTCCAAAAATCCACATCCACCGACCTCATTTGGGAGCGATGGCTTTCCAAAACCATTGCCAGTAATTTTTTTTTTTTTTTAAATTAATTGTACCACCAAGTCTGGCTATTTGCAAAAAAAAAAAAAATTGTCCTTAACCTTTATTTTAGCATCTAAATATAATTTTCAAAGAAGTGTTAGAGTTGTCCTGACTGGCGTACTAGTTTGCATATTCAACTTTTATACTCATTGTTAACATTTTAAATTTGCATTAATACAGAAAGTTTTATCTAAAGGATTTTAAATTGCTCTTTGTGAAGAATCTTCAAAAATATTTTAATTTTATATTTGCAAGTGGCTGGAATAATGAAAATGTAGAGGGAATTACTGAAAGAGTAAAATGATCAAGTAGATATTTTTAAAAGATGATTTTTTTGGGTGGAAAATTTCATATTACTTAAAAATAAATGTGGAAAAAAGTCAGATGGATTTATATATGGAGGTGTTAGAAGCCAAAGGAAGGATTTAAAGCTAATATGACATCCTGTAAGGTAGGGCACAACAAGGACTGGCTGTTGCCCACAGGAAGACAAGCCAGCTCTCTTCCCACAATTCTCTTACCACCTTTCTCCTGGGGTTCTCTACAAGGATGCAATCAAGGTGCTGGCACTGTGTATCACACAGAAAAGAATCTAATACAATTCTTGCATGAAACTTTTGAGATATAACCTATTTTTTGAAACCTTTTCAAACAATGCAGATTCCTCTAGGAGTAATTGCAATGTTTTTCATGGTTAATTGTATTGATTGTTTAAAAACTCTTTCTTTGTAGTCTGTTTTCTGTGTCTCTCAGCCTGTGGGTTCTGTAGGACCTTTTTATCTTCTAGATTAAAGAGTTATTTGCAATCAAAGAGAACTTCTTTACATGACAGTTTTAGACCTTAAACAGGCTATCTCTTTCACTTCTTTTGGAGAGGGTTTCTTTCATCTTTCACTACAGATTATGGCTTCTAGGGTTACAAAACTCTCCATCCTCTCTTTTCTGAAGCCCCTCCAATTAGCAATATCCAGTCCACTTGGGATTCTGATCCTCTGGTTTAATTGAAGAATCACCTATTCTTTCAGGCTTCCTTTACTCTAAAAGATCCTTCAGTGGTATCATCTTTCCTCTTTGCTAGCTATACTCATATTTTCATAGACAAATTATATTTATTACTCATAGTAACTTTCAGAAAGATAGTTTCTCTGTATTATTTTATTGCTCCATAGATAAATCATAGACTATTAAAACTTATTGCTAATAAAATATAATGGTTTTATAACACAAATAAAATTTCAGAGATGGTAACTCTTTTGATTCTAAAAATTAATATATCCTTTTAAGTATTTTATTTATTGCCTACTACTTTTACATTACAGTATAGTAATGCATTATGTATTCCATTTATATTCTATTTTAGAATTAATTACTTAGACCCTACTATGGTAAGCCAATAACTTAAGAGACCAATTTTTAAATAATTAGGTAGTGCATTTATCAAAACTATCATTTCAGGCAGCTTAAAACTAAGAAGCCAATGAATGTTTTTACCTGTAATTGCTAGGCTAATTTATAGGACCATACCTCTCAAAAATAGTTATGAAGTATTTTAAAGAACCAATTTGTGTTCTTTCTAAGAGGTCAAGAAACTCAGAATTAGTCTTGTCTCTATCGAAAGATATTTAAACAACTCAGATTTCATCTGCATTAGCATCAGTCTTTATGGAGAATAGCTTCTCTATTTTTCCCCCTTGAGACATTTTCAATTTCTGTAAAAAAATATCAGTCACTATTGCAGAGACCTTACCTTGACTTTGATATGTGTAAAATGGAGTTTTGTTCTGAGATCCCCTGAAATTTTTACTATCCTTATCAACAGTGTAAACCCGAGAGACAACTCTGTACATTATTCATCATTTATGAGTTTTTAATAGTGATTCTAAAAATATTGTGGTTATGTTTGAAGCATAAGGAAACTAGAATTGATGCAGGTGAAGCTGTATAATTCATTTGCAGCCTTGATGAAATTAAAAACTGAATTTGGATGAAGACTGTCACTCATTTTAACTCAATTTAAAGCATTGGATTCAACTATATTCACATTAAAATTCACAACAAATCTTCCATTCATTGTCAACACAGATCACTAATATATGTAGAGCTCTGTAGACTAGGGAGACAGAAACAAACTACTTGTTCTGCCCTCCTGTAAAAGTCTCATTGCATCATATAAACTTGTTTAATCCTCTATGAAGACCAAACAGTTGTATGTGATTGAGTCTATACAACCATCCATAGTCTTGATCTGAAAACGAGAGGTGAAGGAGATGCCACAATATCCTCTGGCCGTTTATTCTAATTACTGATCATTCTTGCTTTTAAATTAGAAACAAAACATACATCTTTGCATTTAACTAGTTTGCTAGTCAAACCATTTGTTCTTGCTATGACTTTCAAAGGTACTTTAAGAAACCTGTGGCATATGATGTTTCTCTCAGACTAGTACATCAATCTTCTGAGACACCTCTTATTTTTTACATAGACATTCTTTTTGTAAGTGCACATACATTTTAAAATAGACATACTAAGAAGAGTCCAGTGGAGGGCCACCAAGATTACCAAGGGCCTAGAGAACCTCTCCTATGAGGAGAGACTGAGAGAGCCTGGAGAAGGCTCAGGGTGAGCTTATCAGTGTCTATAAACACTTGAAGGGAGAGCGCAAAGAGGATGGAGCCAGGGTCTTTTCAGTGATGTCTAGTGTCAGGAAAAGAGATGACGGGCACAAACTGGAACACAAGAGGTTCCGTCAAAACATCAGGAAGCACTTCTGTACTGTGTGGGTGAAGGAACGCTGGTACAAGTTGTCCAGAGAGATTGTGGTCTCCTCCCTGGTGATATTCAAAAGTCATCTGGACACAGTCCTGGACAACCTGCTCTGGATGTTCCTGCTTGAGCGCGGGATTGGAGCAGATGACAACCAAAGGTCCCTTTCAAGCTCAACCATTCTGTGATTCATTCAATGAAAATTGTGCCATTTGTGTTATGAATTTCCTAAAACACATAACACTTGCAGTGTATTGTTCTAAATGGGAAGATTTCTTTTTTGGATTTACTGGAAATTGTGGTAAAATTAACAGAAGGGGGCATTACATTATTCAACAGAAGCAGCTAAGGAAAGAGGGAGGGAACACCATCTATCCGGGCTTTATGAGTCAGAAGTCTGATTCGTTAGCTGTGTGAGTAATGTGTTTCCTCTGGAATGGTTGTGGTGGGTTCTTATCTCATACATATCACTGAAACATTTTAAGCATATCCTGCTTAGTACAAAATACATGAACACCACCATTAACAGGACAACTGTCTTCCCATTTTCCATCTATAGACAAATATTTGCAAAGTAATCCTATAAATAGAACATGTAAAAACACTTCCTCCATAACTGCTTGCAAAAATAAAGTGTAATTTAATGAGAGAGGAAAGATAGTACGCCGCATTTTCAATTTTTTAAAAGAAAGCAGATCTACTGCTGGATTTTATAAAGAACCTGGTCCTAGCAATATGTGATTTATAGATCATATATTTTAGGTAGATCTTTTCAAGAAGTTTGAATGCAGTAATTTTTGGTCTCTAATTCTTAGGTTAGGTATGAGGAGACAAGCACTGCAGCCAAGATGAGCAAGACAAAAGCATTTCTACTTAGTTATTATTATAAATAATATTTTAAATACTTAGAGAAATGTGAAACCAATAAGTAGGTTCCCGCTGAGTTTGGATGCATTTAAACTTATATAGTGCTTCACAATGGATATTCAGCCTTGTAACTTTGACCTTATTCTGAAATCAGGTATTTGTGTTCTGTGCTAAGCAACTAAATTCTTTTCTGGATCCTTCAATTTCTTATCACAGTCAGAAACGTCTGTCCTCAGAAAACAAAACTATGAAGTTATTGCACTGCTGAAAACAGTGATATCTATTTGTAGATAAGAAATAAAACCTGATACTCTCAAAAGGAAACATTATGTGGAATTGTGTGAGGTTCAATACTTACTTTAGTTCATTGAACTTAATTTCACTTTTCTGGGGTTAACTGGGGAAAGGAAAGAAAAATGTATAATAAGAAGGACATTTTGAAGATCAAATGAACCACTAAGTGTGAGAAAAATTCTGAACATGGAATTAATTTTCTTTTTTTTTGTTTGCCAGAACTTTGTGTCCTGCAGAAAACATTTAGGCTTTGGAGTGTAACATTTTAGTCAATAAAGCAATGCATCAACATGTGGGGAAAAAAAGACATTTTAAAAAGGGCTTTGTACTATGTTTCCTAGCCAAGGTATTTAATTTGTCAGCAAACCTAATTAATGGACAAGGCAGATGCTGGAAATCATGGCAATGCATTAATTTAACACATCTATATCTTTGATGTATAATGCATATCCTTGAGACCAAAGTAGGTACAATTCAATGAAGCATTTTATTTTGAAATACTAGAGCACTGAGCAAGGAAATGCATCAGATCTCCTTGATTCTTTTAATAAGTTCATGTGTGAATAAATCAAAATAGGCATGTCCAGCTAGATAGTTTGGTCTTCCAAGTAGAGAAAGATTGATGAGAATGCAACCATGGATATGGGGTACATGTTAGATAAGCACACAAAAAAGAATGGATTCTTAGTTGATTGTTCCTCTGTCATCTGAAAAGCATGGAAAGCTTGCTAGGTTATTCTAGTTGTATTGGTGTAGAAGGTGGACATTGCATCAAGCCCATTTCTAGTCCTGAATGAAATCAGAGTGTACAGAAGACTAAAAATGAAAACTTTACACTCTAAGGACAATCAGCAAAAATTCAGGTATTGTGATATTTACTGGCAGTCCTGTGAAACTTATATCAAGCCTCAAAGGATTCCATTTGGTGTTGTAAGTCTCTCTCTCTCTCTCTCTCTCTCTCCCCTCTCTTTGTGAGTTCCTGACACGTTATGTTATCTTATGTTATCTACAGACAAGTTGTTTGTGGTCATTACTGTTTTTTCATTTTGTATATGATCTTACTCTCATTCCTAGAATTGCTTTTGTCTTTTCCTTTTATTTTTAGGTAGAGTTAAAAAATAATATTTTTCACTACAAATATAGAAAATACAGTTCATCTTTTAAAGTTCATACTTATAAAATGGACTTGCTACATATATATTGACATTCCAACTTGCTATTTTTAAACTTCATTTGAGGATCTACTACTGTCCATGTGTAGAGAACAGAAGTTTCTACACTGGAGTAGTAGGATGTGTTTAGGAAAAATAATGTTTATATGCCTATTAAGTTCTATCTATTCACAATTTTTTTCTTTTTCTTTTTTTTCTTTCTTCTTTCTTCTTTTTTTTTTTTTTTTCCCCACTGCTAAGTGTTTTTAGTGATATAGCATTTATTTTCTCTTTGTTGACATGTTCATTCAGCAGCATCTTAGGTAGAGTGATGGGTGAGCATATATATTAAATATTTTTCTCCAGATAAACTTATCCTGAGAAAAGCTAATTCTACCAGTTGTGTTCCCTTACACTCCATTAGTATAGTATATTAATTTTGCATTGATAGGGAGTGCATGTTTGAATGTTTGAAAGTGATTCAGTAGAATTCTTGGTAAAAGTAATTCAAATAGGTAGTATATTGTGTAGTTTCTTCTTTTCTGATGCGTAATATTTTCAGCATCTATCCAAAAAGTTTTGTTCAATTCTGGTTTACAGAACTACATCCACTATTTAAAGTCAGGTCAACATGACCTACTAGTGTGAACAACTCCATACTTGAACTGAGTGTAAAGCTTATGTCAGTTCTTTCTTGCCACCGATTTAATTCCTATGTTAATGGCAAAAATGAAAAAAAAACTGTGCTTCCTTTACCTGCTATCTGGTCTTTACAGTCATCTATATTACTAGTTCAATAAAAATAAAGTGTCTGTGATTTGAGAGGGCCGCATGGGGCATATCCTGACCGAGGTAAATGTCCTCGTATGAGAGCACCTAAGAGTCCTGATCTTCTGATAACTGTCTGAGACCTTGCTGACAGGTGCCACAATCCCCTTCTGACCTGCGTTCCTAGCTTGCTTTCTGTGCAGTCCCATCTGAGAGAGGAGGCAGCTTATGCTTAGATCTAGTCCTGCTGTGGGGTTTGGATGCAACAGGGGCTTTCTCTGGACTCATACACATGCAATCATTACCAAACCTACCATTAACATAACCATAGTGCAAAGCTTCTTTAACAGACTTTATGGCACTTACAAGCAATTCAAAAGAGTGGATTCACTCACTACTATGGGTTCCTATTATTTCTTCTTATGTTACCTTTTGCAAGGGACTCACCTCAGTGTGAAAGCAGCTCTTAGGACTATGCTTGAAGTTCCTTTTAGCGCTTTATGAGGTCTTCTCCAACAGGAGGAGGAATAAAGATCTGGTAGATAACTGTCTTTCCCTGGTCACATCTGCTCCTTGCTGAATGACACCTGCTACTTAGTTCAAACCTCCCACTTGTGGGTGCCAGCCGAAATGTGATATTTGATGTCTTGTAGCATTACACTAAGTGAATCTACAGATTCTGCCTTTGTGTCTGGTATTCAGTGTCACAGAAACTACAGGTGAAACTACAGCTCAAAAGCTCCAGGAGTTAGAAAAGTCACATTCCCTACCTGGATCACAGCAACTGCAGCACGAACTTTTCTAATGTCTCTCTCTCAGGGAGAATAGTTTGCCCTGACACAAATCATTCTGAATGCACAAGTCCCTGAATATTTGAATGATACTTAGAGTTTCACATGCTAACTAAGAAATTATTTTTCTGAGGCTGAGTATAATGACATATGGAAGGCTGGTGGCAGAGTGTCCAGATTCTTTGAGGGGAATGACCTTGAAATTGATCAAAGTCCAATGAGTTATTAAAAATTGAGGAAAAATTGGTAGAGTGGGAGAAAATATGACTGGTACTCAAGGTACCTGAATTATAAATGCATCTTATTGACTCAATCCAATTCCCAAAAGAACACGAGACTGCTAAAAATCTACCTCTTCTTTAAAGAATTTTTAGACTATGGTTGTACTTTGAAATTTCTCCATATTTCAAGGCCTATGGATGATGGACTCAGTCCTCAGTGGCACCCTTCTTCTCAGCCAGCCTCTGATTAGCTGAAGTTGTGAGTGTGTCAAATCACTGCAGTTTCTTATTTATTTCCAGGCCCAGGGTGCCAGGGATTTAGCAGATTAGATTAGGGATTTAGATCTGCTACGTTTCCCCCATGTGGTGCAACTCAATCACTCTTAGGTTATGCCTCATGGGAGTTTTCCTACACTTCCTTTTTCTATATACTCAGTGCTGCAAGCCTGCTGGAGTGGCGGCCAAAAGGTATGAATCTCCTTTCTTGCATATGTGAGTCAACAACGTTGCCTCCGAAGTCATTGCATGTCTCCAGCATAAATAAAAATTGAGTGAAAATGATACTGGGCCTGGTGAATTGCACTGGCACTGAAGTACCCAAGTGGCAACTGAGTGGCCCAGTATATATTGATAGCACTACTGTGCATGGATATAAATAATAAATAATCCTCAGAGGCTGTAATGTGTCTGCACCATGGTCACAATCTCTTAAGCTTCATAAAGCCATATTGAGACTGGAAGGACTAGTGGCCTTTTTGTCCTTCACTCTGAGTAGGCATGTCATGCAGGATATGTTGATTTATTTTAAATTATATGAAACAACGGAGTAACCAGACACTGTATATAATATATGTAATGAGCAGATTCTTGTTTACAGTTTTGCTGGCCCAGATATTATCTGAGAGATGAAAGGTTTGCCATAGCTTTCAGGGTTCTTTTCAGTCTTTGGTCAGCACCCTGCTAGTGCTCAGCCTCTCATTTTTTTGGGGGGGGGGGGGGGGGAGTAGGGAACAGGGTTTAAGTTGCAGAGTTCGGTATCGTTAGCATCTAACTGGCAATGTTTACCTGCTTTTGTCATGGAAGAATCCATGTCCAGCACTGGTCAAAACAGGCTTCAGCCTACAGGGAGACAAAATGTGTGCAAGATGGAGAGGCCTGCAGCTTTCCAGTCAGGGACATCCCTAAGTGCCCGTGGCCATGGGTGACCCCTGCTGGGGCAGTGACACCTTTGTGGGTCTGCAGCCACAGGTGAACTACGCTGGGGCAGGGACACACCTGAAGGATGTGGCTATGGGCAAAACTTGCCAGGGCAGAGATCCTGAGAAGCAGAATTGGAATAGGAAAACCGTGAAGACACAAGGAAGACTAGAAGAAAGCCTGGAAGAACAAGGGATGAGCAGAAGGAAACCATTACACGCATGACAGCGACCTCCTGCCTAACCCTTTGTCTCACCAAAAGCATTGGGATAGGCTGAGTGCAGCCCACAGCCAAAATGAGGAAAGCCAAGACTTGGAAGAGGAAGGATATGAGTTTGGTTTAAGTTGAATGTAAAGTGGGAGGAAAGGTGTTTACTTAAGTATTTTTTTTTTATTATTTAGATTTTATTTTTCTCAATACCCAAATCAGTTTTTTTTTTTTTTTTCTAAAAAATAATTCAATTAAGTAAAACCTCCCTGAGATGAGACTGTTTTGTCTACTACAGTCACATAAGCAAAGTGAAATCTACGTATAGAAAACCAGTCATATCTGGCTATATTCAGACCTAGAGGAATCGCTGTTTCCTTAAATGCCTTTGGTATATTGAAAAAAGAACTAATTACAGTTTTCAGCAGCACCACCTGAAAATGGATGGCATTTCATCATTTTGGGGATGCACAGGAAGGATGCCTCTGTAATGAGGACAGGAAGGTTGCATGGTGAGTGCCTTGCTAGAAGTTATGCACTATACTGCATGTGAATATGTAATGGAAGAGGTGCTACGGACCATTAGTTACCTTCCCTCATGATAAATCTACCCTTGAAGCTAAATCCTAGTACTTTGCTTCTAGTCCTGAGGAAAGTCACAAACTTCAGGTGATTTTATGTTTTTTGGACCACATCTTTTTCTCCCAGCCCTTCTGCAAGGTAGGAAATTGCTACTTTTTCATGCTCTGATGTGTACCATTGCAAGAGGCCAGGATGCTTTAGTTCTAGACTACAAATGAGCTATTACTAGAATCCCAGCCTCTGTTTTTCTGTGTTTATTCAAGCATATATCACTGGTGTTTCTAGGCAAACAGTATGCATAGCGCTGTCTTTGAGCAGGCTCAGTGATAGAATTCCCCAGATGCTTCCAGTTCTGCCCTAGGGTTCTGTGCATTTCATTCAATCTCTTACTCACTTGTATATTCTTTACAACCATTGATTTCTGTACTTTTGCCTCCTTTAAATGACATTTTGTATAAGTAACAACAAAAGGAAAAGCACCCTCAATCTTGGAGATTCTTTAGAAGTGCATCCAGGCTGCTTTCCTTCGAAAATCTCCTGTGAACTGTGTTTTCACGTGAGATATCCAATAACCTCTGCTTTTAGCTTTGCTTGAAATGTTTTGCAAATGATTTGTCCTGCTTCAGTTCAGTATTGTGCTTCCTGCTTGTACTTGTTTTCTTCAGATCATTTGCAGCGAAGGTGAATCACACAACATAGGACAAGCCAACAAGACTGAAGTGACTGTGTCAGACCCTATGACTTTCCTAAGGCAGTCCACTGTTTAAGTGTACTTATATACATTCCTCCATGGTAAATCTGATGAAATCTCTATATGATCTGAATGCTGTGTGTCTGTATCATATGTTATTTTTATTAACATACATATATCATACATATTTCTCTGTATCATATGCACTATAGGATGATCTTCTGATTCTATGACTCCATCAAGGTTCCATTGATCATGGCAGTGGATTTGTCCTTTTTTTTTTTTTTTTTTGTGAAAAGTTCTAATGTTCTTACATTTTTACCACAAGAAGGAAAAATAATACTCTTCTTCCAGGCACAGCTATGCTTTTATTTTATCTGGAGATTTAAAAGCGGACAATTCGTATTAAAGATACCCTTGCTTCAGCATATTTGGTTGAAATTCCTAATTCTATCAGCATGTTTAGGTAGTTTTTTAAATCAAATAGGAGTTCTATTAACAAATCTCATCAACTGTTCAGCGATGCAGATGCTGTTCAGCTGCTCTTCTTGATACCAGATAGTACAGATAACCAAGTGTATGGGAGACAATAGTCATTTGCAAAGCATGTTGATTTGCTTGTGATCCACTCCCTAAAATTAATTAATTACAGAACCTATGGCTGGTCAGCATCATCTTGCCCTAATTCACTGCTGGCACTTGAGATCTTCAAAACCTAATTACAATGATCAGCTATCAGCAGGGAAGATGTTTCCTCTGTGTTCAGATAAATTGAATTGTCTGTTAATCACTGTTAATTGTCTGTTATTCTTTAGCATCGTGCTTCTAATACTTTGTATTATTTCAGGTATTTCTGGCCACATTTTCTGTATACATCCTCACTGTGGATCTGATGTCCTTTTTTTTTTTTTTTTTGTGTACAGTGTTGATCTCTGGATACATTTTCCTCATGCCCAGTGAAGTTTCACCTCTTTATATGTTGGATTAAGACTGGGTTGCAATCCTTCAGTACTTTAATAAGACAAGCGGCTCTGTGAATTATTTTTCAGGGAGTTATGGAAGAATGCATCTGTCCTTTGCAAGGAGGCAGGCTACCTGCACTGTAAAATAGATGTGTTTCCTGGATAGTTCTGTCTAGAATTTCATTTCTGGGTGCTTTCAAACCCAACTGACTGGAGTTAAAACAATTCATAGATGAAGCATATTTGTTTCTGGATTGGTCATGAATTTATTATGAAATTTGTTTGATAACTTCAGTTATCAGCTACCCACATTTTTTGATTCCACTGGACAGCTATAAGGACATTAAAAGTATTCTTCTGGGACATCTGCTTTAATAAACTAATCTGGGACAAATTAATTTAAGCAAAATTACTGACACTTTTTAATAGAAAGCACATAGTCTAGCATAATCTGGAGGAAAACATTTCTGACCGAGACAGCTTTAGAAGCCAGAAAAAAGTCTCCAAAGCATCCTATTCAAGTGCTTGAAATTGAATAGTTAAAACATGTAATTTGCAGCCCAAGTTGTTCTTGTGTTAATTACCTCTGTAGACATAGCTGTAGATGTGCAGGAAGTTGGTCACTTCCAGTTGGTGGCTGGAAGCAAAGAAAGTGTCTTCCACAGTTCACACAGCAGACTATGTTACAGTCTATGAAATATATATTATATATATATTATATTTCTAATACATAGACTATTTAACTCTCTTCTTCAGATTTATACTAGGCTTGATGTGTTAATAGGAATTATAATGAGTAGAGAGATTCAGAAATGTGCAGGAACAAATGGCAGTTACAGTAGGATTTTCATATATTCAGAAGAAAGTACTGTAAAATTAACTCTCCATTAAACTCTTGGCTAAATCCTTGAACAGCTGGGCTATCATAATTACTTAATTCAAATAAATAAACATTTGTTACAAATATCTGTAGTATTATGAACACAAATAAAGTATTTCCTAGCCACACAGTTTGAAAAGCTTTTATGTACAGCCTTATGTCAAGCTGGAAACAGGGCCGTGCATTTTTAATAATGTCTAAGAAACAGAGGCAGTAAATTTTTAAAGTTGTTAGAAACTAACCAATGGATAAGAAAGAAAACAACTGTTTTTCAGGTCATTCTATAAAGTGAAAAGTCCTAAGAGTTGTTTAGTGGAAGCTGGTTCTAGAAATCAATACTATCTGTAAATTCTAAGGAATAGGTTGTGAATTTTATGGTCAACGCAGATATATATATATATATATATATAATCTGCTTTTTCCTGCTCTGTGACATAGATAATTATAAAATATCATTCAGCAAGCTGCACACCTCTAATTGAATGAACCACCTATCAATTACCTGTACTCTGGATGGTATGTTGTGGATATTACTAAAACAGTAAGAAACAGTAAAATGGGAAATAATGATAGTTTGCTTGTGTGATGTGTAAAGAATGTTTGTTTGTTATTTCTCATGGCTATATTAAGAAGGAAAAAAAGGAGTCACCCAGGTGGCGGTAAGAACCTTGAGATATCCTGCCTGTTGATGTCTTGGACATACAATTGAGAGAACTTTGTGTAAATAATATAATTGCCAAACCGATAACCCACTGCCCTATCTTAAGACAAACTAACATGACCAATTCAGGAGGGGAAAACACCACATACCAAGCAGAGAAAGACTACTACCTTCATCTGCGCAACCACCAGAGGGACCAGAGATGACCCCCTAGCAACAACTGACGCAGCCGCAGTACTAGAAAGGGGCTACGTAACCCCGGAAGAACCTGATGATAAAAGGGGACTGCGAAAAAGGGGGGGGCGCACCGTTTGGAGGAGCATGGACTCCCTGGCCACCCAGCGCTGTTTTGCTTGCTGATCGCTTACTCAATAAACTAATTCTTTCTGGCTAAAAGAGTAATTTATAACAGCTTGGTCTGAGAGGATGTGCTGAGGAAGTATTTAGAAATTCATTGTAATTTTTCAAGGGAAGCTTAAGTGCCAAAGTAAAAAGTATACGGAATACATGGTGGAACATATTTAAGTATTAAAATAGCATTAATATTTATTAATGAAGTTCTGGAGAGTGTTAGGAGAGAAAATAGCAAAGAGACACTTCTGTGGAGTTCATATTTTTATGGATATCATTATGATAGTGTCCAAAGGCCTCACAATCATTATACATTTATTCCAACATATATTTAAGATAAGACTTAACACATCTTTAAAGGTGGTAATTGAGCACTAAAGAAATGAAGATCAGGAGTTTTAAACATGGTTAGATGGTAGTGTCTAAATACAAGCAATGAACTTGAACTCCCTGAACCCTTCAGCAAGACAATGGATAGAGTTATGGTTTCTCCTGTATCACCTTGGTGACCCAGGTAATTGGACAAACACTTTTTCTTTTAGGCATTATCTATGTCAAAGAGGAAGCAAATGGGAAGCAAAAGTAGCTGTATGTAATATTTCTACTTCTCCCAAACTTGGGTGTGGACTTAGAACCAATACAGTGCTACCTTAAATTAAGAGCAAACAAATGTGCCTCCTCGTCTTCCCCTAGTGCAGCAGGCTACCTAGCTTCCTGTATGCTATTAATTTCCTGAATTACAAAAGAAACCTTTACCTTACAGTGCAATTTGCATATTCATAAATTTTGAGTTGCCTGGAGAACGAGTTGACGATTTTGGACCTAAAGGCCTCTGAATCTGTGTTAACCATTTGAAAATCCTAATTAAGTGGGATGTTAATTGCAACGCTAACTGCCATTTTGAGTATTCAGGTAAGTGTTTCATTTACTATTGAAAACTCAAGCATTTCTATTTTCTTTACCCTGTGATGAAAAAAGCTGAAATCTCCTCAAAGACTTTGACCCAAGCACTTTCAATAGCATATAACACTTTCCTTGAGGAAATTTAGGAAATCATTTTAAAATACACGATTTTTTTCTTGTCACTTTTGGTTTAGAACTGAATTTAAGAAGAAAAAAAAAAAATCAAGTAAATAAATGAATTGAAAACCAGGGAATGTATCAAGCATTTTAATAATAAATAAAACCAAAACCAAACCAAACCAAAAAAACCCAACCTGCTGATTTTCCTCATAAATAACCCCCACTATGGTTAGGGAATTAAACCAAACCAAAAAAAAAAAAAAAGGGGGGGGGGGGGCAAAATATAAAAATGTCTAGCAAGTTAGGGTCTAATTCAATCTAACAGCTGTATAAAACAGTTTTACATGAATTATTTAAACTAGATTGAATAAAGCTGATGTAATTTTCTAATGTAAGACTTCTTCATTGTAAGGGCTGATGCAAAAAGCTAAACATTTTTCTCAGAGCTTTATTTTCACAAAAATATAATGAATTATTAGTAAAGAACATTTTTTATGACTCATGCTATATCTAAAGGGAAGGCAATACAGAATCCTTCTTGTATTCTTTTATTTCTTCTTATATTCAACATATTGAGTGCTTAAATAAACTAAAAGACAGTGAAATGAAACAGTTCTCTATTCCTGGAATAGCATGTTTTCTCATTTTAGATATTTTTTTAAAATATTTCAATTCTTTCTCTGTTCTTATCTTCTGATCTTTGACCAGATCAAAGTGATCTTTTTCCCTCCCTGACTTCAATAGTTTATTTAACAAGGTATTATATATTCTTGGATATCAAAGCTGGTTACACCATTCTTTTTTAGTTCACATTATACCATAATATCACTTGATTGTTCCTATTATTCCCCCATTGTTTTGCCAGGCACTGTATGTATTATAGCTAAACATACTCTTACCTGAAGATTTTCTAATCTCATAATGACAGTGCAACCGCTATGCAGCTTGTCATGCTTCATATCCCCTTGGTTTATATGTTGGAGCATAAGAGTTATAAAAGCTAGGTTCTCTTAGCTCTTCCCCTGGGAAGGATGTAAATGGCTAGGATACACTTGCAAGTGTCACTGAGCTAGCGAACAAGTGCAGTTTTCCTGGGCCAAAGAGTTCCCTGTTTGAGGTTGTCTGGAAATATGACTGCTTGTTGCTCTTGTTGCTTTTTTTATTGACTTAAGAACTTAGGAAGACTCACAAAAATGGTGTTACACTGATGTTTATCAGACTGTATTTGGACATATTCTAATTAATGTTAGAAGGGATTGCAAAGAATGTGACAGGCTGTGCTGCAGGATTGGTGTTATTTGCTGGAAACCAAGTTACACCTGAGTGCAGAGGCTGCATTTTCTCTCATCTATCTGTTTGAATTTTGTGCCCCTTCTTCTTAGCATCCGCTTCTGGTTTCAGTCAAAACCAGGATTCTGGATTATACTGACCTTAGGTGTGTTTCATTTTGCAATCATATTATTACAGATTATTTGTGGAGCAGTCTAGCCTAAACCAACAGAGAACACTGTCAAATAACTAACCAAGTTCTCCTTATTTGATTAAAAGGTGTTTTTTTTTTCTTTTTATTTTTTTTTTTTCCTTCAGCCTTGTGAATTGGAAGGATAATTATTCTGAAATTATCCATTAATCCCTCAAGGACAAGGTTCTATCACCTTCTTGTTTCATTGGAATATGTTTAATACTAACAGTAAAATCTGGAATCCCTAACAGTTGCTCTGCAAAGTCAGACTAAACCCATTTAATCTCCTTCATCATTGCTTGTATCCTCAAGTTTTCTCTGAGGAAGAAAGTTAGAAGAGGAGAATTAGAAAAGAAAATTAGTTTCAGGTTTAGTTCCAAGATAATCAGTTTCTGCTATGAAATGGGGCGGGGATTTTTAGTCCTCTAACAGTGTCATTAATATGTGTGAAAATATAAAACCTGAAAAACCTCCTCATGTGAGTATTCCTTCTATGATTGCCTTGTAAGGCAAGACCTTCTCAGCAGAAAGAAATTTTCTACATTTTTCTGCTGCTAAGAAAAATTTTCAAGCTTAGGTCCCAGACCACTCTGCAGCAAAACATTCAAACAGGTGAATATCTTCTAATGATTTGATTACAGTAGTGTTAATAAAAATATACTTATGCCCAGAATTTCTTGAATTCCTTTAATTGATTGGGTGCTGAATTTTCCCATTAAATTATACACTCTCCTTGTTATACAAAAAAAAAAAAAAAAAGACATTGATTTTCTTTTTCTGATACTTAGAATGTAAAAGGGCAGAAAGTCTCACAAATGAAAGTTTAAAAAGTATCTTAAAACTTATTGCAAAAGTTTTTCAAATGGATAAAAGTTTTGCTTTATTACTATTGTGAATTGTTGATTTAACAATGCATTTCAGGGTATAATGGAGTTATGTTACAAAGCTCCATTTTTAAACATGAATAAATCAGTTATAAATGGAAGCTCATAAAGCTTGTGGCGTGTTTGTTATGTTCATTTGATTGCTTGTTTTGATGGAAACAATGCTGAGTCTTTGACATAAATTTTACTGAAGAATTTTCTATTTTTTACATAGTGGTTTATTGATTTACTAATTTTGATCCAAAGACATGTAATTTGATTAAGCCCTTTTGTGTGCATCTTTGTAATGCTGCTAATGAAAAGTACATACCATTGGTTACAGGATTTCTTTTTTAAAAACAAACATACAAACAAATCTTTTAAATCTTATAATTCAAAAGATGTCATTGAGGTAATTAAAGCATTTTTATATTGTTGTGTAGTTTGAGCACAATGCTATTGATACATTCCATGTTAATGGAAGAGAGAAGAATACAATCAATTTGCTTATGATCAGGACTGGAGTTTTCATAGTTGCTGTATTCATGCTCAATCATGAGCTCTGATAATTGTCATTAAAATGACTTCTAATCAATTACAGCCAGCTCAGGCTGTAGATTAATCTTTCCATGGGTACCTATAGACATCAACATTTTCACCATATTTCTTGGAAAAAGAGTTCTGTTTCACCAAGACCAGAAATGATTCAGAGTGGAAAGTATGTGCAACCATACTTACATGATGTCCAAGCCCTGTAAAGCTTCAAGGTAAAGGCACTTGTACTCTTATTTAGCTTGGGAAAACAAAACAAAACATTTTAATCCCTAATGTTTAGGGATCAGAATACCTGTTTTGGCAACCAAGTTTCAATTGTGAACCCACATCACCCAACTTGCAAAGGGCAGCTATACTCTAATTGGCAAAGAGGGAGTAAGGATACACAGGAGAAGCAGTTTCATTCTGTGCAGTTTATAGGATTCACCAAGCCAAAGAGTATGAAAATAATTATGGAGCCCCATAGTTAGAGTAGGGTTTATTCCTTGACCTAGTTTTTATTTTGTTGTTGTTGGTTTTTTTTTTTTTTTTCTTTAACTAAGGTTTATATGCTTTATCATAAAAAGTCACTGGATGAAGAAATATTGATGAATAGTTGACCTCCTTCGTGGTCTGGAACTAGTCAGTTAGATTCTTTAGAAACAGATTCACTAGATTCAAACTCCTCAGGGAAAAAAAAAAAAAAAAATTAAGTTTGTGTTTGCCACTTCTTAAGGGGCTGTTCTAAATAATGAGAGAGCATGAGGAGCAGTTTCAAATAAATGAATGAAATCTTTCTCAGATTTCCCAAGGGAAAGAGCTTAAGTACTGTGTTTTGGGAAAGGATTCATGACGGTTGGTCCCAGATTAGTTTCAGATTTGAGGTACCTGCTTTTATGACAAAGTTCAGTGGTTCCTTACTCTGTAGACTGGCATGTCCTTTTCTGTGATGAACAAATATCTCCATGCTTTTCAGGGAATCCCACTACCCCATAATTCATGGGCTGAGATTATACTACAGGGGTCTGCACTGAAAATTTAGTCTCTGAGATGTATTGGTCTCTTTTGGGTTCTAGCCATTAGCCTCTTTAAAAAAAAATCTTTCATCAGAGTGCCCTGGGCTGCTACAAATCAGAGGCTGCTATAAACACCACAGCATCAGATTTACAAGCAATTTGTAATATCCTTAGACATGCAAAGTTGCTGTTACATTTCAATAGGATTATTTCACAGTGATTTATTTATGTTTTATAGACTTATTAATGAATTTCTTTAAAGACTTTATTGCATCTTTGGGCACAGTCCTAAAAAATTGTACTAACTCAGAAGTTACCTTAGAAAGTACAAGTTTGCCCTAATTTGTCTGTGTCTGGTAGAATAAAAGTCAAAAATATCCCATACACCTCTATGCGGGTTTCCAGTCATGCCCCAACTACTTTTTGTCAGTGGAAGAACTGGAGAAGTTGCTCTTGTTCCACCTGACAAGCTACACTGTCAAGTACTGTCAAATTAATCAGAATGTTTCCTTGGATGAGTGAAAAGATTCGTGTGTTTGAGGCTTAATGGCTACATCCACAATCTTAAATGCTCTCTCTCAAGACAAAGTGATGCAGAGGGGTTGTATCCACTCTGATGAAAACTCTGTAAATTCAGCAGTACTGCAGCCATATATGCCTTAAACAACACAACCTTGAATCTTCTTAGAGTTCCTTTTGTGCTCCCTGTGGCCCTAAAGTATATATACTTTGTCATTTCGGTTTTCATTACAGTGTCTGAAATGATATGACATCTGAGCTGCAGGCCACCAGAACGCTGTTTTTTCTTGCATGGTTCTGAACATATGTGCTGTACGGATCAGATATGATTTCCAGACAGTTTCTTTAAAGAGTTGGCAGCCAAAGCCTGGTTTATTAGCGATGGAAAACCATGTAGGGTGTAGGAAATCAGATGCCATCTTGTCCATATTTGGCTGTTACAAGTTGTCCTTGAAAGAAACTATCAAAGAGCTTCCATGGGGTTTTGCTGAGGGGAAGGATAGTTTACTCCACAAAAGATTTAAGGTGAAAATTAATGTTTTTGTGCTGTCAGTGACTGGTGAACTAGGACACAGGAGTTAACTGTGGAGTTAACTTACTTGATAATGTCAATGTGCAGAAAGTCTGTCATTCAGGTAGCTCCCACACAGCAAAAGTGAAGGCTCCTCCAATATAATTTCAAATGATGAATGAGTTTGAGAATTTTGCCATCTGCTTGCTGACACAGGGAAAAATGTGTAATTCACTGAATTCATTATTCCTTCAGGTTTGATAACAGCAACAGATTGTTTGGATGGTGTAAACATCAAGGAAGGAGAAATGTTATTCACAAGGAAATGGTTTTGTATAGTGGAACTAAATGAATAGAGTAGGAAAGCTAGATCTGAGGGGGTGTGAAGCATGCTGACAAGCAAGTATTCTTGCAGAAGTCCATTGCAAAGTTCATTGAGATCAGTAAGAAATTAGAACATGAAAGCAAATATTGCAACATACAAGGGTGTTGGCAACTTTGTGCATTTCCTTTATCACTGAGTGGAAAGACAGCCTGTTTAAGAAGATATTAAAGTCACAGAAAAGACAGAAGGATCGTGTAAGAGTGATATCAAAATGATCTCTGTATTTAAGCCATGGAAATCCCAAATGTAAGGAAATATACACCTTGTCTTGACAAAGTGGAAGAACAAGTAACCACAGAGTAACTTTGTAGGCCTTCACTAGATGACCGTATCTCCTTTGGGTAATAAAGCTTTATTAGTATGACCAAGGATAGAGCATTAAAGTGCTTTATCTACATATGGGAAAGCAATGGTATTATTCTGATCCTAAGTTGGTAGAGTGTATTGCTAAGAGCTGAAGCCAAAGATGCCATGCATTTTTAAGTGCTAACAGCATAAATTTTGTCAAAGTAGATACAGAATTTTTATTTATTTTTTATTTATTTATTTATTTTTTAAGTATTAGAAGCAATTGTTTGGAACCTCTGTCAGTTAACATTTAAAAAATGCCAACAGATGGCTCTTCCTGCATCCGCGCAGCTGACAATTCCAAAGTAAGTAGTGCTGCGAGATTTCTTGGTGAAGCTAAGGGACACGAAAGGCAGCTGTCACTGAATATCTTAATTACAGCATTTACAAAGTTCTAATTAATGTAATGTTGTTTCTATAGCTATATTAATGTACCATCCATTAGTATGTCATTGGTTACACTTTGTGAATTAAATTTGGAATTTGGCACATATCTGAAGTTTGTGGAAGCAAATGTTTGATCTAAATAATCAGCATTAGATGGGAAGAATACATTTAGAACACAATTCGTAACTCGAAAATGTTAAGTGAAATTTTTAAAGTCACAGATAATGTCTCTCTATATCAGAAGGTATTGGCAGACATTTGGTTGATGTTTTTTGGTGCCCAAATACTTCTGAGCAGCATTTCATAGAAGTGCCAAGATCTTTTACTTTTTGACTCTGCTGTTTGAAATGTCAAAAATTGTTAAGAGATCAGGAATAATGCAAATCCATATTCTTCTAAAATATCAACATTCAGTGGCATTTCAGGTAATAAACTTGATCAGCGAAGAAGTGTTAAAAAAATACTTAAAAAAAGACGAAGAAGAGAAATTCATATACATTGAAAGACTGCATCGATCAAATCTATATTCAATAAGTAATATAATATATCGGATGTAGTATATCAAACATAAACTTGAAGGTAAAGTTTCAGAACTACATTTTTGGAACTTTCATTTCAAGATTATATAAGTTATTTATTCATTTATTTATTTATCTTTATTACAGAAATCTTTAATTCTGTTACCCAACTAAAGCTCAAAATAATGCTGTCCTTTCCCCTGACTTTTCTGAAGTCATGTAACAATATCAGAATAAACATAGGTGACTGCTGTTAATATAAACAGCTTTCCATTCAAAGAACAATCCCTTTTAGTTAGATCTGATCTAATAAAGCATAAGTTTTCCTTTTCCCCCTTTATTTCCCAAATGCCACCGGTGTTTGTTCTGATGAGATAGCTAAATATCACTGTGCTCTGTTTCCAGAGACTGTCACTAAAATAAGGAAAGCCATGGATGTATACTTCTGCTTGGTAAATCTGTATCCAATAAGATGTAACTACATTATTCCAACTTTCTTTTTATGACTGTAAGAACTTTATTCAGTACTGGCCATTTGGGATTGAAGAAGAGTAAGGAATCCACATGGATGCCCTCTCTGCCCAAAACCAAAAAGGTGAAAGTGGTTGCTGTAAATAGAAAAAGAATACAAGAAGTTGGTAGTTTAAGCATTAGCCTCAACTTGCTTCAATCTGTCGTGCATTCAGCTTTGTATATATCACCCTCTACGTCAGTGGCCAGCTCAAGTGTGTTGTGGCCTAACCCAGCAGGCAGCTCGGCACCACCCAGCTACCTGCTTTCTCTCCCCAGGTGAGGTAAGGGAGAGAATTGGAAAGGTAAAAGTATGAGAAATTGTGGGTTCAGATAAAGACAAGTTACTAGGTAAAGAAAATCTGCATGTGCAAGCAAAGCAGAAGGAATTAATTTGCTGCTTCCCATCGGCAGGCAGGTGCTCAGCTACTCACAGGAAAGCAAGTCTCATCATGCCTAATGGTTCCTTGGGAAGACAAAAGCCATCACTCAGAATGTCCCCGTCCTTCCTCATTTCCCCCCAGCTTTTATTGTTCAGCATGACACCACACGGTATGGGACATCCTTTTGTCCAGTCTGGGTCAGCTCCTGGCTGTGTCCCCTCCAAGCTCTTTGTGTACCCCCAGGTACCTCGCTGGTGGCAGCACCAGAAGCTGAAAGTCCTTGGCTCTGGGTGAGCACTACTCTGTGACAGGTAAACACTGGTGTGCTATCACCACTATTTTTTATCAAAAATCAAAAATACAGCATCACTTGAGCTTCTACGAAGAAAATTAAGTTTTCGAAGCCAAAACCATGAGCAGCGCATGGAGCTCTGCTTGGGGTTGACCAAAAGTTTATGAGTTGTGATTAAAGAAAGGACAGGGCTCCCCACAGAGAAACTGTTGAAGTGTGGGCTAGATGAGAAGGCAGTGATGTGGACCAAAAGTTGCCAGAATGTCTTGGTCCACAAAGTAGTAGTCAGTGACACAAAGTCTAGGTGGAGACCAGTAATGAGCAGAGTACCCCAGGGTCCAGTCATACTTAACATCTTCATTAACAATCTAGGTGATGGGATAGAGTGCACCCTCAATATATCTGCAGATGACACAAAACTGGGAGAAGTGGCCAATCCACCACAGGGTCATGCTGCCATCCAGAGGGACCCAGAGAGGCTGGAAAAATGAGGCTGATAAGACCATCATGAGGTTCAACAAGGAGAAGTGCAGAGTTCTGTACCTGGGAGAAACTGGGTTAACTGGTGGGGGCCACCCAGCTGGGAAGAAGCTCTCAGAAAAGGGCCTGGGGGTGTGCCCTTGCTGCTAAGAAGGCCAATGGTCTTCTGGGCTGCATGAGGCAAAGCTTGGCCAGAAGGTTGAGGAAGGTGATCCTTCCCCTCTGCTCAGCACTGGTGAGGCTGCATCCGGAGTGCTGGGACCAGTTGTGGGTCCTCCAGTGCAAAAGAGACCTGGGCATACTGGAGAGAGTCCAGTGAAGTGCCACAAAGATGATCAAGGGAGTGGAGCATCTCTCCTATGAAGAGAGTCAGAGACACCTGGGACTGTTCAGCCTACAGAGGAGCCTGAGGGGCATCTTATCCATGTATGTACTGGAAAGGTGGGTGCAAAGAGGACAGAGCATGGTGCCCAGTGGTGTCCAGTGCCAGGACAAGTGGCAATGGGCACAAACTGGAGCACAGGAGATTCCCTCTGAACATCACAAAGCACTTTACTGTACGGATGATGGACCACTGGCACTGGTTGTCCAGAGAGTCTGTGGTCTCCTTCTTGGGGATCTTCAAAAGCCATCTGGACATGGTGCTGAATGTCCCTGCTTGACCAGAGGGTTTGGACAAGGTAACCTCCAGAGGTCTCTTCCAATCTCAACCATTCTGTGATTCTGTGAAAATATTTACAGATGAAGTAGTAGTTGAAGAGCAATTGCAGAAATAACTGCAGACCATGGTGGCTGATTCGAGGTTTGGAAGTATGAGAAAATTAGTACAATATAGGAGGAGATTACTTGCCCTTTTGGGAAGGGAGTTTCATGGAGAGCAGATTGTTTGAATTGATTATTTTCTTGTGTTGCTAGTAGATTACCTAGGGAAAAGCATTAAAAACTTTTATTCTCTAGTGCAGAAGATAATAAAAAAACACAAACCAACGAAACCCTGTAGGTTTCCCACTGCAAGACAATTGAAATGTAATGGAAATTCAATTGATTTTCAGTGGGGAAAGCTGCAGGGCACCAATTATCTGTGCTCTAGAATTGTTGCTTGAAGTGAAGCTACATGTTGAGCAGCCAATCAAATGTATTTCAATCCCTGCATGCAATCTGCTCCTGACAACAGTATAAGGATCAATTTTTCAGCTTCTAATTAAATGGACATATCAAAAGGATATTTGATTGGCTTTTAAAAGGACATTTCAAAAGTTTCTGACAAATTAATGCCACCTACTCAGTAACAGTTGCACATAGCTTATATAAATCTCACTTTCAGTGGTGATCAGTTGTATCACCTCTGCATATATACATTCCAGCTCAAGATCAGCATGTCTGCATCAGATTTGTGCAAAGGGGAAGTGTTAATTAAAGTAGTTAGAAAGATTTGAAACTGGCTTTATCTTTTATTCCTTGACCTAAATCCAAATAAATCTTATAGCTGTTAGGAATATTTACTACCTGCACACAGCAGAAGTCTTTTTTGGACTTTATGGAAGAGTTTTGTCATTCTATAGGCCAGCTGCTGGTGGACAGCAGGCTTATAATGACTGTCTCAAAATAAGTAACAATGGCAAATCAAGACCTACATATAGGTGTTATCTAAACTATCATTTTACAGCGTAGAAACTGTTTCACACTATGTTATCAACAGCAAGATAGAGCAATATGGTATACTTTTTTGTTTTGTTTTGTTTTTCAGTATTTTTGAACAACACTTTTACTGTCTTGGATGACAAACGAGAGAGTACAGTTATTAAATTTATCATCAAATTACATTTTTTTAACCAGGAGTTTAGCTTAGGAGAAGAGAAACTGCAGACAGACATGACAACCATTTTCAGATAAGATGAAAAATGGAAATTAGTAAATTGTACAAAATTGGTTAAAACATCTACAGTTCCTTCAAGCTTTGTACCGACATTTTCATGTTTAATAACCAAATTCCCTATGCTATTATCCAGGACAAGAATAAGCTTAGTATTCATCAAGGGATATTTAGACTGGGTCTTAGGAAAACACTTCAGGTAGACTAGCTAAGGAATCACTGCATCACTGGAGGTTTTAAAGAATTTAGGCAAACAGATGTTATGAATAACATAATAGTTTTTTCTTGCCTTGGGCTTGGATGGACAACTGGATAATCCGTTTTCCTCAGAACAGCTTTAAACTAGGTTTATAGACAACTGTGCTAAAATTTCATTAGCTGTATCTTTATTATTCTTTTTATAAAAGAGAATACTTGTGTGGTATGTAAGACTAATAGAGAAAGTGAGTGTCATGAAGTAGGAACATTAGTAACTTTCAGACCTTACTATGCTGTTTCACACTGGGGCAAGCTTTGCCCCTCTGGAGAACAATGTTTTCAGGGTACTGATTGCTAAGAGGAATTGTGGAATACTATACATTATTATAGACATAGTTATGATGTGTATAGAATCAGCTCTGCCATATATTTCCTCTTTTTTTTTTTTTTTTTTTTCTTCACTATACCACTGACAAAGTAATATACTCCTCAAGGTGAAAAAAGAAGTCAAAGGATCCTGGAGAGATAAACTGCATGTCACTGGGGAGGCATAAATTAATCATTTTACCACTGAAGAAATTAACAAAAAGAGTAATCTGTAATCTAATTGCTTTGATATTAAATTCACTGAGATAGCACGAAAGAATCAGTTTTGTGTGTAGCTCTGTCAATTTACAGTTTTCAATGAGTTGAATAATCTATAGGTAATCTTTTTGAAGATGCCACCTAATTTTTGCCATTCCTACACTGGACTTTATAGGGCATATGAGAGCATATTTTGCCCAGCAAAAAATAAAATAAATATTATTTAAAAAACAGAGTAAAAATAAAACTAAAAATAGTTGTGCAAGTTTCACTTTGTAGCTGGGAGGATAATGGTAACATTTACATAAATCTGAGTTTTGTCCTTTGTCTTCTATTAGGCCACTATCAATGATGGTGACATATCAATTTCTCTGCTTTAAGCTGACTTTACACTTTCACAAATGGCTGCACAGCATGTAATTGTACAGAAATAATTTTCCTGAACTGATACCATAGTTTTGCTTTTAACACTGTGAATTTGAATTTGTTAAATGATCACCCTTGTCCAGCTGAAGGTGGAAAGAATTTTTTTATTTTTTTTTCCAGTGGAGTCACTACCATCAGCCTGCTGTTTGACTTTGAGAGCTACTGTTTTCACTTGAGCAAACACCTCAGATGTTTCATTCAGGTCAATAGTCAGACTCTTACCTAATAAATTAGCAGAGCCCTAAGAGCAATCCAGATCCCAAACAGTCTGTGTCTACCAGAAGTCCTATGCCATATTTGCCAGCCTGTTTGAAGCACCTTAGATACTCTAAGGTTGTCTAAGGTGATCTAGATTATCTAAGGTGCCTAAGGAAATTAGCTGGTCAGCTCTCCAGGTTCCAGAACTGTACTGATAAGATCTCTATTGACTATATTGAGAATTTAGGAATATCTTATAATTTAGGCAGCTATGTTTGCATTTCTTGAAAGTAAGCTGAACTTTACCCTTGATCTCTCACTGTTGAACCTAATTGTATTGATGAATACAAGTTCTTCCTTTCTTCAAAGGGATGCTGCGAGGTTGATTTAGTTACTGTAGTGTGTTGAAATCCTGAAGACGTATTTAACAGTAGGCAGTCAATTCCAAATAATACATGAAAATTAGAGGAAAAGTTACTTTATAAAACTGTAAGTGTTCCACTAGGTTAAATTTAGAGGAATTTGACAGTAGAATTTAATTCTTCCCTCCCAGCTGTTGCAAATATACCTTTTGAACCTACTCCGTCTTAGTATTTTTAATTGGGGGTTATTTTCTGTGCCACGAACCAATGCAGTATAGTTTTTGTTAGTAAAGGCAGTAAAGACTTGACTGCTTTAAACTGCAGTGTTTACTCTTAATACTGGACTCCAGACCTGCCCCTGCATAGATCCCTTTGTAAGCAATAATTTTCCCTGTTGATCTCTGATTTGCTGTTTAAGTTTGAATTGATGTATTGAATTTTTCAGTAATGCTATTTTCATCTTGAGTTTATAACCTAATAATAAACTTCATGGGTGTGTCTATGGTTTCTCTCATGTTTGGGGAAGGTAGCATTTTGAATTTAAGTATTTGCTTTTGTTGAATCTTCTGTAAAGGATTTTCTTTGATATTATGCCTACTAAAACACTGACTACTCAGTAGTCCTACCAATGACACTTGTAGGATGGTGTCATTGCCAACTGTACCAGCCACTGAAGTCCTTCTTCCTACATGTACTCCTGTCTGCATCCATCTTGTGTCTTTCAGAATGTATTTCTAAAGCATTCAGAAGCAAGAAATATATTAAAACAGCATCTTTCACAAAAGGGTCTTAATACCTAATGTTAATTCCTGTGTACTGCTGTATGTGCTACATACAATATATGTAATATGGTTCCAAATACTTTTCAAACAAAATATGAACTTTATTTTGAGTTTATCTGTGTTTTACCTCATTTTGTCAGATGTTTCTTCCAGCTTGGTTCCTAGGGAAACATTAGCTGCAGCTCAGATAATTAAAAAAAAGGACCTTGAGGACTGCTGTGAACTTGCCAAGAACTGTGCTAAAGGGAAAGAGAGTTTATCATTACACTCTTTCAAGCATGAGACAGAAGTTTCTTCTAAAATAAAGCTAGTCAAAACTGTGATTCCATTTGACCCAGAAAAGCACACCCTAGCAATTTTAGTCTAGGTATATATCCTGGCAGAGATTTTGTGATATCCTTCATCATAGAGAACACAGCTAATGAATTGTTCATGGGTTCATCCTATAGCAAAAACTGTGCTGATCATCCTGTCCTTCCTCTTCAGAAAGGTAAATTTCTTCAGCCAGATGGCAGGGTTGGATTTCTCCCCCCTCCATCTCCCCACCCCCGCCTTGATTACTCTCCTGCCTGCAGAGAGAAGCATGTCTTTAACAGGAATTTGAACTATTGCAATGAAATTTGTCCTGCTGGATAAGCAGAATTTTACTGACCTGTCATTGTCAATGCATAATTTTGACACTATAAGAATTGGTCTTCAATCTATAGCTGGTGAAAGTATTTCTGAAATGTAAAATAAGAAAAAATCATTAAAGCTTTTAGAGAGGCAATTAATTCCTTGCAGAAATTGCTTTCAGCATTTAAGAAACTAACTAAACAATTTTAATGGTGTAAAGTGCTATAGCAGCTGTTCATCAAGGAAGAAACAAACACCACAGCAACTTCCAAGTGTACTATGATTGCTGTTGCTTCTTCAATCTCTTTACCAGAGGTTTACACAAAAGTTGCTGTAACAGCAAATAATTATCTGCCATATAATACAACTATTATCACATCTCCATTATATTTGGGTAAAAGCTAAAATATAAGATATTTTCACCATTATTCTAGGATAATATGAGAAAAATACAAATAATGATAATTTTGACCTTTATTACCAAGTTTGATACTTTTGATTTTTATTTATGTTTTGCATTCTGTTGGCTTCTTTGATTCTTACCAGCTGGGGAATCCAGCTGGAAATCCAGTAGGGCCTAATTAGCAGAAAGGGGTGAAAGCAGCGGTTGTCAAACATGTTTTTTACTTTAGTTGGATATGTAACCGTGACAATATCAGAGTTACTGTAGTATTCCTAGACATACAGCTGAGTGTTAAGAATATATTTTTTGTCTTATGGCTACACATGAAATCTGTAAGGAAGGTGAAAAAAAAGGGAGATTAAAAACATACAGAAATAGTCATGAAATGCAGGGATTCTTCAGTCTGTAGAAATACACATCCAAGTAGAAGGTCACCTTTCTCTATAATCATACACCTTCCTGAAATACGTGTTCTCTGCTTAGTGCATCCCTTCTGATTTTTTATCAATGTTAAACTTTTCTTCATTTAAAGCTAATATTCAGATTATTTCTAGAGGCTTTTGTTAGGAATTCCTCACATGAATGAAACTGAGGCTGTACAGCACCTGACACTTGCTGCTGTCTTGCAGTTCTTTGCGATCCATGTGCGTACTTCCAAGCTGTACCTTGCACTACATCCTGAGTAGTCCTGCAGTATGGAAGGGATGCAGAAAAAGGATCGGGTAAGCTGTGTCATTCTTCCAGGAACAGTTTATTTCTCCTTGTACATCTGTGTGTCACTAGTGGCAAGTACACAGAATAGACCACTCAAATATTGCAGTTTCCATTTGCATGCATAGCCACAACCACTAAATAACCTACAACCAGGGGATGCCCTCCATGTCTTCATTCTTGTAAATAAGCTAACATCATGGATTGTTGAATCTGTAAGGAAGTAAAACATCGTGCTTTTCCATGTTAAGTATGCTTACTGGATGTCTGTGGGTATTTTTAAATTATATTGACTCAAATGTTACATATGGCCTGTCAAAAATGAAAAAGTTCTTCAGTTCTTCTATGGGATCGTGCTAATAGTATCCCTGAAAATAGGACCTGAAGAGGTATACGAATGTCACTTGCAGTGATCATAAAGACTGTCTATTAAGTGCAGATTTATTTTATTTGGTTTAAAGCAACTCGTTTTAATGAATTTAGAATCTACTAGCTTATAATGCTGTGGAGGTACAATATTAAATGTGTAGAAGAAAAAAGTTGGAAATAAGTTTCAGTGATAATTTAATTTTCTGTTTTATCTGTGTGATGAGTAGAAGAGTAGATGATTGGTTTTACACATCGGAAGAATTAATATGCATGTTTTCTTTGTTTGAAGACAACAGAAGTTAGAAGATTCTTCCCTTCCTCTCTTCCCATCCCCCTTTCATCACTGACTGTCATGCTATGCTCCATGAAGGATACATAGCTGATTAACCACCTCAAATCAGACCATGTTTTCCTGATCTGGGTTATATATTTATGTTGTACTTTAATATCAGATGTTTGACTTTCAGAATAATATATGTGCACATCAATTGTGAAAATAGAATTGTTGTTAGGAAGTCACTATCCAAAAGTTTGTTTTAGAGTACTCTGAAGTTAATTCAGCACATTATTACAGGAAAATAAGATTATTTCTTTATCTATGGATGTACACAAAGACAGTAGAAGGTCTTCATCCTTCATTGTGTCACAGCATAAATCTGGAAGGGACAAGCAGAGGTGAGAAGTTAGTCTGGTCTTTGTTTTCAGTCCTTGACCTCTTCAGTGAAATGGAACTGACACCTTTCTGGAAGCCTGCTTGTGTTGTCAGGCCAAAGACAGGGAGGGCAAATGAAGTCAGAACAAAAAAAATAAGATTCTTTCCTCCCTTCTGACCCAGGCTGAACTTCAGTTGAAGTGTTTTTGAAGGTGAAATTAAGAAGATCCTTCATGTGTGTGACAGCACCTTAGATTGAAACCTTACTCAGTTTCTTAAATGAATTGGGTCCCTGTGGGCTGATGACTTCTGTGATATCTTTGTGTAGTGCGGAAGAAATCACCCCAACTAGAAATAACCTGAGCTGAAAGACCACAGAACTATTCTGAGACTTCTCATTGTCTGCGCTGACATCACTGGTACACAGTCCACTGTGTCCTGAGATATCAGCTGCAAAATGGGGGAAAAGTTATATAGATACTGAACCATTTATGCTTATATAAACCTTGCAAATAATACAAAACATTAATTTGGTAAGAGATAGATGACTTTCCAGCCCAGAAGTTATGTTGTGTGTCCTTGCAGCACCATCTACCTACAGTATAGGTCAGTGTTCTATTATTTAAATTGCCGATAAACTTATGTCCTTCCTCTGATTTTCTTTCTGTTAACAATTATTCATTCTGCACAGGATCTACAACAAATAGTTAGGGAGCCCAAGTACTCTGGAAGAAAAGCTTGACATCCAAGCAGAGGGCTCTATCTCTGAGCTACAAAATCCATCTCTCATCCTGAAGCAGCAGCGTTTTCAGTGGAGCAAATAAAAATCTTACAAATATAAGAGAAATTGGAAGGATGAAAAGTGGGCTGCTTCCTTTTCTTTTTAAATGATTATTTTGGCATAGGGAATGCACCAATTTTAATCTAGCGTAAGTAAAAGTCTAATGGCCTAGTCAAGGGCAGTTTTATTTGAAAAAAACATTAGTAGCATTCACAGGGAAGAAAGAATTTGTAAGTTGCATATAAATTGAGTAAGAATGAGACATAATTTCTCATTAAGATTTCTCATTAAAAATTTAAATAAAAATTTGCAAATTTATAACCATTAGGATCAGGCATATAAGTATCTACGTCATAATCAGATATATAATCTGAAAGACAAAGGTTTGGCCTTTTTCTGTGGTACAGTCAGAGTGACAGTTGTTTGAGTCTTTTTTTGTCCAGGAACCTTAGCAAACAGCTTGCGGATTTATAGTTTCATTACCTTCCACAATAAACTCTTCCAAAAGTAATTCACATGCACTGTGATTACGAGATGAGTGGGAATGAACAGTCAAATAAAGAGACAGGCTGGCCAGACAGTGAGTGGCCTTTAATACCTCTAATTTGCAGAGTGTATTTTCATAGCTGTCAAATTCCTGCTTATGAGACACTAAATAGAATCGAAAAAGGAAAAAAAATAATAAAGTCCTCCATATCTTCAGGAGTCATATTTTGCATTAAGTAAGCATGAACATATTTGGTTGCATTTAGGCAGGTACTCAGTTTTTGTAGAAGTTAACTTTTTTTTTTTTTTTTTTACTTATTCTTTCCAGCCTATTTGTTTTGAAAATGTTTAGATTATTTTTCTTATAAATGTTTCAAACAAAAAAGGTATCATATACATCTAAGATGTATGAAAACAATCAATGGTCTTGAGCAGGTTTGTACCACAGGAAAAAATGTGCAGAATGTCAATTTATATTGTCATGCATGCTAGTGAGAAGGCAGCATGGGAGGAACTTCACCTTTAACTCTTGAAGTTTTATAATTATGAATTCTGCTGTAATATTACTAATGATATAGCCTAAAATTTTCAATTTCAGTACATTTGTATGTTTTATTTATTTTTTCTACTTTTTCTGATGGTTTTTTTTTTTTTTTTTTTTTGCTCCTGGGCTTTGCAAACAACACGCAGCACCTGCCACATTACATGATGTCTAACTCTTCCACGTAGGGTGTCGCCTGGCACATGTCCTGGTAATGTTTTATTGGCTTATCTCTGACCTCTCCATTGTTCTTATCTGGTCTTAAACTTATATGCAGGCAATGTCCTGAATAATTTTTATGTTGATCACTTGTGTGTCACAGCTATGGGTACATGAGTGACCTATCACAGTAAAGGTGTGAATTTCATGAAGCCACTGCTCATGTTCAGAGTCATGGAGTTTTCTTGGTGCGTTGATTACCTAACACATGACTGCTGGCAGATGACTGGAGAGTAATCTCAGTAGACATGACAGAACATTCATCTGCAGTATAGTGTGCGATGCAGTGTAAATTAAAGTTAATTTGTTTTGCACATAAAAAAATAATTGATGGTTTGTTTGGGCTAGTAGAGTTAAAATAACAATACATATTCATTGGTTAATGTTTTGTCCTTTTTTTTTTTTTTTTTTTTTTTCTGATTCTGGTTGGCACTGGTAATGGAAAAAAAATGATCAGGGAAGTTAATGTATTATTCCTATCACATCCAGTTTGTTGTATGACACCTAGGGGTAATCTAGGTGCTTTGAAAATGGTAGGAAGAGAGATTCTCTGCCCAGAATAGCTTTCAAATTTTTAACAATTGATTTAGAGGGACAGAAGTCCATGTGCTTCACAGTATCTGAATTACAAATTCAAAGTTAAAACTTCTGATGTATCTTGGAGAATTACTTTAAGGCAGTCTAGGGAAACAGCATTAAATGGAGTTCTTAGTTGAGCTGCACTACTGTTCTTGCTCTGTTTCTGGTCTATTGGTATACTTGATTAAGCATCTGTGGTTCATGTTAGCTACCTGAAATGTAAAGACGATACTGATTTTTTTTTTCCTGGAGTAATCTGAGATTCGGGTGTGGAAAGAACTATATGAAAAGTGGTCTTACTAGATGTATAAGATTGCTCAAATTAAGCTTGTCAGTTAGATGTGAACACATTGATTTTTCAGTTCAGTGAATAAACTTAGCTCTAATGCAAGTGTATTTGTGGTGTGGCATTAACAGTTAAAAAAAATGAAAGGAAGGAAAGAATCATAGCCCCACTAATTGTGGAGTTTAATGGCTTAGTGGACTGCAGATGAGATGATGTTTATAGGCCTCGGAGGACAAGAAAGGGCATAGCCGTATGACTAGGGAGGAGAAAGGTTTTTTGCTGTGGTTTATCATATTTGCAAGTGTGCAGCTTCTCTATGATCTAGAAGAGGGAATACAGAATTTTCCAGTCAAACTTTCAGCTGAGTTGCACATTTCTGAAGCCTGGAAAGTAATCCTACCTTTAAACAAGTGGTCAGGTAATGGCAATTTTGAAGAAATGGAAACAACTAGAATATAAATTGAAGCTTGTTATTAGGATGGAATAGATACAGGAAGAACAATGTGGTGAAGGCTGAGGTCATATGCTAAATTTATAAGTGTGGGTCTACTGAGGAAAATGCCAATCTGATATTAGTCTTTCTGTTCCAGTTCAGGACTTCAAATTAACTAGATAATTGGACCAGATGAGGTGCACCCAACAGTGCTGAGGGAGCTGACCAATGTCATTGCAAGGCCACTGTCTTGTAGTGGTTAAAGCAGTCAGAGCAGATTTGTGAACACTGGAAAAAGGTAAATGTGATGCCAATCATCAAAAAGGACAAAAAGAAGGATCTGGGAAACTACAGGCCTCACCTTAGTCCCTGGGAAAGTTATTTATCGAATCTTAATGGAAGATCCAGGCATGTGAAAGACAGAAAAGTGACTGTGAATATTTAGCATGGCTTGACCAAAGGCCAGGCATGCCTTCTACAATGAGATAATCAACTGTGCAGATAACAGAAAATTAGTTGATGTCACAGACTTGATTTTAGTCTGTTTATCCATACTCTTATTGTATGCAGGTGGCCAAATATAGTCCATGTACCAGATGTGTTGAACATAAACTGTGGCAACATAACTGGATTGCCAAACTCAAAGAGTAGAGGTCAGTGCTTTGAAATCCTACAGGTGACCAGTTCCGAGTGACATTCCCCTGAGGTCAATACCGAGTTGATGTGTTTTTGTGTCATTATTGACTTGGAAATTGAGATGGAGTACACTTAAAACAAATTCAAACTGGAGGAATAATCAGCTTGCTTAATGGCAGGGCTGTTTTTTAGAGGGGTAGCAACGTGATAGATAAATAGTTTTTTTACAAACTGTGCAAAGTTCAGGAAAAAAAAGGAGAAAAAAAAAAGAAAGGTTCTATATTTTGTGTAGAATAAGAACGTGCAAAAGCACGAGCTGGGGCCTCACTAGATAGAAAGCAGCTTTGTAGAAAATGACCTGAGGGTCCTGGTGCTCAAAAAGTTGGATGTGAGTCAGCAATGTACCTTTGCAGCAACAAGGACTAACCACATACCAGGCTGCATTAGTAAGAGCACAGCCAGTAGGTTGAGGGCAGTGATTATTCCTTCTATTTGGCACTGGAAAGAACACATTTGGAGCATTGTGTCTGTTTTTGGGCTTAGCAGTACAAGAAAGGCACTGATGTACTGGAGGGAATTCGGAACAGCATCAACCAAGATGGTTAGGGGACAAGAACATATGGCACATGAGAGGAGACTAGGGGATTTAGATTCATTCAGTACAGAGAGGAGAAGGCGGAAGGGACATTTAATTGCTGTCTTCATATTGAGTGGTTTTGGTGAAGACAAAATCAGACTTTTATACAGGCAGCAGATACAAGTTGCAGTATGGAAAATTCTGATTAGATTGCAAGGAAAATATTCTCCACAGTGAGGGCAGTCAAACACTAGGTGAGGTTGCTCAGAGACTTTGTGGGATATATGTCCTTAGAAATGTTCAGAACGTTACTGGACAAGACCCTGAACAAACTGATCTAAGTATGAAATAGACCCTACTTTGATCCAGGATTTTGGAGTGGATGGCCTCCAAAGGTCCCTTCCAATCTATGGTTCTGTGATTCTGGGTGCAAGCACGTAGACACTTGTCACGTACTTGAAAACAAGGAATCCATAGTTTTCCTGTTTAACTGGGCTCCAGATACAGAGTCAGAAAATACAAGTGTAAAGAGTTAACAGCCTCTCTCCGTGTCTCTCTGTTGAGATTTGAAGTCCTCTGTGCTTTAAAGCCATGGCAAACAGGATACATTTCAAAGAAAAGTGACATGAATACACAATGACCATAAAATTATTGCATGGCAAGGGAAGACAAACAACGTAAATAGGGGTAGGCCTTCTAGTATGGCGACCATCGAACTTGCTAGTGGACCCCTAGTCCATAGTTTGTCTCCATAGTCTGAGCTCTACATGGGCCTTCAGTGCACCAGCAAACACCCACAGTGCTGTCCACAAATGTACCACAAACTTGAAGCCCTCATTTCAGTGCTACTGCAGCTGGGACTCCTGGAGCTTCACTGACCTGCAGCTGGTGGTTTTCCTTTCTGGTCTGGCCTTTCCTCCTCAGTTCTGTGCAAGCCTTCTCAGTTTTGTGGAAGTGCTTAACTCCTGTGCTATCATTGAAGATAAGCCCAAACACATCCTTGGGTTTCTACTTGACCTGAACTCAGGCTCTGAATATTTTGATCACTGCCATCAGCAGTATAATGTTGTTCACCCAACTGAGCAAGAGTATATCAGATCCTAAATGTATAAAATCCTAGGAGACACTACCCTTGCTTCATCTGATTCTTTCTGACTTCTATTTTCCTTTCAGCTTGTAGCCATGTGAAGTTTCTCACATGTGATGATTTCTCTCATTTGCTTTTTTTGCCAGTGGGTGTCACGATCTACTTACCACATTTATTTATTTATTTATTTATCAAAGGTGAAGTGTTTTTTTTTGTTTGTTTGTTTTTCTTCTGATGTCTTGTATATCTCCAAACCTTGGAATTAGAATGAAAGCTCTAATTCCATCACTGGGGTAATTATGAATATGCAAGCATTTACTAGAAGTTTATGTGTTTGATATTTTTGGAAGTCTTAACTGCCTGAAGAACAGAAATTATATTCTCTAAAGCAAACAAACAAACAAAACAAAAATAACTCTGGGAGCTGGAGCTGCAGCCATACAGCTAAGCCTGCCATATTTCCCAATTCCTGTGAGTCTAAAGACTGCAGGCCTAAAATGAAAACTGTTCTTAAATCATGCTGCAAGTTTCAGTGTTGCACAGGTCTTGTGGAAGCCTGCTATGTTTTCTGAACCCCAAGGAGATGAGGAGCTGCAAGGCTAAAATGAAAATATGTTCTCAAATCACTGTGGGAACTCAGCATCGTAGAGGACCAACTAACGATTTCTTCAGAGTGGATTTCCTTCTCTCCTAGAATTTCAGAGCAGTAGGCTTACACTGAAGGAAATCAAATCTACTCCTACAAAAAGTGTTACTAATAAAACTCAGGAAATCACAGGCAGGGGAAGCTCAATAACATCTAGATTGTTGCAGGTTATTTGTCAATAAAGTATGAAAATGAGAACAGAATTAGGAGAGCAGATTTCCTCTTTCACTTTCCCCTGTATAAATCGAGAATAGCAAAATTGATGACCAGTGCAACTGAGAACAAATTTGGCCCAAGGAGAACTAATTAGAAACTCATGCCAAAACATTCTTTTTCAATCTGTCTGTGGATGCAAATTGCTCCTCTGCAGTGCAGAACTCAATTGCACATTCAGCACTGAGAACTTCACAGGAAACCCATTCAGTAGGGAAAATGTTCCTGCAATTTTAAGACATTTGGTTTCAGACCTTCACTTTTTCTGTGGAATCACTGTTGACTTTCACTTTTCATGTGGAATGGGGGGCTAATATAGTACTAAGTGGAAGTACAATATAACCAGTGAATAGAAGTTTTTTTGAGTGTTTTAATTTACTGTTAATATCTAAACTACTTTTTAATGTTTGTAGCCTTTATAAAAACTTTCATTTTACAGGCTTTGTATATAGTCTAGTACACAGGTAAATAAGTGTGCAGTAAATACCTACCTTATAATATCAAGTCCTTCTATGCCTCTTTAATCATGTTAACCAGATGGGTTTAAATAGAGAGACAGAATAAAATATTCAGTCTGTACCTGCAGCAGTAATTTTTGGAGACTGTTATAAAGGAACTTCAGCCCAAACTGATAATATGTTTCAATTTTTTGACAGGAATTTAACATTTTCAGTCCTGTGCTGTGGTACTTAGAGACTTCGCTGGCAAAAAGAGCACATAGGAGGTTATTCTGAATTAAAATATCCATTCAGCAGGGATGCACATAAAACACATTTGGCAAAATGAAAAAGTACTGCAGTGTCTATAAAAAGTGAGGGAAGAAAAATCATGATGCATCTAGACCATGACCTACAAACCATTACAATCAACAGAGGTCTTTCTATCGACTTAATCCATGTTAGATAAGTCTTGTGGTCCATTAAGTCTGTATCAGTGTAACAATGAGTTATGCTCACATCTAAATCTTCCTAGCTTTTAACATGACTTAGGCATATGCTTAAGACCAAGTAGAACTTTAAGCAGTTTCAACACAGGGATGCCGAAATGTCCTATCAAGGGAGAATCTCACAGATTGAAATGTACACAACTCCTACTTGATTAGTTCCCTGATTCTGTGGGCAGCTAAGCTGTGATACAAAACAAATCTTAATTTGGAAGGATATTTTAATGTGCACTAGTTTCTTGTGTCTATTTTTAATAGAGTGGAAGGTGTCTCAGAGAGATCTGATTCCCACTGATTCGCAGGCTCATGCAATTCCAGGCTCTTCCTGATTTCTCACTGCTTTCTCTTCAGTATTATTATTATTTTTTTTTTCTTCTCAAAGAAGAATTTCTTCTTGGTAAACTGGACCATTGATTGTGATGTCAATACTTTTCATCTTTGGTACTGAAATATGAATGTTTTCATCTAAGTCATGTATGTACATAAATCACATCTGATGCAATAGCTCTAGTTCACCAGTGGGATTTTTTTTTTTTTAACAAAACCAATTTTTTGACATTTACCTGTTAGCTTTTTTTTTTTTTTTTTTGATAGAGCTAGTCAATTTTTAATTTCATTGTCCATGGTTTACTAGGAAAACTGTTCAAAGCTCTTCTTTATGCTGTTACTAAACACAGAAATGACATTGCATTGTTTAAGCTTTCCTTTCATTTTCTTGTCTTCAGTGTCTTCTGTTGCAGTGAAGGCTGCAAGTACTGTGTCTGTGATAAGCAGCAGGACTACCAAAACTCATCGATGTATGAGTGTTGAAGCCAGGACACATCAGAGCTTACACACTTCTGTGAGATTTGAATAGTATAAAGTAAGTCTGACCTGTTGTACAATGCAGAGACAAATATTTCAACCTGGATTTTCAGCATAAGCATAAGATTCCCCTGCAGCCCGTGAAGAGGCCCCTGTCAGAGCAGATCTCCACGCTGCAGCCCGTGGAGGAGCCCCCGGTGGAGCAGGTGGATGTGGCCTGGAGGAGGCTGCGGCCCATGGAGAGCCCCCGCAGGAGCAGGCCCCGGGCCGGAGCTGCAGCCCGTGGAGAGGAGCCCACGCAGGAGCAGGGGGTCTGGGGGGAGCTGCCGCCCGTGGGGGACCCGTGCTGGAGCAGTTTGCTCCTGACGAATGGACCCTGTGGTACAGAGCCGTGTTGGGGCAGCTCTGGAAGAGCTGCAGCCTGTGGGCAGCCCCCTCAGGCTCAGTTCGGGAAGGACGGCATCCCGTGGGAGGGACCCCATGGGGAGCAGTGACTGTGTAGGAGCTGCAGAGACAAAGCGTCAGGGACTGACCACAGCTGCCATTCCCACTTCCCCTGTGCTGCTCGGGGGTAGGATGTAGATAGTCAATAAGTTATGTTAATCTCCCTATGCTGAACCTGTTTTGTCCATGATGATAATTATTGAGTGATCTCTCTGTCCTTACCTCAGCCCTTGAGCCCTTTTCATCATATTTTCTCCCCTTTTTCTTTGAGGATGGGGAGTTAGAGAGCAATTGTGGTCGAGTTCTTCTGTTCATCTGGGTAAAACCACCATATTACCGAAAGTCCTAGGTCCTGCTGAGGGTTCAAATGCATAGCCACTATACTGTTCACTGTGTTGCAGATAGGCCAAAGAGGGAAAAATAAAGTGTTATGAATGCCACATAACTTGCAGCTATTCCAATTACATTATGAAATATCTAAGCAATATTTGCTAAAGAACAAATATCTGCTCCCTTTTAAAAATAAACAAGCAAACAAACAATGAAACAAAACAAAACAAACAAACAGACAAAAACACCACTAGCCTTTCTGATATCAGCCTTTCCGATATGTCAAGGAAGAAGAGAAGTGTATTTATTTTTGCTCTTACCAATTTATGTAAAGCTCAGATAGGGCTTAACTAGCTCCACTGTGTCCTGGCAATACCAGACATATAGAATGAAAGCAAGTCTGTTCATAGAACTGATTTAAATTATTTCACCATTTGTCTCTGAGTGATTTATTTTGAGGCATTTATAGTAAAAGAAAAGGAAACACGTTTTCAAAAATGAATGGTTGCAATTCAGAGACTGTGACGTTGGTGCAGTGTGAGTATGTGTCTAGTAATGTTCTGATTTTGCTCTCTCTGCACTCCATCAATACCATCTCATGATACTCAGGGCAGTTTTTGAGGAATGAACAATAAATTATCAAATATTTTTACTTCTTATAAAATTGTATCTCATTTTGAGAACTTTCATAAAATATTTTATTTGCCAAAAGATTTCAAAAGCATCTGTGAGCTCCACCTTAAAAACAGCTCTGTATAGAAAATCTGTACCATTTAATCTGGACATTATAAAAATATGTTGATTTCAAATTTCAAATTACATACTGAATTTCAGATCTCTAAATCACAATGAAATCATCTAAAATATGTCCCCATATTTTATTTACCTAATACAAAGTCATTTATCTGTATTTTAGTGTGGGGTCCAGCAGCACTGTTCCCTAGCTAACTGTTCACAAAGTTCTTATTTTGTCTTTTCTGGTTTTGAGATACAGCCATTTAAAGAAATGTGTCAGTTTGGCAACTGAAAATTGTTTGTGAGCAATAAAATTTGAGATCAGGGAAGAACACACACATGCAATATTGTATTCAGTGATATGAAGGTTACCTTTGTCTCTCTCTACCCTCTGAAAAATACCAAGACAAATTAACCATCAGTAGCATATGGGACTGCTCCATAACTTTGTTGTATTAGTGCCTGGACTGAAGGATATAAAAGATAGAACCCTCACCTAGAATAAATATGCTTATCTTCACTGATTTCAGATTGTCTGAACTAATTTATAATAGGTGCAGTTCTGCCCCTGAGTTATAGCTGAAGTTAAAAGGTAAACACAGTCTTACTTGTACCTCAAGCAATGTAAAGTTTATCTACTTCTCATCAATTCCAAAGAGAATACATATATATATAATTTTTTTCCTTTTTTTTTTTTTTTTCCCCCCACTCATATACATGTCACTTTCTCCTGAATTTAAATTCTAAACCTTATGGTAATGAACTTACAATACAGCTGTATTAGAAAATAAAAGGTAGACTATATGGAACCAGAATGAACTTAATGACTTATTTGTTTTATCAAAAGTAAAGGCATAGATGAATGCTTTCAAACGTTACCATAGCTCTTTTGGTAGTCTTTCAAATTTTATCAAAGAGGTAATAAGGTGGGACAGTGCACCATGGTACACTGAAGAATGGCTTCACAGTTAAGGCTCAAAGCCGTATGTGTAGAGATGTGGTCTGACCATTGCATATCATTAAGATTGCCTGAATGTCACCTGATTTAAATTTGCTTTTGGCTGGTATATTAGAGAAGGAAGACCACTGAAGAAGAACGCTGGAAGAACACTTCTGATGTGGTATAATAGGATCAGCACCTAAACCAAGCAGCGGCTGCACACAGGACCACATCATCTAGTGGTAATTCAGTGCCTAAGGAGAGGAATACAGGCATGCTCAGAGGTGTTCTGGTGTGTCACCACAGCTGAGAGATTTTACCACAAATCAGAGAGACTGAGTCCCCAGAGAGTCCCCTGATTCATCTGGTCCCCCCCTTGATTCATCCGGTTTGCTCAGACCCTGTCTGAGCTGAAGAAGCACTGAGTTCAAAACAGTACACATCAGTCACGGTCATTTTCATTCAAAAATGCACAGTGAAAGTGGCGACCTTGATTTGCATAACATCTACTTGTTAGAGAGGACCTGTCAATATGGTCAGGTCCAGAAGCAGCAGGTTCCCCCTGTTCCAAGTTCAGCAGCCGTTTGTTAGTAAATCTGGTAGTCTGCTACCCAGATCATTACTGCTGGCAACTCTAGGTTACAGTTCCTACCAGAAAAGTGAGAGATGTGCTCAGGTGCCTCAGGAGACCAAATGGAATTAAAGCCACATTTCTTCAGGGGCATGTCCTGATCAGTAGGCTAGCAGGCTGTGATGGAAGAGCAAGGTAAAAGGCAGCTTTTGATGCTTTCAGTGGAAGCTGCGTGGTTGTTGAACAAGGAATGCAGATGTTACAAGCCAAAGATCAAACAAGATTGAATAGAAAATGAGGAAAATCCTGCTTTTGCTTCACTCTGATTTATTTGTGTACCTTTGCCTGATTTAGGAGTAGAAATAAACCCCCTTACTCATTCCTTTCTAAGAAACATTCGCTGCTGACAAATGTGCAGGAGATTTAAATGGCCCTTTGAAAAGACTTGATGGTCTAACTCAACAGGTCTACTTTTCAGGTACTACAATATTGAAACAGGTACAACAGAAGAAGCAATCCGCATCTCTTCACACCTCAACTCTCTATCTGGGAAACCGAGATTATTTTTTTTTATTTTTTTTATTTTTTTTTTTGCTATCTACATAAGAGACAAACTTCTGATACAGAGGTTGTCCCTATGTGCTTGTTTAACCATACTTTAGGACTGATCTCACTGCAGGATCTTTTGATGTTCTTTAATAGAAAAGCTGATAAAATTTTATTTAAGATTTCATTTATATGAGAATTGCAAAGGATTCATAAATTATTGATAGCTATTGTAAGCAGTCCTGCTAACTGTGCACTATAAATAGTAACTAACCTTCCATTAGAAGATATATTAGATTATGTGGATATTATGTGGAGCTGTGTATATTAGCAATCTATTGACAACACCACTGCCAACAAATCTAGTTGATAAGGTTAACTCAAGCCAGCTCCGAGGACCCTGTATCTAGGTCTTGCAGACTGACTCCCACAGGCTGTCTGGGACCATGCTCAAAATCATGTTTCTACAGTAGCTGGAGTACTTTGATTCTTGTTCCTTTGAAATATAGACTTGGAAAGAGATGATTTTCCAGGATGCTAACAATGAATGCCAGATTGTAAATTGAAAGAAAAAATCTTTTGGAAAAGTGGTCTTGGAATAAGATAGGAAGAAAATCTTATGAAAGAAGGCTAGTTACATTTCACATAAGGTTTTCTCGTTATGAAATTTGGCTACAGTTGGATAATTAATGAGAATTATTTAAGTGCTTTTCTGAGGATAAAGACATATTGTATGTAAGTAGGTAGAAACTGGAATTCATGGGAAGAATATGACTTAGCAAATAAAATATTTTTGAAAATATGTTTAAAAATAAGATAGAAATTTCTGCTCTATCTGTCACGTAAACTGAACACAATACGTAATCACGTAACAATCACGTAACAATCACGTAACAATCACGTAAACGCACAACACAACACAATAGAAAGACAGAAAAAATCCAGAATTGGAGAAATATTTATTCTAAAAGCAATACATTTACTGGTGGAACTCCTTATCCCCAAATTCCTTTTAGACCCAATTAAGACTTCTGAGGGGTTAGATTTTTATATGATCCACAGGACAGTTTGCATTTATGATAAATTAATAGTTATAAAAATGTTACAGCAGAAATGAACTTTGGCTCCCAAGATGGTATCTCTCAGATACTCTTCCAAGACAAGATACTGACTTGCGGAAAATACAGGATCAACTGCATTGTAATTTCCTATTCTGCTATTCATATAACTCCATTTTCTTGTTTACTGATGAACCATGATCAAAGCCATGCAGAAATCATTTTAAATGTTTAATGTTACAGAAGATTGAGTACTAGCACCCATGAATGTTTTCTTGCTCTGAGGAAGCCCTTTACATGTTAGAAGACTACTGATATGTGTGTTCCACTTCTCTATATAATTCAGTTTCTCCCACTACTTTCTCACAGAGCATATTTTTACAGACTTTTTATTACATGGCATGTGCTCCTTGAACAGAGGTGGGTCCCAGTATGCTGCAGCTGCCTGATGGGTGAGAAAACATCTACTGTTAGATGGGGTCCCTTTCTTAATTATCTCCTATTTGGTATTATGCTCACAGTACTCACTAATGAGAAATCAGAAGTAGCTCCTGTACTATCACACCACTAACATCAGGATTGAAATTTCATCTTTCAGAGTTTTTTTGCTTGTAGTGAACTGACTTGAGAAGTGATATAGGTTTTCTTTAGGTATTAGCAGAGACAGCTGGATGCATTTTTCATACTCCTACTAGTAGCTCCTTTGCATCTGGAACATTTTAGTACACATTAATGTATCACAGTATCACAGTATCACAGATTTCTAGGTTGGAAGAGACCTCAAGATCATCGAGTCCAACCTCCGACCTAACACTAAGTACTCCACTAAACCATATCGCTAAGCTCTACATCTAAACGTCTTTTGAAGACCTCCAGGGATGGTGACTCCACCACCTCCCTGGGCAGCCTGTTCCAATGCTTAATAACCCTTTCGGTAAAGAAGTACTTCCTAACATCCAACCTAAAACTCCCCTGCCGCAACTTTCGCCCATTCCCCCTCGTCCTGTCACCAGGCACGTAGGAGAATAGACCAACCCCCACCTCTCTACAGCCTCCTTTAAGGTAACTGTAGAGAGCGATAAGGTCGCCCCTGAGCCTCCTCTTCTCCAGGCTGAACAATCCCAGCTCCCTCAGCCGCTCCTCGTAAGACTTGTTCTCCAGACCCCTCACCAGCTTGGTCGCCCTTCTCTGGACTCGCTCGAGCACGTCCATGTCCTTCCTGTAGCGAGGGGCAGACCTGTACCAGGTCAGATTCTTTTTTCACAGGGCTGGTGAAGTATCCTTTTATTGATTATTTCCTGGCATCAGCAGCTCCTTTTATCTCTGCATGGAAGCCCTATGTTCCCTTGATTTCTGCCTGTGAATAGTGTCAGTATGTAAAGAGAAGCTGATGCTGTGCCACTGTTTTTGTTCTTCTTTCAAGCTGAGCTATTTCACCTCACTGTGTTCTCTTCTTTTTCATTTACTTTAACCATAATATATCTCTGAGTTCCACAGAGGAACATGAGTTTCTTCCAACTTTCTTTTTGCTGATCCCTGTTGTGTTTAGACATGACCCTCATGGGAACTAGTGTAAGAAGTGGACTAGGCAAAGTTCGCCTTTATGACAGAAATGCTCTAATTCCACTGAGAATGGTTCTCCATCATATCAGAGAGGATTATTTTGTATAGCAGCCAGAGGAATCTGCTAGGACAAACTTAAAACATCTCAAATATACCTCCCCCACATTTTTTTTTTTTTGCTTCCACCATGTCCCCTACTTGACTCTTCTTTCCTTTTACAAGGCAGCTGGCAAAAAGAGCAAGTCTGAAGTCACTGATAGCTCTATACCAAGGGAGTGCTTCTGTAATACTGCCCATCATGTTTACAGTGAGTGGCACAAAGTAACTACCTGAAAATCTGTACCATGGATTAGGGCAGGATCATAAGCCCTGGTAGAAAATTCAAAAGAATTCAGAAGAAAAAAAGAGCTTTCCACAGTTTTTAGCAGATTTTTTTTTTTTTCATGAATTTTCCTATATGTCTCCACTGATAGTTGCAAACTGCAGTCAAAGGCATTTCTAAATGAAACAAAGTTAGTCCATTGACTAAGTGGTCGTGGCAATGCAAGTTACATCCAAGGTTTACCCAATGAGATCCGCTGAGTTGCAGTCTTGCATTTTTGAGCACATTCAAATTTAAAAAATAAATAAATTAATAAATAAAAAAAAAAACACAAATCAATCAAACAAACAAACACACACACACACACACACACACAAAAAAGAGTTATATTCCATAAGACATTGTAGGAATATGCATTATGTTGAAAAAATGCAATTTGTTTCATTGTTAATGTTTTACAGGTGTTACAAAGGCAATGGCTGAAGATCAGCACATAAGTTATATGGAGTGCTTTTCAAACAAAACTGTAACACATCCACAGCTGCTCAGGGGCCATCCCAGTGTACGCTGACTTTGCAATCCCTGTTCATCTATTTGTAGAACCCACTACTACAGATTCCTGTACAGTTTTTACTTTTGCTGAGCTACTTACGGGGTTTGAGTACTTGTAAAAGTACAGAGTATTACAACTTACTGCTTGCAATGATCATGCAAATAACATAGCATGTGGCTTTCTGCTCCTATGGGTAGAAGAAAATGAATGTGTGTGTTCTGCACCTGTACAGTCACAATCAAAGCCAGGCAGTTACATGACACTGCACACTTGGTTGCAAGTTGTTGCTTCTTGCTTTCTCAAGAAGAAAAAAACCCAATACCTTATTTTTCATACAATGTAATAATGCTATGGTTTATAACTTATAAATCCTCTTAGTGTCTTCATCTTGGTACAGCTATCACCCCATATATAGAAAGATTCTTTATGTGGTAACAGGACTTTGTTTTTCTCAAGTTCAGACATAAATGGATTTAATTAAAGACAAAAAAAGAAGATCAGGCAGCATTTCAGGACTTGAGAGATGGACATGGTAATGGCTTTTTGACATATATCTAGATTAAAAGAAATAAATGCATGGTTGGTTTTAAGGAATGTCTGTTATAAAAGCATATTTGACTTTTATTTGTAACTTAAGAAGCTGCTTTAAGATATTAGCGATCACATTTGTTTTCTACTGATTGAACATACATGAAATATTGTGGCACTTTATTTTTTTGGAAACTGCTTTACTGGCTGTAATTTTTGAGTGTAGTTATATTGTGAAAAGCCATTATCTAGCTAACATCTCTTCTTCACTCAGGGACACCAATATACATAGGGCTATTAAAGAAACTTTTAATAGCAACTTTTTTTTCCCTTTTTTTTTTTTTGTAATCCCTGAGTCAGCATTGCCACACTTCTAAAAGGAGTTTGTAAACTTATTTGCTTGCTGATTTGCTTTATCCCATTGGTCATTTCAGTGTTGGGTTCAACGCAGGAAAAAAAAAAAGCATCTATTTATTTCCCTGACACCTTTTATATCTTTTATCTCTTTTTTTTTTTTTAAGAAAACATCTGTCCATTAGCATACTAATAGCATCTCTGCTGGTACTTAATGGGACTACTTTTATCTTTATGATCCCATCTGGTTTCAAGTCACTTTCACAGAAAGAATGAAAAAAAAAAAAAAAAAAGTTAAAAATCCCAAAGGCTCTCCTCTCTTCTTTGCTGTTGGAAAAGCCTGTACATGAATATATAGGTAGAAAAGCAATTATTTGACCCTCATGCAGCACAAAAGGGCAAGAGGCTCAGAGAGAAAGACTACAGACAACTTGATGCTGAGGATAGGTGTACAGGATTAGACTATATGTCCACCTACCCACTTATCCTATCTCCAAAATGCATAGTCTGGATGCATAGCAAATAGTATTAGTCAACAGTAGTCACATCTCACCTCCCTTTAACCCTACACCAGCCAAAACCCTTTGCTTACCATTTCATGCAGGTGTCTTGGGAGAGACAACTTCTTGACACAAGTGCAAGGGTGAAATTCAACTCTTCCCATCCGAATAAAAATAATAATAATAAAAGATCATGTTCACTGCATAGAAGAGAAAAATAAGGGTACACCAAGATTTCCCTTCCTTGCCCACTCCTTTCTTTAGGAGAACCGAAAAGACTCAAACCTGGCTAGGGTGAGCAATGGGATACAACCTCGTTCTTTGGTATTCCTCAGGCCAGCCAAGGGAGCCATAGGTACATGGCTATTTATATGAACATAAATGTAATGAGAAGGTGTACCTTTCAACTTCCTATAGCACTGCCCTTGTCCTTCAAAGACTGGTCTCAAGTTTCTGCTTTATAGCCATTTTATTTAGAGAGTAAGACTTACCTTTCAGATGGATTCAATGATTTCCAGTAGCAGCTGTTAACAGAGATAGACATTCATCTCCATCTACATTTAGGTTCCTATCATAGCTAGTTAATTTACATGCCCTGAATTGTCCTCCAAAGGAATGTATCTCTCAGCATTGATTGTACAGGGAGCTAGAGATCTCAGCAGGATAACTTTGGCATTTAAATTGAGGTGGTTTGAATAGTTACTTAGGTGGCAAATGGATAGTTTTTTATCTCCTTAACTGACCATGCGGATTGCTGTAGAACAATACAGTGCAAAGAAAAGGCTGTGATGGTAAATCACCTTTAACAAAGAAAATGCTATGGGGCAGCTCAACAGTCACTGAGGTTTTAATGGTGGTTTTGAACTGCAATGTGCAAAAATATCCTAAAAGTTATTGCTCCTTATGCTCTTATGTCTCCTCACACTCGTTTTCCAAAAAAGAACCATTCAGGATACTGCTATCTGGATCTGGGGTCACTACTGTCACCTTACTTCTTAGGTACCCTTTGAGAAATAAATAGCAATAGCTCCAACTTGGCATTTCATGTATGCTGCATGCTTTATTTGGTGTATCTGTGTCAGTGTCGTCAGTGCCCATGGCTCATGCAACTGAAGCCAGGCACTCATATGTTAAGTAGAACATTAAGGAAGAGATAAAAAGAAGAGATGATTAATGGATACTACTTTACAGGGGGATGTATCTGATGTTCCTGTCAGTTTTTTTTTTTTGTTGTTGTTGTTTTTGTTTTTTTTATATAAATCATGTGCTGGATATCTTGCAGCATCTGGAAAGATCCTTGTGATGTAAGACTGATACGCTAAAATTACACATGCTAGGAACCTAACCAATACACCAAGCAACCAGCCAGTGGATTTCAGTAAAACATTCATATATCACAGGAATGTGAGGCAGGCTGAGACAGTGGAGTTGTTTTCACAAAGAGGAGGCATATTGCTAAGGACAATATATTATAAGGCCTTCCTTCTTTTCATGACTTCAGTGGAAATTATGATTTTCGGCTATGACTCAGTTGTGATGTTTTCAAGAACCAAAGCTGAAAAAAAGTTAATTTAATATATGTGTAGCAGCTGCTGTAATCATTTGCAAAAGTAGATCAATGCAGCACATACCCATGTTCAACAATAGCAGAAAATTGAAGGCAAAATTCTCATACAAGAAGCACACTAGAGGAAAGAAGGATCTTCACTGAAATAAGCAATAAGCAATCCTGAGTGTATCTATACAAAAATACATATTAATATATTAGAACCATCTATGAAAGAAAGGAGTATCCATGTCTTCTTTCAGTAGCTGTGTATTCAGAGAAATAGTGGTCACAGAATCACAGAATCACAGAATTGTATGGGTTGGAAGGGACCTCAGGAGATCATCGGGTCCAACCCCCCTTCCAAAGCAGGTTCCTTAGAGCAGGCTGCCCAGGTAGGTGTCCAGATGGGCCTTGAATATCTCCAGAGAAGGAGACTCCACAACCTCCCTGGGCAGCCTGTTCCAGTGCTCCATCACCCTCACCGTGAAGATGTTCTTTCTCATGTTGGTGCGGAACTTCTTGTGCTCCATTTTTTGACCATTGCCCCTTGTCTTATCCCCACAAACCACTGAAAAGAGGTTGGCCAAATTCCACTGTCTCCCACACTTCAGATATTTGTAAACATTGATAAGATCCCCTCTCAGTCTTCTCTTCTCAAGGCTGAACAGACCCAGGTCTCTCAGCCTTTCCTCATAGGGAAGATGACCCAGGCCCCATATCATCTTTGTGGCCCTCCACTGGACTCTTTCCAGGAGATCCCTGTCTTTTTTGTACTGGGGAGCCCAGAACTGGACACAGTACTCCAGGTGAGGCCTGACCAGGGCAGAGTAGAGGGGGAGGATCACCTCTCTTGACCGCTGGCCACACTCCTTTTAATGCACACCAGGATCCCATTGGCCTTCTTGGCCACCAGGGCACACTGCTGGCTCATGGCCAACCTGTTGTCCACCAGGACCCCCAGGTCCTTCTCCTCAGAGCTCCTCTCCAGCAGGTCACCCCCCAGCCTGTACTGATACGTGCGGTTTTTCCTTCCCAGGTGCAGGATGCTACATGTGCTCTTGTTAAACCTCATTTGGTTTCTTCCTGCCCATCTCTCCAGCCTGTCGAGGTCTCACTGAATGGCAGCACAGCCTTCTGGTGTGTCGGCCACTCCTCCCAGCTTTGTATCATCGGCGTACTTGCTGAGGGTGGACAATATTCCCTCATCAAGGTCGGCGCTGAAGATGTTGAACAAGACCAGACCCAGCACTGACCCCTGGGGAACATCGCCACTCACAGGTCTCCAGCCAGACTCTGCACCGCTGATCACCACTCTCTGAGCTTGGCCAGTCAGCCAGTTCTCAACCCACCCTACTGTCCACTCCTCTATCCCACACTTTCTCAGCTTTGCTAGCAGGATGTCATGGGAGACAGTATCAAAAGCCTTGCTAAAGTCAAGGTAGATGACATCCACTACTCTCCCTCCATCTATCCAGCTGGAGATGCCATCCTAGAAGGCTATGAGGTTGGTCGAACACGATTTCCCCTTGGTGAATCCATGCTGACTACTCCTCAAAACCTTCTTCTCTTCCAATTGCTTGGAGATGGCATCCAGAACAAGCTGCTCCAACACCTTTCCAGGGACAGAGGTGAGACTGACTGGCCTGTAGTTTCCCAGATCCTCCTTCTTGTCCCTCTTGAAGACCAGAGTGACATTGGCTATCCTCCAGTCTTCAGGCACCTCTCCTGTTCTCCAAGACCTTTCAAAGATGATAGAGAGCAGTTTGGCGATCACCTCCACTAACTCCCTCAGCACACATGAATGCATCCCATTGAGGCCCATGGATTTGTGTGCGTTGAGCCCACTCATCTGTCTAGATGTCTCATCTGTCATCTGTGCTGACCAGAATGGCTTACCTTGTGGTTGGATATGAGCTTGCTTTACCCTTGTTCCAGGCCCACTAACAGCTAATTGATCTCTTCAATCTATCTTGTGATGAGCGCAGTCTAAAATAAAATAGGATTTGGCCCCATGTTGGCTTAAAAATTATTTTTATTTTCTCTTCTGTGTTGCTGTAGCCTTGTTAAGTCTTGTGTTTGGGCTAGTTACTTCTGCATCATGCTATCATGAAATGCTTTGTATTTCATCTGTCGTGGCAGTGTTGTTCACTTGCTACATTCTTTCACACATGAAGAAAAGTTCTTGTATTTGAATGTTTGTCTCTACCAGGCTGGCATTCCTAAGTCTTCAGAAGATTTGTGCTTGCAATATTTGTTTTGATGTACCAGCTTTGATCTACAAATTACCCCTCTTCTGTTGGCATTATGTCCACTGAGCCTTCTGAAATGTGAAATACGGTGCCTTTGTTTATTAAAAGGTAATGTTTTTAAATACTTTATATGCTTCTGTCCCAAGCAAATGGGGGTTGGCCATTACATTTTCATGTAATGTCACTGTTGGATAAAAATAAATGAAGTTTGCTTCATTTAATATCACAACTGTGTTTGTAACAGAAACATCAGGTGAATCAAAATAAAACTCCAAAATTTCATTATTGATCGGTGTGAATGCTCAAGGTCTTCATAAACCTGAAACATCTTTCAATGTCATCATCAGGCTTTTACTAATTAATAACACATGAATAAATGTTTCAACAACTTGCTTCCAGGCAAAATCCTCAGAGATACACAGCCAATGCTTTTAAATTATTGAGAGAGAACAATGCTATACCATTTCATGTTGTACAATCAACCTGTCAGTCACATATGTTTCAGTAAGATCAGAAATTTTTGCCTGTATTCTGATAAAAGATCATTGAAAACATTCAAATCTATAGTGTGTAAAAATGAGATTATAATGCACAACTCAAAGTCATCTCAAGATAATCTGATGGTGTTCATTGATATACTGGTGCAGGTGTACATACAGCTAGGAGCTTTCTTCTGGGTCCCAAATATCAAGGAACCAATGCATTGGCAGACATCACTAGATGGTGCTGGTATACATATCATTTTCATCCTGTTTTTTCCTTAGTGTGAAAATAACTGCTCACTCTTGGGAAAAAATGTTATTATTGTTGGGTTTGGTTATGCAAAGTTGTGCATGCAGATACACAACTGGAAGTTAAGGGGATTGTAGCCTTTCATCTCCCTGCCTTTTCTACTGCTCAGTTCAGTGGGGCGTGCAGCTCTGCTGTGTTTTCAGATGCCACTGTGAAGCTCAGTACCCCCTGATTGAACTGGCAGCCACTTCTGCCTTTGTTTTGCATTGAAGTACATTTTTCTGGCTGAAGGGAACAATACAAGAATGCTTTCTCTGCAACTTAAATTGACAAAGTGCTTTCCAGCAACATCAGATCCAATATCCTAACTAAATGTCTGCTTTGGAAGTTATATGGCACATTTCCCAACCTTGCCTTAGTCAAAGGTTGTAGTTGGCAGAAAATATATTCTACACCTCCACTTCTGAGAAGAAAATTCCATTGTACTTAGTAATTGTATCAGGACAGCTCCCCTCCAAACATGGTTACATTTCTGTGCCATGTATTCCAATATACAACAAGCATCTGGGGAAATACACTGTAGGCATTCAATATTGATTGGAGTCATATTACCAAATATTTGAATATGCCTCTTTGTGGAAAATGAAAATGGTTTTGCTGTCTCTCTGTCTTCAGTCCTTGTCTTCATGGGTTTTATTATCCAATTTTATTTCTTCATTATGTGTAAGAAAGGCAGTTTTTGTTCCCTCCTCCCCAAACAATTTTGCCTAAAATACTACATATGCTAATTTGGGTCATTTAAGTCCTTCCTTGCATACTTTAACGGGCTGTAACAATTATAACATTGATGTTACTTTCACTACTACTTCCACAAATACACAGTGAGCAGAGGTGTTGTTTCAGGCTCTCCGAAAATTCAGGCAGACTTCATTGTTGGTGCGAGGATACTTCTGGTAGTGTTTTTTTTTTTTTTTGCATGTGTAATTCCCTGAATATTTTCTATTTAAAAATGAAAGTTAAGACTGAAGAAAAGCAGAAAAACAAAACAAAACAAAACAAAAAAAAACACAAGCTCTTCTTTTTCAAATTAAAATAAGTATATATATAAACATGAAAAGTACTTTCTACAATGATCTCTGGCATAGAGAAAGTAGTAATATGGCAGGTTAACTCTCTTGTGCAGGGTCAGACTAATGGGTCATAAATTTGGCATAATGTTCCTGCATTTGTTAAAGTCAGTGGTTAAGATTCCCTCTGGTATTAGAGGGGACAAGATCTGACCTGCACAGTACCCCCATGACACTATCTACATAAAACTTCTTCATAAGTGTGGATCTGTGAGATTAGCTCTGTAGATGGCAGTAATCTATTAGCTGCTTGTAATAGTAATGTTAGTATCTCAGACTCTCAAATTGTCCACTCTCAAAAGCTGAAAAAAGCATTTTTTTTCTGAAAAGAGCAGTTTTTCTCCGTTCTTCATAACTTACATTAATTAAGCTCATAGTGCTTGCTCAGTATCATCCTTTTTTTTTTTTTTCCTTGTATTTTGGCTGTGGTTTTGAAAGCTATTGAAGTAGTTTTCCAAGTAAAATATAGCTGGTTACTCATCTGCTACTCTAAATATGTCCTCCTTCCTGAACTACTGGGAGTTTAGTGCATTTTTTATAATCACTTGTTCAAAGACCTCCTGCAGATCTGTTAGGTTTTCCCTACACTTCATCTCCCTTACTGTATCACAGTGGCAAATGATTTTATTTTTTCATTTGCCTTAGAAGAAGACCAAGCATAATTTTTTGTTTAATGTCACCAAGCTTTAAAAAAGTTGATATTTAACTGGTGGTAATTAAAAGCAGGTTTTTTAACATGTCTTCTGTCTCTCTATTTATAGAACAAAGACTACAATTTCTAATGTCATCTCAGTTCTCTGGCCACTGTCTTGATTTTAGCATAGGTCACATTTATGAAATGTCAATGTATTCAAAGAAATTCATTATTCTAGTCAGCCATTTTATTTAAATCTTCTCATGAAGATGTAGCAGATAAAACTGGATAAAACTCTCCGTGGTAACTTGAGAAGAATTTCAATGTCTCTTTTAATGCTCCAAAGAAGCATTGTATGTATATATATTGTAGGAAACTGTATATAATTGCAGGAAAGCAACATTATGTCTATGTAATTTACTGCTTAGTGTTGCTATGGAACAGATTTTCATCCCTCTTCTGAATATTGTACAAATACCTCTACAAGTTAACATGAATGACTTCAGGAGGGTCCTGTGTTTACAATATCATCAGAATTAAACCCTAAAGAGGACAACCTCAAACTTTAAACTCTGTAGAGCACATTTCACATGATAGTTGGAAGGCACATTAAAACAGTGTTGGCATCATTGCAGATATTCTTTGCAGATAGAGGAAGGTGGAGGAATGGTGTCAAGCAAGGTTGTCCAGTTACTTGAAAGAGCCAGATGTGAATCCAGATCTTCTCCATTCCTGTCGGCTACCTTATATTCCAGGTCTTTGTCTCCCAATTCATTATTTATGCTCAAAACAATCTTGCTTGTCTGAGTTGGATGACAAATTTTCATATTAATGGTGACAAAAAAAGTTTATTCTTTCTAGAATGTTACAATAAAATGTGTTTTTAATTTTAAAAATGTTTGGGGGTTTGTAATTTTATGGTATTTTAAAAGAAATAAAGTTAAGATGTTATCAAAAATAATACCTAATTAACGAGTTGTTTATATTTTTTAAGAGGAAGGAATTTATTTTAATATTGAAAACAGTACATAAGAATACATTGTTTGTTAAATGTTCATTATTTTTGTAATATTGTATTTTGACAGCATTTGAAGTTAAATAAAATAAGAAATATATGTCTGTTTAAAAGTCCACTAACTGGAAACAAGTTCAGCATTTTTGTTTTTCCAGGAAGTTTTTCCAACAAGTAATCAAATTTCCCTCAATAATTTGATGAATAAAAACAACAAATTGCATGAGAAATAAATTGCATATGGAACAATAAAAACATGAAAATGTATAAGAATGCTTGCTCTTGTACTAAAAGCTTTTATGAATACAAGATATCCTTCATTCTCTTTATAAAATATCTAGTAAAACAAGTCTGTCTCTGAGTTTCCTAAGTGCAAATTCAGTACAAATCAGTAAAAATGCAGCAGAAAAAAATAAAAATGAATCTAAGCTACTTTATTTGCTATAAGGCAAAAGATTTCTTTTACCAAAGTAGGACTGCAATTCTGTATCCTTAGCTGTCCATGAACCCTTGTGGAAATAAATGTTCAGTTCTTAAGAATTACATACTTTGTGTAGTTTACTTCATCTGTGTTTGTCCTATTTTAAGAAGGAATAGAAGCTATTGCTGCATGCTTTTAAAATTTTATTAAGAAACCACTCTGTCTAGGTTATCATCAGCTTTCCAATCCAGAGGAGGTAGTGAGGAGATTTAAAAATTAAAATATTTTAACTTATGGAATAATAAGACAATCTTCACTAATGTCACTTAGAAAATAAATAAAATGATTCAAGCTTGATAGGTTATTATTTCTGAGGATGTTCACATACCTCTGACCAGAATGTTCTTCCTGGGTAGATCAAGCACATGAAATCTATACATACATAGCTAATATGATCTGCAGAAAAAAATCTGTATATACAGATTGCATTCTGTTTAGCCTCCAGGGAGATATATTTTTTAAAGGAAAAAAAAAATGTATTTTAATCATCCAGTGTTCCACTTTTCAGTAGTTAACTATGATGGCAAGCTTCCTCCAAGCAGCCTATGAGAAAAGAAAATTGATGAAAATCTACTTCTGCAGATATATATATGTTATATAAGATGTTCTCTTTTTAAGTCTTAAAAAGAATCATAGGAAAATTATGCTTGCATTATATAACTTTTTTAATATACAGCCAGTGCCTTGCAAGCCTTTCAAAAGAGCACTTTTTCAGCATTCTTAACTACTCAAAAGAGGAAGTTGAGGTCTTAATACAACTTTTTAACTTTTTTTTTTTTTTTCTCTCTGTCTTTCTTTTGGTAAAAATCAGATCTTATGAATATTAAACTTTCCTAAATGTTGATTAAAAAAAAAATCAAGCAAGGAAACAAACAAACAAAAACACAAAACCACGATAAACAACATCAACAGTAAGAACAAATCAAGAATGTGAAGTTGCATGTAGCAGTCTGAAAGCTTGATTATTGCTGGTGAATGAAGTGCTCTTGCAATACTCATCTTCAGTTAAAAAAACTACAGTCTGTTATGAGAAGAACCAAGTTCCCAAATTTTCAAATATATCCTTATTTCTTTGCTAGGTTCATAGAAACTGCCAAACTGGATCAGACCCATACACAACTCACTCTAGAAACCTTTCTCCAACACTAGCCAATACTTCAAGTAGCTGTAGATACTCCAGAGGAAAGAGTAAGATGTTTTGAAGTAGGTAGATACAGAATAGTATTTCTAGTAAGAGAAATTATTCTGAAGTGGTGAAATTAAAAAAAAAATAATAATCTGAGATTCCCTGTTCACTAGTGAGTCACAGGACTTCCAATAGGACCTCTGAATATTCAGGCCCCTGCCAACTAGGCTGGGGCATATCATACACAAAAGAAAATGCACAGAATGTGACATTTTATGACTTTCCAAATGTGGTCTGATGGAAACTGGGAAAAACTCTCAAGTAACTGGATATATTTCTTCCTATAATCATTGTATTTCTACTGAATGGAACCCCTCTGAGAAGAAAAGATCTGTTTAAAACAGCACATGTTTGAGATGTAAGGAAACAATTCTCAAACATGTCCTAAGTCACCCAGGGACCTTTGGACATTTTTCTCATGTTAGAGCATCCTCTGATGAGAGTGAACCTTTTGGCTTTTAGCTCCACTTCAGTCCTTCTCAGTCTTTAAGCCTGGGCACACATGGTCCTTCAGGGATACTCTAAAGAATTCTAGTAGCTGTCAAGCAGTTCTGAAAATGAGTGCCTCTCTTCAAATTCTTGGCAGACAGCCAGTGTGTTTTTGCAATTTAGGTTCATCACGCTAACATTACACAGATCACTTCTTAAAATAACTGGAATAAGATGCATGCAGTATTGAATCAAAGAATCCATGAAGTGCATCATTTGGTAAAAACAGTGCATAAATCACATTGTGAGCATTAGGGGTCAGAAATCACATTGTGAGCATTAGGGGACAGAACCACAGGTTTTTGTTTTGTTTTGGTTTGGTTTTTAGTCCTTCATGTCCTTCATCTGGCAGAATTTCCCTTGACTTCCAGGGGAATTTGCTTTGATAAAAGACATCAATACTTGAACATAGAGCTTTCTTCTAAGTAAGGAACTGGTTCACTGAATGAATCAGATGATTTCTTCCTTATAGGAGATGGCATCTTTAGTTCAGTGCATGCTTCCAAAGCACACACACAAATGAGGGCAGACCCTGGTTACCCGAATTTTTTGGAAGGTGTCAACATACTCTACAACTGAGGTTAAAATTAGAGGGAGTGATTGTATAAGGAAAAATACCACTGTCCACATTTTACTGTGATGCTCTATTTGTCCCCTATGGTGTAAACAGAATGCATCAGGTTATATCTTCCTACAACCTACATCTTGAGTTTAGGAAAGCTTATGTAATGTAGATGTAACTTCACAAAGGAGGGTATTAAGTGCCACTATAATTGAAAACCTAGACACAACGTTTTTCTGATAGCACTGAATTTCTGCCTTTAATAACCTAAGTTTGCAGCTGGTTTAATAAAGAACACACCTCATGCTTTCTGCCTCTTGGGTAATAAGGAAAACACTTTTTGTATTAGATATTTAATTGAGACACCCACATAAGTCATGATAGGAAAAGGGAAACAAGTTTTTTTTTTTTCTTTTTTTTTTTTTTTCAGTCCTGGACATCTATTTAAAAGAGATATTAAAGGTGAAACGTATGTCATTTCATTCATAACAGGACCTTTCTGTCATGTGGCTTCATACCTAATTTGCATGTCTATTTATGCCACAACATATTCTGGTAACCTACCTGATTGCTTGAATTGTCTATTTCAGGAGATTAGACCTGTATAAATTTTGTATAAGGACAGGGCACTGTGTGATACCAAAGAGACACCTGAAAGCAGTGCTTCAGGTCTCAGGAGACTGCAGACTTGTGTTTCTGAATTTGTAAATGAGGCAGTTAGTTGTTCCAGCTTCATGGTGATAAACGGCTTGTAAATATTTAGATGGCTGCGTGCTGACTTCCTTTTTTTTTTTCTTTTTTTTTTCTTATTATTAAATAGCATATTTAATAGAAATGAAGGTTACGTGACCATCTCTACAAGTGGTAAACCTTGACATTCAGATTGTCACTTTTCATCAGCTGAGAATCTGCTTTAATGCACTTTCCTGAAGAGAAGCCATTGATCTCCACAAACTTTGTATAATACCAAATCAAAAGTGAAAAAGGTATCTTAGTCTCCCTAGTAAAAACAGTTTTCATGCATCTGTCTTTACAAAGGAAAGTAAGATTATGAGACCACATGTCCTTAAATGTTTCCATACTTTTAAAAGGAAATGAAGAAGATTCTCCGAGGTAAAATGAGGTCTAAGTTTAATGTGCCAAGTTGTAAACTCAAGCACAGAAACAGTTGGTCAGAGGCAATATGATAAGCAGTAGTAAGAATTAGTGGTATGATCCACGGCAATGGAAGCAGTATCTCCCTCCTGTAAAGTACTGCCCTGATTTTAGTTTATTGCATGTAATGGTTAATAATGTGGGTGGATATTTTTGTTTGTGGTGTTAAAAGCAGATCACATTTTGCCTCTATGCTTTCCATTGTTGCATTTGAAATTGAAAATAAATTATATTTATCTTAAAATAAAAGCAGAATGCTATAAAACTTGTCAGTATTTTATCCTAGTTCTACATGATCCAGACTTATACAAATAAATATTTCCATCTTCAAATACATGCAAATGCAGGAGTCTTTTTATGGAGCTGAAAAATCCCATGTCATGTGTTTCCATCCCCTCAGGAATATAGGATATAGGAAATACTTCCCCCCCACACCCCCTATAAATTTCCATGTTTCCTGTGGAAACAAAATGTAGCTTGCAGCATAGTAAGAGCTTGAATGGGTAGAGGAATCCACCTGTCAGAGATGGCAGAGCAGGACCTGCTTGGGAAATCATCTGGGTTGTTACAGTCATTAAAAGTTCTTACTATTTTCAGTTGTAGGTCAGAAATTGTTAGGTTAATTAGAAACACTGCCATTAGTTTACAGATGGTCTTTAGCTCTAAAAAAGGTAGGAGAAGGGGAGCTAGGTTGGTAGGATGATACTGTTCAAGAAGTAACAGGGATAAGGAAACACAACATCCATTTGTACACCTCCTTGTGAAAGTTTTCCTAGAGTGAACAAAATTTCCTTCTGAGTCACCAGAACCATAAGTAGCTGTGACTGCCGCTTTCCTGCTCAATTCTACTAGCTTTACTTGTTATGTTTTCTTGGTGTCTGCTCTATCTGGGCCAGCCTGGAGCTATCTATGGCAGTAGTGCCTGATTTATTACTTTATCTGCATTATTCATAGCATCAGATAGTCACCGATTCTCAGTGATGCTTTTGCCTGCTACCACATCACAAATAGTTATAATATTCATATTAACACTACTCCTACCAGTCAGCTGGGAGACCATTTCTGCTGTCCACAGCTTCCATTTCCTCAGTTTTCAAAAAGTATTTCACAAAAGAGGATACGTTGCTATATTCAAACTAAGGCTTCAGCATTCATTTCTCTTTGCTTGACTCTTCTTCTGTTTCTCCTTTAAATTCATTTTACAAAGTTAAGGACTTCTTTTCATCTCATCTCTTATTTTCTCCCATGTCCCTTAATCCTTGTTCTTCATACTGTTGACCTTTACTGTTCTTGCTTCTATTTTTTTTCCATGAATATTTTCATTGTCTAATCACTCCTTTCTCAAATTATCCTCATTATCCCCATCACTCCCATACATGTCTCTGGTTCTCTCCTCCTATCCCCAGTTTATCTCTGATTGTTACATTTATTGTTTCATGTATTTCCACGTTTTTCTGATATAAATTAATCATACAACCAAATCAAGAATACAGAAGGCTGCACTTTCCACCACAAGCAATGTATGTAAACTTCTGTAAACATAAGTAAAGATCCATAGGTGTCAGCAATATCTCTGCAGTTCTCAACACTCCTAAGTAAAAGAGAATTTTCAGAGTACTAGTTCTGGCAAGCCTGGCCTTTATTTCATATCATGCTTCTCTTATAGGGGAGACAAAAGAAAGGGAAGGATTTGGTACCTAACCACCCCTTTGAGCTATGATTCATCATCACAAACACTTATCTTGAAGACTACCGGGTTCCAAACCATAAGATGCTTGAAGATTGGACTAACTCTGATTTCCTCCCAGAAATATAATGATTTCAGGCATTGATCCATAGCACAGTAGGTCCCTGTAAGACTACTCAATGAAAAGCAGCATCCTTGTGCTGTAGATCCCCTAACAGGCACAGGTTCACCACAGTAGCCCCATATACTGTTCATACAGTTGGCTTGTTTTGAGCAAAGCAGAAAGCTCAGATTGTCTTTTGCATATTCTCTTACTCTCCACATATACCTTAGCATGTACTCTGCAGCACGATCCTAGACAAATCTGAGAAGATGCTATTGGTGCGATTAGAAACTTTGAAAGTATTTTATAAGGGTGTTTTTTGCAGTCATGCCCTACAGGTAGTGTTTCAGTATCTGACTGAAGAAATGGAGATTGTGGTTCTTCTGGGCTCTTTTAACAGAAGCTATTCCTGCAGGACCCCCAACCCTCACAGCCCCTGCTAAAGCTTTGCCATGTAAACCCAATACAGGAATTTACGCAGCATACTCATTAACAACCACATTTTGTAAAATGTGTCATTGATCTTCAGCAACCATGAAACTATGGTTTGGGAAGCCCTTCTCTCTGCCCTGTGCACAGTCCAGAGTTCAACAGCTGCCTGCTGACACCCCAGTAACTGCATTTCCTACAGCATTTCCTCTATTGCACACATGGTGAGTTGGGTCCCCCGCACAAAGAGAGGTAGGGAAGTACCACCTAGTAGCCTTGAGAAATCTGACAGCATGACAAAAGAAGTGATTTGCCTGCTGGAAGCATAATAGTGTGTAGAATATGCATCTACATATGTTGAATCTTTCTTGGTAATGACAATAGAAACATTTCAAGTTGGAAGTGTATGAAAGGCTGACACAGGGTGAACTCATGCAGCCAATCTTTGTCAGCATTTCTAGAGGGCAATGTAATAACAGTGGGGAAAAAAAACACGACATCTACAAATCACCAAATGGAGAACAGTCTTCAGGAAGCATTTGAACTGAAGGACAGTTAAAATTTATGACTTAGGCATTTAGGCTCAGGCTTTTCTGATCTTATGTGTCAGAACAAAGTCAGCTGTAAAGAGATACCGCAAAATCATTGGTAATGAGGGAGACGCAACTGTCAGACAACAAAGTTTGAAGTGGAGTTCAAGATGAGAAAAATAAATTTATGATCTAGGTGCTCGGGGTTTTCTAGTTTTGTTTTGTGGGGAAAAAAAGAAATGTCGTCTTCAGAAGTGATGTATTGAACTGTTTGTAAATGGAAGGAAAAAAAGAAAAGGGAAAACTTGCCAAAAAATAGTGAAGTTTAAAGCTTCCCAGACACATTTTATTGTCTTTTCATAAAAAGCACATCTTTCTCTCTCTCTCTTTCTCTCTCTTTTTTTTTTTTTTCTTTATAATGACCTCATGGGAATCTGAAACAAAGAGTATTCCTTATTGTAAAATATTGAGGAAAAATATTTAAAAACCTGCCTAAGATTTTATGGATGTCACATGCCAACATAACATATCTAACCTGATATTCATGCTTTGCCTTGCAGTATTCCAGAAAGTTTTTAACAAGTGAGTTGAAAAGAAGTAAATCTCATATAGTTTTATATATATTGACAATATTGCCATGTAGCCATGTCTAATGCCTGAAAAATGGAATATAAAATGAAAGTTTCATAGTGTGGCAAAGCCGAAGAAAAAGGCACATTTAAAGTGATGATATGCTGAAATCATTAAAGGCCAGATGAGAGGTGCTCTGATTTGTATTAACTTGGGATTCAGCCCTTAGATTTTGTGTGTTATTTAGGAAAAGTCTGCAAAAGTTTGGATAATAAATTGTGCACTTCTAGCTCTCCCTTGCAAAAATATATTGTCAGGTTACTAGATAAAAGGCACATCTCCACACACCTGAAGGAGCACAGAGGCACAAGGGTAACTGGGGGAGCTCTAGTAACACCCTCAGAAACACAGCCACTGCCAGGGCTGTACCAGGGAAGCCTCAGCCCCATGGGCTAGAGGTGACATTCAGCTCCATGGATCAATGGGAGAGTACCCTACAGACTGGACAGGGGTGGCCTGTGGGGGTGGATTGCATTACGGGGTGCAGGGAAGAGCATTTCAGGATTGTACAGCTTGCTATGGGGTACATGGGGAATGAACCAAAAGTTGCAAAAGGGAAGGCTCAAGGTGGTGTGGGGAGGAACAATGGTCTGAAAACTGCGGGTTACAGGTGTAAAAATGGTTGATTGTCTGTAAGCAGAACTGGTCAGTACCTGTATCTGGACATGTCCTGTGCCGCTGTACATAGAATATCCTGTCTTGTCATTAAACCCCATTTCAAAATTTTTCTGGGTAAAGAATTACCTATTTCATGTTCACACATGGAGATGGAGGTCTAAATGCCAGAAACTGGAGAGGATACCCCAAAGAAGACTCTTTTCATCTGACATCAAATAAATTCCTTTTATAGTCACTATAGAAACAAAAATAGTCAATGTTGGAGTGTGAGTGTATTGATTTATTTCAGACACGGGATATGAAGACTCGTAAGATAAAGGTGCTGGCTTCTCTTTCATAAAAGCAGCCAGAATGATTATCTCACTGTTAGACATTTACATTTAGTAAGCTGATCCTACCCTAGAAAACAGGTATTGCATATAGTGGTCAGGACAGATCACAGAAGAGATCACAGATCATAAATTACCGTGTTTGCAAGCAAGTGCTAAAGCACTGTTATAAAAATTATCCCTGTATAAGGGTTATTCTATAACTTTATATTGAAGTATTTTCATTGTTATTATTGGTATTGATGACTACGTTTCAGGTCTTGAAGGCTGTTTCTGCTAAGGATGGAATATGACAGAAGTATTTCTTTGATGTAATGTTGCTACTCAGAATGAATGTCAACTAAGACCTACTTCCAAACATAGTAAAGAACAAATTGAGGGAGAAATTCTCTTTGCTGACACCTCAAATTCAGAAGTTAAATCTTGTTTTTCCTTCCAGGGGTTTAGAATCACAGGAAAGCTCATGTTGGAAGGGGTTTCAAGAGGTCTCTAGTCCAACCTCCTTTTCCAAGAAGGGTCAGAGGTCAGATCAGATCAGGTAGCTCAGTGTTTTGTGTATTCTGGTCTTGAAAATCTGCAGTGATGGAGGTTACATAACCTTTCTGGACTACCTGTTCTGCCTCACTATCCTCAGAGTGAAAAGATTTTCCTTACATCCAGCCTGAACCTCTTGTTTCAACTTATGTCAATTGTCTCTCATCCTCCCATCCTCCCAGCATACATGACGGTGAAGAGCTTGAATCTGTCTTGTTATTTACCTTTCCATAGGCACTGGGGGGCTGCTATTAGGTGCCTCTTGGCTCAGTGAGCCTGGGTCTCTCTCCTCACAGTTCAGGTGCTGCAGTCCTCCACAGTTGTCTTGTTTACCACCGTGCTGTTTGTACCGGAGGCCTGAAGCTTCATGCAATACCTAGCTGTGGTCTAATAAGAGCTGAGAAAATGGTTTACTCAGACTCCTGGCCCTGTTTCTTCTGCTACAGCCCAGGATGATGTTGACCTTCCTCACAGCCAGGGCACGTGGATGGCTTGGATTTGGCCTCCTGTTCTCCAAGACTTCCAGGTCCTTTTCAGCAGTGCTGCTATGGTATATATAAGTTAGGCTGAGAATAATAAAATATAAACTTATTTCAAGCTATATTCTACTGAGCATATAAACATAACTTACCTTAGTTTTTAGAACTTCTAACTCCATGAATGCTCACTTTTCTTTCTTTGCAAATATAGGCTAGTAAGATCTGAGGGTTAACATGACCTTTTGCTCTGAGCTTGTATTACACAGTGAGTTGCTCAGGCTTAACTGAAGGCAGTAATATAAGCAATCTCTACCTCCAGGCTAAGGAGTTCCTTCCCTTTCTCTCCTTGGCTTCAAATATGTCCTCAGGATAGTGTCAGGCTTACAAAGATGAGTCAGCTAAAACATTTCTGTTGATGAAGTAGTTTGATGATAAGATTAGAGCTGAACAGTTAGTGAAAATGTTTTCACTGAGTTAATGTCATTCTCCACTTTTGTACACTTTCTCTAATATTTCATTTTTAATCAATCAAAATAATTCAAAAACAAATATTTTTTTTTCTTGAGGTTTACTCCTGTTCATGTCAATGGATTTTAGAATAGTTTTTTTTTTTTTTTTTTTTTTCCTGGATAAAGTTTTGGATAAATTCGATGTAAACCCACAGAGAAGCAATTGTACCTCAGAATAAAAGATGTGGAAAAAATTAGGCTAAAGTCCTGCCTCTGTGTTTCATTAGGGAATGAGAAGGGGGAAATCATATTTCTAAACTCTAAAGATCACGTCTGTTCACTCCAGAAGCTCAGTTAATTTGCTTTTTCCCAGATGCTTTCAGCTTTTAATCACTTGCAGTGCTTGTTTCCATTATCAGAGATCCATCTTTGCAGAACTTTTGCATTTAAGATGCTTCTTTTCAGTAGTCTGGCTTTGTTGTGCAATTGTTTCAAAGCTGTTTCTTGTTAACTGCTGGAAGAATAGCAAATTTTGTGTTCCAGAGAAAAGAAAAATTAAAACAAAAACTTCAACATGCAGAAATCAAAGTCAGGGACAATGAATTCATTTAAAAGATATGGTTTGATGGGAGACACTATGGGCTAAATGAAAAGACCACTTAATACAGACTAAGAGCATCTTTCTTGGTGACTACCTGGTCTCTATGAGAAAACCCAGGGCCTATCTGTCACTGACCTCATTCTTCTTTAATGACGTAATGAAAAAGATTCTTTATTTTTGGCAGATGCAAACAATTGAGACTTAGATATATCCCTAATTCCTGCATTTCATCTGCTGTATCTGTTTAATTAATATCCATATTTGCATGGAAAATGCCTTAAATATCCTGGATAATTAGTTAACTACATTAAGATAAATAGGAATTTTGTATTTGTCTTCCTGCTGTTCCCTTCCCACTTCCTGTGACATTACTGAAAATGTAAAACTTGTGATATGAATTTCTGATGTAGCAACACTGTTTTTTTTTTTTGAATTAGAATAGGGATGTCCATACAGTCTTTTCCTGGATTTGTCTGCTGAGAATTTCCTAACACATTTCTGTAAATTACAAGTCTACCAGCGAGAATGTGAGATATGAATTTATGCAAATGGCATTGCAAACCTGCCCTGCTACCAAACAAACACTGTATGAGAATGAAAAAAGATGATGCTCTTTGTGTAAATCCCATGGGAAAATGTAGGCTTCTGTTTTTAGATGTTTATTCAGCTTGCAAGAACTGAAATCGGTAGAACTACTTTACAGTCAATGGAGAAAAAATGAGCACTCTAGAATATGTTTTCACTTACCCAAACAAAAATGTGTAAAATGGTTCAAGCGAATCATGTTTTTAAAGCATTTTAATTCTCTTCCTCTCCTGGAGGAGCAAAAAGTGACTGTCTCAAATGTAGAGATCTGAATCACCAGTTGCTAAAGTTACCGAGATAAATCTCCCTGAAGGAGCCTGATCTTGAGGAACATGTTGCTAGTTTGATAATGTAAATGTTTGTCTTGAGTTTGGAAACTGAGCTTAATTCCCTGCTTCCTGAGTGGGACCTTTCTGTACGATACAGAGCAAAATGTATTGGGTGAGAGCCTGTGAAGCATTTGGGCATGCTGACCAGAAACTCTTCAAAACGATTATACTTTTTATGTTAAGAAGTCATTAGACAGACATGGAATTTACTAAATAATAATTCAGAAATAGACTTTCTTCCAGAGTTTGGAAAAACTACTTCTGTATAAACCTTATTAGAAGCTGTACTTCTCTCTTCAGTAAGAGAAAACCTAGCTTTACTGAAATTTAATGTATATTTTCTTAAAGACTTGATTTTGTTTATCATGTTGTGTCCATTTTGGGAGTAGAAGCACCATTTCTATGTGTTGGTCTTATGCTAATGTAACTCCTTTGCAAAACTAATGAATCAATCTTTTAAAGTTTGCTTATGAACTGAGTATTCCTTAGTTATAAAAAAGACATTTTCTTAAACCAAGGAAAGTTTTGATCATTAAACATGGTCAGATCACATGCAATTTTTATCATATCATCTGCAAGACTGTGCTTCCCCTGATAAAGGACACTCTAACCCTTTCTTAATGAAGGACATTCTTCACGTCAAAAGTTTGGAGAAGCCATTTAATAAACCTAATGATATTCCTAATAGAAGATGGGATGCCTTCAGAAAGATAGTTAGAAAGCATTTGATTTCCCTGACCGCTAATAATTTTTCAAAAATATCATAGTCTAGTTAGTGATGCCATACTGATTGATGTATCTTCTTTAGATAAGATTCATAAAAGCACTAGATCCTCAAGGATTTACAAGAAATTAAATTGTGCTACGGGTAAATTAAACACTTTACTCTCTGGAAAATAAAATCTCTCAGAAGGGACGGCGAAAATAACCCAATTATAGAAGGCAGGCAGAATTACTTTATTTTTGAAATTAAAAATAAGAAAAAAAATTATGATTTTAGAATAGGTTCCATAATGGATAAATATGGAAATAAGAAATTGAAGAGATACTGATGATCAGCTGAAGACTGCCTGTAATAGCTATTGTGCTTCCTAGCGAAAGCAAAAGTCTAAGGAAGAAATTTTAAGCAAATACATAAATGATGCCCTTGTGCCCATTAGATCATTTTGTATTTACACAACAGCTTCTAAGTGTACCTATTGACACAGATCCATTGCCTTCATATACTGAAAATTCTTGCTTCAGTGCTGCTTTGACTTTCAAATTTGGTCTTACGTCCTATGGTGACTGAAGGCATGGCTGAATGGAAAATTGGAAACTGGACTTCAGCAAAGCTTTCGACATGGTTTCCCATAGGATTCTACTGGACAAAATGTCCAGCATACAGCTAAACAAAAACATCATATGATGGGTGAGCAATTGGCTGATGGGCAGGGCTCAAAGGGTTGTGGTAAATGGGGCCACATCTGGCTGGCGGATGGTCACTAGTGGGGTCCCTCAAGGCTCCATTTTAGGGCTAGTCCTCTTCAATGTCTTTATAAATGATTTGGATGTAGGACTAGAAGGTGTTTTGAGCAAATTTGCCGACTACACCAAACTTGGAGGAGTTGTGGACTCGGATGAGGGTGGAAGGGCCTTGCAGAGAGATCTGGACAGACTGGAGAGCTGGGTGATTACCAACCACATGAAGTTTAACAAAAGCAAGTGCTGGGTCCTGCACCTGGGACGGGGCAACCGTGGCTATACGTACAGACTGGGCGATGAGATGCTGGAGAGCAGCCCCACAGAGAGGGATCTGGGGGTTGTGGTTGACAGCAAATTGAGTATGAGCCAGCAGTGTGCCCTGGCAGCCAGGAGGGCCAACCGTATCCTGGGATGCATCAAGCACGGCATTGCTAGTCGGTCGAGGGAAGTGATTGTCCCGCTCTACTCTGCGTTGGTGCAGCCTCACCTCAAGTACTGTGTGCAGTTCTGGGCACCACAGTACTAAAAGGACATTAAACTGTTGGAGAGTGTCCAGAAGAGGGCGACGAAGATGGTGAAGGGCCTAGAGGGGAAGACATGTGAGGAGCGGCTGAGGGCACTGGGCCTGTTCAGCCTGGAGAAGAGGAGGCTGAGGGGGGACCTCATCGCAGTCTACAACTTCCTCGCAAGGGGGAGTGGAGAGGCAGGTGACCTATTCTCCGTAAATACCACTGACAGGACCCGCGGGAAAGGTGTTAAGCTGAGGCAGGGGAAGTTTAGGCTGGACATCAGGAAGAGGTTCTTCACCGAGAGGGTGGTCAAGCACTGGAACAGGCTCCCCAGTGAAGGAGTCACTGCACCAAGCCTGTCTGAATTTAAGAAGCGATTGGACTGTGCACTTAGTCACATGGTCTAAACTTTTGGGCAGACCTGTGCGGTGCCAGGAGTTGGACTTGATGATCCTTATGGATCCTTTCAACTCAGGATATTCTATGATTCTATGATTTCACCTGCAGCGGACAGTCTTCCTGATTCCTGGTTGATCCATTCTTTAGAATTAGGGGAAGTAAAAAATCTCCATGAACTTTAATTGCATATGGATTTCTTCTCAATCACATGCATTGACTGTTTTCACTGGAAGTCCAGGTAAGGAAGTAAATTTCTTGATTATACAACTGTCCTCCACGTTGTGAGTAAAAACACATGTCCAATATACATTTAAAAAATCCAAAAATATCACAAGAGTTTTTCCTAAAAGATGTTTAAAGATTTTGTTGTTGTTAAATAAATAAATAAATGAATAAAGAAATGTCTAGATACTGAGAAAGAACTATCTACCAGATGTCTACTTGGACTAATCTTGTTGAGTTGCAGCATGTAATTTGCATTCTGGCTGTGCCAAGTAGATTTAACAATCTGTGTTACTGAATGGAAAAGCTGTAATAAATTTTCACCTCTTTTATGCAGAACAATGTTTATTTCCTGATAGACTGTGTTCAGTAAGACATACTAAGTCACATACCTGTAAGAGGGTGCAGCTCTGAATTTGTAGGGGATATGGCAGCTATTGTGAGAAGAAAATTGCTTCCAATAAAGCAATAAAATTTGCTTTTAATTTCAATTTGCTTTTAATAGAAGCTAGTTCATATAAGACATCTAACAATATTCATCCTCTATGGAGTAGTCAGAATAGAGCATCTTTCAACAGAGCTTTGAATTTCCTACTTTCCTGGTGCTAGTAAAAGAATATGATAAATTAATCAAAAGTCTGAACTGACAAATTGTGAGTGCATGGACATGTTTCCTTTAATATTACATTCATTATTACAATTCATTATTGCAGTGAATGGTCCCAGATTCCAGTTCAGGGACACATGAGCTGTACCTGAACTCTGAGTATCTGAGATTCAATGTATGCTGAATTAGCTGTAGTATGTGTCTAGGAAGAAGGCTTTAGTGACTGTAAATGATAGAATTTACTTTTTTTTTTTTTTTTGGTGGATTACAAACTGTACAACTAATGACTGAAAGAATGAAAGTTTATATCTTAGTTTTTATTAAGCTTTTTATTTAAGACTCCTACATATTTTTTTTCCCTCCAACTTAGGGTTACATTTCATTTTAACAGTTTCTTGTGTTTTAAACATAGGTTTGAATGCTTGTATTTTTTTTTTTTTTTTCCCTTTACAAATTCAGAGATCTCATAAGAAAATTGATATTCTGGACTAGCAGAAAGCTCATGAAAGCTTGTTCCTTAATGAGTTCTTGCAGTTATTAGGCAACTCAAAAAAAAAAAAAATCAAGAACACACAAACACAAACTGCGTTTTTCAGTTTATATATGCAGGGGAAGTCTAGTTCCTTGTTCTAGTTCTAGTCCTAGTTCTTTGTCAAGTTCCATCTTTATTCTGCTCACTCTTTTTCCTGGTTTTGGATGAGGTAGAGTTAGTTGTCTTCATAGCAGCTCCTATGATGCTGTGTTTTGGATTTTTGATGACAATAATGCTGATAGCACACCTATGTTTACCTGTCATAGAGTAGGGCCCACACAGAGCCAAGGACTTTCAGCTTCTGGTGTTGCCCTGCCAACGAGGTACCTGGGGAGTGCCCAAGGAGCTGGAAGGGGACACAGACAGAAGCTGACCCAGACCGGCCAAAGGGACATCCCACAGTGTGTGGCGTCATGCTCAGCAATAACAGCTGGGGGAAAGAAGGAAGAAGGAGGGACATTCGGAGTGGTGACATTTGTTTTCCCAAGGAAGTATTACAGATGAACCATGCTTTCCTGAGAGTGGCTGAGCACCTGCCTGCCGATGGGAAGCAGTGAATGAATTCCTGGTTTGCTTTGCTTGTACGTGAAGCTTCTGCTTTGCCTAGTAAGCTGGCTTTATCTCAAGCCACAAGTTCTCATACTTTTACCTTTCTGATTCCCTCCCCATCCCACTGTTTGACAGAGTGAGCAAGTGGCTGTGTGGGGCTTAGCGTCCTGCTGGTGTTAAACCACAACACTTTTAAGAAAGACAATTCTAGCTAGGTTTTCCATACTTTCTTGTGAACCACTTATTCCTAATTTTCCAGGTTCATAAGAACTCATGAACTTCATAAAATTTGGACTTTCTTCCATGACTGTAGAACTAGCATAATTCAGTTTACTTTGTGAATATATGTTGTTATTTACACAAGAACACTTCAGCATGTGCTCCAACTCAGAGGAACATTTTATCACTCCCTCTTTGCTCAATAATCTCATATTATCATGTAGAAAAAGATCTTCATGGGTGACATCAAACTCCTGAAGAAAGACTTGAAAAGCGTGTTGTGGAAAGAACAAGCTCGTGTAGATGAATATAGCCTGATGGGTAAGGACAGACAGCATAGGATACAGATCTGATAGCTTGGAGCAGAATGCTCCCTGGTGTATAATGCAGTGATAAAATATGGAACAGTCATTATGATATTTGTTATAAAATATGAAACTTTTTTTTTTTTTTTTCCAAGGCAATGCAGGAGTTCCCTTGGCTGCCTAAGTGATAGGTTTTCTCCAGCATCTCTAGACAATAAAGTACTGGTTAGTGCACAATAAATATCCTCTCCAGGCATTTGTTCCAGTGGAATTAACCCTTTCAGCTGTACGATAACCTTGTCACTGTTGAAGAACAACCCACTGTGCTTAGTAAGTCACTTCAGTAACCATCCTAAGTAAAAGGAAAGATGTCGGCTATGCCACGAGATGTGTGAATAATTGTTCCACTAATATATTGTTGGAGAGTCCCTCTAGCTATGACTGTCAAATCTGAAAGAGGTACACTTTTCAAGTTTTATATGATCTTAGATAATACTTACATGAGATTTTTGCTGTTTCAGTAATGTATTCACTGTTTTAAAAGTGACATATTTTTGCTGGCTAAAATAGAGCAAATACAGTTTAAAACTTATTCTTTAGCAACCTTTAAAAATGATAGAAATGTTCTTGGCCAGAAATGTGTATAAAGTTTTCAATGTTTCCATCTTTTTCCTTTCCAATATGCCACTTACAGTTTTATTATAGCTGCCATGTTTATCAGTATATGTATGCTTCAGATTTTCATAGCTTGGTAATTTTAGCATTCCTGAACACACTAAGCATTTTCCTTTATCTTCGAGAGCATTTTTGCACACTCATGAATGAATCGGTGGGTTTTGTGTATCAGTTCCATGTGTCCTATTATCATCCCAATTCACCAGGAATTTGTGCAGTGATGTGTCTAAGAGAAGGCAGGTGCACTCGTGCACATACAATAATTTCTTGTGCTCTTGCAAGCTACAAAACCTTCAGGCTTACCTTGTATTCAATACATTATCCATGATAATTGACATGTGATTTGTGCTGTACTGCTGTAGAGGGCACTCAGGAATAACCAGGTCCTGTACTGGAGAGGTGACTGCAAAATTTGTTTGCAGTCCTGAGTCAGTCATCTGCCACTTCTATACCTAGGAACAGCAAATAAAAATATTCCCTTTAGTAGTAGAAATTCCTTTAAAATAATCATTTGAAAATGATAAAAGCAGCATTCATAAACAAGGCCCAACCACTTGCAATGTATATTAATTACAATGGATGTGCCTTTCATATTATGTCCATCTAACATTTTTGTGGATGTTTAGTAACCTAAATTCAGTGTCACAGCACTGTATATCATCAGACCCTTGCTGTAGTTCATTATTGCTAATATTACAATAATGTGTAGTCAGAAGGTAGATCAGAGCCTGATTGTATCACATGCTTTGGAAACGCAATGACTGAGATAATGTCTTGACAGAGAGATGGTTCAGATGTTCAGTGTATGAATCCTCTGTTCGTCTCTGTCTTGTTTGTGGTTTTGTTTCTTGTCTCAGAACAAATATAAGAGAACTGGGTAAGGTTCAGAGAAGGACAATCTGGATGTTGGATGGAGTTGTGAATGGCTCCCACTTACGGAACAGCCCAGTAGATCAGGACAGGAAAAGAACTGTCTCAGCGGGTCTTTTATACCATTGAAATATTGATTCTTCACACAAGAAGTGGTTATGCATAGGAACTCTGCACTGTGTGATATTTGGGATGCTAAAAGTTGATGTGGGTTCAACGACACACGAGGCATATTCCCAGAAGAAAAACCCATGAAGAATGTAAATACAGATATCAGCCATTGAGATAGAAAGGGTTGGAAACTGAAAAATATTTCGGGGAAACATTACTACAAGTTCCCTTTATTCGTATTACTCTGCTGCAAGCACTGGTAAGGATGAGATATTAAAGGAGATGGACTTTTGTTAAGACCTGTTATGTGGTCTCACCTGCCTACTGATGATACAAGGATCACAGAATCATTAAGGTTGGAAAAGACCTCCAAGATCATCTGGTCCAACCATCACCCTACTAGTAATGTCACTAACCAGTACATAAATACAATTAGGTGAGATGATTTTTACTTTTAGTAACCCATTCAGCCCAACACTTAGCAAGGCCTAAACATCGATTTGTCATTAAGCCTGTGATGAGTCAGTTAAAAAGAAGAGATATATATTTACCAAAATGGCTTTATTGAACTAAAGGCCTGAAATAAAATTAGTAGAGAAAAATAGAAAAAATATGTTTACTGTTTCTACTTGGTAACTTGATATGTAGCAAACAAAACAAGTTTCCATGAACAAAGCCAGGTGATTTACTTCACATTACAGACTGTGAGCAACTTCACACTTTCTCTGAGGGGCAAGCCACATAGGCTTGTTCCAGGCTAAAAGTGTGATTTCAGGGAGTTGCTGCTCACACAGCAGCTGATGTACTTATAAATCCACACCCTGCTTCATTTCATGATAACTTATGTATACAGTCCTAGCTGAGAGAGAGTTTCCCCATTCGTAGTGAGGAAAATAATGCATCCGTGTTATACTGAAAACTTCTGAGGAAACTTTATAAATTTGCTACCTGACCTGCAGTCTGACATATTACTTATTCAGTTCTCTGCTGGAATCTACTACATATATTTCCCAGCCTCAGATGGAGAGGAAGCAATCTGAATATATCTCCTGATCAGATGCACAGATTGGGGAAAACACCCTGAATAAATCATGAGAGTTTTCCAGACCACATTTTATGCTGTCCCAGTTATTGTGTTTTCAGTGTTTGATTGCTGTAATTACAATTCATTTAGTATTCCTAATAATCTAAAAAAAAAAAAAAAAAAAAAAAAAAAAAAAAAGAGCCATAAAAGCCCTTGGACCAGTATAATCCTTTTCCCACTCTGAGATAAAACTGTTAAAGCAATAACTGAACCAGCTAATGTACAAGCCTCTTGTAATAGGACAATCAGTAAAACTAACTTACAAAGCAGATTTTCTTGTTTTAAAGTAAAACATGCTACATCTACCACTTGCCCCATAAAGGATCTTAGCTGACAAATCTTAATTAATTTGACTGTGGGCAAACTAATTGTCTGTTATTTTATCTTGGGGCTGTTTTGCTTTAAAAAATCAAATAATGATTTGGAAGAAATACAGCAACTCATTTTCTCTGAGAACACAGAGTTCCCACTGACAGTGGCTATTAAAAAGATTTAATGAAATCACCAGGACTTGTTTGAAGCTGGTCTAGGTACATTTTTATACTCAATCTGCGCATCAATATTAATTTTTTAACACAGATGGAGGTTTTATTGGTACCCAAGGAAGTAGAAAAACAGATCACTGGAATTTCAAGTTACAGGCAGAGCACAAAGCTGGTGGAGGCAAGTGTGAAATTAGAGCTATGAAACACTAGAAATATTAAAATGTAGTAAATAAATACAAAAAATAAGGGGACTACTGGAAGACAATTGTCACTAGCTTACTTTCCATCTAAGCAAAAATTTATTTCAGTGATACCCATTTCCTTTGCCACATTAAAGGTCAGCCAATCATATAATTATAGACCTTCTTTTTGAAGGTTCTGAGTCAAGTTAAAACTGATTTCACATCAAAATCTTACATACTTTCTATGATTTCTTGACAATTTTTTTTTTAATTATTATTATTATTTTTTACATTCAATCTGTCTACTTGGACAGATTGGTCTGATCCACCAAGCACTGGAACAGGCTGCCCAGGTAGAGTGGATTCTCCATCCTTCTAAAGAGATGTGTGGATGTGGTACTACGGGACGTTGTTTAGTGATGGGACTTAGTAGGTAAGTTTGATGATTGGAACTGATCATCTTGAAGGTCTTTTCCAACCTAAATGTTTTTATGATTCTATGATCTCCAGATTTTTAAATTATTATTATTATTTTTTATTTTATGTTAAGTTCTGTTAAATATCTCCAAAAATCTCAGAGTGAAAAAAGAGAAAAAGGTCCTTTGAAAATTGCTTGTTCTTGTTCTGTGTTACAGACAAAGGCTTTTTGAACCATAAAGGAAGTAGCCTGAGAAGTGCAAGTGTTTTGTACAAATCAGTTAGTAGGTAACATGAGTCACCCAATTAGTAAATTATACCTTATAGGCAGTAAACAAGTGTAAACCTTTGTTAAGGACCTCAACCCCCTTCCACAGAAGACAAATGCTTTTCACAGATATAATCCCTGCTGAAGTCTACTGAATCCCATCTGAAGACTTTGAATGAGTCTCATTTATTTATTGGATTCTGGTAAATGCTATACCTAGGCACCTCATAAAATTTATGTACCTATAGAATAGTTACAGCTTCATATAGTTCATTTTAGTATATAGTATATAGTATATAGTTCATTTATAAAGTATACATATACTATACAGTTAGCATACAATAATAGGGTAATATGATGTCCGTTTTACAGATGGATAACTGAGAAGCAAAGTTGAATCTACGGGTTCTTAAAACCTCTAAGTACTCCCATACCATTTAGGCCTCTCAGTTTCTCTGAAATAAACATTGAAATTTAAGGATTTATAACGTGGATAAACTAAAAATTAAAAATATCCCTAGTATGCATAAGTAAAAATATAAGATATAGATATAAAAATCTATGTGTTTTCATGAGCAGGAACAAAGCATTTTCTTTGCATTAAGGTGTCTTACATTGCTAATTCAAAAATTTATAGGAATGCCATTGATGAGATGTAAAGAAGGATGAAGAGTAATTTCATCCCGGCTAGACATGCTGAATTGTTACCCTACTGTGGTCGTTTTACCCTGACAGACAGCTAAGTTCCACCGTGCCACTCTCTCTCCTCCCTCCTCAAAAGAACAAGTGGAGAAAATATGATGAAAAAAGGGGTTGAAAAAACAGTAGAGAGATCACTCACCAATTACCACCATGGGCAAAATAGACTCAAGATAGGGAGTTTGATGTAATTTATTGCCTACTGGTAACAGACAAGAGCCGTGAGAACTAAAAAAAAACTAAAAACACCTTCCCACCATCCACCTCCTTCCACCTCCTCCCCCAAGTGATCCAGGGGAACAGGGAGTGGGGGCTGCGGTCAGTCCCTGATGCTTCGTCTCTCCCTGAGAGGGTCTTCACGGTCCCTCCCTGCCCCTGCTCCCCGTGGGGTCCCTCCCACGGGATGCCGTCCTTCCCGAACTGAGCCTGGGGGGGCTGCCCAAAGGCAGCAGCTCTTCAAGAACTGCTCCCACACGGCTCCGTACCACGGGGTCCATCCCCCAGGAGCAAACTGCTCCAGCACGGGTCCCCCACGGGCGGCAGCTCCCCCCAGACCCCCTGCTCCTGCGTGGGCTCCTCTCCACGGGCTGCAGCTCCGGCCCGGGGCCTGCTCCTGCGGGGGCTCTCCATGGGCCGCAGCCTCCTCCAGGCCACATCCACCTGCTCCACCAGGGGAACTTCTGCTCTCACAAAGGTACAATCTGCATCACTTACTACTTGTAGTGACTTTTCATGTAATTGTCATCGGCTCAGCTCTGGCCAGCAGCGGGTCCCTTTTGGAGCCGTCTGGGGCTGGCTCTTATCTGGCATGGGGCAGCTGCTGGGCTCTGCTCACAGAGGCCACCCCTGCAGCCCCTGCTGCCAAAACCTTGTCACATAAACCCAATACACTTGTACTCAATAATTATGTGGGGAAAAAAATGTCATTTAAATCTAAGTGAGAGGAAGTATGCCTGGGCAACAAAAGATTGTCTGTGAATTGAATACAGGTGATTTCCTTTGAACTAATTTTCACTGCAGGTACCAATTGAGACTGGACAGTGAAGGCTATAGTAGACTGAAGATCAGTTTTACAGGAATTATGAAGGGTAAAAATAAATGTATCAACACAGGAATAAGAAATGTATTGAAGCTGGTAAGAAAGACTCCACTGATGGTAAGCATCAATAGTAACATATGGTAGTGTTTTCCATCTTCTGAAAAATCTAAAGAGAAAAAGGAGAAAGAATACCAAGTCCTCTCCAAAATCAGACTTAACCTTGCAGAAAAAAAAAATATATATATATATATGAAATATATATATAATTATATATATATATATAAATATATAAATCAGAAATTCTGCATATGTTTACATGAAATGTTCTGGACCTGTAAGGTTTCTTGATCCTAAAGTGATTTATCCAGAGTGAGTTCCAAAAAGTTATGTACTAAGGGTGTCCTCTCACAGTAGACAGATCAAAACACCCAGGAGGTTTTTGAACTATTCATGAAGGACAGTGATGGTAAAATTTCTCACCTACATCACCTACTCAGCTAAAGATGTCAAACATAGTAAAGGCCGTGTATAAGCAAATATGTAAAGCTCACTCTCACAGTATAATGTTTACTAATGCAAGAAGCCTAGGATATCATCACTTGGAGTCAAAAAGTCTTATGTAGGAAAAAAATGCAAGGCAGCAGATATTATTGTAATTTACTTGGAAGGATATTATGATTGAGAAAGCTGCAGGTTACAATTGCTTCCAAAAGGTTAGATAAAAGAAGAAAAATGAGAAACAAGAAAAAGAGATGTAAATGCAATTGATGTGGCCAGGAGCATACAGCAGCTGGTTGCCTGTTGTAGTTTGGTAATCCTGTCCTATGTCTATTTAAAGTCCTAGAAAGCCAGGTTGATGGTCACTTTCTCCACGTTTTCTATTGTCCCACTCTTCCAATTTTGTGTATGTATTTTAAGATATTGTGGCCTTGTTTTTAATCATCTGTGGAGTAAGGCTGTTTTTGAGAATGTTTTGCTTTGAGTTTCATTGTGTCAGTGAGATCTGAGAATCAGCTGTAAAATGAAAAACTCTGATTTGAGGTATGACTCTTAATGTCTTCTCTCGTGAGGGTTCTCTAATTAATATTGTCTTTAAAAACAAATTACTTTTAAGGATTTAATTAACACAGAGTACTGACATTTTTAGGTTTAAGCTGAGCCTGTTTCATCAGTAAATACTTTCATCATTCTTTGTTCTTTTTGCACATTCTACTTGACAGTAGAAATGGCTTCCTTTTTTATTTTAACAAATGCAAAATACAGCAGGTGAAGTTTCAGTTGCCCCTCTAAATATATTTGTCTAAGAAAAGTATATAAAATGTTGGGATCAGATTTAAAAAAAAAAAACAAAACTTTAATTAATTTTTCAATTTTCTGTGCTAAGACAAAAGAATGTCCTCCTAGTTTTTCCTACATTTCCAAACTCACCCTTCTATTTGTTTCATCATTTTCTAGGAAAAAAAATATATATTTTTGGTTTAGCATTATTCATCCAAATTCAACGACTTTTAATGGTCATTTGGATTTCAAAGTGGATCAGATCAGCCTCTTTATGTCAAAAGAAGCTGAATATGCGTATTTTAATGTTGCCCAGAAGACACTGTGAATCAGCTTTCATTACTCCATTGCTGTTAAAACAGACAAACAAAAACAAACAAAAAAAACACCAAATTAGTTTTACTAGATTTTTCTGTTTTCAGATTAGTGTGTTTTCTCAGAAAGCTTTTCAATTGGTCGTTAACAGCTGGTCAGATTTCTAACAAGTATTGATGCACTTCCATCTTGATGTCGCTCTCACTTTTAATACCTAGCCTGAGTCAAACTAGCCACTCATTTCATGCATAATAACACCCCATGATGCATTAACACCATCTTCCTCTTCCCCAGCAAGTTTTTCATTTTGAACTGTGACATATTCTGATTCCTTTGACCAGGCTTCTGTGGTCCGTCCCCTTCCCAGGTCTGCTCTCCAACTGGACATTTGCCTTCTGCATTGCATTCCATTAGACAGAAACTGAACATCAGCTTCTGTCTTCTTGGTGAGGCTGTTTCTTCTTATTAAGTTGTCTCCAATCTTTTGCTTCACCATATTTGTTCTGAACTACTGATTGGCACTGTTTAGAAACTTTCCTTAGGCAGTTTTACTGTTCTTACTACTACGATGCATTTCTCCAGGGTGAAATCTTTCTTTCAGCCGTCTCTCCAGTCATGTAAGTTCCAACATCCCGCAGCCCATCCTGTCAATTAATGGAGAATCTCTAATGTTTCCAAACTTACATCTAGATTCTGGAGTTTCAATTTCCTTTGTTTGCTTTTAGTTCTGGAATAAATAAACCCAGTATAACTCTTTGAAATCTCGGAGTCAGACATGGAAGCCACTGGACACTCCTCAATACTGTTCTAGGAATTTTACTGTATTTTGCAGGAAGTACCATTCCATTCACTCTCTTTGATTCCTGTCCATGATTACTGATCCATTTTGAAAGTAAATCTAGGTACCAGTCCTTGGATTCTCTCTATCTGAGCAGTTTTTTTTTTTCTGCTGCATTTGTCTCTTCTCACTTACTTCCTGTGACTCTCCCTAGACTGGATGTTTTACAAATTGTGTGGCTGGGTAATAGGGCACCAACATTATTAAGCACATACTGGTTATTTGTCAAAAAAAATATTTAATACATTCAGACTCTCCATGGTGAATACCAGCCATCTACACACTACCAAAAACTCTTTTCTTCTGCAATTTCTGGTCCTGCCCCAACTTGCACTTAGGTGATTGCCATGAGTGAAGCATTTCATATGGAGGGTTTGCCCTGCATTCCAATAGCCTTGCTGTTATTAGGAAATCATTCAATTCAGAATTTCATTTTGGTCAGTGTCATCTCATTACAGTTAATCGCATCCCACATTGCTACTAAATTATTCTGTCACTCTTAATTTCCAGCACATCTCAGTGTTGTTATTTAGGATATGTGTGCAACATGGTGGCAGTGCAGTGTAGTTTTCACAAGGTAGCTCAGGTACTGAGGAAGAATCCTAAAGTCTTAATACAATACCCTGACCCAAGTATCATCCTTGATACTTTTATGATGCTCCCATGCAGGCTGTTACAGAAATGGAGCAATAAACATTTGGTCTGTAAGTCTAGCTGGTTTCACAGACCTCTGCACAGACCACAGCAACTCTGTGACTTGTCTTCTTTCTGTTTATTTATACTATGTAATTACGCTGATATGGGCTGCAACATGGGGGATAATGTGTATATATATATATATATATATATATAATATATATAATATATATATATAAAATATGAGATTGATTTGAGGGCATGTAAGACATTGATTTTAATGTGAATTTGGGGTGAAGGGAAGCTGAGAAGCTAATATAGTAAGTTGTGCTAAACTAAAGGCAGCCGGGAGAAGAGGGGTTATAGGCTCTGTCATCCCATGGCTTTCTTCAAGCAAGTCGGCACCTGAGTTCTATTTCTGGCTCAACAACTCACCTTATGCATCATTTTGAACAGCACATTTCACCTCTCTGTGATAGCTGTTCTCCTATCCTTGGTCTGTCCTGTCCATTTAGACTGTTAACTATCCAGGATATTATAAATTTACACCATAACTAATGAAATTCAATCCTCAGCCTGTCTATCAGTTGCAGATTTTTATTTTTATTTTTTTATTTTTTAAATGTAAAGCTTGCAGAAGTGAAGTATGCTGTCCTCTTGCTGTGTATCAATGCAATAACATTAAAAGTATGTCACAGGTACACATACCTTTAATTGTGGCAGTAATTAGAAATTATGTGGTCTGTCTGTACTTACAGTCAGGAATGCTCTGATAATGTAAGTTGTCTTCATTTAAGTGTTTTTGAACATACATATGATATTTTCTAAATATATGAGATCCGTGCACACTTCTGAAGTGGTTTTGTTTATATTTCAGCCCTGGTCACTGTGTCACATCTAAGCAGAAAGACACAGTATCTCACAGGACTGGGAGGTACCAGTCCTCAAAATTATATGCAAACAAGTAGCAAATGGTTAGTCTAGGTGGAGTTGAAGGATGCCTGTTCCACACCAGAAAATTCAGAACTTTAAGCTGACCAAAGCACCAAAACTCACAACCTAGAGGGTATCATAAGATAAGAGCAGGATTGAGAACAACACCACTGTATTCAATCCCTGCAATAACAAAACGGTTCTATTAAGGGACTCATGTCTCTATCAACTTTGCCCTCAAAAATCATTTTTCTGCCTTAGCTATTATGAAATTTGAGTCCTGAGAAAAACAAGAAACAGAAATGGTGTATGATTAAAGGAAGAGGAGTGTGGAGTCTTTCAAATTATTTTTGTAATAACAACAAATAGTACAATCCATCACAGGGAAGATCACTACTTAACGAAAGAAGAACATGATTATTGACCAAAACCTATCTCCCAACTTCAATGCTAGTGGAATAATTGCACCACATGTGCAATAGAGTGTTCCTAAAGCTAAAATAGGAGATAGGCTGAAGGAGTCTGAGTTAACAGTAAACCTGCACCTGCAAATGCTGCTTTCTTCATCAGAGTGACATTGTCTTTATGACTCTCTGCCTTCTTGCTTGCCCACAATACCATAAAGTGATTCTGGTCACTGACCACACACAGACTTCTTGTGACTGCTAACAGTGACTCTAAGTGCTCATCCCTCTTTGATTTACTGGCAAATGGCATCGTACTGTGGCAGTAGGCTGCATGACTAGTCCTCTCAGCAGTCTTCCCCTTTGGTTGGTAAGTGCTACATCCAGCCACCTTCCTCAGCAGTCCTAAGGCCCTGAAATTTGCTTTTGCCTCTGTGTGTAAAAAAGCGTCAAACAGGATCTGGAAAAGGAGGTGCCTGAGAGAAGAGAGGCCAGAACCTTGGGAATCCTAAGGATGTCTCTGTCATTGACCCAGTATTGGACATTTTATGATTGAGCGTCCTGCCCCACAGACCTCTTGGCTCCTGTTACTGGGTCCTGTGTCTTCACAGTCAGTCTGTCACGATGCCTCTCCAGTGGTGCAGAGCTGACATGCCTATGGCTGACTCTGTCGTAACCATTAGATGCAAAAAAAATCAAGTATTTCTGTAGTAAGCTATTGACATCCGTTTCGTGGATATCAAATCCGTTAAAAATGTCCATCATAGCAAAATATCCAAGAAGACATTCCATAATCCCTCAAGAGCCAACAATACTGTCCTTCAGAGAATGGTTCAGAGCACATAGATGAGGAGTCTAACCTTCCCCAGTGACTGCAGGAACCTAAAGTTGACAGTGATAACACCCCTTGTTGTGTCTGCTTTCTGCTTAGCGTTAAAGTTTTGAGTGAACTTTGCAGATTCAGGGGCATTTGTCTGAGCTGTAAGTGCCGTATAATGTAAGTATGTTTTTCTTTATTGTCATAGGGTTTCTTACTATGTCCTGCCCAAGGGATGCTCTGAGGTTGTGTCCTTTGAGACTGGTGACCTCTGTGAGGACAGATCCTATTCCAGAATTGCTTCATATGCTATTCTTTTGATGGGCTATCTAGTTTTCAATCTGGTGGCTTTGTTTCAATCTAGCCAGAAAATTCAGGTTATTACAAACATTGCAAGTCAGTCAGAGCGTGCAGCATGAAAAATACATGTGCATGCCCCAGCATAGTACAACAGTAAATGTATGATGTGCTCAGCAGTCTTACAGCAAAATATTTGTTGCCTAAAAGCAAATAATGCTGAGCACTCTACTTCTCCACCTAGATAAACCTTGCAATTTCTCTCATGCTAAATCTTTTGCTCTTACTCTGTCATTGACACTGGCTGGCCTAATCAGCTCAGGGCACACTTTAACTCTATCCCAGACAATTCAATCAGCCCCATGGCAGCTCTTTTCAAGCCCACATTTCTTGCATAACAAAGATGCTAAAAAATGCATTGCAGAGCTACCTTGTCAAGGAGGAAAGGCCTGGACTTGATTTCCATCAGAAAGAGTCTGCCCAAGTGAATAAACAAAGAAATAAAACACTCCAAAGTCATGAGATGTAACCTGTGAGGGAAGATTTCATGTGCTGCATAGTTTGTTTCATTCTGATATGGAAAACAGAAAACAATGGCAGAAACAGTGAAGGGGAAGGGAACTGGAAGGGAAAACATTTCTGCTAACAGCAATTTGCATGTCTCTGCCACCTTTTATCTAAGTATATTAATGCTTTCTGTCTACTTTAGAAGTGTCACCATGCCTCTACGAAGAAAATGATTTAATGTTGTTTTTACTCATGAAAACTGAGGTGAATTTGGGAAGAAAACAACAAAAAAAGGAGGTTAAAAATGCTGAAGGTCACACAAGAAACTGGAAACAAAATGAGAAATGTAGCAGTGTCTTTATTATTATTATTATTATTATTATTGTTGTTATTATTATTATTATTTCATTTATTTTTCTACCCTGTTTTATTTGTTTGTTAAAATGTGCTAAATTGTACCTAAAGTCATGTGAAAGAATCGGAAAAATCCTTATCTTCTCCCTTCTCACTGTTCTGTTGAGAGCTGTTGGACATATTCCAGTCTTCTGCGTTCCATAGGAATAAGTGCGAAATCTCACAGAAGGCCATATGTGACAGCAATATAGATACCTGATTAACATTATACATCTTGTATCATACAAATTTAGGTTAAGTCTCCTGGGTTAAGTCAAATGACCTTGCCTTTGCTGTGGACAAAAGTGTTTCTATAGGATGTATAGAGCATAGTGTAGCTCACAGAGAGGATGGGGTAGTTTCCTACAGACATCCAAGGCTGGTGGGGTTGAGGTAGGAGTGAACAGTGTTGTTGGTAACCTGCGTACTACAGCTTTGTGTAGAGCTGGTTTAGAAACAGAAATAGGAAGAAAAGCTTGTTCACATTCATTTAGGAGAGAAGAGGCACATAGGTTAAGTGATATTAATCATTGGACAATTGATTTAGGTTTGGATCCTTACCAGTGCTATGCCTCCACTGTATTGGAGCTGGCTGATTTGACGTGTGGTCTAAACATAATGTGCTCTCAAGATCCAGTTTAAAAGGTCAAACTCTCTTGTGAGTAGCCAGTGTTGTAGACTTAAATTGCAGTCTCCTTGATGGCTCTGCGGGTATATCATATGTTCTGATGGAGACAGTTTTCATACTTGGTGAGATGATAGCATTTTCTTTGCTATGATTGGGTCTTTATGTTGATAAGTTTTATATTTTGTACAAACTCCATTTGACAAATACAAATCACAGGTACTGTAACCTAAAACTAGAAACCAGACTTGATACATAAGCTGGAATTCTGTTTATTTGAAGGGATTTCTCTTACCAACCCATTATGGGCTATTACCTTTATTTATTTATTTATTTATTTATTTATTTATTTATTTATTGAGATGGGATATTGTTGTCTTCTAGAAAATTTCACTAAAAAAAAACAAACACTGCAATTTTGGATCTAAACATTAGTATAAATACTGTTTGAAAATGGCCATAAGTATTCTTCTGAAGTCTCACAAGTATGAAGTCTTGGTGTTTTAGAAGCATATGAAGAAAAATTGGTTATTTCTATGGTCTTCTTCTAAATCTCTAAATCTGACAAATTAGATTACCTTTAACAAATGTGCAGCAGTAAGAATGTGTTTTTATTAGCCTTTTCCTGATAAGATCAACATTTCAGATCAATTGGACAAGAAAATAAGAATTAATAACATGCATGTTTTACATTAAAGGTAACTGGACCACAAAAGAGGTCTGAAAAAAAAGTCAAACCCATAATTACTTTCACGGTTTGGCTTCCTTAGCATAGAGGATAATTTCTTATTCAAATCAATCATGTTCTATGTCTCCAATCCCCTTCTGAGGAAGAAATCATCCTATAACATGTCCCCAAGGAGTTCTTGGCATTTCTTTTGCAGAAAAACTCAACTTTATGGAAAGATTTTCCCACTATTTTTATGCCCATTGACAGGTAATTATATTTTTTTCTTGTCTATAAGCCTAGTACAACTAAAGAGTAATATCCGGCCTAGAAGATTGTGCTCCTCCTTGGAAGTAAAGTGTTTCTTTTATTGTTGTTTTAGATGGCACCTCCTAGTGCTTGCATGGAATCTGAATAACCTTTATCAGATTGTTTCTCTGCTGCGGTTTGCTTCGGAGTGCTAACCAAGCTTTATACTTTCAGCAAACATTCTTGCAGCCTGTGAGTACTCAAAATGAAATGAGGGACTGATGTTTTTTAAGTCATGCCAGCATGACTTAAAATGATCTGGCATAGGGAAACACTGGAATTACCAGTATTTATCATCTCCCTCTCCTGGAAAACATGCCAAGAAATATAGAGATGTTTCAGTGCTCCTTACAGTACAGGTTTGGATGACCAGGAGTTCAGCTGGCCCTTATATAAGGAAGGCTTAACCCTCCTTCTGTTTTTGTCAGTGGTGAACTCCAGTTGACACCGTTGTAAAGACTCTTGCCTGAGCAGATTTGTTTGCAATGTGTTTTCTGAGCTTACCCTTTTGTTTTCAGCCCTACGTCAGTTTTCACTGGTTTGGTACACACTTTGGCAGTGTAATGTCAATGTCCTCACGTTAGGAGAGGGTTTTGTGTTAGCATTTAGAAACTTGTCCTACAATTCGGAGAGAAACTTCAGTCTAGACCCATCAGTTGCCTTTTTCAAAGACTCTGTACAAAGAGTCCCATAGGTGACAGGAGACAGTTACTTTGAATCTCTACAGAAAATATGTCTGTGTCAGCACCTAAATATCCCATTCAAGTTTCTTAGGAGTTAAGATATTTCTTTTGAATAAAATATAGAAATTCATCTAGCAAGTTTTGAAGTACTTAGGAAGTATAAACCTGAATAGTCTTGGTATCTTTTCTTACTTGCTGAGTTTAAGTTGCAGTGTTCTTGTTTGCTGATATTAACTGTAGCCAGAAATGGGGAATATGACAGATATTATTACTGTACAAAAATTCCGAGTAAAGTGCATATCGAGGATAATAGGGCCATTTCAGTACAAACTGAGGTCGTCACAACCATTGTTATTACTCTGAATGCCAAAGCAACAAATAACAGCTGGCATCTTATATAGCAATGCCAATATCTTTGACACAAACTGAATGGAAATATGTACTGGCTTTCTAGCTCCTTGCTGAATGACAATGGTAAAAAGGATGCCTTTCCTAGACAACTTGGGCATGCTATTTACTATATGTTTCTAGGGTGGAATAAAGAAGTAAACATTTGTCCGGGAAAAGAAATATTTAGCAACTATTTCCTTGCCAGCCAATGAGAGCTTTTGCAAGGCAATAAAACTGTGAAGAAATGCTCATATTAGGTGTGAAATTCCCAAAGCAGGAAAGGAAAATGACTCAGATGAGGCAAACAGATCTGTCATTCAACACCCAAGGCTACTGACTGGGATGGAAGCAGAATTTAGTCCTCTGGCTTTGAAAATAAAGTACGGCTCTCTAATAGCTTCAGAATGTGAGGAGGTTACTAGAATGTGTTATAGTTAATACAGTAGTGTGCCACAGTCTTAGTCATTGATCAGGACCTCAATTCATTAAGTGTGGTTGAAGAAAAATATCAAGCAACTTCTCTTCACAAGTAGAAGAAAACACATGGGTACACAGAGATGGGGTAACATGCTCAGAAACAGCGCAATTGTTCATTAAGACATATAGGGTTAAATATTATCTGGAAGAATTTTGAAGGCAACAGGGTGAATTTATTGGAAAGATAAGAGAGTAACAGGACAAAAACACACAGAGCAAATGTCAGAGGCAGGCTTCATTAGCCAGTCAGTGCTGGAAGCTGACTCTGCAATACACCTGCAGAACGAAAGCAAGAGTGAGTGAGCTAAAGATGAGAAACTTTGAATGGGATGAAAATAATTTTTGTTCTCTGTGATGGAAAGTGGAAACTGAGAGTTGTGTAAAGGGTCTGCTTCATCAAAGAAACAGGCTAAGAAAAGTAATCTTTTTTTCAGCATTCTTAAAAGTCGTGAGTAGAGCAATGCTATGTCAGGGCCAGAGAAAGGAGGTTGCAGTGATCACACTGTGTCTTAATGGTAACTTGCTGAATGTGATCAATGTGATTAGGATGGGAGAGTTCAAGGCCTAGAGATGTTGCAGGACACAGCTGCAGGTGGATAGATAGCTTGAAAACACTCGACTGCAACCCAGCCATGCAACTTGGTGTGTACATGCTGGATTGGGTATTACTGGTTGATGGGGTGGAAGAGAGGAGATGCTGTGTACTCTTTTGCACACCCAAACTCCATGCCATGAAGAAAAATCTGCAAAAATTTCACACAAATTATATAGAATAACCAAGACACCAAATGTAGAATAAAATGGCCTATTTTTAAAGACAGAGTGACCTATAAAAGATGAGTAATTCCATTGTAGTATATTATTTGCTGTTCACGACTGAGGCAATAGTTTTTTATCTTAATATATATATTTTTCAAATATTTATTCAAATGTGTATGAAGCCTGATTCAAATCAGTAATTTTTACTGACAATTCATTGCTTTTATTTTTAAAACCTTTGAGATCTGACTAAGGAATAGAAACAATATGTTGTTGGTGTGTGACTGTATGCAACCTGAATATAAGTGCTGAACATTTTAAATGAAGAACTGAAGGAGAAACAAAGAGGATTATTTCTTGAGACTACTTAGACAGTACTGAAGATTGCTTAACATATATACAGAATATAAGATTTGTTCTTGAATTTCTTATTGGCCTGAATTTGGAACTAATCTCTGTCTTGTATTTACATATTCTACAGTATTACTCACATGAGTAATATGCAATGATTTCTATGAAAATACTCTTTAACATATTGATACATATCTATACAACTCCTTAAGGTCATATCATAAAATAATAAATTCTAGATGGGGTTCTGACAGCATTGTAGTAGAAAGTTCTTTTCTCTGAAGTGGGTACTCTTTATATCAGTCTGTTCATGTAGTGGGGTACTAGTGATGATAGAGGTTTGAGAATTTAGCCCACCATCCATGCTGGAGCTTTTGGCCAGCCCTGCTAAGAATCTAGTTTGTGTACTAGCAGACCAGGATTTACTTTTAATATTTAATAGTCTCAAACCTCTGCAGTTCATGTATGATACTTCTCATTAAGCTCTTCTGCAGAGTTGCTTTCTTTGACTACTTGAATATGATTTTTTTTCTTTTTTTTTTTAAATTGACAATTAAAAATGATTTTAATTGTAACTCAGGTTTGTTTTTTGTGATAAAATTCAAAAGGTTAAATCACGTCTTTGATGTCAGGGCTGAGCCTTGTCTTTGATCTGTAAATAGGGGCAGTAAAACTGAAAGAGCCTCACCTGTGTTTGTGAGTAATTACTGTACATTAATCTGAATACAAGTCTGAAATTTACATTGCTGTATTAGCATATCAAAGGCTTTCAGAGAAGGATATTATATGACTAGGATTTGACTATTTGAGATGAGCCTGCAGGATGGCAGCAAATTCATATTGCAGATGTAAGCAAAAAGAAATCTTAACTAACATATCTCCCCCAAATGTAAAGAGAATGTATTGGGTTTGAAAGATGAATGCTGGAACCATTCTGAATTTGGTTTTGATGGCACTAGAAGCTGTAAAATCTAACAGTTGGGATCTTGATATACAATCAGTATAAAAAACCATTTACAAGGCATTGGATCACATTTAGAATGTATAGATTCAAACTAAAGACATATATTTGGATGTATGAATATAAAGTTTCTTATTAGGCTATGCTGTGTTTTGTTTGTTTGTCTGTTTCTAGCATAGGCCAAATGAATACAAGGAATGATGGACCTACATCCCAGTATCTGATGTTTTACTGGTAGCTAAGTGATGAATGTTTTGTTACCTATCTGTAATTTGGTCAAATTTCATTTTTAGAATGTCATGAAGGATATATATTTCACTGTCACAGTGTGATCTAGCTGTGTCTGACTGAAACTCTTGTACAAAGAGAGTTTGAATGGTTCAAACTTTCTCAGGCTGTGGAGAAAACTGCATCTATGCTTCCATCTCCAGAGTAACAGGGCTAATCTTTAGCCTATTATAGGTAGAGGTGGTTATGGAACTGATTATGACCTGAGTCAGTCATTTGAGCAAAAAGAAATGGAATAATGGTTCTCACCTGAGCCACCAAGGTGGGAGTAGAATTTACTACCAAGCAAAACCTTCCTTTTAATATTGACTGCTGGGTGTTGGCACCTGCTTCAGTGCATAGAGGATTGTGAACCTAAGCACTGAACTCTACTTGACTCCTTTATATAAGGAGCTGAGGTCTACACTGGAGATTAAGAGTTCCATTTCCAGAGTTGAGTGTCTAAAATCTTGTATGGCAATGCTGATTTTCACAGTGCCTGAGAGAACTGACACTGTAAGCTACTCAAAATGAATTTTATGGAATCTTGAAAATAAATGTTTTTGGTGACTGGAAGAATATCTATCTGTGTTCAAAGTCAATGCCTTGAAGAGGAGAGAGGAAGCCTAAAGAAAACATAGTGATTTGAAATATTGGATAAAATCTCAGTTTGGAATGGGAGAGACTCTACTTCCTTTCTGCAACATGTTATGTCATCTCTTGAAGATAAATAGCTCCCACTACTGAACATTATGGAGAAACAGTACAGGACATACATCATCTTCCTGGAGATCATGACGATGTATTAGACTAAATCACAATTAAAAAAAATAAAAATAAAAAAAATAGTAAAATAAAACAACCAAATCATTTTTTACAATGTTTCAAAACTCTGTAAAACTGGCAAACTTAAATAAAATAATAATAATTAAAAAAAAAAAAAAGAGCACGATTCCTGACTCGAAACATAGACCATTTTCTTTCTGTGAGTTATGGCTTCTTGTGCAGGTTATTTAAAGTTCTTTATATGTCTACAGATTAGACACTCTAAGTTCTTTTTATCAGCTCTCCTGTGAGATTTTACTATGAAGACAAAGAAAAAAAAAGTGAAAACAACTTCTGGCAAGAATAATCATTTTTTCACTTAGACAAACTTTAACTCCTATATATATTTTACAGATGCCTGTTGAATATAATTATGTTCCTTTGCTAGATGAAGCTTTGAGTAGTAATATATGGAAAATGTACGTGAAAATCCTATCCAAACATAATAATCAGAACTTTCTTATCTACTGTTTATAATAAAGTGTCTTCCAGGAAAATGGACTGATTTTGCATTTTTTGTCACAAAGGTTCAGCGTAGTAAAAAAAGTATATAAATGGTCTTGAACTGATTTTCAGTGAGTGTGTGTTAATTCTCTAATTTGCTACCCCAATTTTATGCTTGTTTCCTTGCTGTCAACTTATGGAGAAAGCTCTAAAGATGGAAAGAGGAATTAACTAGAAGAATTTAAAATTACAGAAGCTGACAATGCAAATGGACCAACAAATTATGTTGTAGCCAATAAAAAATTGAGAATGGTCAACTGGATTTTAAAGTAAATAGTTCCACTATTTTCTATCATAGAATCATAGAATGGATCAGATTGGAAGAGACCTTAAAGATCATCTAACTCCAGCCACCCTGCCATAGGCAGGGATGCCACCCACTGGATCAGGTTGGCCAAGGCCCCATCCAGCCTGGCCTTGAACACCTCCAGGGATGGGGCATCCACAACTTCTCTTGGCAACATGTTCCAGTGCCTCACTACGCTTACAGTGAAGAATTTCCTCCTAATATCTAGTCTAAATCTATCCTCTTTCAGTTTAAGACCATTCCCCCTTGTCCTATCATTATCTACCCGAGTAAAGAGTCCATTTACATATTTTTTGTAAGACCCCTTTAAGTATTGAAAGGCCACAATAAGGTCTCCCTGGAGCCTTCTCTCCAGGCTGAACGTGCCCACCTCTCTCAGCCTTTCTTTGTAGCAGAGGTGCTCAAGCCCTCTGATCATCTTTGTAGCCCTCCTCTGGACTCTAACAGGTCCACATCTTTCTTGTGCTGGGAGCCCCAAACCTGGATGTAGTACGCCAGGTGGGGCCCCACAAGGGCAGAGTAGAAGGGGACAATCACCTCCCTCGACCTGCTGGTCACACCTCTTTTAATGCAGCCCAGGATGCAGTTGGCCTTCTGGGCTTCAAGCGCGCACTGCTGGCTCATGTTGAGACTTTCGTCTACCAGAACCCCTAAGTCCTTCTCTGCATGGCTGCTTTCAATGAGTTCTTCTCCCAGTCTGTCCTCCTGTCTGGGATTGCCCTGACCCAGGTGCAAAACCTTGCACTTGGACTTGTTGAACCTCATTAAGTTCACATTTGGACTTGTTGAACCTCATTAGGTTCATGTGGGCCTACTCCTCCAGCCTGTCCAGGTCCCTTTGGATGGCATCTCTTCCTTCTTTGGTATCAACCACACCACTCTGCTTGGTGTCATCTGCAAACTTGCTGAGGGTGTACTCAATCCCATCGTCTATGTCATTGATGAAGACATTGAAAAGCACTGGTCCCAAGACAGACCCCTGAGGGACACTGCTCATCACTGTTCTCCACCTGGACATAGAACAATTGACCACTACTCTCTGGGTGCGGCCATTAAATTAATTCCTTATCCACTGGATGGTTCATCCTTCAAATCCATATCTTTCCAATTTAGAGATTAGGAAGTCATGTGGGACCGTGTCAAAGGCCTTACAGAAGTCCAAGTAGCTGACATCGGTCGGTCCTCCCTTGTCAACTGATGCAGTTACTCCATCATAGAAGGCCAACAGATTGGTCAGGCATGATTTACCCATGCTGGCTGTCCCGGATCACCTCCTTGTCCTGCATGTGCCTTGACATTGCCTCCAGGAGGATTTGTTCCATGATCTTGGCAGGCACAGAGGTGAAGTTCACCAGTCTGTCTTTGGCCACTTCAAAGAGGTAAAAAGACCACTTCAAGGCCACTTCAGGGAGGTTAAAGGAAAACATTGGGCTGATACCCAGAGCAGATTGTCACCTAATAAGTAAGGAGAAGGAAAAGGCAAAGGAATTTAAGGCCTCTTTTGCCTTTGTACCTCAGTATTTAAGAATAATGACAGATCTTGGGCTGCCTGGACCTTGGAGGTGGAGGATCATGACTAGGGAAGCACTGATTTTCCATGTGTGGTCACTGAAGTTATAAGGGAACAGCTGCATCAGCTGAACATTTGTAAGTCCATGGGGCCAGACGGGACTCACCCCGGAGTAGTGAAGGAATTAACAGGCATTATAGCTGGACCCCTTGAAACAACTTACTAAAGGTCATAGGATTCTGGGGAGGTCCCTTCTGACTGGAAGCTAGCTAACATTATACCCATCTACCAAAAGTGCATGAGAGTAAACTCAAGAAACTACAGATCTGCTGGTCTAACCTCAGTCTCTGGGAAAGTTATGGAGAATATCATCCTGGGGGATATTGATAAACACTTAAAGAATAAAGCTATTATCAGATGTAGTTAACATAGGAAAGTACTACCTTAGTAATTTGACCTACTTCTATGATAAGTTCACCCCCTTAGTGAATGAAGGGAAGGTGGCAGACATAATTTTTCTGGATTTTAGTAAGGCCTTCGATACTGTCCCTCATGGCATTTTTCTGGACAAACAGTCCAACTGTGAGATAAACAGGTCCACACTATGCTGAGTGTTGAACTGTCTTGACAGTAGAGCTCAAAGGATTGTAGTGAATGGGGCTACAACTGGCTGGTGGCCAGTCACAAGTGGTGTTTCCCAGAGCTCATTTCTAGGGCCAGTCTTATTCAACATTTTTATCAGTGATCTGGATACAAGAGTTGAACACATCCTCAGCAAGTTTGCTTATGATGCTAAACTGGGAGTTTCTGTTGACTCCCTGGAGAGACAAGAGGCCTTGCAGAGGGATCTAGATGTAATAGAGCACTGGACAATCTTCAACAGCATGAAGAGCAACAAAGAAAAATGCTGGGTTTTACACCTTGGATGGAGCAATGCTGGACACAGGCACAGACTTGGAGATGAATGGCTGGAGTGCAGCTCAGCAGAAAGGGGTCTGGAGGTTTTGGTGACAGCAGGCTTGGCATGAGCCAGCAGTGTGCTCTGTCAGCCAAGAGGGTAAACTGCATTTTGGGGTGCATTAAACACAACATGGCCAGCCAGTCAAAAATGGTGATTCTCCCAGCATATTTAGCATTGGCGTGTCCTCACCTTGAATATTGTTTGTAGTTTGGGCTCCACAATATAAAACATGATATTAAGGCCCTTGAGAGCATCTACAGGAGGTCAGCAAAGCTGTTAAAAAGTCTAGAAGGCATGTTTTACGAAAAGAGCCTGAGGGTACTTGGGTTATCTAGTCTGGCGAAGAGGAAGCTGAGAGGTGACCTCACTGCTTTCTTCAACTTCCTGAAGAGTGGAAGTGGAGAGGGAGGTGCTGGCCTCTTCTACCTGGTAATTGATGACAGGACATGTTGGAACAGCATAAAGCTCCACAAGGGGAGGTTCAGATTGGACATTAGGAAGAATTTCTTTACTGTGAGGGAGGTCGAACATTGAAATAGGCTTCCTAGTGAGGTGGTTGGTGTCCCATGCCTGTCAGTGTTCAAGAGGTGTTTGGACAACGCCTTCATTAGTATGCTTTAATTTTAGGCTGGCCCTGAAGAGGTCATGAACTAGTATTCCATTCCATTCCATTCCATTCCATTCCATTCCATTCCATTCCATTCCATTCCATTCCATTCCATTCCATTCCATTCCATTCCATTCCATTCTATTCTTCCATTCTTCTATTCTTCTATTCTATTCTATTCTATTCTATTCTATTCTATTCTATTCTATTCTATTCTATTCTATTCTATTCTAATTTCATTAGTTGAGCTGCTAGGATTTATTACACAAGACTTCAAACTATAATTCCTTCCCTGGAACTAGAACAACATGAATCTATGGAATAGCAGGATATTTACCTGTTTATTTTTGCTTTCTTTGCAGGAATACTTATGAAATCATATGTAAATCTAAACTGATAAAGCTATGGTGACGTGCTACATTATCCCTTATTGGATGAATCACTGTAATTATCTTTATACTTAATGAAACTCAATTGCAGGTAAAGTACATGAACTTAAAACTCTCTATCTCAGCACTGGAAAAGGCCGTGACAGCGTATGCCATGAGTAACAGAAGCTCAGGTGTCAAGTGTAAACTTAATAAGCCACCATTTCTCTATCATTTTCTCCATATCCTGATGTCTTTCATTTAAAATATGCAAGAGAGATTTTTTCTTCTTTCCTTAGACAACACTTCCTATCTCACACCAGAAAAATAACCTAACCTCATTAAATACAGAGAAGCCAACATTTCAGCAATGGTTCATGGGACTATCTCATAAAATATTTCCGAAGTCTTATAATTAAGACGATTTTCCTGCATTTTATATCTCATACTCACTGCCAATATTAATATTTAAATGGATAATGTAACTGGAACACGTATGAAAGATGTGAAAGAGTACTTTGAATCTTTTAAGGCATTTCACACATATACATTTCTTATGTTCTTCCACTTCTTACCGGAATGGATGAGTGACCTGAAGAGGGTGAGCAATTTCATCCTCCTTGGCGAGACCTATCTATGTGACTGCACAATCTGGGCCAGGATTTTGACTGAGTGAGCTCAGATACTCTGTTTCTTAGTTGCAAGAATACTATTAGCTCACACGCAACTTCTCTTTGATCATATGTAAAAGTATTCTGTTTTTGAGACTGTTCTTTCACACCTTGAAGTACATTTCAGAGCTGTGTTTCTGAAACTTCATATTAGCGTTCTTCATATAGTCACAAGGTTTTGAAAATGAAATAAAATCTTTTTCTTTATGTCTGCTTTTCACCTTTTTCATAAAAAACTTTCTTATCTTACTGCTACTGTGCTATAATCTACTTTTGTAGAATGGATCAACTCCCAGAATTTGTTCTTTTCAGCATTTCCTCTCTCATCACTACAGAGTATGTTCTTGTCTTTTTTTATTATTACTTTATCACAGCTATATTTGTTGTGTCTTTTGCCTTTACTTTTAAAGTCTCTCATCATTTACATCAGGCCCACCTATCCCTTTTTTTTTGTGTCAAACCCTAATTTTCCATCTGCAGCCTTTCCTTCTTTTATAATCTAGTAGAATGTTTCTCCTGGTAGCACCTCTGCATGTGTTTCTGTTTAAAGAGCTATGGAAAAATCTTTCGGTATGAAATCAATAAAACCGTCTCCTCGACTTTCTTCCTTTCCACCTATTTATTTCTCTGTAGTCTCTATCAAATGCTACATTTCCAAAAACTACACTAAGATTTCCATTTTCTTCAAATGAACTTTTTTTTTTTTTTCTTTACAATTCCTTTTCTTCTCAAAGAATGGGGTGAGGATCTAGATTTCCAGTTTGCCATATATATTTAGGTTGGGTTCAGTTCATTCTGGATATGATTATTTATTTATTTATACCAATTTATAGTGAATTAGAAATTTCTCTTTCCTGCAGCTCTTCAGATTTATTTATTTATTTAAATATATACATATATTTACCATCACAATTTTCACAGCTTGAGCAATTGACAAATGTATCATTGTTAAAGAGTTTCAAGGTCTTCAAGTGCTGGAACTGGTTCACCGGGATGGCAGAAAGATGTCTCTCCCCACACTACTTGGAACTCAATGAAAATCTGTCAAAAAAAAAAATTATATATATATATATGTACATGTCAAATGAAATTATTTTTTTTGGTTTCAACAAATGGGCATTTATTTGTTTTGCTTTGTTTTGTATTGTTTAATTGAAAAATGTCTGGAAAGCTTTATTCTTTCATCTCAATGACACTTTCTAGTACTTTTTTTTTCTTTTTTCTGGTCTGTTTTATCATTACTTGACATGGGTTTGGTATTATTGATAGTTTGATATTCCCAAATGATGAGTTAGATAATGAGTATGTACTCTAAATACTGAGAAAATAAAGGAGATAAGGGCATAAATACATTGCTATCATTATAAGAGACCAATAAGGACATGAAACTGTGGTAAATATTAAAATGACAGCTCATATATGATTGAATAAATACTTTGAAAGATTTAGATACAGTTTCTATAAAAATTCTGGAAAAAAAAAAGTAAAAAAAATAAAATTAGAAAGAACATTCTTCATGATTAAGATACTTGCAGTGTGAGAAAAGAAGCCTGAATAGAAATGCTCATGGATAACACATATAAGATATGGAATCTTGCTGGTGCCTGGTTTTAACACTTAGAAAATAAATTATCTATAAAATGCAGTGCTAGTGGAAACATCTTCCTTGTCAAGTTTTACTTTCATCAAAATGTTGTGTGTAGGAAAGCAGTGTGACTTTTTTTTTTTTAACTTGTTTAAATAAAGATTAAAATGTATTATTTCATTTATAGGAGCTCAGATTTGCATATCTACATATTACATTACATTAACTCTAATTTGGATATGAAAAATGAGGTGGTGCTGTTAGATTTATTGTCATTTATCATCCTGATTTATATGGAAAGCAAAAGAACATAAACCCCTTCAGTTGTTTTCATCACTTGTAATCTATAGATTTTTATTTCTACGAATGTAATTAATATTGAATGTCTATCAGACTTAGTGCTTGTGCAATTGTTATGTTAAAATTCTACTTACTTATCTTTAATTATACTGATTTTGTATTAACCTATGGCAGGAATTTCTGTAGAACCTTGGGGGTTAAGACCTGCAAATTTGATAAGCCAGTGAGTGAACTTTTAAAAAGTTATAAAGATGTTTGTAATCTCAAAAAACAACCAACCAACCAACCAACCAAACAAACAAAAAAAACAAAACCAAAAAGAAAGTCGCACATGCCTACAAATATTAACAACTTAACTGGTCTGTTAATAACAAAACCAAATCATTTCTTAAAAAATGACTACTGAACATCATCTGTGTCTTATAGCCATATATTTGAAATTCCATATATTTAAAAGGGATTTCTTTTACTTAGCTCACAAGCACAGCAAACTAATACATTTTCTGATCCATTCAAATACAGGTATTTTCACGGAATGAGATTTTGGGCAGTATTGTGCTTGATACTTACTTAGGGTTTTTATGCAGTCTCTGTTCATACAATTTTATTTTTAAAAGTTGTGGAGGAGCCAGAAAAGACTAGATTCCAAAGAGTCTGAGAGCACCTCTCCATGCCCAGAAAAGAACCTTCCAGAAGACATTTACTTTCTCCTACTTTTGAGAAAATTCAGTATCAGACATTACCTGAAAAATGTCCAAACCTGTAAACAAACAATCCAACTAGATCTCCTCCAATTAGATGTCTTGGAAGTCTAAAGAGTACCTTAAGTCAGCTAATTATCTATCTAATTATTAACTATGCCCTATTCTTAGGGCAACAAAAGTGTCTTTACCTGACTCTTTGAGAGGTCTTGAGCTAGTTGTTATCTCGGTAAACTCTTGTGCACATGACCAATATTCACACATGAAGCAGCTGAATTCACAACACTGATGAAGTTTTCAGTTGTAAAGAGAATTTAAACACTAGAAAGCGCCTTCAGTTTTTGCAGACTGCAGAAGAAATTGAATGATGATTCAGTACTCAGCATTGTTTGGGCTGATTTCCTAGTAATAAGAATTCTTTTCTTTGCAGTTCTTTTAATAAGGCTATTGTACTGGCAGAATATTATTTCTAAACAGGAAAGGCAATATTTGCTAGAATTAACTAGAAAAGCAAGTTGATGCTGTTTTGTGAAGGAAAAGATATGCATATCAAAATACCTGCAGGCCCCCAAACCTGTATCTTTGGGCTTATCAGACTTTTTCATGTAGAAATACATCTGCAAAATCTTTAATTTCAGCCTATAATCTATTTATTTAGAGAAAGTAATGCTGAAGACTGGCTCCACTTTAAAAATTTTATCCTGTAAAAATGGCAATGAGAAAGTCTGTTGTCAATAATTTACATATCAAACACATTCAGTTTTCAAGTAAGATGCTTGTTAGTTTTCCAAATGGCAGCTCTGCAGACACAGTCAGAGATCCTGAGAATTGTTTTTATCCCCAGCAACAGAAATCTGCAGGCAGGGTTTTAAAATCTTTTTAAGTGTAGAATTGTTATACGGGACTTCAGCTGTGGGTTTTCTACCTAGATAGGTCCACAAAGTAGTGCTTAGTCAATGAAAGTACTTCCAGCCTTGAATACCGAGTTTAGCAAGGGGTGAAGCATCCTTCAGAAGTGCCTCAGCCTTGCTGCTGACTTTTGGAAGAGCTTAGCTCCTTGCCTTACTCTTACCACTTAACCCTCGAGTATCTAAATTTAGGTGAAATTTCAGTCTTGGATAATTTATGTGCTTTTTATGTGAATATAGAGAGCATCTTCCAGATGAATCAGAAGGTACCATATTTGAACAGGCAGCTTTCAGAGTAGAATCTCCTGAAGTGAGAAAGGTTGATTCATTATCCAGGTTTATTCAAATTGGGGCCTCACTCCAGAGAAAGCCTCTTGCTGTTTTTTTCTCATTTAGTGTTTCACCTGTGAGAGTAAGACCAATTCTACTACCAAAAAAGCACCAAGCTTTTCTCTAGATTACCAAAATCGTGTGCCATAAAATATTGGACAATACTGGAAGAAAAAATAATGGTCAAAATACTTTTGGTTTGTGAGTGCTATAGAGCAGCTTCTATAGAACATTATTCTGTTCTTGAGCCATTGTAGGTTTAATTGTTGTGCATGGACATCTGGATAGTCTGATGATATAAGTTCAAGAAAAATACATGTAATCTAAAGCACATGACAAAGCGTGCTGACTTTTTTTTTTTTTTGTCCACAAAAGGTATTAGTGACTTGCAGTTTTTATGGGGCTATAGTTTTTTTTTTTTTTTTTTCCAAAATATTTTTTTTTCTGATTGATGGCATGTTCCTCAGGTGGATATGTTTTAATTAATTAATTTAATTTCAATATTTAATTAAATATTTTTTCTATCTTTGGTGAAGAATGCTGACTTAACCAGTCAAAATTTTGATGAGACATGCTTATGTCAGGTGTTAGGTCAGGACACACTAAACACATGCATGAATTACTATGCAATAACAGAATCTGTGTGAAGAAGTTTTTGAGTATTTATTGTCTCTGTTAAAACGTAGTTATAAATATGTATAATAACGTAAAGCTGTAGAAAAGTGGTTATCTCTACTTCTCTTTGCCTTGTTTGCTGGAGTAATGGCTTTTGGAGTTTGGGAGGAACACAGTGCTGAATATGTCAACTCTGGCCATGTGATCATGGTCCCAGGTGCCACTGGAGGTAAAGTCAAGCCACTGCTCCCCTGGGCAACAGTGGATGGGGTTTATGAGTTGGAGAGAATTTTCCAAATTGTTTGATCTCTACCCTATTTACAAGCTTCTGAAAAAATAAATAAATGTATAATAAATTCGTAAGTGCATAAAAACCTGCCCCAGATAAAATTGCTTAAATCTCTTCAAATATTTTCACATGCACCTCAGGAGATAATATTAGCAATCAAGGAATAATAAAATAGCCTTCTGACTACTCTTTCCAACCTTTGCGAAACTTTACCTAATTATCTTTTTTGTTTAGTGTAGGCTATAGAAATTCACCTTTTTCTCCAGCTCTTAAGTCTCCAGGATGTCAGCTAAAATGGCAGCTATTCTATTTATGCTTGGTCAAATTATGTACAATTGCTGGATTGCTAGAGCTGTGTGTCCTTATCAAGTTTAAAATATCAGTTTGGGCAGTGATGACTCTTCACAAGTCAAATGAAATAAGATCTCACCTGCAGAGGGAGAAACTGGTTTGCTAGAGGATGCTACTTCTTCAGAATAGGTTCTTTATCTGCACTAACAATAGCATTTTAGATGTGGAGCCTTGGTTCAGGATGAGAAAAAATAATGAGCTGAGTTCAAACTCTCCTGCATGAAATTCTATAAAAAGTCATATCATAAGGCTTGCTATAAATAATCTACCCCTGTTATCAATCAGCTTTCAGCAGGACAGGTACACTGCCAGTCTTTGCTCCACTGGTTCACCCAACAGCACATTGAGAATACCCTTCTTGTTTGTGGGATCCCTGCCTGCATTCCATCATCCCAGCACATCACATTGTCCTTGCAATGATGGGCTGACGATTTAATGATGTAGAATGCTAAGGAGAAAAGATGACTTTTACTTGATAAAATCCTGCAGAGACTTATTTTCATCTAGGAAACCAAGAAAACTGTAGAGTTGATCTCCTGAGGAATCAAAGAGAATAAAATTTTGTAACTAAAATCTTTATTGTTTTCCTTATTCCAGATTTGCTGTTAAAAAGGACAGGGAGCTGCTGGTTGAGAATGATAATATCTATCTATTGCTGCCAAACAAAGTGGAAGCCAAAATTTCTGAAACAATGCTTACATGCCAGAGCTCCCTCACTGACTTAGTCTTTGCTTCCTTTCTCCTCCTGTCATGATCTCACGTTCCTCCAACTCCATATTTGTCCCATAAACTCCCTCTTTGCTTCCTTTGGCAAGTGAACTTCATAACTACAAAGAAGACCTTAGACATTTTTGGAGGCTCATTGGGATCAATTAGAAAGGCAGAGACTGATGGTTGGCACAGGTGACATTGGAGGATCTATCCTGCTTCCATTGTCACAGTGGATATTTTTCACAGGCTCTATGTTATGCCTGGGTTATTCTCTTATTTGCTTATTTCTAAGAGAGTCCCTGGTATATGAGAGAATTTATAATCTGATGATACAAAGGTGGGGGTTGTGACAGTGAATGACAGACTCTTATATTGTTGGAATGCAGTTTGTTTGCATGACATCTTGCACCATTACTGGTGGGGCTTCTAGGTATCATAATTAATGAGAAATTGAAGATCTACAGTATTGTTGTGAAGAACAACTAGTGAGAGATTCCTTATCTCTAGACATGACTTCAGAATTTATTGTTTTGTTCCCTGCAATAGTTTCCAGTGAAAGAGAGAAGGAATCAAAAGATCTTCCCTGATTTAGAGACAGATCCTAAAAAAAAACCCCACTCCATTAATAAGGATTCTTGCAGCATTCAGTGTCTGCTGAAAGTGTTCAAAATGGACAGCTATCTCTAAGAATTTTCAGAACAGAACTGTAGGTATGAAATCTGTACAGATTTAGTTTAATCACTATTAAAAAATATTTCTCAGGTTTATGAACTTTTTAATAGTAGATCTAACATGGTCTTGGCAATAGTCTTGTGACCTCCACTGATATGTGCTTTCTCTTTCTGAGTACACCATAAAAGTGCAGACAGATGCTTACCACCAGCCCACCAGCTTACCACCAGCTCACAACCACAGCCATATTTAAGCCAAGTCACCTTTTGCAACCAATCACACAACATAGCAAACAACTCCAACACAAAAGATGACTGAGTCCCCTGCAGCATGCATTTGAGAAAAAGCTATATTAGTCTTAACATAATGTCTCAAAATCAGTGTGAGTCCTGGTCAGCAGAGATGTATAGAATTAAAAAGCTTGTCTTTTCATAATATGTAATTTTCTTTCTAAAACTGAGGGCCCAGGGGAAACTTACAATTTTCCTTTCATTTCACTTTTCTTTCAGCCTTCTGCACAGACTGCCTGAGACCTTTCCAGAGCTGATATCTATGTTGTATCAGGCATCATGCATGTCCAGTTGTGCATACTGCCATGTTCAAGCATATACTACTCCAAGTAAGATGCCACTGGACACGACAGTGCAAATGTCCAGTACAAGTTGGAAAGTCAAGTTACACTGCTCTAATAGCAACCATCTGGTACTATGCTAATTTACAACTCCAGAGCATCTGACTTTCTTTTCTTTATTTCCCTATCCCCTTGCCACATGTTGGTCTGCAGATGTTGTTAAAGAATATAGAAAATATTTGGGTTCATGAAATTAGTGGAAAGCAGGTAAACAAGAGGGGGAAAAAGCTTTTATTCTAGGTTATTTTCAAATCCATTATTCAAAGCCTAAAGCTAGCTTCAAATTTGTTGTTATTATCCAAGTGAATTTCCAGAGGTTTGCAATGATGGATTTGCATTTTAATATCCAGGTCAATTTATTGTGAAGATATTGTACATCTTTCTTGCATGTGTGATTCTGTGATGAGATAACTGATTGTTCTTGTCGACTAAAAGGGAAGTAGGTGGAGGGAGTGGGCAGCAGTGCTGCAAACCCACGATTATACTTATAGACCAGCTGTTTACAGATTCACAGATTCACAGATTTCTCTAGGTTGGAAGAGACCTCAAGATCATCGAGTCCAACCTCCGACCTAACACTAAGTACTCCACTAAACCATATCCCTAAGCTCTACATCTAAACGTCTTTTAAAGACCTCCAGGGATGGTGACTCCACCACCTCCCTGGGCAGCCCGTTCCAATGCTTAATAACCCTTTCGGTAAAGAAGTACTTCCTAACATCCAACCTAAAACTCCCCTGTCGCAACTTTAGCCCATTCCCCCTCGTCCTGTCACTAGGCACGTGGGAGAATAGACCAACCCCCACCTCTCTACAGCCTCCTTTCAGGTAACTGTAGAGAGCGATGAGGTCGCCCCTGAGCCTCCTCTTCTCCAGGCTGAACAAGCCCAGCTCCCTCAGCCGCTCCTCGTAAGACTTGTTCTCCAGACCCCTCACCAGCTTGGTCGCCCTTCTCTGGACTCGCTCGAGCACGTCCATGTCCTTCCTGTAGCGAGGGGCCCAAAACTGAACACAGTACTCGAGGTGCGGCCTCACCAGAGCCGAGTACAGGGGCACAATCACTTCCCTCGACCTGCTGGCCACACTGCTTCTTATGCAGGCCAGGATGCCGTTGGCCTTCTTGGCCACCTGAGCACACTGCTGGCTCATATTCAGCCGACTATCCACCAATACTCCCAGGTCCTTCTCGGCCAGGCAGCTTTCCAGCCACTCATCTCCCAGCCTGTAGCTCTGCTTGGGGTTGTTGCAGCCCAGGTGCAGGACCCGGCACTTGGCCTTGTTGAACTTCATGCAGTTGACCTCAGCCCATCGCTCCAGCCTATCCAGATCCTCCTGCAGAGCCTTCCTGCCCTCGAGCAGATCGACACACGCACTTAGCTTGGTGTCATCTGCAAACTTACTGAGGGTGCACTGGACGCCCTCATCCAGATCATCGATAAAGATATTAAAGAGGACCGGCCCCAGTACCGAGCCCTGGGGGACTCCACTAGTGACCGGCCTCCTCTGTTGACACAGAAACTTTCACAGCTAACTTCTGTCTTTGCCTATCTCTCTCCTATAAATTGCTGCAAGTAATGAAGCATAATTACATTCAATAGAAATATTAAATTTGAGAATTAAGTGAGGTTAAGGGAGATAAAAAATGAATGGGAAATAATTTTGTGCATAATACGATGGGTAGGATGTTCTGTCTCTTTCCACTCTTCTCATCATTTTTTTTCCTCTGCCCCCCACCCCTCCTCGCACTCCCTGTTGGTGATATGGTACTGAGTTACCTTTGTTTAATCAACAATCTGATGTGGTAACTCTCCCTAACACTGATTCTTCACATTTCAGACTGTCTGGAGCCTACTTCCATCAAGTGGTGTCTTTGTACTTAACACCTTAATGGTCCTGAGGCGAGAGAGAAATAGCAGTTCTTTGAAAGGAGAATAATTACACCCAGACACACAAATGCATGTGGTGCCAGATTTTGTTACCTCAAATAAGCAAAATTAAAACAAATGCCTTCTCTTCTACAGTTACAGCGCCTGTCTCTCTCTAGGAGGTTTAGGACAAATGGATTAGGAGACACTAATGACCTAATCCTCTGCCCTTTAAATCTAAGATAATTTTGCAATTGCCTTCAATGGGAAAAATCATGTACTATGGAAAAACCTCTTGAAAGAAGTTACTTTGTTAATTTGGTGTTGCTGATTTTTTACCAGTCAGCAGCTGCAGAACAAGGTATTTAGAAGATAATGGGTCATCAAATAATTATCTACAATATTTAGTGTTTGCTCTACTTATTGCCTGAAATTTTCCAAGGTTAATGGTAATTTCAGTGATTCAGCCTCTTCCCCTGGGCATGACTTACTTTTCAGAAAATGTTTAAATGTTAATGTAGTTGTGGTACACACCCAGAAACTGACCCTGACCATTAGTCATAAAACTTTGCTATTTCATATGAGATAAAACAATATTTTGTAAGTGGTGAGACCTGAGATCTTTTCACCCTAACTGTAGTTACACGTCTTTCAGAGCAGAAAAACTTTCTCAGACATGCCTTTGGGGGTGAAAAAATATACAACGTGTATATAATCCAATTCTCATAAAAGAAAATTTGCCTTAACTAAATGGTTCTGTTAAAAGAATATGTAATTACCTCCCATTTGGAGACATGGGGTTTAACTTTCCTTAGTAGATGGCAAGTTCCATCCCTTTCCTACAAGCAAAGAAGGGTCTGCAGCTCCTTCACTGGGAAACCAACTGCATCCACATTCAGCCTTGTGCTCTTTGGGGCAGGAGTCACTGTTTTTGCTACCCTACCATTTCAGTCAGGATCCTAATTCAGAATCTTTGATTAACTTCTGTACTAATTAACAAAACATGAGCAGAAAGGTAGTGTGACCCCTGACCTGCCATTGTCCATATTGTTTAATTATTGGCATTCTCTCTATGCTGTGCTATGGTATGGTTTTAGTTGATGCTAACAGTCTCTCATTGCTTCTTCAAGCACAATCCAGGGTCAACAGCTTTTCCCATAAGCAAGGAAAGAGGTTGCCTTGTTTTCAGATAACTGTGCATATCACATCAAGTGGCCTCAGGTCAAAGGACTGTCTACAGCTTGTTTTATTTACTAGTCCCTGTGTCTGTGGCATGCACCAAAGTGGGCATTTTCGAATCAAGAACTGTAAATGAAATAAGGAGATAAAAATAAAGAATTCAGCAGTGTCTTCAGCCTTCATGATCTGTAAGTAAATAAAGTTTCATGCTTGCTGGATCTATGTCAATGAACATGAGCTACAATACAGCAAAACCTCTCCTGAGTACCAGGGTCATTCTGTTTATTATCTATGATGCGGAATGCTGCCGTGGAAAGGATAAAGCAAGATATTTAACAAGAGGTGGGATCTTCACCCAATTTGAAGGAGACTTGCTGCAGGGTATGTTCTTTTTAAACCTCTAGCAGATTTAAGCAGCAATAAACAACTTTATGTGCAATTTATCCAAACATATTTTTATTTGCAATAAAAGAGAAAATGACCAACAAAAGAAAAATGGAACCATCACACATGAAAACAAGTATATAAAAACAATCTTAAAGGGATAATAAAATGATGGTGTTTATGAAATATTTTTACATACTGGCCATTTAAAAGGTATAAATACCTCCAAATAACCTGTGCATTGGTATGAGATGAAGCACATTTTTCCTAAGAAAAGCCTCATTACTTAGAATGACTAATTTGTGTCTCAGACACAGCTATTTTATGGGACCATATAAATCATACATAGAAATGGAGGTTATGCCCAGGCCATTTTTGCTAATTTATTTCCACAAAAATAGCAGAGTGGTATTGAGAAGAAAGATGTGTGATACTACTTAACCACTATGATAATATAGAGGAACAATGTACATACTATAAGCCTTAAACTTTTGGTGAAAAAAAAGCAATTTCAGCATTACATCAGAATCATTTTAATAACATAATCAAGACACTGGATGACCAGCAAGTAGTGAAATGTGTGAAGTCCTTCAGAAAACTTTTCCTTCTTTATTATACAGCACAATGATCCAGAGATAACACAACTTCTTTTCACAACTGGCTAATGGCCTCTCCAGGTAAATGATCATGTCATATTACTTACTTTTCCTTGATTTTATACAAAAGCAACCTGTTTTAACAAGTACATTTTTTTTTGGATTTGCAGCATCAGCAAAAGAATGTTTCTTACTGCTACAGCTTTATAGTTTTCTCATTAAAAGATATGTGAAGGCAGCAGGCAGGTTAGCGACAACTTCATTTTTTTTTTCACTCTTTTTTCCTGTTTTCCTTTTCAAAATAATGCTTTAAGTAAAGACTATCTTAATCCAAAGTTGTTGCTGCCACCTTAGAGAGATTTATCAACCATTTTTCTCCTTGCTGCCCAAATATAATACGCATGAATCAGCTGTGTGTCTGAAAAGTCTCCACTTCATTAATATGCATTTTCTTCAAAATTTTACCACAGTTTGTAAAGATGATCGAGGTATTGTGCAGGTGTCTTTTAATTGCAATTATTTAATTGGAGCTCCAGGAAGAGATGTCTTCTCCTTCTACTTCTCTTAAGTACTGACTTCTCAAAAGAAGCTTAATAAAGGTTATGTTATCAAGCTTTAAGCATTCATTATCAATAGATAATAGGCAAGTTAGAAAAAAAACACCTGTTTATATACAGCATGAAGATGGGCTGTAAAATTCTTGTTTCTGGGTATTAAGTTTATATGAGTTCAAAAACTCTCTGGAGGGACTCATAGAAGAAAAAATCTGTCAAAAAGTATTGAGTAGGGAAATATTACCTCTGGATCAGGACTTCCTTGAAACACAGCTTGTTGAGCCTAAGAGTGTATTCTGAAGAAGTACTTCCATCTTTTAATGTACATGAGGTCCTTATTCAGAAAAGCAATTATGCACGTACCTATACTCTCTCCAGAATCTTGTCTTTAAAATGCTTTCCTTAAGCAACAACAGAGGATTTTTAAAAGTAATATTAGGAATCTGCTTGTTACTTTTCTAGAAAAGGTACTACTTTTTATATCCTTTTCCTGATAATTTCAGGTTAAAAGAAAGAATGAATTTCCATATGGTCCAGGAGGTTGCTTTTTCTAGGAGATAATTAATTAAAAAAAAAAAAAAAAGTGCTTACTAATTCATCATGAAATATTTATAATGTGAAAATGGTAATATGGGATGTAGGGCAATTAATACCAGGTGAGAATGGAGCCCATTCTTTTGGGCGGACTAAACTGGGATTACATTTTGACAAAACTTTGGATATAATTCTGCTGCTCTTCTGACCTGGGCTCTATTGAATCCATACTCAGACATGCAACCAAGGAGTGAAATGAAAGTGGGTTGAATAAATACTCAGAAAATGACTCATGACTTTGTCTTCCATGGATAAACAGAGATTTTGCTTGTCTTCAAAGAACCTTGAAGCAAGATTACACTGCATGTCATAGTGGCTGTGTTTGAATCTATATAATTATTAAAAAGATCAGTTTGGCCAGTATTTGGACAGATGGTGTTCACATACCCAATCCATGGTGTATTTGCAGGAGAGCTAAAGTTAAACTGCTTTTTTGCATTTGCAATCACATTCTGCACTTTACTGACAGCAGCTTTAATTGGAAAAGCTTCAGCTTTTATCCTAACTGATATTACTTTCCCTGTAAGATGGATACAATTTGCAATTAATTTTTCTCTGTGGACTATATTATAGTGTAAGTAATAATTAAACAAACCTTAACAGCTCCTGCCCAGATGCAAAGACAGAAATCACCAGTGAAAGACTCTGAACTGAGCAGTTTCATTTGTGGAGTTCTATAGAAGATATTTGCAATTCCAGTTTGAATTCTTTAATAAGGAAAATATTTGTTATTTATTTTGGCACTGAAAGTGGAATAGCTGTGAATGTGATTTTTTTTGCAACAGTTCTGTGTAAGAAGAACTTTTCTGCACAGATTTTAGGAAAAAGGATTCAAGAATGTGGCATATATGGAAAAAATAGATTTGAGTTTCTGCGTTCTAAATTCATCCTAAAATTAATTCTGTTGAAGACAATGGATGAATTTCATTCCTCCATTTCTATGCACCAGGGGTGAAAGAAGATTTCTCGTCTTACACTATGTTTGAATTTTAAACTTATATGTAAAGTGACCTTCAATTTATTTAAGGGCAGTAGTGAGATGGAGGAAATGGAATGAAACATTTGCCTATGGAAGTTGAATTACAACCATCCCACATTAAAAAATGGGCCCCTACACATTGAGGATATCTTTATCTCCTATAAGTCCAAGTTTAACCCACTGAAGTCATTTTTAATACATCCAGTCATGATGTGAGATTTAATTGAAATTAAGTGCATAAATATACCCTGGTAAAATGAAAATTTTGGATTGTTGCCCATGTTAGAATATTCTGTTCTCTGAATGTATGTTAGAGCTCTGGTGGAGAGCTAAAAAAGTGGTATATACTCAGGAAAGGGTTTGTGCATATATCCAACTTTGAATCAGCAAATAGTGGTGTTGCTCCTGCTATCTGAGTTATGTTTTGCTCAGAAGTGTTGTTGGTAGGGTTCTTAATGAAAAACATTTTCACAAGAAGTCATTGAATGTGAAGACCTGTATTTTGGCTATCTGAAACTAGGCATGTAAAAAATAGAACCATGTAATACCAGTTCTTGTTTCACAAAATAATAATAACAATGAGAATAAAAATATAAATAAATATAAATAATAATAAATAAATAAATAAATATAATAATAATAATCACATGTGCATTGCATATAACATATGGCATATGCTACAAGCATTGCACAAAAATATTACATATGCTGTTGCACTTGTGAGGGCTTTTTTAACACTTCCTTCACAGTTGCTGCAGTCTAGGCTCAAAATGATGCAAATTTATCTTCATGGAATTCTAAATCACCTTTTTTTTTTTTTTAAACACCCTTGTCATGCAATAAATAAAAGGGTAATCATGAAATATTTTGAATATTTCCACTTTACAAAGTTAAAGCTCTATCCCATGACAAAGAACTGCAGTGACACAGACACAAACAGTATTTAATTAGGGAAGAAACACATAGACTTGTTTTGGCTACACTGCCTCTTTAGACTTGTTAATGTAACATTACAATGAGACTTTGAATTTTAAGACTGTCTTGTGGATGAAATTGTTGTAGACTGTCTCATATTTTGATTCTCTTTTTAATCATGTAGGCCAAAGAAGAAGGAATGATATTTTTTTTAAATTGGGGCTATGTTGTAGGTAACTTCCAGTTTCAGTGAGGCACATCCCTTGGACATGGATGCTAGACCTGGAAGTATCATAGCTGTTCATCTTCCGTTCTCTGGTTTATTTTCATTTTGGCAGGGACAGCCAACCATTATGAACTCTCTGCTTTTATGGTGCATCCAGACAATTGTGTGTATTTATTGATTTTGATCACTCTTAACTATATTGCAATCCCCTTCTTACTATTATTGTGTTGACACTTGTAATTTCATACTCCATAAAACAGTTGACAATGAAGCATTTTTACACACTCTTATGAAAAATTCTTTCTGTTATACTTGTTAATATACACAGAAACACAAGTATTCTCAGGGTGGAAATACTTTTGACACAGGTCCTGTTTCTCAAATATTGAGTTTGAAAAAAATATTTTGAGATTATTTTAAGCAAACTAGGGCTACACATTACATATGAAGGAAAACATTTTCTTTTTCAATTTATGGTGGCTTTAACATCCTTTGAAAAAAATCTCAGTGAAAATTCAAGTTGTCATTGTGGTAGAAAGAGGATGAGGGACTGAAAAGTTAATTAAGAACACACAAGGGCTTCCTGATGGGTGGGACAGAGCTCGTGGGCAAAATCCTCAGATTCAAACATCACTCGATTTCTCAGTCTTAATCACCATGTGCCCTGCTAGCATTGTTCTGGACAATTGCTGAGAAATTAAAAAAAATAGAAATAAAAATAAATAATAAAAAAGCCTTATCAGTGACCTTCATCTCCTCACTTTTTATTAATCTCACACTTAATTTTTCATAAAGTAGTTTGCAAAGGTACTTACGGGCTAAGACTATGATCAAAACAACACAAAGAGCTAGAAGAAAACAGGCAGACCATCACCTAAGTTCTTTTTTTTTTTTTTTCCCTTCTTTCCCATAATTTAGGGCTCAAACCTTTTTAACTCTCTGCTGCTGAAAACAACAACAAGAGCAAAACAAAAACAAAAACAGAAAAAAAAAACGCACCCCAAAACTTTTACAATAATGCAGCTCTGCAAATTTTGAGTAAACCAACTATTATGGTTTAAGCAAATACTTCCAAAGACAACAGCTTTTTATTTTTCAGTGGAACATCCAGAGCATTAACTGTCTGTTTTACTATCCATGAGCCTCAACAGCCAGCAGATTTATATTTTATTAACACCCCATTACCTTCAATTGTAAATTTTTTTTAATATATTTTTTTTAAATTATGTGCTCTGACTACTAAGTGAATTCAAATAACTGCCATAGAAAGAAATATAATTATGGAGCAGGATTTGCAGTAGTCAACAAATTGCACAGCTCATTCCCACTCCTTTCTAACTTGTCTTGCTTTCTCCTTTGATTAAAGTGGAGACAGCCCAATTCCATTTTCAATAACTATCGGAATAGCAAGGTATAAAGGGTTGCCAGAGTCAGCATATCATGTACTTCGGCTTACTCCTATGTTTAAGATGCTTTTGTCAACTCTAAAGTGGATGGTGAGGTCCAATAATGACATTAAAATCTGGGGTCAGAGTTCTGGTCCATCCTGTGACCTAAGTTTGGAAAACTGAAAACTGAAAAACTGAAGTTTGGAAAAAATATTTCCAGTCATCAGGGCATGTGCTTGGCTGACACGAATTACTGAGTATAATTAAAGTTGTGTGCACATAAACAAGCACAGCTGAGCAAAGATTAGATTATTAATATCTATGAAGTTAATGGCTGATCATTGCTTCTGAGCTTTATGTGATCTGTGGTTTTACTCACTTAGATTAGTATTTTCAAAAAGAGTCACAGATTTTGGGGTATACTCATAGTCTCTCCAAAATTCATTAAGCATTTTTCGTCTTGTTCATGTTGTTTCAGGCATGGTAGAAAGTGATTAGAGAAAAAAAATCTCATTTACTCAGTCTTTTTCTCAGGGCAAAATTGTTTACTGACCAAAGACTGTGCAAGCTGAATTAAATTCAGTTACTTTTTGGAACCATTGTTCAAAACTACAGATTACTTAAAAGCAGTACAGAAGTATGAGATGAGTGAATCTCACCCAGTCTAGTCAGAGCACTTGTCTATGTGGAGAAGGGAGATTGCATAGAGAGCAAATTTTGAACAAAGTATTTTTTAGTCAAACTCCATGACACTGAGTGAAAAATATATATATATATATAAGAAAAAGAAAACTAGATTTTTTTTTTCCAACTCATTTGGACAATCAGGGAAAATCCAACAAAAAGAGAAAACAGAAATCTGGATTTGGAAACTGTAATTCAGCACTAAAACAACTTCAAGTCATTATAGTTTGCTCCTTTCTCTAGCACATTACAAGGGTGTAAATTCACATTAATGGTGAATGACATTATCCACAGATGTAATTATTTTTTTTTGTCTCATATTTGAAGCTAGTATTTTCTGTTTTGGTGTAATGCTTATGGGTTCTCATTGTCTTGCTTTCTTACTCAGTTACCCTTATATAAAATGGCAACCAGAGTGATACATGACAGATATGGCATGTAGATGTTCATCTCACAGATTATGTTGCAGTAGCAGAACTTCTAAATCTTTAAATTAGAGAAGATACTAGCAAGCTACTTTTAGCAAAAAACAAACAAACAAACAAACAAAATCCTATGATTTTGAAGATATGGATTTTCTTAATGACAAAGAAACAAACAAAAGAAACGCTTAGGAGCTCCTAGAGAGTTCTGGGAGTTGTGAAAGTAAGTAATTTCCATCTGGCTTGCTGTCTTCTCCTTAATGAAGTCCTTTGCAGTCATTTACCGTCTGGTCTTTGGAAGGTCACTGTAGCAAAAGGCATTGTTTTCACTGTGTTTTTCCAGCATAGAGTCTTTAAGACATATGAAGCCACCTCAGCAAGAAGTATAAATATGTTGCAAAAGCTTCTTGTTTAGGACTTAGCTCCTAAGCAGGCTGTTTACTTCATCTATTTGGTAGCTGAAATCCCCTGAAGTTTGGTTTCCATGTCTGGCATCTGGTAATCAGAATGCAGGTTCATGTAGGTCCAGCCTGGAGGGGAATGAACCCTGCTTGGGTTTCTTTGAGCAAATACTGGGTCCTGCACCTGGGAAGGGGCAAGCCTGACTATACATACAGACTGGGGGATGAGACACTGGAGAGCAGCCCCGCAGAGAGGGATCTGGGGGTTTTGGTTGACAGCAAGCTGAATATGAGCCAGCAGTGTGCCTTGGCATTCAGGAGGGCCAACTGTATCCTGGGGTGCATCAAGCACGGTCAAGGGAAGTGATTGCCCCCCTCTACTCTGTGCTGGTGCAGCCTCACCTCGAGTACTGTGTGCAGTTCTGGGCATTACAGTACAAAAAGGACGTGAAGCTATTGGAGAGTGTCCAGAGAAGATCTACTAAGATGGTGGAGGGCCTAAAAGAGAAGATGTACAATGAGTGGCTGAGGTCACTTGGCCTATTCAGCCTGGAAAAGAAGAGGCTGAGGGGAGACCTCATCGTGGCCTGCAGCTTCCTCATGAGGGGGAGTGGAGGGGCAGGCACGGATCTTTCTCTCTGGTGACCAGCGATAAGACCTGAGGGAATGGTGTCAAGCTGTGACAGGGGAGATTCAGGCTGGATATCAGGAAGAGGTTCTTCACTGAGAGGGTTGTCGCACACTACAGGCTCCCTAGGGAAGTAGTCACAGCACCAAGCCTGTCAGAGTTTAAGAAGCGTTTGGACTGTGCTCTTAGTCATATGGTCTGAATTTTTGGGTAGACCTGTGTGGAGCCAGGAGTTGGACTCGATGATCCATGTAGGTGCCTTCCAGTTCAGGGTATTCTATGATTCTGTGATTCTACTTATCCACTGGAGATCTTCAAGAGCAAGAGTTTCTGCCAGCCCAACTAATTTATTACAAAGACGTTTGCTTTATTCTTGGAGAAGAGAATATGGGGAAGCACATGAGTGTGCACATTTTACACAAAGATTTAACTTTTCTTTACCAATAACCCTATATGTTTTCCATGAAATATAGGTACTTCATTTAAAGAAAAGTTCTGTTTATGTAATATTGCCATCTCCAGATATTTTGCCATTTACTCCAAGACTTCATAACAGACTTAATAGCTATACTGGTATGCTCTCAGTGTACTTAATAGCTATACTTGCATGCTCTCAGTCTGCATTTAAGAATAATACACAATGCACACTTGAGTGCTTCCATTGGATTTTTATGTATTATTTTTACATGGATTGCCAGCATAGCAAATTCAAGCCTGAAGCACATTTCTTTTTGTTTATTGCAAGAATATTCTGTAAGTAGAAAAAAATAATTCAAAATAAAATGTCATAGCTTTCTCATTACTGATAACCAAAACTTCCTTGAGTCAAAGACAATCTTGGATTTGTTTTCACCACTAACAATTGCTCTTTAGCACCAGAAGCAGTTGAATATATTGAATTTATAGTGCGACATTCACACTGTCTGTCTTCTCAACCTAGGCTCTTGTAATTTAAAGGAAAGTCATTTATTCTCCAGTGAGTCCTCTGTCAGAGCATTGTGAAAGCTTTCAAAGGCATCATTTAAACAGGGCATCCATCACACGCCGTCAGGCTCCTTAGCCTGGTGAGGATTTTCACACTGTTGTGCCTAGGATGTAAACAAAGATAATGCATTTGATTTTTGTCTATTGATCCTCTTTGCTGTGAGAGCATGGCTAGACAAAGAGGGCTTTCCAGATCTGAACAGCCTGCCAGAGCACTTATTTCTGCTTCTGTCAGGCAATGGTACCTCTTTCCTTCCAGACCTTTCTATCCGTTTGCTAATATTTTTTCTGTGGCTGGCTCTGCGGTGATTAATGATAGGTCAGGATTAGGCAGTAACCTGATATTGCTCAACTCAAATACAGGAGAAATGTTCTCTGGCTGATGTGATTGTCACGGAGTCACACCAGTCTCCCTGAAAGGTCATTTATACCGTTCTTCCAAGAGAGGATGGAGTGATCTGAAAACTGTTAGCTTCATGAATCCTATTATTTGACTTTGATACAGAATTCTAGCAACAAAGGTTGCTTATTATGATCACTTATAAGCTTCCACAGCTTTACCAGACAGTTCATATAAGCACAGTTTAGTGAGCAGTAAAGATATTTTTGTTTCCTACTGAAATAAGCTCAGTTGATTTTTCTGTCATTCCCTTGGCAATGGCATTAGAAATAGAAAACCTGAGTTGAATCATCAGCAACTTGTAATGGAAACATACTGCATATAGTTTCAAATGCATGCTAAGCATCAAACAACAAAGTCTGTTGAAAAATTGTAAGTTGGTATGACAGTTGTGCAATCAAACAGGAGCTGTGTATGTGTATGCTAGAGTACGAGCACTGTAGTGGTACAGGATATTTATTGTTTTGACCACATACACATTGAATTTGTCATGATTGGACTTAAATTATTGGTCCAATCCCTTATCTGATATAAATCAACACAGTTCCACTGTTTAGGTATAATTTTTAATGAATTTTGCAGCCCAATTAAGTATTCTTAGCAGCATTCTGAAGAGATGTACATGCCCATCGAGAAAAGAGATTTCAAAATTTTTGGAAGAAATGGGGTAAATATCTCAGGCAAATACATAAGGGCATGAGTTCCTTCCACTATCTTCATTATAATAATTAGGTGAGGGTGAAAACAAGGAAGCTTTGGACAAATGGAAAAATTCAAAGGTTCTCAGAATATCTCAGCTGTTACCCAGGACAAGACCACAGTTGACCACAGAGTAGTCTACCTGAGGGGGTGGTGGTGGTGGTGTATAAGTCTTTTGTTTCAGATATATAGATCATGCTGGCTTTAGAAACCTTTAGTAAGTGTAGGATGCTTACATAAGATATAGGAAATAACTGGGAAGACATCTTCTGTGTTACCTCACTAACTTACCTGGCTTTATGATATTGTATATAGTGAGAAAAGAAAATGAATTGCAGATTTTTCCATCTTTACTTCACATTAGTGAACTGATATTAATTTTGATAGGTATTTTTGAATGTGTTACTGATTCCAAATTGCACAGCTGAGCCTTAAATAAAGAGTGTATCTACATATTCTTATTCTGATAAACATGGTCTTGAATCTCCTATGATTAACTTTCATACAACATCAAAACATCACAAATACCACAGTTCTTGGCATGATTAAGAAATAGAACTAAAAATGAAGTGCAGTAAACAAAGTTGCTCTTCCTTCTCATTCTTCCGTCTCAAATTTTCAGTCCTTCAGTAGATAGCTTCCCATGATTTTCTTAGATATTCAACAGTGTTGGAATGGGATTTTAATTTGAAAATGGACAGAGCAGAGGCTTTACATCTTTACACACCATATTACTGTGCTCCCAGTGGAGATTAAAGCATAACATCAGTCTAAGACACAGGTTGTTGTTGAGATCTGATAAAAAATGCTGATAATATATTAGGATATCAATATAGAAACAGTTTGTAGCTGTTAGCAGACTAGAAACACTGTACTGTATGCACATTTTTATAGGAAGAATGCACATACATAGGAATTTGTTATCCTATCCTTGTTAATGCCCTGAGTAGGAATAAGGAACAACAGATATGTTTTTTTGGCTACAGAAATCCTTTCGACCAAAGCAACAGCAAGGATTCTCTCAGCATAGGCACAAAGCTGCTGACACACAGCAAGAAAGAAAATAAAATGAAAGAGTGGCAGAATATTTCATGTTCGAGAGATATAGCCAAATACAAGATAGGAAAAATGAAAAAAAAAATCAATGTTAAGTTGTCCTACTAAACTCCTTATGAACTGTAGCCAGGGTGTCTTTTCCTCTTCTTTTCTACAAGTTTTATTCTCCAATGGTATGGGCACTGTGATGCTCTGCTTTCACTTTCACTACTGACAGTTCAGGATACCATGTAAGAGACCCTGGTTGTGGGGATCCCTGGGTGTCTGTTTTAGGATAGAAAATATTTAGTCAGAAACTCAGTTTTCTAGTATATTGAAGGAAAATCTCAAATGTTACTTTTTTTTTTTTTTCTCCAACCCTTTGTTACTTCTGAACAGGAGCAGTCTGAATTAGTGACTAATGGTTGCTAATAAGTCTAAAGATAGGGCCAGGATTCTCCTACAAAGTTTTGGGCACCAGCTGTTGTGGTCTAACCCAGCATCTGCATCACCCAGCTGCTCGCTTGCTCTCCCCAGGTGGGATGGGGAGAGAATCGGAAAGGTCAAAGTGTGAGAACTCGTGGGTTGAGATAAAGACAGCTTACTAGGTAAGGAAAAGCTGAGTGTATGCAAGCAAAGCAGAAGGAATACGTTCGCTGCTTCCCATCCGCAGGCAGGTGCTCAGTCACCTCCAGCAATGCAGCGCTCATCGCTCCTAATGGTTCCTTGGGAAGACAAACACCAATACTCCAAACATCCCCCCCTTCTTCCTCCTTTACCCCAGCTGTTATTTCTGAGCATGATGCCACATCCCTGTGGCCAGTCTGGGTCAGCTCCTGGCTCTGTCCCCTCCCAGCTCCTTGTGCACCCCCAAGTACCTCGTTGGCAGAGCAGCACCAGAAAATGAAAGGCTCTATGTAAGCACTGCTTAACAACAGCTGAAAACATTTGTGCATCATCACTACTATTTTTATCAAAAACCCAAAACACAACATTGTGTGAAACTCTACGAAGTAAATTAATGCTATCCCAGCCAAAACCGTGACAAGAGTTTGAAGTGCTTACATCAGAAGTGTCACTCTACTAATCTCATATAGTTAACGCAGACAGATTGGTATCTTCAACATTAATATCTTAAATGGTCTTCTTTGCCCTCTGGAAAGACCTGTCTTTATTGGTTGCTTATAGGTGAAACCTATAGCAGTTAGGCTCCCTAGATAAATGCCAAAGTTAAATGGTCCAAATCTGAGCCAGCAAAAACTTTAATTTAAGAACTTTCAGTTATTGACTTTGCATAAACTCAGTCAAGGCACAACTGTCCCAGTGGTCTTGGGGCCCATGTGGCAGTTCTCAAAGTCAACTCTTTTCCCGTTCCAGCTGAGAGTAGTCAGTCAAAATCATTTAGATGTGTTTCTAAGTAGTAACCAAAGAGAGTTTGCCATGGTGGAGGTGAATCATTCTTCAGTCTAGGTCTGCATTTTCACAGAATTAAACTGAAGATCCAAGGGGACTCAGGGTGAGTGAAAACAGTGAAATACTTAGAGCTTTGATTAAGATGCCATCAAAGCCACGGGCGGCTGAATTTGGACTTCAAAGAGCTTTGGATCAGGATCTTTTGGCTACACTGGAACCTTATAATTGCCTTAAGACAGAATTTGCTTTGCTTCGCTGACTGATGGCAAGGCCAGAAAATGAATTCTGATCACATATGGCTGCTCAGGCAGGTGCAAACAGATAAGGGCTCCTTTGACCACACTCTAAGACATCTCCTGTGCAAGAGCAGTATGTTAGTATATTTCTGTGCCTGCATTAATAAACCCTACTTTCCCAGGCAACTTTCAGAAGTTTTAAGGCCTCTCCCTTTTTACAATATCATAAAATCATAGAATGAACTGCTTGGGTTGGAAGGGACCTTAAAGACCATTCAGTTCCAACCTTCTGCCATGAGCAGGGACACCTCCCACTAGACCAGGTTGCTCAAAGCCCCATTCAATCTGGCCTTGAACATTTCCAGGAACGGGGCATCCAGAATTCTCTGGACAAACTGTGCCAGTGCCTGCACCACTCTCTGCCTGAAGAATTTCCTCCTAACCTCTAATCTAAATCTCTCCTCTTTTAGTTTAAAACCATTCCCCCTTGTCTTATCACTATCTGCCCTAGCAAAGAGTTGCTCTCCATATTTTTTATAATCCCACTTTATGTACTGAAAAACCATAATAAAGTCTCCCCAGAACTTTCTCTTCTGCAGGATGAACATGCCCAGCTCTCTCAGTCATTCTTCATAGGAGAGGTGCTCCAGCCCTCTGATCATCTTCATGGCCCTCCTCTGGACTTGCTCTAACAGGTCCACATCCTTCTTGTGCTGGGGACCCCAGACCTGGATGTAGTACTCTGGGTGCCTCACGAGGGCAGAGTGGAGGGGGACAATCACCTCCCTCGACCTGCTGTCCACTCCTCTGTTGATGTAGCCCGGGATGCATTTGGTCTTCTGGGCTGGAAGTGTGCACAGTTGGCTCATGTCAAGGTTTTTGTCCACCAGAACACACAAGACTTTCTCTGCATGGCTGCTCTCAATGAGCTTTTCTCCCAGTCTGTCCTCCTGTCTGGGAATGCCCCAACCCAGGTGCAGCACCTTGCACTTGGACTTGTTGAACCTCATGCACTTCACATGGGCCCATTTCTCCAGCCTGTCCAGGTCCCTTTCGATGGCATCCCTTCCTTCTGTTGTATCGACTGCACCAGTCAGCTTGGTGTTGTCTGCAAACTTGCTGAGGGTGCACTCAATCCCATTGTCTATGTCGCTGATAAAGATATTAAACAGCACCAGTCCCAGGACAGACCCCTGAGGGACAGCACTCATCACTGACCTCCACCTGGATGTAGAACCATTGCTCACATATAAAAAACAAAACTGTGTGTGAAGCATATGGAACTGGCAGTGATTTGGGATCCTTATCCTGGAAAACTGGAACCAACATTTTGGCATGTGTATGCTTAACCAGGATGAGAGGAACTTGATTTATTTTAAATTTTATAGAAAGCACTCACATAAAATATTTTGTTTACAGTTCCACCCCATGAAGACTAAGGTGATGAGACATATGTTATCTCCAAACATTCATAAAAAAGTTATTACTATCCAGCAATAAAATGCTCAAATGTGACTAGCATCGAAATCCAGCTATTTAACAGTCATATATTGTTCTTACTGTTGTACTCCTCCTCTGCCATAGGCATCAGTAAATAAATCTCAGAAATTAGAGGTGGAAAAGATCTATTAGGTGGTCAGAGAAAGCTAAAGCTGATGTAGTGTGAAAGAGGCTGAAGAAATACATTCTGTTCCTATAAAATGGTTTGATAGGAAAGGAGATATAAGAATACCTCCTTCCATCTCCCATAGCAGTTAATCACAGATACAACAGAAGAAAACACCTGCACAATCTATATCATTGCTATCTCTAACTTGTAGGCAATATCACTGATTCAGCCATAATTATCAATGAAGAGGTCTTTTGCTCTATATTGACACAGTATAGGGTACTTAGCATGCTGCAACCATACAGAGATAAGAAATAGGAATGTTTCAGGATCTTTAATGAGATATTCTTCATGTACATTAGCACTCATGTTTTTTAGAAATTGCTGGGACTGTTTTGGTAAATTCTTGGGTGAGCAAAACCAATTGCAACGTAGGCCAACAGAGGCAGAGATAAGCAAGCATCTGAATAGCACTATCTTTCCACCAGCAGAAGAACTCAGCTGATGTGAGCATTCTAGAAAGTGGAGCAAAAGGACAAATGCACTGACCACGAGAGGTTATATGCTTCTCAATAGCTTGGCAATAATTTAGGAGCAGAGCTCAGCTATAGAATCTCTAGAAGGCAGCAGAGTAAAGATGGATAACCTCAGTGTGACTGAATCCTGAGGAAAAGCAGCATAGTTCTCTGGCCGTAGTAAGGTTAGAGAAAAGCTTAAAATTCAGCAATAGCGGTATCCTAGTGACACAGCTGGAACCTTTCTCTGGAATGGCCCCTGCAAAAAAAAAAAAAAAAAAGAAAAAAGAAAAGCGCGTCCACTGAATCATTCTGCATCCATTTCAAAGCATGGGGTATGTACATACTGTCTCTCTAATGTTCAGCAAGACAAAATTTCTCTTCAAGAAAGTGTATTCTTGTCTTGAAGAGATGAAATTCACAGTAGATGGAAAAGTAAACAAAGAGATAGAAAAATAAATGGAGGAGTCTACCCTGCAAGTCTACCCTGAGTAGGGTCTACACATACAAATGTGGATGTCTAAAATTAAGTTACTGGCCTAAAATATTTTGTAATCATTATAGAGATTTAGTGACTTTGGAGATATGGCTCAGCCCTTTCTAATGTAAATGTCAAAAATAAGTAAAATAGCCAATGTTCTACAATTTTCTCTCTTTCCACTTCCTCTAAAGAGAAACTATGTAAATAGAACCATGAAGACACAAATTACTGTAGAGATCTAAGTCTGCTACAGACTGATTGTTGCTCAAGGCTTTATCAGTCAAAGACAGGGATAAGATCAGAGTCCAGCTCTCTATCCACTGATCCAACCAGCATCATCTTCTTTCACGTTTCTGATAAAATCAATTATTCCAGATTATGTTAGGTAGAATGTAGAGAGGCAAAAATAGTTTTTCTAATTAATTTTAGACTGACGGTTATGTTAGGGAAAATCCAATGAAAATTTTTATTTATATTTTCATCAATTATAGGCACTTTTTTTTTCTTTTCTTTCAAATATGGAAAATTGATTTTCTTTCTAACTTTCCCCCCCCACCCCCCGGATTTTGCTACAAAATGAATTGATGCCTGAATAATCATGCTTGTTTTCATGTAACTCTGATCAGTCTGGAAAAAGAAATCTAGAATAGAATTCATTTTTCTCCAAAGAGCAGCAGATAGCATGTCCACCACTTCAATCCATTTCAATATCAATTTTATTTACACTAAATAAGGAGCTTATTTACTGCTTACAGAAATTAGCAAAGGTTTCCTGGGCATTTCATTGCAATTTAGATCTACCCTGTGGGTCCAATCCATCTTCTGTTAAACTAATTGGAAAGACTTCTTTTGAGTGAGAATTGGATCAGATACAGAAGAGTAAGAATTACCAGCTGTGCCATTCTGTGCAATATTCTTCTGCCATATCTTGTGGTGGTTCAATTAAATTCATATTACTCTTGTGAAACATACTTAATTATGTTTCATATTCAAGATGTTCGGCCTCCCTGAAAGATTCTGATACGTTTAATCCTTTGAATTTGGGAGCCAGCACTACAGTCCTTCAGCTCCCCAAACTGAGAAGTGTATGGACCTGAACAGATGAAGCAACATTTTGATGACAGTGGAGAACAGGATGAGGTAAATTCCAAAAAAAACATTTTATATGTTCATTTTTCTTTTATCCCAAATTTATCACAGAGTAACAAATTAATTGCCAGGAATCTAGCACAAGTTCCTGGAGGAACTTCAAGTTCCTGATTAGAAACCATAGCTCTACTAATACCAGTAGCTATCAATTATTTGCTGCCAATCCATCCCTGAAATAAACACAAGAGAGGGAGTTAAAATGTGTTCTTTAGTTTTAGTGACTCCTGCTACAACAAGTAGTTGTACTGGCGAGGTTTTGGTAGCAAGGGACTGCAGGGGTAGCTTCTGTGAGAAGAATCCATCAGCTGCACTATAGGGGCTAGTTTCATCCAGCTCCAAAGGGACCCACTGATGGCCAGAGCCAAGCCAATAAGTGATGTTGTTTGTGCTTCTGTGAGAGCAGAGTTAAGAAAGGGAAAAAAAAACTGCTGCATAATAGCATCTGGGAGAGCGAGGAGTGAGAAGCAGCCCTGCAGCCCCCAAGGTGAGTGCAGGAAGGCAGGAGGTGCTCCAGGCATGCAGCACAAGTTCCCCTGCGGCACATGGAGAGGCCCCTGGTGGAGCAGGCTGTCCCCCTGCAGCCCACGGGTCCCACACGGAGCAGATCTCCACGCTGCAGCCCGTGGAGGAGCCCCCGGTGGAGCAGGTGGATGTGGCCTGGAGGAGGCTGCGGCCCATGGAGAGCCCCCGCAGGAGCAGGCCCCGGGCCGGAGCTGCAGCCCGTGGAGAGGAGCCCACGCAGGAGCAGGGGGTCTGGGGGGAGCTGCCGCCCGTGGGGGACCCGTGCTGGAGCAGTTTGCTCCTGGGGGATGGACCCCGTGGTACGGAGCCGTGTGGGAGCAGTTCTTGAAGAGCTGCAGCCTGTGGGCAGCCCCCCAGGCTCAGTTCGGGAAGGACGGCATCCCGTGGGAGGGACCCCACGTGGAGCAGGGGCAGAGAGTGACCATGAAGGAGCAGTGGAGATGAAGTGTCGGGGATGGACCGCTGCCCTCATTCCCCATTCCCCTGTGCCACTCGGGGGGAGGAGGTAGCAGAGGGTGGATGGGGGGGGAAGGTGTTTTTAGTTTTTGTTGTTGTTTTTGTTTGTTTGTTTCTCACTGCTTTAGTTTGTTAGTAATATTTAATAAATGTTATTAATATCCCTATGCTATTTTGCCCATGATGGTAATGGTTGAGTTATCTCCCTGTCCTCATCTCAGCCCTTAAGCCCTTGTTATCTTATTTTCTGCCCCTTTCCTTTTGATGGGGGGGGAGTGAGAGAGCGGTTGTGGTGGAGCTCGGCTGCCCAGCTAAATAAAACCACCACAGGAGTGTTTTTCCCCTCCTTTAAGCTGATACAGACTAAACTGAAAAGAGAGGGAAAACTGTCTAGTAGATCTGGTTTTGAAGACACTTGTGGGTGGCAAACACTTCTTTCCACTCTGAGGTAGACATCTGAGGGATAAGCTTCCCTAATATTTAGAGAAAATATATGACTTCTTTAACAACTCAGATACATAGTCTCAAAGGGAAGTACCACAGATATTACAAATCAAGCTCATATAACTATGCCATGTGTATTTTATATGCTGTCTGCTGTTTGTAGGGTCAGGCCTTGTCTCTACTAGTCTTTTTAGCCAGAATGTCTTCAGTCAGTCATTCAATGAGGGATACAAGCTGCTCTCAGTGTTATAAAACCATAGAATCACTGAGTGGCTTTGGGTTGGAAGGGACCTTGAAGACCACCTTGTTCTTCCCTCACCCCTCACCATAGGTGAGGGGAATCAGGTTGCTTAAAGCCCCAACTATCCAGTCTTGAACACCTCCAGGGATGGGACATCCACAGCTTCGTTTCAGTGCCTCACTACCCTCATAATAATTTCTTCCTAATATCTAATTTAAATCTCCCCTTTTTCAGTTTAGAACCAATACCCCTTGTCCTATCACTACAGCCCCTGACAAAGAGCCCCTCCCCATCTTTTCTCTAGGACCCCCTTAAATATTGGAAAGCCACTATAACATCTCCTTGAAACCTCTTCTTCAGGCTGAAAAACCCCAACTCTCTCAGTCTGTCTTCACAGGGGTGGTGCTCCAGCCCTCTGATCATCTGTCTGGAGAACCATGTTTATCTCTTCGGGTCAGAACCAGCTATGAAGGTCTTATAGCTCTGATTATTCTAGTCATCCTTTAAAAGCAAACAGCAAGCCGTGTTTGTTTGAGAAAAAGAGTCTGTGAATATCTCTGATGTGGGCTCACTGTGTTCCCTTTTGGTGTGTGGAGTCATAAGAGAGAGACTTCTCATTACTTCTCATTTGGTATCTGCTTATGGTTAAATCCTGAACTGCTAATGATGCAGGTTCCTCTCTTTTGAATCTAGAGCTCCCTGTCCTGAGAGATCTTCCTAATCATGGTTCTTTTTTTGTTTGTTTGTCTTGAGAAATCTTTTGCATTTTTATTTTATTTTATTTTATTTTATTTTATTATTTTATGCTAAAGAATTGCACCTAGCAATTCTGGGATGCAGAAGGACAGGAGGTAAAAGAGACTGATTCTAGTTCTGTGCTCTGGGTACTCCTGTATGAAGAAAATAAACCCTTGTTCTGGCTTTGCTTTCTTCACAGAATCACAGAATGGTTGAGGTTGGAAGGGTCCTCTGGAAATCATCTGGTCCAACCTTTCTGCTCAAGCACGGCCATGTAGAGCCAGTTGCCCAAGGCCATGTACAGATGGCTTTTGAGTACCTCTGAGGATGGAGGGTCACCTCTAATCTTCTATCTTATGACTAATAAAATGTATAAAGATTCGTAATCAAGACACATGAAGAGAGCATTGAAAGTCTGTATCTCTCCACGTGCTACTTCCATAGGCCTTTTCACAGGATGTTGGAGGGTTCACTCCCAGAGACCATCTACTGTACCAAGGGTGGAGCAGCTGCACTTCCACACAGATGTCTAACTGATGCACTTAGGTATCACTAGAGAGAAGAACTTGGCCTTTAGACTGTTCCCTGAATGCCCTCAGAGATGTCATTAGCCCTCCCAGGAGGGGGGCTGAGCTTCAAACGTGCTCAGAAACAATCTTGAGGGTAAAATCTGGGTGGTGTGAATCACTAAGCACTAACACAGAGCACCAGATCCACTCTGCAAGCCAGTTTTCAAACTAATTTTTCTTTTTTCTTTTTTAGATCTTCTGCAGAAAAATGGGGGACTCTACCTCACTCAAGCAAGTTCTGCAAGTATAATTGAAAGTATCACAGCAGGAGGGGTACCCAGCTGCAGTTGTATGATGGGCCAGCTAAGATCAAGGAAATGTTGATGCTCCATCAGTACTAACAAGATGCAGCTGTTGGAGGGGGCATTGTCAGGTTTGTAATTCAGACACCAGCTGGAGCTGCATAACCCAGATTTACTGGCACTCTGAACATACCACGAAGACAGTCTTTTCTCCTCTCTTTTGTTGTCAAGGAAGGAGGGAAGCAGAGATAAGTATATTTATTGCAAGCCCTTTACTTATGATATTATTTTGATTTGTGGTGAAAGTATTTGGAGCCCTGGTGCTGATGGCTCCGTTTTGGAGATTGAGAACATTTGATTGTTATTCTGAGAACATCAGAACGTAACGGGTTAGACAAAAGTGAGCCATTCTGAAGATACTTGTTATTCAAATATATATTGAGAGTTAATCTGCACTCTCAAGAAATATGGAAAATTTAATTAAATATGGAAAGGGGAAACTGAGACAGAAAGGAATAACATGATCATTCTGTTAAGGGTAGAATCAGGAGTAGACCCCAGTGTTCCTACAATCAACCTAAAGATGTTATTTAATATAATGTGATGCCTTCATGTTGTGACAGAAATAATACTGTGAATAAAATGTGGGCAGGTGTGAATACAATTTGTCAATAGAGTGCACAGGGCATCCAATTTGTCAATTGGTTGTCCAAAATTAGCTCAATTTAGAAATGAAGTGTTGTCTCTACATGAAAAATCAAAACATTTCATTTAGGAAGTGTAAAAATGGCATTTTTCCAGCAGCTAACCATTTCCGCCCATAATCAGCAGATGTGAGTACATAGAGACAACAATTTGCATGCAAATATAAGCATATAACTGAACAGAGACATGATGTTCATTTATCTTGTATTACTTATTATGTGTGTATATGTCTATAGATATTCAATATATAAAAAACTACTTAAAGTATTTTGCATTGGTCTTAGTTTGGGATTCTAAGTGTTTGCCCTGTTGGATTTCTTCTCAGGCCAGGGAGAAAGTCCTGTTTTGATCCTGGAAGACTGTCAAGGTATTGTCTGGCTTTCTTGTTCCTCTCCTTTTCCCAAAATCTTCTGAAACTCAAAAAAAAGCATGTGAAAACAGAGTGAAAAAGCTTTAACACAAATTCTTAGTGAGTTTCTTTGAGGGTAAGCAGTTAATTAGATTAAGTGTTTCAATTCTGAGAAGAATATATATATATATACTATTAAAAAAAAAAGTGACTGATTTTTTCATCTTCAAATAGTGAAGGGCCAGAAACTGATCTTTACGTTATTATTACCACTGTCATCCTCACTAGCTTTCATGTTTTCTCTTAATGGAAAGACTTGTCTCTTTCTGTCAATCAGGATCTGTCAGTACAATGTTATTATGTCTGTGTTATTATTCAGAAACTTCTTTTCCAGTGTTAGCTGCTTTTTACCAACTGCAGTTACATAATGTAATTGTACTGCAGCACCAATGCAGTGCTTGAAAAGAGTTGGGGTGAAGAGCTTATTTTTCCTGATATCTAGCCTAGTTTGAACCGAGACTTCAAAAAATAGGACTGAGGCATTTCTTAGTTTCCATTTACTTTCAAAAAGCTGCAAGATTAAGTGTGAGGAGGCAGGAAAAAAAGCAAAAGAGACAAATTTGGAAGAAATGGAGAAAAATGGAAGCAAATAAAATGAAAATGGGGGGAGAGTAAAGAAGAGGATGAATCAATGCAACATAAAACATTGATCTCATTTGTCTTTTGAGTTTATTAGAGATTGGGAACTTACCAAAACATTTAAATTTATTTTTAGTTGACCCCAAATTATTTTTATTAAGTTAAATTCATGAAAATTCAAGGTTTTTTTTTTTTTCATTCTCTTTGCATCATGTACAATAAATGAGTTCAGTTTGATTTTTTTTCTCCTTAAAAATATTCCAAGTGCATCGTCTGTAATTGTTTGCACCTCATCACTAAAATTTGGTATTTGCAACAAGTCCTATTCAATCTTAAAATACATTTTTTTCAGGATACAATGATAGACTTCTAATTTTTATTCCTCCAATGCCTGATTCTAATCCCCATTCAGAGATTTATAAAATGTTCCCTTTTTAGATATCAGAGATCAAGGGGGGAAAATGGCTTTCAAAAGGCCACTGCTTCCTCAGCGGTGAAGTGTGTATCATGAAATGCCTGAAGCTTTGATGATATTCTCCAGTGAAGTGACTGCTAAATTTGAATTGAAGCATAGGATGAAATAATTTCTCACTACTATAGGTCATTAAAGAGTACTTATCCCATTGTGTATGTGCATTATGATACATTCTTAAAACTCCTTTCCATGAATTGGTTGAGAAAGAAGTTACTGAGACCCTGCTCAAAGGGCAGTCCAGTATGTCAATTCTTTCTTCATTGCCTCGTCCTTCTCTTTTGAAGATATTAGCTAAATGTTACTGACTGTGTTTGAGTTTTTCAGATTCTCTGGCTTAGACTGCCAGTTTTTTCATTTAGCAACATTTTAGAATGAGCTATGAAAAGCAAACAAACAAACAAAAAAAAAGAAAAAAAGAAGCAAGAAGCTCTATATGCAGGCATTGCTTCAGAACTTGTCTGGATGCTCTTTTGCTAATTATCTTAAAGCACTGAAAATTCATACCATAAATAAAAATGAATTTCACAACCAACTTTTAACAAACTCATGATAACATAAAGAAGAAGTAAAACCATTCCAACAACTTAGAAAGCAAAATCCATGAATATGGCTGTGATTTGAAAAGAAAAAAAAAAAGGCAATGGCAAAACTGTGTACCTGTACTTAGTATGATACCTATTAGTGTGTTCCTTCTTTCCAGAAGAATGTGGGTATTCTCTGGTTCCTCAGCAGATAATGTGAAATTGTAACATCAGGTGTTGCACTTCAGGGTTATCTCCATGCAAACTCTGTTTGCATTTGGTTTGTTTCTGTAGCTTCTTCTAAAAACTGTGGTTCCATCTATGTAAGCAGTAATAACAGCAGGAGCTGAAGGCAAGCCTGTGTTGGCCACAAGCTTTTGAAGACCTACTGTGGGTACAATGTGAAAATGTGGAAAACTACTTTAAAATGCTCAGAACTCTTTACTAGATTTGGAGTGTTACAGAATAACAGGAGATAACAGAATAACAGGAGATAACAGAATAACAAATGCCATTTCATCTTAGTGATTGAAATGGCTACCATCTAGCACTGGAAAATTATAGAAAAGTTGTGTTTAGAAATAAATCTGGTAAGATTATGCTCCTGCTCAGTTCCACTCTGATTTTATTTTAAAAGTTTGTATGGTTTAGGCAAGCTGACACTTAGAAGTGATGTTAGGTTTAACATAACTTAAAACATGTTATACCTGAGAACACATTTTATTTTTTAAACAGTAAGAGCTAGAAGAGCAAACCGTGTATTCTGCCTTTGAACATCTCATTGAAATTTTGTGTTCAGTCTAACAGCATGAACCTCTTAATATATACTTTCTTTTCTTAAATAGAAAAAAAGAAGTCATGATAGTTTGTTTAACCGCTGTGATAGCGATTGGAGATGAGTCCGATCTCTGAGGCTGAGATTGCCACTTTCTCTACTTTGACAAAAAGTATTCTTCATAGACTTCAGCCAAGGCAATGATGGGAGTAGTCCACAGTAGGCTGCCATGTTAAACAGCAATCACATCATCTAGGTGCTGGGCAAGGCAGCATCTACTGTACATTGAGGAAGAAATGCCACGATGGCTGTTATGAGAAGATAGTGTGAGCCTTCGTGTCATTCCTGGGGGGGTGAAGAGAAGGTATCTGCTCATATCCTCAGTGTCAGTGCTGTGACATTAGGAGGTATTCAGATAAAGAGGGATCTTTTAAATGCTTTTACTAGAGACACAGCAACAGCCACGATCTCAACACTATGTGCAAAGGTTTGCTTGAATGAAGGGAGACCTTCCTTTAAGAAGGCAACAAACTGAGGAGAATTTGATGCCAGCTACAAGCAATGCCCTGCATTTCTGCTGCAATTGTAGCAGTGGATGCAGTATCCTCAAGTGCTACAGAGGGCCAAATAGGCTTGGCTCACTCTCTGCTTTACTATAAAGGGGGAAGACTGATCCTGGCATGACCAATAATGCTCTTCTATCTCTTTCATATCTTGTGGATCATCTACTTATCCATTCCTTATTAAGACTAAGGGTCTTACAGTCTTAGTCGTGAGGAATATATTAAAGTATTTTTCATATTTACATATACACATATGTATTTAACAATTGCATTATTTGCTGTACATCTGGAAATTTCATGACAGTCTGTTTTCCTTATTCATGCCATGTATACAGCTATGATAGAAAGGATGGTAAGGTTTCTAATGTAGGTTTAGGATTTAAAGGATAAAGAACATGCTGTACCACAGGCTTCCTGTGTATTGTTGGGAGAGTAACTTTTCAGAACTTATCTCTCCATAAACTGAAGGGAATGCTGTTCCTTAGGAGTATTTCAAAGACAAATAAAACAAACAAGAAGATATACCACAACTATAGTAATATGGCTATTACTGTATTTTCATGTAATTGCAGTGTATGAAGTCAATGATAGATTTTCTGCTCAAGCAAATGGATGTCAAATCAACTGAAGTCAAAAATAAGAATGTTCTACTCTCATCATGTCTGTGAGAAATGAATCTTCTATATACAACTGATGCATGGTCAAATATTAGATGATGGAATTATCCGGAAGACAGACAAAAAGCATAGAAGGATTGAGATTATGGAACTATTACAAGACAAAGATGTGCTTTGAAAAAAATCAAAAAAAGGCTCTGATTCATTCAAAGACAGGTGACAACATCTAGATACAATGATAAGGGTAAAAGAGAAAGTTATATTAAACATAAAAATGGGCAAAATTAGTTGAATTTCTGTTATACTGGGAGATGTTTCAAATCCTTTGGATTGTTATGGCATTTTTATTGGAAGTCATATAACTTTCTCAGTAATGGTGGAATGAATGAACTATGTGAATGTTGCATTGATTCTTGGATACTTGAATACTCTGGGCTTGCTTGTGACTGGAGAAATCAAATCCTGTCATTGAAATCAGAGGGAATGAGAACTCTTTGTAAAATTCTTACATGAATCTCGTTTCGTTGTTTGACAAGTGTACCAGCATCCTTACTCTTCATCTGAAATGAGAACAAGAGGAGACAGAAGTATGACAAAATCCCCGAAATCCTCCAACTATCTGGATTAAATGGTCTAAGTATCATAAACAATAAAACTAGATTATAGTTTGCTGCTAGTGAAATTCAACAATAAATTATAGGCTTAGTGGAACTAGGAAGAAAACATGAGGTGTATGATTATACGTCATTCTCAGATTAAGAAATTCCTGGGATCTAGGTTGAGGTCTTTGCAGCACTAAGATTGTTTCTAGATTGAGTTCTTGGGTCATTCATCCTTGCAAATACATAATAAGCATCTGTAATTCCTGGTAGATCTACAAAAAGTACACACTTCACTGTTAGGACCTCTGTGTATTTCCAAAGAAGCTGCCTCAATATTTTCTATTTGTGACTGATACCTTGAGGGTCAAATCTCTGCTCAAATATGCTCTGTAGGTTTATGGTTCTAGGACATAAATGTATTGTTAAAAATAACAACAACATTGATAATCTTTCTCAAATAAAGCTAACATTTTTTTCCATTCAATGTTAAAACTCAAAGAACCATAAGAGAACCAGATCAAAACAATGGCAATAAGAAGGCTGAAAGAAGAGAATCTCACTACGTTTACAGGGCTAAGACCTCTGAAAAGATAAAAGCACACTGACTGCAAAACATGGAGGTGGAAAAAGAGGTAGCAAGAACTTGAAGATAATCCAGAGGATTCATTCACAGTTTATGATTGGGGTTTAAGCAGAGGCGTAAGTTAGTTAAGATAGTAGGATTACCTAGAAAATATATTTATTGCTAGGAAATAAGAACAATAAATATCACTCAGAGCAGTTTCAGTTTCTCATTCACAGGTTCTTGCTCTTACAGGATGCCAGATTTAACATTATAAGCAGTCTAGCTGAAAAACAAACAAACAAAATGACGTAACTGATAACGTAGGTTTGGAAAAAAAAAAAAGCTCTAATGCTTCGAGATAAATTGATGCAAAACTGCTACTTCTCCTTGACTCGTTAACTTTTCTGTACCAGGCCTCATATTAAATAATGGTTTTAAATGTCGCAATAAATGAATGTACACTTATCATCTCTGGAAAAGGTGTTTGAAGCAGAGAAGAAACAAAATGAAGAGTTGGTTGAGGCTTATTTACCATAGTGAGTCAAAAACTGTGTCCTTCAGAAGGATCTCCTTGTTCTTTACTAAATGTTGATTCATTTTGATTGCATAAAATGAAAGCAAATGTTCAAAGAAAATAAATTTCTATTTTTTGTTGTTGTTTTATCATAACACAGGAATTGTTGAATTATCATGAAAGCATAATATTGCAAAGCTTTATCTCCTCATTTTTAGAAAATAGTAATCTTTTAGAAGTTATTTTTTGGTCCTTAAGTTAATATTTTCATTTCTACTAGAATTATAACAGGGCAGAGCTGTTGTCAAAAGAGTATAATGTATTAAAATTGTATTCAGGATTTGATATTCTACTGTTCCTACTTTCAAACTCAAACAACAGCTATACCCAGCACCCTACTGGTAAATATATTTCCTTTGATCATTGAAACATTACTGATTTGATTGATAAATATTACATCAACAGATACTTTTGCTTTTGTTTGCTCAGTATGAGGTTTTCAAAAAGAGACAGTTTCTTTAAGGCCAAACAAATTTATTTTGTACTCCATGTTTTGCTTTTCATTTTGGGCTATGTATTTATCACTAAAATGTGTTTTATATCCACAGTAACAGGAACAGATGGAATTGGAGCCCATTACATTTTTCCAAATGGGAACACATCTGGAGCATAAATGATTTTGGCTTACCAAAATGGAAGGAATGGTAACTTAGTACCATGACTGTGTATTATGGTAATACAACCTTTAATAACATTTGTTGCACTTTTATTCAAGTAGAGGAGATATAGGTGGCATGAAGTCAAGATTTTCCCTATAGTTAATAACTTACGTTATTAGCAGAATATTAATCAGCATCAAAATATTATAGATTCAACATTCTAAAAAATACTTCTCTGTGGAAGGGAAAAATAGGACTGAATGGTAAAAAGTGTGGTTTCTGTGGGGCAATAGGACTCTCTCAGGGGCTTGTTTCTACAGGACTGTTCTCTCTCACTCTCTCTCTTGTATAGTACCAGTGCAATAGTTGAGTTTCCAGCCTTGACGCTTGAAGGGTAGGAACACCTGTTTCAATCATCTTCTGGGTCACAGGGTGCTGCAGGTATTTCCATCCCTCCTTGCCTGTTGTGTGTGTTTGCATACTTTTTAATCCTCCTTCACTGCTCCCCTTCCCCAATCAGCTTGCTGAGGTCTGTCGTTGTCACTTCCCCCTGAGCTTTGTCAGGCAGATTATTGTTATTATTAAACAACAATCAAATTATTTTCTAGAAAAACAAAAACACTGTCTTTCAGAAAAATCAGGACTCCCCAGATAAACTACAAAGACCAAATCATGTACTAAGCTTTAAAAAATGGATATATATAAAAATGAGGCACTTTGTTAAAAAGAAGATAAAAAATGAAGGTAAGAGAATTAAAATTTAGCAGGTGTTATACAGACAGCTGAGGCTGTATAACAGCCTCATGGAAAGCTCATCGTTTTTCCCAAGTGCATCACAATAGGTATACACCACCTACTAAAAAGTAGGAACTGCTAAGCAGAAAAGAGATTTTATTTATTTATTAAATTAAGATGGTATCAGTTGATAACCTAAAAGTTGCATCCAAATGAAGAAAATAGAATGGATCGTAAGCTCTGGAAAACTGCACAGGTGTCAAGAAGCATTCATCAGTTTCAGTGGAGGAAGATCAGCAGTGAATTCATGCAGGAGTCTGTGCTTGGACTTGCCTTTTAACGTATTCATAAATGACCTGATAAAGGGGATGCTGTGTTATGACAAAGTTTGCTGATGATACAGTTACTTAAGGTAAAACTGGTGAAGACCAGTTATGAAAGGACCAGAAGGTCCTTACAAGACTCAGTGGCTGAATATGGTAGATGAAATTAAATGTAGAGAAATATAAAACAATGTATGTGTGGTGTGAACAAAAAATCATAGCTTCACATACAAAATGATAGATCCTGAACTCTCTCCAGCCACTGGGGATTGAGACCTTGGTACTGGGATAAGCAAAACATCAGTTCATCATCAGTAAAATTTAAAAGAAAATCTTAGGACTTGGAGAGAAAGGAAAACAGAACAAAACAGAAGCTAGTTATATGAAACCTTGGTCTGCCACAAGTTGAACACTGAGGGGCTTTTATAGTTTCTTTATAAATTGCAAAAAAAAAAAGTCATATATTAGAACCGGAAAATGTTCAGAGAAGAGAAACAAAGATGATCAAAGCTTTCATGCTGTTCACACAAGCAATGCCTGCTCTCTTCAACATGAAAAGGAGATGATTCAGGTTGATCCAGAGTTCTACAAAATGATGAATGGCACAAGGAGGTTATATAAGGAACAGCTCCTTGCTCTGTCCTCCAGCACAATAATTAGGGCTCATGAAATGAGGCCATAAAGATATAGATTATTCACAGAATTCACAAAATTCAAGGAAGGGAATTCCCTAAAGTAATCCCCAGGTGATGTTGCAGTGGGATGTATGTTCACTTATGCAACTTTCTGGAGCATCAGAGACCCCAAATAATTTATCGAGTTCAAGACTCATCAACCAAGTTACTCCCAGTGTACCTGGTCCAGTGGCAATATGAGTTTTGGAGTTTTCGATTAGCAGTCCTTACCTTTTCCTGGGTCCAAAAACGTTTACATTTTTCTCCGCTGTTTTTTAATGAAAATAAATTATTGCTAGTCAATCTGCATAACTTTCCTGATAGTGTATATCAAGTCTGATTTAAAGTCTTATTTAAGATTAAAAATAAAACAAATTTTCATTTTCCTTCCATTTTTTTTTTTTTGAGGAAAGGTCTGCCCATGCAGATTTTCCATTGTTGTACAGAGATGGATCGTCACATCTTTGCTCCATTAAAGAATAGCTCTGCATCTGAGACTGAAACTGTAATGGCCTTTTGCTGTCATATCACACTGCAGTTTCAAAACTTACTGGCTAAATTGCTGTTTCCAATAAGTCACTTTTAACCCTACAGCTCTGGACGTTTTTTCTTTCTATCGAATGTGTGTTCTCCATTATTATTTTCCTTCCCTTCTGCATTTAACTTACATTTCCTCATGACATTTCATTTAGAGGTTTCCTGCTTATATGTGTAAACTTTCTAGGTCATTTGCCCTCACTGCTGTTGGTGACAACTTCACATTGAATACAATTTACATGTATCATACTTTTCTGATGTATATGAAAAGTCAGAATGATTTTCTTCTTTTTGTGCTATCTAAGAAATATTAAGAGTGTCATCTTGAATCTTTCAAGCTGTGATCAGTACTTGAAGTGATTTTTACTGGCCACCAAAGCCCAACAGAGTCTGAACATTACAGGTAGTTGGGTGCTTGAAGGTGCAGGTAGAGGCCTTGAAGGCTTTGCCAAAGTACCTAGGTATGAAGTTCTAAATACTGAACTAATTTGACATTACTGTCAGGTTGAGGCTGAAATTCTTCACCCTTCTCCTTTCTCAAAAGCTAGCATGCTTCTCCAGACCCATCTTCTGGGATGCAAGAGGTACCGATTTCTCAGATCTCTTCATACAGTGGTGGAAACAAAATTGAAGTTTTCCACTGCCCAGGCCAGTCTTCGAATCATGAGATGTCAGTCAAAATGTACAGTTGATGTCTCATCTACTGCATTTTGTTAACCTAGACCCCCATTAAAAAAATAAAAAAAATCAATTCTTGTTGTTGTTTAATTTAAATTTAAGTTTAACAATAAGAAGCAAAAGAAAGAGAGAAACAAAGAGTGAATGAATTTAGGCTCACCAGTTCTTGCAAAGATTGCCTCAAGAAGAAAGCTCCAAGTAGCTTGAAGGAATTAGGGGATTTAATACAAATGGATCAGGGAAAATTCTCTTGTTTCACCTTGCCATCTCCTGCCTTGCTTTTAAACCCTTTATTTTCTAATTCTTTGAAAACTTCCATCTTTCTCTTATGCAAGTTCTTCATGTGATTTGAGGGGGAAAAAATAAACTTTTATCTATTAGCAATTATTTCAGGGAATCAGAGGCAAATTTTACTAACAATTATTGGAACTGAAAGCAAGACCTTGAAGTCAAACAGGCAAAGGACAGATTTTCAAGACAGCTGGGATCCTCTGGGTTTGCTGTACTCCTGAGTCCTGCTGTGGGAGACATAAGTAGAGCTGTAGGCAAAGTAAATAAAGTGAAATGCAGTGCTTTCAAATTTTGTACCAACTTGATTTTTGCTTTGCAGTGACATTTCAGATGTGCCAGCATTGTGATCCTTCTATGTTTAGAGACAGGGAAATAAGACCTTTATTTACCTCCAGAGAGAAATCGTCTTGATCAGCCTAGCCCACTAATTAAGGCTGCTCTTGGACTCCTGTTGAACTGGATGGGACTGATCGATTAAATGATTTTATTTATTTATTTATTGAAATGGAGGTCTAGATTAACAAAAATGCAATAAATGAAGCATTAACAGTACATTCCATGATTCAAAGACTGGCCCGTGGAAAACTTTGAATCTGTTTCAATCTCTGTAGGAAAAGATTGTTATCTCCTATATCCCAGCAAATAGTTCTGGAGTAGTAGGCTAGCTTTTGGGAAAGGAGAAAGGTGGAAAATTTTATCCTCTCATTGTTGCAGTTCTTCGCACAAGTTATCACCAAACAGAGATGAGAATACAGGCATTTCTTTCACTAGGTGTAAGCTTTGATGTCTGAGCTGGTGAATTACCTTGCCATTTAACTCAGGTAACTTTGCATATTCCATGTCAAATGTAAATGCTCCAAAAGGAGGGATTAAGGAAAACAATTGCTGAAAGGTTTAGAATGATGAGATGATTCAACCAGGTGTGAGGTTGTGTGTACAAAAACTCAGTCAGACAAGGAAACTACTTGAGAAATTAGGATTCTCATACCGTAGATGTCTCTTTTTCCCTCTTCTCCCCCCTCCTCCAAGTGCCAAAACCACAAAAGAAAACTTTTTTTTTTTGAGTTATGCTGACAGCTTGGTCCTTAACTGCCACTTAATCGAAGAAAGTTAACTGCTTCAGTACCTAAGAGCTGTCCCCACGAGTGAGAGTTTTCTTGTCTAGATGCCTAACTGCCTCTAAAAATGAAGAATTTATAGATTTCATAGATATCAAAACAGTGTATCTCATTTCTCCTAGCATTTGTGATACTAAGGCAGATGCATCTTTATCAAAGTATCCCCTTTTCATTAAGGTTAATTCGGTGATAAAACTAAATATCAGTGGAACAACAACAAAGTTTTATACAGCCAATCACAAGAAATCTCTTTCAACTTTAGATGCTCAGGTTGTGTCCTCTTGCTTAAGACCACAATTTCTAGTTTTAGCATAAAAGTAAGATCCATCCCACACGGGAGTTAAATATTGAGTGAAAAAAAAAAGTGCAAGACAGCAAAGCAGCTACAAAGAGAAAGAAAATGTAAAGAATACAAAAAAATGTAGAAACTCATTTTTTTTCAGGTCATTGAGAGGCAGAATTATGCAAAAGATGAATTTTGCTTCTTAACGCTGAGGTCCCTCTCTTAGCACAAAAGGGAAACAGCTTAAGATTGAACACACCAGACTCCACAGCAGTGACTCATGACTGAGTTTCTGGGTGACTAACGTAAGGTGACATGCCATAAGCTGCCTATGAATGCAGATTTTGAATACTGGTGGCTCAAAATACTGGGAATATATAAAATGAAAAGACGACTGTTCAGAGAAATCATACAGGAAGGCATTTGAGGACAAGCAGATACAAAGTTCTGTAGGGCTCTGGCTCTGCCCTGCACAGGCTAGAAGCTGATGAACATCACTCAGGGGGAAGGTTTGCGGTGTACTAAATCTGCTGCACTTCAGAGGCGTGTTTCTTCTAACCCCCTTCTATTCATTCTCCCCTGTGCACATGTTTCAGCCATTTCTCTGGCACTACATTTAGCAATCCTGCAAAGAATTTCTTCAACTCTGATATGATGAAAAAATAACTAACCAAAAATAGGTTTTGTGTTTGAACATCAAACTCAACTGACTCACCTTGCAGCTGAACAGCTATTAAATCCCACACAACCTGCAGGTGGGGGCAGAAGAACAAAGTGAGATACTGCTTTCTGATGAAGACTAAAGTTATGCTGAATTATGTGGATCACAAGCAACCCTACCAGATTACACTCTGTTCTGACTGGGGTTGCAAGTGCTTGCAGTTTGGGTCTGAGAACATGCCAAGACAATGTTAGTTATACCTCTCAAACACTTCAAGTACTCCACAAAACACTGCTGGTACTCCATTTAAATTTTTGTGCAAGCAAGGTTTTGCGTTGTCCCAAGTTTTCATGCTGCACTAACCCTCACAGTTGCTCTGTGTAAAATGCTGATGATTATGTGTAACTCTCGCTCAGCCACAAGGAAAGACTCCGTGTTTTTTATTAACCAGGAGAAAACAGGATATAACTCTGGAAATATTAAAATTAAATTCTAAATGATAATGCAGAATTCAGTTAAATATGTAAGACATGCCTAGGATCTTATATATAGCTTAGTTATTCCTGTTAAATAGAACCCTGTTCTGTCCATGTAGGGCTTGTGTTATGGTGTAATGGGTAATGGCATACCCTGAATGGTAATATTTCATTTACTTGAAAGAGGGAAAAGGAAGAGGAATTAGCAAGGACCTTATTTTAACTGCAGTCTCTGGTTCCATGGTAAGGGAAAGGATCCAGAAACAATGGGAAATGGAGGGTGGCATTTGCTGGACAATCTCAGGACAATATGGGACATTTTTAAAGGTCCTCTCTTCAGTGGAGATTATAGGCAACAAGGAGACAGGACCCTGAAATTTTGAGTAAGACTTCTGTAGATCAGGTAGACTGACAAAGATTAATGAACTGAGAATAGAAAAGGGGTTTATGCAACAACTCATTCTTGGGAAGTTCATACACTCTAACTCCAACTGCTGGTTTTAACCAAAATGCTCCAGCAATCACTGTATTTTGAATCTTTATGCATTCCCTTTAAGGATATGAACCAGAGTCCGTATCATCAGAATTTATAAATGCAATGCTAATACGCAGTTCAGTGAGGGGATCTGTGTGGATCTCTCTTCAACATCATAAGTAACATAAATAGCATTCAAAATTTAGCACACGTATTACTGTCACCCTACTAAGTTTTATACTGAAGTACTTTCATATTCCATTATACATCTCCTTTTACTTTTCGTAGCATTTGCATGGACCTTGATTTCTGGAGAGAACAGCTTTTGGTAAAGATTGAAGTACAATAAAAGTATATATTTTTGTGAAGAGTAATTTGCCCATTTTGTCCCATCATACTTCATTTAATCCTATTAATGCAACAGATTAATTCTTGTTCTGCTTGTCAGTGACTATCTGAAACACTTGTAAGGTTTAAAAATAGAAACATCACAAACACATTGTCTCCTTGTGTTTCAGCATGAACAATACCAATGCAGCTACTCTAAAAATTACGTGTACACAACAATGAAAATTTGAGAGCTTCTACTTCCTTTTTCTTTCTCTTTCATTTTAAAGAACGTGAAATAGAGATTGTGAGAAATAAGTGTGTGAGGGTAAGATGAGGACATTGCAGGACCTTTTTTGCTATTATTTGTTTAGAGGCAGAATTTTTAACTTGAAAGGAGATGAATCAGGTTAATTCTTGTTAAACTTTTTTGTTATAGGGCATTATCTCACCCGAGTCTTAGCAGTGTAAGCTTGTTTAACTCTGTGTTTCTGTGTAACAGTCTACTTCTTCCCTATAATTAATCCCTTGGGCTTTCTACTTTGTACGACCCAAAGTTGTAGTAATGATGTCAATTTTATATATCTGCATGGAAGTCAGTGGACCTACACAGTGGTATAAGAATTATCTTGTCTATGCTTTCCACAGGAGATGCAACACCAGATGTAGTACTTCTCGAATGTTAATACAAACTATTGATGTAGAATATTATCCCAATTGTAGGAAAGAATTGTGTAGAAACAAATGTGGGGTAGAAAGCAATTTCTGCTTCCTAACGTAATAAGAGCTGGGACAAAAAAGCTAAGCTTGGCCATGTGGGTGAAGATCATGATGCTTTAATAAGCAGATCACAGGAAATGGGAGAAAGATGGAACTGGAAAGTTGGACTGTCTGTGGCCTTTTATCAGAAGGGGATCTACTATGATAATGCATGTAGATAATACAGAATGAATGAATTACTGGTAGGTAATAACTGAATCTATCTCTGATGGGATGATATACACATCTGAGGATTTGTATTGCTGTATGCTGGTGTGAATTTCTGATCTGTCTACTGTGGGTGGTGAGGATGAGAGAATTAATTTCTAATATATGATATCAAATATCTTTTAAATATCTTTATATGGAGATTGTACCATACTAAACTGAGAAACAAGATAAGTTTTTTTTTTTTTTTTAAATAAGTGATGATGACACCATTTAAACCAAAAAGATACAAGCTTCTTAAATTGAAAAGGTGCATGTTTCTGCAGTCTAATCTGACATATGCATAAATTAGACAATGTAGTAGAATTAATACGTAGCCATTTGTTCGGTTCAACTTTCTTATTATGGCTTGCAGCAGATGTTATTGTATCAGCAAAACCTTGATAATATACTTTGATAAATATATATTCTTTTGATTTCAGAACCATGCAGAACAACAAAATAGTTGATCTGACAAAAGTAGAGAAACAACAGAAAATCTGCAATACTTACATGATCTCTTTTGGGAAGATGAGAGTAGTCAAGACAGCAAGAATTTGTGTTGATTTCAGGGCTTTCCTTTCCCAAATTCCCATATCGCTAACCTGTCACATTTGTTCTCATAAAATGTGTCTGTGATACCCTGTATATAACAACACTGAAGCATTTCCTCTGTTATACTTTGTCATATATCTATCTCCATCTTAGATGCTCTGCCATCTTGACTGGAACACTAATTTAAATTAATGAGCACTGTAGCTACTGTGATTATCCCATATATTGTGATAACTTTGTATCCACAATATTTTTCAGTTTCAGTATTTTTCCTCCAGCTTCTCTATAAATGTCCGTTATTCATTTTACAGTTGGAACATATGACAAAGGGTTATTCAGTTACCTGTCCTTTGATGTGATGTCTAACTATTGCTCATTTGCACGAAAGTATTCTAAGCCGAGGATTTCAGTGTCAGTTACAATAAAGCCTTCTTTAATACAGGTGTTTAGTCCTGCTGCTGTTGCTAATTATGATACTGCAATTTGTATTCTGGTAATTATCAGTCCACCTAAAGGAAAAGTTTTGGAGAAAAAAATTGGCAAAGTAATCATAGACTTATATTACCACATATACGATTTTATAAAATGCAGACTTTTATTATTCCACTTTTATTATCATTAACAAACACTTCCAATTTAAACTTCTCTTCAGTACTGTTTTTGTGAAAGCAAAAATTATTTCAATATTCTGTAACTTGGTAACTGCAGATAAACTGGCCAATAGAACAATTTTCTAACTAGAAATTGTTGTTTCATTAACACTCACAGATTGATTTCAGTAAAATTTCATTTTAAAAAAATTAGTTATACCAGAAAAAAAATTAAAAGTTTTCATTCCTTGAGTTCCAAAATATATTATTTTCTTGTGGTATGTTTTTGTACTGCTCATGATAGGGAACCACTGGATACTAAAATCAATGACAAATGGTCAGTTAGAACACCAATTTATCAGCTAGAATACCAATTTCAAAACTAATTATCATTTAGAATACCAATTATTAACACAGTGGATATGAGATGTCATACCCAGTTATGCAAATCATGCAGTGACATAGTGATAAAAACATTTAAATGTTTTTATCTTTCATAAATTACAAGCTAAGATACAATTTACAATAAGAGAATCCAACCAAATTATTCCTCATTTCTTGATATTTTTTTCCACAAGCAATTTTTATTTCAGGTTTTGTTTGTTATCATTCAAAATGTTAATAAAAAAAAAAAAAAAAGAAAGTTCAGAAATTCCTTTGAATGGGAAATTTTGAATTTTGACTCATTCTGCTAGTTTTGGTACAATTTTCCAGTTGTATCAGCTGGTTAACTAGAAAAATAATTTGACTAATTTTTTATAAGATGAACTATTTCCTATTGGTAGTGGCCATAATCAAAGGGAAGAAACAAAGAAAGATATAGGAATTCCACAGGAAGCAGAAATGAGATTAATTTTATAACAAGACCTAAGATCTGGAAGGATTACTTGAGAAATACTTATTTATTTCTTGTGTATATGTTTTGTTGTTTCTTTTTTAGTGCTTGAGTATTCTTCCAAAATCTATTGAAAAATCCATCTTCCTCTGGGACTTACTAAAGCCTTGGCATCTGCAATGTGTTGTAGATGCAACTTCTGTAGTCAAAGACTGTGTTGAGTAGATATCTTCTTGCAATGCTATTATCAGATATCTCCCTATTTTTCTACAGATCAGAACAGAAGCTTCTGTAAATCATTCATAATTGTTTATGATTTTGTTATCTTTCTTCTTGCTTCCTTTCAAGAAAGCTGAAATACAAGCAAAATCCATAAATATGTATTGCAAACTTGTATGTATATATATATGTTTTGGTACAATTTTAATTTCCAGATCACATATTGTCTTCTCCTTTATGATCTCAGTTTTATTTCATGAAAAAATGGGAAAGATTCAGGATTCCTGGGCATAACTCCAGGTTTTTCTGGTAACATGCACCAAGAGGACTGTAGACCTTCTGTTCATCTCATACTGTCTTCTCCTATGCAAAATCTTCTCAGTTAACATTTACCTTCTAAATGTTCTCCTGCCCTGTTTCTTCCTCTTCAGATTCTATCTTTTTCCTGTGAGATTACCACCAAATCTCTCAGTTTATTGCCCACCTTCTCATAAGAAGGCTAATGACTTTTTGCTTAATATAGTGGCAAAACAATACACCTAACTCCTAAGATTCTACAGGTTTTAGGGCTAATCCATATTCATGAGCCATCAAAAAGCCAACCAAACCCCACCAGTCTGAAATATATACCCTATAAAAATCTGTATCAATCAGGAGTGATTTCATACTCCACTTACAGTGTGCCTAAACCAGACATGAATGACAAGTTACACCTCCATAGTGATCAGATTTTTTTTTTTTTTTTAATTTTAAGCCAGACTGGGAGAATAACATATGTTAGGTTACCTCTAATTATTTTCCATTTCCAATTCATTTCTCTGAGCTTGAAATTCTGATCCAAACTTATCTTGATCCCAGTTTGAATCATGAGAAATTTCTCTTTACAATAAAATGAAAATAAAACAAAAAAAACACAGACACCAAAGGGCATATTTTATTCCTGCATTACAGAAGGAGAAATAAAAAGAAAAAAGATTTTTGCGATTTATTTTTACTTTTCCTTTCAATGGTGGGAGGACATTGAAAGGGTGAGAAGAGTTCCCTTTATTTTGTACATAACGTTAAGTGAGCTCTTTTCTCATGAAGATCTTTATGATATACAAGAACAGAATATGAACAGACTATGTGTTGATCATCTGGATAAGACAGAGTGACCACATTGAAGAGTCTACAATAATAGTGAGCAGACAACTGGACAAAATTGAGAAAGGAGAGAGACTGGGGTTGTCTGGATCCGGTATTGGGAATCTAGCTCCAGCAGATACTGCACTTTTTTTTTCTTCTTTTTTTCTTTCAATTTTTTTTTTCTCCTGCTATTGTAAAATCAATGTACTTGCAGGGATTCCTGTGTTTTGTTTTTCCCTTTGTTTTGTTTTGTTTTGTTTGTTTATTGCATTTAAGTTTATTGATTAACATTCCCCTCTAACTTCTGTATTTGCAAAACTGATGGGATTTTTAAGCATGAGAATTGAAATAAAAATGGTTGATCGCCATTTCAAAACATTCATTGTAGGCTGTCAGAGGAATACATAATGCAGAGCCTTGTTTTTTTTTTACATAGTATTGAAATATACATATTTTATTTTTTAACATTCCACAAGTGAGTGGGGCAGAGAGAACTACATGTTCTATTTTTTCTTGTCGTAAAACACTGCAGTTCAGCCTTGCAATGACAAGAAGGAACTTGACAGCCAGGTGGATGTCACAAAGTCAGGTCTTTCTCCCTTCCCAGCTGGCAGTGGTGTGTAGCCAGATCACCCAAAGATCGTGGTGAGGACTTGCCTCAGCAGATGTGAGCTGGCCCTTTATCACACAAGTCCTTATTGGGGTCTGAAGATCAGAGCAGCAGGACATTAAAAAACTTATGTTTTCCCTTCTCATCTCTTCACTTTCAATTCCCAGCCTCCTCTTTTACCCTTCAAAGCATACTGCCCTGCAGAACCTAGGGGGGCATATTCAGATCAGGGACTGTTTCCACCTGAGGTGAGCTCCAGTCAATCCATTACATTTATAGTTTTTAAAACTGTAATTGTATTTTGTGAATGCTGTAACTTTAGAATACTCTAAAAAGTAAATGAAGTTACTTGTCAACATCTGTGCAGGGTCAGCATACATATTGGGAATGAATTCACTGAAATTGGTGCTTTGTATTTTTTAACATAAATACAATTGCAAGTTGCTATGACAAAGTAAGTATTGCTAGAACACAGTGTGATATGAACATTATCCTATACAGGTAGTGGTTGTGAACTCAGCATCCCCTATGACTAGGAGTAATTTCAAGTCCTGAACATCAATTAAATCCTACTAATATGCTGCCTGAAGCTTGAGTGGCTTTCCAGAAATCTGACAATGAGTTCAGTTTGCCGGAGGTGTTAGAGAAACCAGGGAGCCAGAGAAGGCCTTGCATGATTTCTAGTAGCTAGTATGCTATTGTGTTTAGGATTTAGGACAAGAATAATGTTGATAACACACTAATGTTTTAGTTTCAAAAGGACTTTTTGGTTTCTCATATTGCCCTGCCCATGAGGAAGCCAGGGGTGCACCAGAAGCTGGAAGGGGACACAACGAGGACAGCTGTCCCAAAGTGACCAAAGGGATATCCCATCCTATATGATGTCAAGTCAAAAAAAAATAAATAAAAAAAAATGGTGGAAGTTGGTAGCAAGTTGGCAGTTACCCCATTGCTCAGGGGCAGTTTGGACATTGGTTGACTGGTGGTAAGCAATTTTATTGTGCATAACTCGTTTTGTTTTTTTTTTTCCCCTGTCTTTTTTTTTTTTTTTTCCCCTCATGGGTTGGAATAAAGATAGTTATCTCATGTACTTCTACCTTTTTCATTTCTCTCCCCCATCCCACTGCAGGTAAAGGGGAATGAGGGAATGACTTTGTGGTTCTTAGCTGCCTGATGGGTTAAACACATGAAGAAAGAAACACACGAATAAAGAAATGGTTAAAAGGGCAAAGAAGATGGGAGCAGGCTGTTGGAAGACGCTGTGTGGGGACCCTGCTGTTCAAAGGTCGTTAGTGACTGACTTGGAAAACGGTGAAGGGTGAGGTAAGAAAGGTTGCAGGCAATTACACTTTATTCAGGGCCAACTGTTAAGTGCTGCAGGAGTGGTAGATACATTTCAGTTTAGGTAGATGTAAATCAAAGCAGCCAACAAAAATTGTCCAAACTTTACACCCATGGTAGTGGGCTAGAAGATCTTGGAGGTATAACAGACAAGTATTGCTGTGCAAATATCAGCTGTTAACAGTCAAACCAAACTCTTGGAAAGGGTCAGGGAACAAGAAAAATGAGAAAATCCATGATGCATTTGTGTATGAACCACCATGTGAAGTTATTCCTTCCACTTTCCCTTTTGTCATTTTCAAAAAGGATAAATGAAAAATATTTTGCCAAGGATTTGGTAAAGCTGAAAAAGGCTTTAAGAAAGAGTTTCCTTCTCAGATTATCAAAGAAGTGAAACAGTTTTGGGGATGATCGAGTATACTTGGGCTCTTCAGCCTGGGAAACAGCTGACTGAGAGAATATGGCAGAGTTGTACAGAATCATGAACAGTTATGAGGGAAATGATTTCTCATTGTCTTTTCCACTGTAAGAACTTGGGACATCAAATTAAGCTAACAAGTGGCAAGTTAGAAATGGATGCAAGCAGATAGTTCCTTTCAGAGCTTGGAATCAAGCTGTGGGAATCCTTCTCGCAGCATGTTGGTGAAGCTGAGAGATTGAGAGGGTTGGAAAACAACTGCGTAAAATTGTGAAAGAAAATCCACAGAGATAAAGGCAAAGAGAGGGACAAATACAGAGAAAATATCTGTGGTCAGGACCCTTTGGAGCAAACATGTCCTATGATTATCCTCAGACCTGTGAGAATTTTTCTTTAAGAACGTTTGATTTTTTCTTTCAGCTTTGGCAGTACGAGCCCCCTGTTTGTAACATGGCTACATAAGTGCATAAAGGTCTGCATCCTTTGGTAATCATTAACCATTCGCTCCAAGCTCCTCTTGGAACCATGGATCAGCCTGAATGAGATATTAGATGAGGTGGAGCTTCTCCACACACTTTGGTTCGTTATTAAACCTTTTCATTAAGCTACATAGAATGGGTGGAAATGTAGCAGGTATAATTCTCTTCTATTAGTCCACTCATTTTTCTCATGTATAGCTGAGTAAGTTCTCCTTGCTTGTTCCTTGTTAGTGAGTCTCTGAATGGTACTACCTTACGAAATATGCACTGTTAACAGAAACCTTTAGACATATCTCTCTGATAAACTACTACAGCAACAAATTACTGTTTAGACAAGAGCCTGTGTTCTTGGGGGGAATAAAATCCTAATAAATGTGTAGCATGAAAGTGCCAATGAAATTATTGAATTAAATACCTCGGAGAGAAAAGACTTTATCAAATAAATGTCTGAGCCAATTCTCGTATACCGGACTATAGTTACAATGAAACTCACAGAAACACACACTAAAGGGAAAATGTGCACAATATTGTATTATGTATATCAAAGACAGCAGAAGCAATATGAAACTGGTCCTAAATTTAACTGAGTGAAATGAGGTGAAGATAAATGGCCAAAGGTCCAGTTATGAGGTCTTGACTAGGGGATTCTATTCCATTATGTAAAATAGTTTCAACACTGCAAATTCAAGTGTCTTGAATAGGATATTGAGATTGAGTAATCTATTAGAAGTGTGGATCCAAATGACCTCTGAGAGAGGACCCAAGCATGTACCTATCAGCACTGAAGACAAGTCAGGCATGGCATGACCAGCCCTGCAGTTGCTGTGACGCATCTACCCTTGTAGAATTGTCATGTCACCAACAAAGGGCAGAACTATCAGCTGTGGAGCACTTCCTAGCTGTGTTGGCTTTGACCCAACCTACTGCAAAGGGAAATGAAATCTGTTGGCAGAATGGGAAGAGTCCTTTGGATGTGTTGACACCTGCGGCTAGATGTCCTAGATCAATCACTGCACTGGACCAGGCTTTGCTCAGATGGGATTGTGAGCCACGTAGAAAAGTGCTCACTCCTACTCTGTTCCCTGTTGTTAGCCAATTAACCATCTGTATAATAGGGTGTAAAGCTACAGCAGCAGTAATGACCTGGGCTGAATCATTAGACGTTTTGGCTGTTTGTTCAGCCATAGGTTGGATTTTTCATTTTTTATTTTTCTGAACTTCCGAGTGCTGACTATTGCAGACAGACTGGTACAAACTATGTTATGATTAAGAAACATGACCGGTATCTTCCAGCTTGTGCAAATGAATGATCAGTAATGTATTTAATTAAATATTAAAGAACTGTCTCATTTTGTAACTACAGATAAAAAATTTTAATGAGGGAAATACACAATGGTCTTTATTATGTCATATATTTAATAGAATTCCATCAATTTCATAGATTTTCCCCCAGTGCTTTATTGTTATCTGAAATTAATAATTTGAATATTATGAATGAGATATTTGATGTCATAGGGGATAGAGGTGTCTTCCTTGCTGCACTGTAAAAAAAATCTTTATGTAATATAGGTAGATAATGGGACAGCAGGCTGGTTAATGAGTTGTAGTAGAGGGTTTAGAAAACTTTTTTAGTCTTTGCAGATACACTTACATTGGAAAGTTTACAGCTGAGTTAGTTGTCTGGATGCCCAATATGTTTCATGGGGGATCCCTAAAACACTTTTAATCTCATCCTAAAATCGATATCCAAGCGGGCCATTCCATTTGTTCATGTTTCTTTGAAAGCAAAGAGAGGTGAGACCAACTGACTCACATCTGGATGCCTGCACTACATTAATCTCATACTTAGGTGATATGGACACCAATGAAAGTTTCCTTTTCTTACTTGTCAGTCAGAATATACCTATTAAGTAAAGAGTAAAGGATATTTTGTAGTGGCTGCCTTCATTTCTCTGTCAGAATAATGGTTTTTTGATTTGGAGGTCAATGAACCATAATTCCTAAATTAAACACATACTGTTTGGGGTCTTCTATGGTCCAGCAGAGATCCTAATTGTTGTGAAGGAGACAACTACATTAAACTATTTCTGCGTATACTGATGACTGAGGAAACCAAGGAGGTCTTAAGCATGACTGTATAGATGATGATCTTACAAGCGTGTCAATAATCTGAGAATCACAGCTCCAAAACATCAGAGAAATTTTTATTAAAATCCAAAATCTACTTTTCCCTTCAAAGCTCTCAATTTCCTTTGCACTCCATATGATATGTGTCCATATCCATATGAATCATGTTTAATTTTAATAGAATATTTAGTGTGCTAATAGTTTCTTGGGCTGTAAATTGTTTTAAAAACTGCATTAATCCTGAAGCAACTATGCATTTATCTTGCCTTCTCAGTTGCAGCTTCTGTGTACTAGAATTTAACCTTCTTTCTAGATAAAGGATGTTTAAGGAGCTCCCAGAATAATAAGGCTTTATTACTGTTAAGATTCTAGTATGATCAAGTACATACTCTGGCAAAGAATGTTTACTCATTCTCCATGTAATCTGTCAACACATAGCCCCAAACTTTCCTTTTTTAAATGATTTTTTTTTCCTTTATTCAGAAGATCTAGTGCTAGTTTAGATGTAAAATAAGCATGATGAATAAAAGGTGACATTAAAGAAGTATATATAACCGTGAAACAGCACTTCCATTTTAAATTCTGTGGCTGAGATGACACTGACTTAGAGCAGTCACTGCTTATATAAACAAGCTGGTCTCTGTGGACGCCTTTCTGCCCCCCCCCCCCCCCCCCCCAAAAAAAAACCACACACAAAAACAAAAACAAAAACAAAAACAAAAACAAAAAACAAAACACTTGCAAACAATTTGGATCCCTGGATGCTTCATTCGATATTTGGCCAGATGTCATTCCTAGCATTGCAATATACATATATACACACACAAAAAGGATACATATATATATATATATATATAAAGGCAACAGGAACAAATACAAAGAATGCTGATTTTTTTATGACACCACTCTCACAAGCCAACATCCTGAGTTTCACGCAGAGGAGCTGCTGTGCAGAAGGAGGAGATCAGAGCTGTAAATGGGTTAGACAAAAGCCATGGTAAGGCAGCCAGATTTTAGTGCCCTGAAATATTTCATTCTTATATCTGAAACAGAAGATGATTTTCTTGTCATTTTCTCCAGGAAGAAGAAAAAATTATTAAGGAAAGCTTTTTAAAGTGAAGACATATATGGGCCATGTCATATATAGCAGGACCATCAGACACCATTGTGCTCCTAGAAGTACAGCACTGCTGATGTTTTATTTTTTTGGAAAATGCAGCCCGTGAGCAGACCACTTGTCCCTGCAGCCCAGGCAAACGTGCTGAGCAATGCAAGCATGCAGGAAGTAATTTGTTCCCTCTGTCCTCCTTCTGGAGAATTTAGTTTCTGCCATTGTGTCAGCCAAGGTCAGCTCAAAAAGACCTACAGCTCTGCTGATCTACATACTAGCAGCTGTAGAACTGAGTTAGAAACAAGTGATTTTTTTCTTGATGGATACACATCCTAGAAAGAGACCAGCAACACCTGACTGTCTAATTTACCTAACAGTAAATATATATGTGGAGGTCCTGAATCTAATCTTCTGCACGTTGTTTTGTGAAGTTCAGAGGAGCTAGCAGAAATGCTGAATGTCTTAGACAATACTTAAAGGGATAATTATAATCAGAGCCATATCTTATGCTAGTAATTTGCCTTTTAGATTCTGTACAGAGACACACTGTGACCTGCCTAAACACTCACAAAATATATTTTCAGATGCTTTGTTCCAGGCAGGATCAGTCCCACCGAAGCATAGTTTATTGCTACAGACCCTTGCATGTAGTGCTCTCATCTCCCACACTAGTTCGTTTGTCTTTGCAAGTCTCCTTGAAGTGCTTGCTGAAATGTTAAAAATACTGTATTCAGCCAGGCTGGGGAGCATGGAGGCCTCCTGCTGCTGCAAGTGATCTACAGGGCTAAAGATAGTGTTTAGCTAACCCCATGGTGATATAGTAACTAGAGTCCTTCAGAACAAATTGACCCGAGGTGAAGCATCCTGCAGAGTGTGTGGAGAGAACAAAAGCTCAGAACCAACATGCAGAGACAAAGTGGCCTGGGGGAGGATTAATTTCACGTGATGATACAGTGTGGTCCATAATTTTGGTCCAAATTCTGAAATCTAAAAGTACCAGAACCTGCCAACCTTACTGATGATGTTCTGTATTAACTCAGGCGAGGAACTATAACAAGCCCAATAGATTCATTTCCTTGATTTCATTGAAATAATTCCCAAATTGTAAGGAATGAGTTTATAGATAAGGACTTTGGGACATCATAAAAAGACATGATGCCAATACCAGTTCTACAGAAACTGTATGATATAAATAATGGCTGCAGACTCTGTCCCAAAACTTATATTCAGAACTCACAAGACAGGGATGGCTTAATACCAGAGGAAAGTAATCTATGAATTTGGATGTTATTCATCAAGTAATTTGTCCATTCAGGCAGAATGTAACAACAGCAGTTATCTGTTGTGTGTTTTATTTAGCAAATGGAATTAATATTCATCAAAAAATAGATACAACTTGTCATTCTACACAAGGAAATCTCCCACTGTACTTAGCTCACTCTTATAGTATAAATGAATTCTGAATGAAAACTTCGTGTGTAAATCTAAATTCGTGCCACATTGGCAGGAATGCATTAGATGTTTATAAGATGCCATGACGTGCATTTAGTACTGCTAATTTTAGGAGCAATGTTTCCTTTGAGATTCCTGGCTGGAACAGGGTATGTAAAAAGTAGTTCATGTGTGTACATAAATACAGGAATTAAAAATCTTTAATGCCTGGTTAAGGTGATTCTGAGGAGAAGGAAAGATGAAAAGACTCAGCCTGGGTAGCCCAACCAGTTTTTCATGCCTTTATCACAATACTTGTTACGTTCAAAAATTTTCTAGCCCTGAAGATACAGATCCAAAACACCTGGGCCTATATTCTTAGTAAAAGGGGTCTAGTTTCTAAGAAAAAACAGTATTACCAGCACTAAAAAATAGATTTTAGGAAGGCTAAGTAGAAAATGCAAAAAAAAAAAAAAAATACAGGAAGCATGTCTGTTTTTCACTGCTTTATTCACTTTGTTCTGTTCCTTATGTTGCCCTCAACGGCATTCATTGTTACTGCTTCTGAGGGAGTGTAGAAAGATGACTAATTTTAGTTTGATGACATCAGGCTACAAGGGAAAGTACTGAATTATTCATCTTAAATATTTTTAAATAAGGCTAGATAAACTTTCTGAAAAATGTGTTTTAGATGTAAGTTGTTGGGGTCTTTACAGGACATGGTGTGTGAGGTATACAAGTTCTACCAGATAATCAAGTTTAATGACCATTCTGATCCTTAAATTAGGAAAAATATAGAAAATTTTTAGAAAAGGATGAAAGGAAGAAAACATACAGTTCTAGCCTATTTTATGCAGCTTTCATGTTTATCCCATAGGAGTCTAATTATATAAAGCCTTTAAAAGTTTATGAACTGCTGTTTTTGGCTTATTTTATATAGCAGAACAAGGACAAGAGTTCCCAGTTCTATATGTTTGGACCACCTACACAAACATCAGGTACAGAGAAGGGGTAGAATATGTCCATCCAATCTATGGAAAAAGTTATGGATGATTCTTTTCTTTTTTTTTTTTAACCAAATGTAAAAAAAGATGATCTCAGAAGGGTTCAATGGAGTTACAGTGTATTTGAAGGTTTCTGCTGCTGCCATTCAAAACCTCATGTCCAGAGCTGTAGCTTCAAAGCACAAGTTTGTCTAAGAAGTATGCACTAGAAAAAAAAAAAAAAAAAAAAGAATTTGAAAAAAAAAAAAACCAACAAACAAACCACATTTCAGATGACATACGAAGAAGTATACTGAGTTGCTTGAAATTTCCTTTGGAATAATCAGTATCTGGAAACTGGTAACTCAGGGCTTCACACTGAAGGCAATCTTTATTTTTTTTTGGTATTGGACAATTTAAACACAATTAAGCTATGTGTGGAGAAGCCTCTATTTCCTTTCCCTGCCATATAATTCCTATTTCCTCCATCATATGAAGACACAATGCTTTGATTGGACTGTTCAATCCAATGAAAACCTTCTGGGTGTTTCAGAAGTACCTATTGCTTCATAAATATTTATGTATTCATGGGTGTTTCAGTTGTCACATTGGATGTTTTATGATTTTGTTTACCTCCGTATTTTGATGTATTTATTGCTTCACTGGTTCCAGTGCATCTAACAGAGTCCAAAAAATATCTGATAAAATGGGTTACTTTTCAGTGTAGTATGGTCTCTAAATGATGCTACATGCATCCGTTATTGTCCTGGTTCCAGTTAGGACAGAGTTAAGTAGCTCATAGTAGCTGGTAGGGTGCTATGTTTTGGATTAGGATGAGAAGAGCGCTGATAACATGCTGATGTTTTAATTGTTGCAGAGCAGTGTTTACACCGGGCCAAGGACTTTTCGGCTTCTCGCTCTGTCCTGCCAGCGAGCAGGCTGGGGGTGCAGCAGGAGCTGGGAGGGGACAGACCCAGGACAGCTGACCCAAACTGGCCAAAGGGGTATTCCATACCATCTGACGTCATGCTAAACAATATATAGGGGTGGCTGGCCGGGGTGGGGGGCCGGCTGCTCGGGGATAGGCTGGGCATCGGTCAGCGGGTGGTGAGCAATTGCATTGTGCATCACTTGTTTTCTTACACATTATTATTGTTAATACTATTACCATTATCACTATTATTATTATTATTGTTATTATTATTTTCCTGTCTTAATAAACTGTCTTTATCTCAACTCACAGGCTTCACTTTCCCGTTTCTCTCCCCCATCCCAGAGAGGGAGGGGGGAGGGTGAGCGAACGGCTGTGTGGTGTTTAGCTGCCGGCCGGGTTAAACCACAACAGTCTTTTTGGCGCCCAACGTGGGGCCCGAAGGGTTGAGATATCGACAAATCTGACCAGAGTGTGTTAAACTAAAATTGGTATAAGTATTGGACCTGCTTAATAGTTGCTAGTCACGATGTTGATTGCCTTAATCTCCAGTCTGCTGTACCTGTATTCCAAATTGAGTTTTATGGTGCGTTACTTTCTGTATGTGCTCCCTGTTGCACTGTTTATCCTTTCCGGGCCCTGGTTTAAGATTGTTATGGTACTGTGCGGTGTAGCAATGGCTTATGAAATGATGAGATATCTGGTCATGACTTTAACCTGGTATTTGTACTCAGCACTGACATCGACTCTATACTTTGGAACCCATATCTCGGAAACTATTAGCAATTACACCTATTGCCTGTTTTCGTTAGGGAGCCAATCTGTGAAGGGGACAGGGGAAGACATGTTTCCCTACCTGTTCACTCTCCCTTTCTCCTTCACCACCACCCTCTTATCCCCCGAGTTAGTTACGGTGGTTCTCCGAGATGTTGAATATCCTTGGGATACTCAGACCAGCCTGCTCTTGTTGTTATGTCTCCTGAATGCGCTTCAGATTTTGTGGAGGGTTAAACAACTACTTAGGAATCTCATCCGGAGATCTGTCTTGAGGCGGGATAGTTGCGAGTGGCAGGGAGTGTGGGAGGATATGGGCAGGTTTCTAGAGCAGTGGTCACCTCCAGTGTTTTGGACATTCACCCCTGAACAACTGCAAAATCCTAAAAAGCTGGCAGAATGCTTGAAAAAAAGGTGTCATGACTCTGGCAGTTCCAAAGTGACACAAATCACTGTAGCGTGCTGGGGTCTGGCTTGTGCCTATCGAGCTGCAATTGATGCTATTAGCAACCTAGCTCCAGCTCCTGCAGCCGCTCCGGCTCCAGCTCCTGCAGCCGCTCCGGCTCCAGCTCCTGCAGCCGTTCCAGTTCCAGCTCCTGCAGCCGTTCCAGTTCCAGCTCCTGCAGCCGCTCCAGCTCCTGCAGCCGCTCCAGTTCCAGCTCCTGCAGCTACTCCAGCTCCAGCTCCTGCAGCCGCTCCAGCTCCTGCAGCCGCTCCAGCTCCTGCAGCTACTCCAGCTCCAGCTCCTGCAGCCGCTCCAGCTCCTGCAGCCGCTCCAGCTCCTGCAGCTACTCCAGCTCCAGCTCCTGCAGCCGCTCCAGCCCCTGCAGCCGCTCCAGCTCCAGCCCCTGCAGCCGCTCCAGCTCCAGCCCCTGCAGCCGCTCCAGCTCCAGCCCCTGCAGCCGCTCCAGCTCCAGCCCCTGCAGCCGCTCCAGCTCCAGCCCCTGCAGCCGCTCCAGCTCCAGCCCCTGCAGCCGCTCCAGCTCCAGCCCCTGCAGCCGCTCCAGCTCCAGCCCCTGCAGCCGCTCCAGCTCCTGCAGCCGCTCCAGTTCCAGCTCCTGCAGCTACTCCAGCTCCAGCTCCTGCAGCCGCTCCAGCCCCTGCAGCCGCTCCAGCCCCTGCAGCCGCTCCAGCCCCTGCAGCCGCTCCAGCCCCTGCAGCCGCTCCAGCCCCTGCAGCCGCTCCAGCCCCTGCAGCCGCTCCAGCTCCAGCTCCTGCAGCCGCTCCAGCTCCAGCTCCTGCAGCCGCTCCAGCTCCAGCTCCTGCAGCCGTTCCGGCTCCTGCAGCCGCTCCAGCTCCAGCCCCTGCAGCCGCTCCAGCTCCAGCCCCTGCAGCTGCCCCAGCTCCTGCAGCTGCCCCAGCTCGTGCAGCTGCTCCCACTCCTGTGGCTGGGTCAGAGAAACGAGCTGTAGCAGTGCAAGTTGACCCCGCAGAGGGTATTCCAACCCCTGTGGCAGACCCTGCGTCTGGGTCAGAGAAACGAGCTGTAGCAGTGCAAGTTGACCCCGCAGAGGGTATTCCAACCCCTGTGGCAGACCCTGTGGCTGGGTCAGAGAAACGAGCTGTAGCAGTGCAAGTTGCCCCTGTAGACAAGGTGAAAAAATGGTATAGAGGCTCAGGTCGTTTAAAACGCAGACAGTCTTCTGCTAAGTCTGGGCGTAGTGAAGACGAGGCTGGGCCATCAAAGGTGCAGGAGACTGAAGATGAGGATGAGGATGGCGAAAAATCAACAGTAACTACCCGGACTCCATACCAGCCATCAAAGGTGCAGGAGACTGAAGATGAGGATGAGGATGTCGGAAAATCAACAGTAACTACCCGGACTCTACACCGGCCATCAAAGGTGCAGAAGACTGAAGATGAGGATGAGGATGTCGAAAAATCAACAGTAATTACCCGGACTCTATACCAGCGTGAGCTACGAGATGTGCGAAAAGATTTTGGTCGCTGTATAGGCGAGCAGCTTGTCACCTGGCTGCTCCGGTGCTGGGACACGGGAGCCAATTATGTGGAATTGGAGGGCAAGGAAGCCAGGCGGCTGGGATCCCTTGCTAGGGACGCATGCATTGACAAAGCAATTGGAGATGGAGCACAATCTCGCAGCCTCTGGAGGCGTCTCCTGTCAGCTGTGAAGGAAAGGTATCTCTTCAAGGAAGAACTTGTATGTTTACCAAGCAAATGGACCACCATGGAGAAGGGAATTCAGTACCTGAGGGAATTGGCCGTACGGGAAGTAATTTATAAGGACCTAGACGACGCACAAACATCCGCAGATCCAGATGCAGTCCGGTGTACACTACCCATGTGGCGGAAGTTTGTACAGAGTGCCCCATCATCATATGCCAGCTCATTGGCAATGCTAGCCTGGAAAACGGAGGAGAATCCCACAGTGAATGAAGTGACTAAAATACTCCGGCAGTACGAAGGAAATCTCTCCTCTTCCCTAAAGGCCTGTGTCTCAGCTGTGGAGAAACTCTCTGAAGAGGTCCACCAACTTAAAGAGAATTTATCTTCCCCTCCACCTGAACGAACCAGTGTCCACCAGCTAAAAGAGAATGCTTTAGAGAAACTTTCTGAAAAGATCCACCAACTTGAAGAAAGATTATCTTCCCCTTCACCTGAACGAACCAGTGTCCACCAGCTAAAAGAGAATGCTTTGGAGAAACTTTCTGAAAAGATCCACCAACTTGAAGAAAGATTATCTTCCCCTTCACCTGAACGAACCAGTGTCCACCAGCTAAAAGAGAATGCTTTGGAGAAACTTTCTGAAAAGATCCACCAACTTGAAGAAAGATTATCTTCCCCTTCACCTGAACGAACCAGTGTCCACCAGCTAAAAGAGAATACCTTGGAGAAACTTTCTGAAGAGATCCACCAACTTAAAGAGAGTTTATTTTCCTCCCCACCTGTACAAACCAGTGTCTCAGCTATTAGGGGTAAACGTTCATCTATGCAAGGAAGACAATATGGTGGGCACACACACCGCGCCACCCTGTGGTTTTACCTACGTGACCATGGAGAGGACATGAGAAAATGGGATGGAAAATCTACTGCGACCCTAGAGGCACGGGTACGTGAATTGCAAAGGAAAACAATTGGGAAAAAGGAGTTCTCTGAAAGGTTTGCTGCTCCAACTTCCAGCAGGCAGTCCTTTAAACACAGAAATGAAGATTCTGACCAGGACTAGAGGGGCCCTGCCTCCAGCCAGGGGGAGGAAAGGGACAATCGAGTTTATTGGACTGTGTGGATTCGATGGCCTGGCACGTCAGACGCACAGAAGTATAAGGCTTTGGTAGACACCGGTGCACAATGTACTCTAATGCCATCAAGCTATAAAGGGCCAGAGCCCATCTGTATTTATGGTGTGACGGGGGGATCCCAGCAGTTAACTGTATTGGAGGCTGAAGTGAGTCTAACCGGTAATGAGTGGCAAAAGCACCGTATTGTGACTGGCCCAGATGCTCCGTGCATCCTTGGCATAGACTATCTTAGAAGAGGATATTTCAAGGACCCAAAAGGGTTCCGCTGGGCTTTTGGCATAGCTGCTTTGGAGACAGAGGACATTAAACAGTTGTCTACCTTGCCTGGTCTCTCAGAGGACCCTTCTGTTGTGGGGTTGCTGAGGGTTGAAGAACAGCAAGTGCCGATCGCTACCACAACTGTGCACCGGCGGCAATATCGCACCAACCGAGACTCCCTGAGTCCCATCCATAAGCTAATTCGTCAACTGGAGAGCCAAGGAGTGATCAGCAAGACTCATTCACCTTTTAATAGTCCCATATGGCCAGTGCGAAAGTCTAATGGTGAGTGGAGACTAACAGTGGACTATCGTGGCCTGAACGAAGTCACGCCACCACTGAGTGCTGCAGTGCCGGACATGCTAGAACTCCAGTATGAACTGGAATCAAAGGCAGCCAAGTGGTATGCCACAATTGATATCGCTAATGCATTTTTCTCCATCCCTCTAGCAGCACAGTGCAGGCCACAGTTTGCTTTCACTTGGAGGGGAGTCCAATATACTTGGAATCGGCTGCCCCAGGGGTGGAAACACAGCCCTACCATTTGCCATGGACTGATCCAGTCTGCGCTGGAGCAGGGGGAAGCTCCTGAACACCTGCAGTACATCGATGACATCATTGTGTGGGGTGACACTGCAGAAGAAGTTTTCGAGAAAGGGAAGAAAATAGTCCAAATCCTTCTGAAGGCTGGTTTTGCCATAAAACAGAATAAAGTTAAAGGACCTGCACGAGAGATCCAGTTTTTAGGAATAAAATGGCAAGATGGACGCCGTCAAATCCCAATGGATGTGATCAACAAAATAACAGCTATGTCTCCACCAACTAGCAAAAAAGAAACACAAACTTTCCTAGGTGTCGTGGGGTTTTGGAGAATGCATATTCCAAATTACAGTCTGATTGTAAACCCGCTCTACCAAGTAACCCGTAAGAAGAATGCTTTTGAATGGGGCCCTGAGCAACGACAAGCCTTTGAACAAATTAAGCAGGAAATAGTTCATGCAGTAGCCCTCGGGCCAGTCCGAACAGGACCAGATGTAAAGAATGTGCTCTACACTGCAGCCGGAGAGAATGGTCCCACCTGGAGCCTCTGGCAGAAAGAACCTGGGGAAACTCGAGGTCGACCCCTGGGGTTTTGGAGTCGGGGATACAGAGGATCTGAAGCCCGCTATACTCCAACTGAAAAGGAGATATTGGCAGCATATGAAGGAGTTCGATCTGCTTCGGAAGTGGTCGGTACTGAAGCGCAGCTCCTCCTGGCACCCCGACTGCCGGTACTAGGCTGGATGTTCAAAGGAAGGGTCCCCTCTACGCATCATGCAACTGATGCTACATGGAGCAAGTGGGTTGCACTGATTACTCAGCGGGCTCGAATAGGAAACCCCAGTCGCCCAGGAATCTTGGAGGTGATTATGGACTGGCCAGAAGGCAAATACTTTGGGATATCACCAGAGGAGGAGGTGGTTCGTGCTGAAGAAGCCCCCCTGTACAACAAGCTACCAGAAAATGAGAAGAAATATGCCTTGTTCACTGACGGGTCCTGTCGTATTGTGGGAAAGCATCGGAGATGGAAAGCTGCTGTATGGAGTCCTACACGACGAGTTGCAGAAGCTGCTGAGGGAGAAGGTGAATCGAGTCAGTTTGCAGAAGTAAAAGCCATTCAGCTGGCTTTAGATATTGCTGAACGAGAAAAGTGGCCAGTTCTCTATCTCTATACTGATTCATGGATGGTAGCAAATGCCCTGTGGGGGTGGTTGCAGCAATGGAAGCAGAACAACTGGCAGCGCAGGGGCAAGCCCATCTGGGCTGCGGCATTGTGGCAAGATATTGCTGCCCGGGTAGAGAACCTGGTTGTAAAGGTACGCCATGTAGATGCTCATGTGCCCAAGAATCGGGCTACTGAAGAACACCAAAACAACCAGCAGGTGGATCAGGCTGCTAAGATTGAAGTGGCTCAGGTGGACCTGGACTGGCAACATAAAGGTGAATTATTTATAGCCCGATGGGCCCATGACACCTCAGGCCATCAAGGTAGAGATGCAACCTACAGATGGGCTCGTGATCGAGGGGTGGACCTGACCATGGACACTATAGCACAGGTTATTCATGACTGTGAAACATGTGCTGCAATCAAGCAAGCCAAACGGTCAAAACCTCTTTGGTATGGAGGACGATGGCTGAAATATAAATATGGAGAGGCCTGGCAGATTGATTACATCACACTCCCTCAAACCCGCAACGGCAAGCGCCACGTACTTACAATGGTGGAAGCAACCACCGGATGGCTGGAAACATATCCTGTGCCCCATGCCACCGCCCGGAACACTATCCTGGGCCTTGAAAAGCAAGTCTTATGGCGACATGGCACCCCAGAGAGAATTGAGTCAGACAACGGGACTCATTTCCGAAACAACCTTATAGACACTTGGGCCAAAGAACATGGTATTGAGTGGGTGTATCACATCCCCTATCATGCACCAGCCTCTGGAAAAGTTGAACGATACAATGGACTGTTGAAGACTACACTGAAAGCAATGGGTGCTGGGACATTCAAAAATTGGGATACACATTTGGCAAAGGCCACCTGGTTAGTCAATACCAGGGGATCTGCCAACCGAGCTGGACCTGCCCAATCAAACCTGTTACGCACTGTAGAAGGGGATAAAGTTCCTGTAGTGCACGTAAGAAACATGCTGGGTAAAACAGTCTGGGCTACTCCTGCCTCAGGAAAAGGCAAACCCATTCGTGGAATTGCTTTTGCTCAGGGACCTGGATGCACTTGGTGGGTAATGCAAAAGAATGGGGAGGTCCGGTGTGTACCTCAAGGGGATTTGATACTGGGTGAGAATAGCCCATGAGTTGAATTGTAGTATGTTAATTATTATATAATAATGTATGTCATCACTACCATGATTGCTATATATCATAGATGAAAATGGTGATTAATTAGAATGTATTGGACAGAGTGTAACCTGAGCATGACATAAATGGTATGGAATAAGGGGTGGATAGCTGTCCTGGTTCCAGTTAGGACAGAGTTAAGTAGCTCATAGTAGCTGGTAGGGTGCTATGTTTTGGATTAGGATGAGAAGAGCGCTGATAACATGCTGATGTTTTAATTGTTGCAGAGCAGTGTTTACACCGGGCCAAGGACTTTTCGGCTTCTCGCTCTGTCCTGCCAGCGAGCAGGCTGGGGGTGCAGCAGGAGCTGGGAGGGGACAGACCCAGGACAGCTGACCCAAACTGGCCAAAGGGGTATTCCATACCATCTGACGTCATGCTAAACAATATATAGGGGTGGCTGGCCGGGGTGGGGGGCCGGCTGCTCGGGGATAGGCTGGGCATCGGTCAGCGGGTGGTGAGCAATTGCATTGTGCATCACTTGTTTTCTTACACATTATTATTGTTAATACTATTACCATTATCACTATTATTATTATTATTGTTATTATTATTTTCCTGTCTTAATAAACTGTCTTTATCTCAACTCACAGGCTTCACTTTCCCGTTTCTCTCCCCCATCCCAGAGAGGGAGGGGGGAGGGTGAGCGAACGGCTGTGTGGTGTTTAGCTGCCGGCCGGGTTAAACCACAACAGTTATTTATCACTTAGACAGTTACTTCTGCCTATTTAGTTAATGATGGAGCATTTAATTTTCAAAACTTTCACTGTATTGTCTGTACAATACAGTGAAGTGCTTAGAGGAAAAGCAAGATACCATGTATCTACATTACCTTTTTGTTTTCACTCACCTTAGGGCAATCTAAACAAATTCTCATTTCTTTATAGATCATTAAAATAAAACAACTTACATTATTTATTAGGAGGAAATGGGCTTGGTGATTAGAGTACAGGACAAGAAATCACTGTTACTGCTTTTTATTTCCATTTGGACATCAGTTAAGTGATGCTCTGAGTGATATAGTGAATTCTGAACCTCAGACTCCCATCTATAAAGACATATTATAATTTCCAATGGTTTAATTAATTACTATTTATAAATGCCATGTGAGTTTCTTGGATGAAAAGTTTATATAAACTCTCCAAGGCAGTGACTGTCTTGTTCCATGCTGAAAACAATGTTGGATCTTTTAGTAAGAATAATGAGTACAACAGACAGTGAATGCAAAGCAGTATTTATTAGCTTTCATCTCATATGACTAAACAAACTTTATTCCCACTTGTGTGACAATGCATATGTATTTTCAAGACATTCTTTAATGCAGCGGGGTGACTCTCTTGAGTAATTATTACTTTTACCAGCAAAGATTTGCAGAAGAGAAAACAAATATCCCAGTTGCCTTGACTTATGAGTCAGGGTCAATTCTTTGTTCTGCTGCAGAACTGAGACAAATCACTTTGACTCAGCTACTCTATCTGTGTACCTAACTGCCACTGAGTTTACAGGGATTTAGAGCTTGAAATGTCTTTGAGGATCTGGGTCTTCATCTCTCTCTGCTCCCTGTGCTGTCATCAGAGGGGTGGTAGCAGCACCCTCTGTATGTAGTGGAAGCAAACTATCGCAAAGGCTAATTTTGCTAGTCTGAGGAAAGACAAGTTTCTGTTGCTAACTTTCCACAGGGGAGTGATATGGCTAATATCCCATCCAGCTGCATTTGATCTCATCCCCAGTGCTGTGGTACTCATTTATAGCCAAGTTGACTGGGAGTGATGCTTGGAATGAGTCCAGGGAAAGGCATGAACTCACACCTCTGGATCCATACCAAGACACCTTCACTGCTCTATCATCATTCTCCTCAGAGGGATGTAATGAGGATACATTAATTAATGTTTATGAACTGCTTCAGTGCTGCCATATTTAGACTGTTAAAGTTGCATCTGTAGGAGCAAAACCGCAGTCAGTAATTCCACCTGCAATACAAAGTAGAAATGGGAAGATGAAACAAAAGGCCACGGAGTGGGTCTCTCCTGAGAGGTATTTTTCCACAGTGCAAAAACATCATGGGAGATGACAGCCCTTCAAAGGCAATCTCTGCTCTAGAGAAATCCAGGGGAATACAAACTTTGAAATGCCTGATGGAAGGTCTGCAAAGCATTTACCTCACTTTAACCAAAGTGTTTAATGATGCTTTTTCATGAAAAAGAAATAAGCTTAGCGTTGAAAAGAGATTTATCAAATATTCCAAAATATTTCAAGGTTACAGTGTTTGGTTGTGGGAGTTCTTTAAATGATTGGATGCTTTCTGGAGCATGTATTTGTGAAGCTTCATCTGTCATACAGTGGATTTTCTCTGGAGAAAAATATGTTGCCTCTTATTTTGCTCATAAGGTAATACAGAAATTCAGAATGTGATGAATGGATATCAGAGTGTGCCCAGATTATGGCCTTGTAATCACCCTGAAATGAGAGCGGGGGGGATCAAGAGACAGCTCTTGGACATTTTGGCTTTGTGGGACAGCTTCTGAGCAAATGCAGCTGTGAGCTCCAGGGCAGGTCCCACAGTGGCCTGCATCATAAAGATTAAATTTCTTTATAGATAACCACTCATTACCTCCTTCTTCTGTTTGTTTCAGGGGCACTGTTACTTTTCCCCGGGGCATTATTTCAGGCATGTCCCCTGAATTTTGCAGTGTCTATCACATGGAGTCAAAAGCAGTGATTGCAGCAATACTACTCCAACTACTCTCCTTGCATCTTGAAAAATCCCCAAAGAGAAATTGTTTTCAGGCAGGTTTCAGTGAAAAAAAAAAAAAAAAAGGTCATTGACTTAGAGATCCTTCTCTTCCCCATTTTAGATTCCCTAAGTGGGGAGTCTATTGCAAACTGCAGTGCCTGGCCTACTCTTTCCTTTATCCTTCCCACTTAATAGATCCAGCTGTCTGTAATGTGAAATTCTATCCTTGTGTGTAAAGGAAACTCAAAGTACTGCACGGTTGTACTGGGTCTGGTTGGATGGAGTTAATTTTCCCTGCAGCAGCCTATACAGTGTTGTGCTCTGCATTTGAAGCTGGAACAGCATTGGTATCACACCAGTGTCTATTGCTGCACAATACTGGCACCGCATCAGGACTCCCTGCAACCCCCTCCAGAGCCATCAGACTGGGGGTGGGCAAGAGGTGGGGAGGCAACAATGCCAGGGCAGCTGACCTAAACCAACCAAAGGGTTATTCAATACCATGTGATGTCACACTCAGCAAGAAAAGGTGGGAAAGGGGAAGGAGAGGGGGGCTCTCATTATGAAGACATCCGTCTTCCCAAACAACAACAACGCATATTGAGAAGGCTCAGAAAAACAACAAATAAGTTACAGGATAGATATACCAAATTACATTAGATAAATGTGATATGTAGCATTTTAGAAAAGACTTCTGGAATATTCCAAGATCTCTAAATAGAAATTGAATTGTTTTCTTTCTTCTTATACCCATCTTTAAATAGGGTATTTTGGTCACAGCTGAACACAAGAGTCTGGGATAGAGAAATTTGTGAGAGATGAAAATCTCATCAACAGAGGTGTGTCTAGCAGGTGGAGGGAGGTGACTGTCCCTCTGTGCTCTGCCCTTGTGAGGTCCCACCTGGAGGGTTGTGTTCAACTCTGGGGCCCCCAGCACAAGAAAGATGTGAATCTGTCAGAGCGGGTCCAGAGGAGGGCCATGAGGATGATGAGAGGGCTGAAGCACCTTTCCTGTGAAGAAAGGCTGAGAGAGCTGGTGAAGTTCAACCTGAAGAAGAGAAGATTCTGGGGAGACCTCATTGCAGCCTTTCAATACTTGAAGAGGGCTTATAAAAGATATGAAGAGCAACTTTTACATGGGCAGATATTGGTAGGACAAGGGGTGATGGTTTTAAAATAAAAGATGGAAAATTTAGATTAGATGTTAAGAGGAAATTCTTCACTCAGGGTGGTGAGGCCCTGGCAAAGGTTGCCCAGAGAAGCTGTGGATGCCCCATCCCTGGAGGTGTTCAAGGCCAGGCTGGATGGGGCTTTGAGCAACCTGGTCTGGTGGGAGGTGTCCCTGTGATCAGTGTGAACAAAGTATATAAAGCAGAATATGGATTCATGTTAGATACAATAGCAGTATCTCAAGTACTCAGTGTTGCCATTGCACAGTGGAGATAAGAAAAGATTGATTTGAAATTGATATCAACAGGGAAAGGACTACTGCTTTCTTGGGAAGAGGTTGAAGCTGTACTAATGGAATAAGTAGGCACTGTAAAATTCTTTTTGATTTTGAGAAAAGGAAATAAGGTTGAAATTATGATAAAAATATTCACAATCTTGTAGTGATTTTGGATTATGTATCTATGTCTTTAAGTTCATTCTGCTCCTCTCTGGCTCGAGGAGCATGTGCCAATGCCTCCAGTTCAATGGAACTTAAAGGAGGTATCAGTCCAAGCTGCAGCTGAAGTGGAGATAAATTATATTATTACAAAGTAATGCATTTGTTGGCAAGGAAATGTAATGATTTTTGGCACCTAGCAATGTTTTAGTGCCATCTGGTGACTCCCCAAAATGTTACAAGAACATTTGCCAAAATGCCTGGATAATATAAATATATTAGTAATGGGCAAATTTTGAATTAGTAATTATGCATGGAAAACCTAACTCTCAGGGCTTCATTTCTTCAGTGATGGGATACAATCTTGTAACTCACACCATCAGAACATGAATTTTAAGTGCCAAATATCTGCATGATAAAGCTGACAAATGAACAAAATACCTTTACAAGAATTTTCCATGAAAATGAGAAAATGAAGATCCACAATTAACTGCAAAGAGAAAAAGAAGAAAAAGTGGTTCTATAAACGATCCATTATGAATCTTTCATTCACTTTCTTTTAAGACATGTAATATCTATCCAAAGAACAGACGAGAATTACAGAAAAAAAAAAAAAAAAAGAATCCTACTGGAGAAAAAGAGGTTTTATAAAAATATAACTCCATACAGAATATATTCTTTTTGATTTAAGGAGTGTTAAATTTTATCTCTGTTCTTAGAATGGGATCTAGTTTTCTCTACCAATAATTACATCAAATAACATAAATTAGCCATTGCTTTATATTTTCTTTAATGAGAGAAAACTAAGCTGCAAAATCACACTTCTAGGGACATAACCTTTGTTAGAGTCCTTTAAATTATGTTCTACACTGAAAAAACAGCTACACTGTTAAAACAGCTCTTTCTTACTCAGCAGTCCTATTCCTTTTTCTGGGTTCAGAGTCAAATCAGCTGACTTTGGACACTTTTTCGCCCTGTTTTTCATGTCTTTTTACTGTGCAGCACTGACATATCTAAGAAAAATTGATCTTCCATATCTTCTATCTTTTGCATCATGAGTTGTGTAATTATTTACTAAGTTTCAACCAGTAAGTTCAGTGCAAATGTCTTCCCTTTCCAGGTTTCACAGCTGCCATTAGAGGCCTATTATGACTACAATGAGCCTCGTAGGAGTGATCGCAAGCATCTCGTTTTCATTTTCACTGTAGGTTAAATATTTTACTTCAGATATTAAAGAAACCACTTTGATTATCTCTTGTGCCTTATCCTCTTCATCAGAGAAATATTGGGCTGCTGCACTTTGTTCTGACATTCACAGACAGAGACTGATACGGTAATGAAAGGGAGTATGTGATGAGATACCAGAAATAACAAGTGACTGGACTTGATGACCTAAGAGATCCTTTTCAGTCTTGTCTTCCCTACAGACATCCTAAATCTTCAAATACCTCCAACAGAAATTGTACATTGAGGGCTTTGTCCTCAGCCCTTTCAAGTCACCACAGAGATTTGTATTGACTTCAAACGGGTCTGGATCAGTCTGGCGTTTTCATAATTTAATGAAATTTGCTTGGACTGTTGTGATCTTTGAACACTTTTCACATTGTGCTAGGTTCCTGCTGTTCTGGCACAATGCTGCTTTATTGCTTCTGGTGGCATTTGTGGCTTTAGAAGCAGTAGTGGCATCTCCTCCAAGGTGGTTGCTTGGCATCATAACAGCACTTAATGAAGAATGATACTGGAAGGGGTCCAGTTCCCTATATGGTACAGACAGGAATACCTGCAGTTTCTCACATGTGAAAAGTCAGCTCAACTAGGTTTCTGCTTTCAACTTCCTCTTCCTCACCACTCTTCCTGGGTAAATATTGTTGCTTCAGATTCAATTATTAAAAAATAAATAAATAAATAAATAAAATTGAAGTTATGATTGGAAAGTAAATATTTTATAATTCTTTTTAAGACTCAGAGTTTCTCCTAATTTACACACTTGCATTTTCCAAGTTATTTTTTGTTTGTTTGTTTGTTTGTTTGTTTGTTTTTCCTTGAGGTAAGGGAAGAAGAAACGAAACACACATATAAAACCAGAAACCAACCACCAAAACAGTTTTGAGTTTTGAGATGAGAAATAAAGAAGAAGGAGAAACAGGGGAAAAGAGAGATTAAGAAATCCCAGCCATGTTGTCACAGCATAACCATGTGTCTCTCAATGAGATCACTTACTAAACAAGCAAATTTTGTTCTCATGTCACGTTTGCCCTACTCCAGTTTGTCTGTCACTTGATACCAAGGCTGCTTTACTCTCATTTGACATCCAAATTGAAAACATTGTCTCCCCCTTGAGTGGGTTCTCTCAGTATCATCCACTAAAATTCCCTTTGATTCCTTGTTTCCTCTGCACCCCAAAACTGTCAAGAAGTGGAGAAGTAATCAGAATTCCCAAGAAGGTAATTTTATACCTTTCTATTAGTCTTTTTAATTCTATGTGACACCCGCCTGGCAAACTAATGTCAGATAAAGCACTTCATCCTGCTGTAAAGGAGAAGAAAACCACCTCATACTCTTGAAGGCATTGACTGTCATGTGGAAAACACAACTTCAGTTTTAAAGCCTGATGCAGAGCTCCTGTGCAGCTACTTAATCGCTCTTAGCTTCTCTTTCTCATAGCATAAGGGCATGTGTTTATTTATCACTGATAGGGCTTTGTGGGCTGAGGAAAATCTGACTGATCCCAGCAAACTGCACTCTTGGAAGTGACATCGAAGTATTCTCCAATTTTGTTTATTATGCACTATCTGTCTTTTCTAGAGTTTGGAAGACTACATCCTGATTTTATGTCATTGACAGGAGTACTCTTTCACTTTTTTGACATTCTTAAATGCAGGGTTAGGTTTATCAAAATCAAGAAGTCAGCCTTTTTTGAATGAAAGAAGACATATGCTTAAAAATGTTTTATGAACAATATCTTAAGGGAGAACAACATTGACCTTCATGCCTGGAGACAAATGTATATCAGAACTTCTGTGTGGGAAGACAAATTTAGTAATAATCAAGGAGTTACATGACAGAATAGACTCATGGATTTCTGCATGTGTTAAGATGTACTAATAAACAGAGCAGGAGACATAGAAAGACACAAGCCCAAACTTAGGTACACAACATTTGGTGCATCAACAACATCAGATAAAAAGTCTGATGGAACATGACAGGCACAAATAATACATGAACACTTAGAGAGGATTGCACAAAATTTCTGGCTGGCTGCTGCAGCTGTCGCAGTGCACTTTTAAGTCAAAAAATGGAAAACTTCACTTTGTCAACACGTTTTCAGTTCCTGTGTTGTGCTAATCTGCCAATCCCAGTTCGTGGTAACTAAACGTTGACTATCATAAGCAACATGAGGAACTCATTTCAGTCTATGATTTCAGTATAAAATTGAAAGCAAATGCATCTTTGCTTGCTATTTTGAGACAAAAATTCATCAGAATTAGCATTTGAGTAACCCTTCTGAGAAAACTCACTCCTTGGAAAAACATCCTCTGATTTCAGCTTAAAATTTGCTATTATAAAAACTTGAATAGTTTTTTATTTTACATTAAAAATGGTTTGGGCTTAACAAGGAAACACTGGAAATTATACCCAGTTCATCCAGATCTTACCTCTTAGTAAGGCAAGTGTAGAAAACATTTGTATTATAATTGCCAAACATACAAGAAAAGCACAAAGAAACCTGTTTCCAAAATAATTTAATATTTGCACAAGCACATAGAGCAAAAATTTTCAAAGAGACCACACATTCTCCTGCAAATGGGAAGAGTATCTTAAAAGGAATTACAGGAATTGCACTTATTTTTTATAAATGATGATAATAAGTGGATGGTAAAAGCAGAGGTTTTGAGGGGTATGATGCTGGCATTTACACCGTTACTCTTTGGATGAAGTGAAGTTATGGCAGCTTTGACAAGCAGATTTGTGTGAATTATCTGCTGGGGAGATACTGCATAAGAAAAGGATATGCTATTATAAGTTATCCTTTTATCTATAGTAGTATTTGAGAAAAGCAGGCTCAACTATAGCTAATAGTTCTAACAGAGCTTCTTTATTCTCTGAAATAAAATCTGTTCTTCAAATACTAAGAGAGCTGGTGTTTATATACTACATTTTGTAATGGAAGTAGCTATTTTTCCCTGTTGGTATGGGAACTGGGTGAATACTGGATAAATGTATTCAAGAACATGTTCACTGCATTCAGTTCCCAAGTCTTGTTTGGCTTTTACTTTTATTTATTTTTTTCCTCCTCACATAAAAAATGATTTTAGCATGCCATAAAATTTGGGGAGAAGCTGCTTTTTAAGTCACCCGAATCAGGAACATGATCATTTTGACTTGGACAGGAGTATTTGGTACTTAGAAGCCTGTGGGTCACTGTCAGTGCACTTAAGTAATGGTACATGTTCCTGGTGAAGTCCTAGGTCAGTCATATGTCTATACATTTTCTTTGTATCTTTCCGATTTGGATGGGAGAACTCAAGAGGACTGGGGTACAAAGACAATGAGAACACTTGTGATTTCAATGTAGGTAAGTCACTGCAGGTCCTAGTCTGTGTGAACTGCAGGGATGGAAATGGAGGATGATGAAATAGGATGAACAGGGTGAAAGGTATTTAGAGATGTTTCATTGTAGTCCACTCCACTATGAATACTGCATCAGAAGTGTATGAAAGTATGTGTATTCTGGCGCAGAGATGTGGGAAGGTGAAAAGAAGGCAGTGCTAAGACACAGCGACCCATGAGAGTTTTCTTAGGGCACAGCATCCAGAAGACTTCACTAAGGAGATACAGGCCTTCTGGCTTCATGATGGACCACCTTGCGAAAAGATGGCCAGAAGTCAACACCTTCAGTCACCATGTTGGAGCATTAAATAGAAACAGCCAGAGCAGCAGGACACTGAACAGATATGAAACAGGTCATAAAAGAGAGAGGAGAGCCTTTGCTGTAGTGGGAGATGACTCTCCACGGGTGTTTGTTTTGCTGAGCTGAGTCCTACCACAGAGAAGCTGCTGCATTAAGAGACTGGGAAGGTCCTGCAAAGGAGCTGGGGGTCTGATGGTTGGGATGGCTAAAAAGACACAAGTATAGTGAACAGCCACATTTGGGCAGATGATTCTCATTGTAAGATAATGCAATCAGTAAACACTGATTACATGGAAGAAAAATGAACAAATAGGCTACCATTAGTGGGAAGGAAACTATTTTTCATTTCTTCTATTTTCATATAATCCCCTTACATTCTTGTATTTTGAAGTGTGGTCTTTTCACGTGTATAACAAAAACAGTGCAAATTTATAATTCAGTTTTATATGTATATATACATATATATGCATGAATATATACACATATATGTACATATATTTTTGTATCTTCGCCCCAGGCCTGTTTTTATCTGATTTTGTTGTTCTAAGTATGCCTTTAAAGATCTTCTTTCTCTGACACCTGTGGACCTTTTCATGAGTATTCTTCCTCCAATGCTGAGGCACACTGAGTTTGTCAGACTGGTTTTGACCCTTCCTCAGGGGGTGAGAAAAATGCTTTTCCTATCTGGATGCTCATTAGCACTCAGAACTGTTCCTGTTATACTTGCAGCATTTGAAGCCTTTCTTGATAATGATCTTGATGGTTTCAGTTGGAAGTTCTTGTTTTACTAACATTTTTTTGTACTTCCATACTCCCCAGCGTTCCCTGAAAAGACTTGGTTTAATGAGATATTCCTGGGTTTAGACATTGGGGAAATAGGAGGAACAATGACATCAATAAAGTCACCAGTATTCTTTGAGTATCCTGCCAATGATCAGTATCTTTATGATGTGCAGTTCAGTGTTAATTCTGCTGCTGACATGCGCAGTAAGCTGTGTTACCAATGTTTCACAACTCCTCCTATCCGTGAACAGTGTGAGGGAAGATTTTTCTGACATCCATAAAATTCCAACTGTTTTTGAACTTACATTTTTTCCCCCAGATGTGTCTGATGTGTTGTGCCCCCCTCCCTCCACCCCCCCCCCATTAAATGTGGTGATATGAGGCTGTATCTGTGCATGTGTTTTACCCCACCACCTACAGCAATGTGATGGTGATATGAGCATTTCTTAAACACTTTCCTTCATCCTGACTACACGGAGCACCATAGGAGGCAGTTGTTAAAGTTCTTGCCCCGTATTATCAGGCTCCTGACCTCCAAATGTTAATCCATAATCAATAATTAATAAACCTGGAAAATACACTGGGATGGAGAGTGATGAAGGTAGAGGTACCCCAGATAGATCTGATGTGCAAGGCTGCCGTGTTGTGCAAGCATCTTGCTAGATGCAGCAGTTAGGACTGCAGTTCAGCTGAGCTCTTTCATCTTGTAATTTCTAGGGTAGTATCCAAGCACTTTGTTATTAGGAATGTATTTAGTCCCACAGCTTCCTTGAAAAGACTGAGAAGTGAGTAACACAAAGATACATGTCGACTTGCCCCGTCTCACAAATGAAGCCTGTGGCAGGGTAAGACACTGAATCCAAGTCTCTGAAACCCTAAGACCATTATCTCTTTCCTATCCTTGAGTCTGTGTTGTTCAAATTTATCACTTAAAGATTTTATACTACCACTGCTAGAGTCTCAAATGCTGGGACTGAAAGAGAGAAGATGAACCGCAGTGATCAGATTGCTGTCATTTACTGTGTCTTTAGTATCACGTTGTGTATCAGGGAGAAGTGGTGGATTTTGGAGTTTTCCCACTGGTGACTGCAATGAGAACAAGAATTAGCTGGATGATAGCTGGAAAGTTTCATCAGTACAGGCTGGGGGCTGACCTGCTGGAGAGCAGCTCTTCCGAGAGGGACCTGGGAGTCCTGGTGGACAGAAGGCTGACCATGAGCCAGAAATGTGCCCTTGTGGCCAAGAAGGCCAATGGTATCCTGGGCTGCATTCAGAAGAGTGTTGCCAGCAGGTCAAGGGAGGTGTTCCTCCCCCTCTACTCAGCCCTGGTGAGACCACACCTGGAGTACTGTGTCCAGTTCTGGGCTTCCCAGTACAAGATGGACATAGAACTACTGGAGTGAGTCCAGAGGAGGGCTACGAAGATGATTAGAGGACTGGAGCACCTGTCATATAAGGACAGTCTGAGAGAACTGGGCCTGCTTAGCCTGGAAAAGAGAAGACTGAGGGTAGACGTCATCACTGGGTATAAATATCTGAGGGGAGGGTGTCAAGGGGATGGAGCCAGTCTCTTTTCAGTTGTGCACAGAGATAGGATGAGAGGCAACAGGCACAAACAGAAGCACAGGAATTTTCAGCTGAATATGAGGGGGCACTTCCTTACTGTGAGGGTGACAGAGCAATGGAACAAGTTGCCCAGAAAGGTTGTGGAGTCTCCTCCTCTGGAGGTATTCCAAACCCACCTGGATGCCATCCTGTGTAACATGCTGTAGGTGATTCTGCTCATTGGGGGGCTGGACTAAGTGATCTTCAGAGGTTATTCAGAGCTCAGCCATTCTGTAATTCTGTAATTCTGTGGAATGTAATAGCCAGTATCCCAGAAATGAAGTAATGGTCAGGTGAAGGAAATGCATTTCTCTCATCAAGGCCAGGCTGGATGGCGCCTTGGACAACCTGATCTACTGGGTGGCAACCCTGTCTATTGCAGGGGGATTGGAGTTAGATGATTTTAAGGTCCCTTCCAACCCGAGCCATTGTATGATTCTATGATCTTTTCACATTACACAAGACCAGGGCCCCATCCAACCTGGCCTTGAACACTTCCAGGAGTGGGGCATCCACAGCTTCTCTGGGCAACCTGTTCCAGTGCCTCACTACACTTATAGTGAAGAATTTATTCCTTATATCTAACCTATATCTACCCTCTTTCAATTTAAAACCACTACCTATCACTACTTGCCCTTGAAAAAAGTCACTCTTTGATATGGGCAATATGCCCTCTCTTATACGGGGAAATGAGCCAGAAGAGTATAGACAGACAATATAAAAAAATATAGAGTGGCTTAGGCATTTTTAGAATTACTATCCTTTAAAATGCAGTTGTAGAAAGAAATAGGAACTGAAAATATGATTTATAATACAGCAGTTACTAACAACTTGAATAATGAATTGTGTCTCATTATGATAACCCAAAGTATAAACAAGCTAAAATAGTCTGCTCACATTGAGGAGTTCACAATCTGAAATACAGGATGAAGACAGGTTAGAAGGGAATACAATAGAAAGAATTCATTCAGCATCATACATTTGAAAAGGCAACCCAAGTGTGCAGGGTTTTCTCTGGATACTCATGCACCTCAACCATGAACACACCCAATGTACTATTCCTTTTACAGTTTTCCCTTGTCTGTGACATTAAAACAACTGCAGTAAGATTCCACCCTGATCAAATTGTCTGTCAAGGAGCCTTCTTAATTCAATATAAAATTACTCTCACTTCAGTGGATTAAACACTGTATCTTGCAAATGAAAAGGAGATATTAAAGGAAAAAAAAAAAAAAATTTTTCCAGTTTTCCAGTTGACCAATTGGTGAAGAAAAAAAAAAAAAAAAGCTTTTATGACAGCCTTTTCTAGTGTCACTTTTCTTTTGTTTTTACAATTTTAAGTCCCCAAAAGACAAAAATTACAGGGCGTCTCTGATGAAATCCAGAATGTTTTTGTCAAAAACATCCATGTTACCAAAAAAGCTGGAACAAGATTTGTTTGTTTGTTTGTTTGTTTGCTATTTTTTCTTTTTTCCATAATCTCTTTTGGAGAGTTTTTTTTTGTTTGCTTGCTTGTTTCCTACTGGTATTGGAAAGTACAGGTGCAAAGGACACAGCTTAAATTCTGGATTCAAGATAAAATCTGCCCAAGTAACAGGTACAAAGATAATGAATTTTCTTCTAAACAAAGCAAATCTGATCAGGAATCATTGTGAAGGAATAAATATGGAACCCTGCAATCTCATTTGTACAGTCAGTTTTCATTTGTACAGCCATCCTTTAAGAAGTCACTGGGGAAATGAGTGCAAACACAACCACCTTGTAGCCTGAAAATTAAGGGTGATTAAGAATCTCCGATTAAAACCCACTTTAATTAGTGGACAGTGTGAAGTCAAAGGCAGGCCAGTTCCAACGTATTTCCTTGTGTGCAGATGGTGAAATGCCAAATGGCATGAGAAGAGATTTTAATTACAAGAATGATGAGAAAAGTCAAAAAGCAAGGAAAAAAAGCAGTAGCATAAAGAAGACTACATAATAATACAAGCAACACTTAGCCCTGAGAGCTCCCAGAGGGTTACATCAAACATTAATAGATGATAGGGATGTACAATGTATATACAATTGCACTTTCAATTTAAAGGACTTGTATATAATACACAAGTCTGTGCATGATTTTCATGTGGCAATGAGCACAGTGTAGGGAGGTAACCACATTCCAGCCCCTGGACCTGTGAATCTGGGGAAAAGCATCCCTGCTTCTCCAAAAATAGTCTTGTGCTTTCTCCCATACACTTCACTCTTTTATTATGCTCCTTCAAGCTTGTTTTTAGAATGATATCTACACCAAGCTTGAGATCTATTAGAGAGCAGATGAGCAGAGCCCACAGCCACACATAGTGCTTGAATCTGCTTTACCACTCCTTGTGATTGCCATACTTGGATATACAGAAAGAAAAACACTGGAGTTCTGAAATACTACTGCATATAAATAATATGTTTGTATTCTGAAGCTTAGCTTATCTCCTACACGCACGCATACAATTCATTACCAAACATGAAATAAAGTTTAAGTGGCACAAATCAGCAGTATATTACTTTTAACCTGGCCGTCTGCAGGTGCACTGAATATTTTTGAGCTCTGGGAAGAGGAAGAGGCCTTTACAGCTGGTTATGTGGTTTTCTATACTTGCAGGGTTAATAACATGCTACCATACCTGCAACCACAGAGCTCTATTCATTTATTCACTGTGAGTATTCTACAAAAAGTGTTTATTGCAACACCTGGATCAACATGTCCAAATAAATATCCCACTAAAGATTAATGAAGGGAAGAATATAAAACAGACCAAGCCTTGACTAGTTTTGCATCTGACTGTGAATGAGTGATGGAAGGATACCAACAAACAACAAGAAAATGAAAGCCAACCCTGTAGAGAGGGCCTCAACGAAGAGAAAAGCCTGCTCTTACAAGTCTCCATCATGATAAAATTAATATCACAGGAGAAAGGCAGAAATACTTGATATCAGCTGCTTTGGCTGATTTCAGGTTGGAAAAATCATTGGAATAAGAACAAGGAAAGGAGAATGAGTTAAGATCAAAGTCTTGATACTGGTCTGAAACAAGAATAAATAGATATAGCCTTACATGAAACAACGTAGTTAGAGCCTGAAACAGCTTTCCAATATGGGGAAAACCTAGATAGTTTTATGACAGATCTTAATAACTTTATGAAAGGTTTGTATAGCATGGCTACTGCAATATCAAGAGGCTGAACATAATGGATTAAATATCCCTTCCAGTGCTATGGACCTCCCTTCTAGATAACATGTCAGAGAGATTATGAAAAATACCAGTCTCATTACTGGTAATTTTAAGGGTTTGTGTTCTTTCTGAGTTACAGAAGGATAGAGTTTATCTAGTGATTTACAATGCAAGAGGTCATCCAGAGCTGAAGGATGATTTTAATTGAGGTTGTAATTAGGATATCTGCTTTATAAGGCTTTTCCTGTTCTTATTGAATGTCTTCCTTTATGCTTATTGATTTATATATTAATAAAGAAAAGTCTAATGTCAGATTTATTTAGTGATTCTTTCAGGATTTGTTTAGTGCTTTAAACCAAAATCAATGTATGGAAAAAAAAAAAAAAAGAGAGAGAGAGAGAGAAGAAGTAAAACAAACAAACAAACAAACAAACAAAACCCCAACATTGCAGAAGCAGAGAGGTTCAGGTATTTTGAGATCTCTAACATGAGGACTGTTATGGCTTGGGTTGGAAGAGACCTTAAAGATCATCGAGATCCACCCCTCCCTGCCATGGGCAGGGATGCTACCCACTAGATCAGGCTGCCCAGGGCCTTGTCCAACCTGGTCTTGAACACCTCTGGGTTTGGGGCATCTACAACTTCTCTGGGCAACCTGTTCCAGTGTCTCATCACCCTCTGAGTGAAGAATTTCTTCCTAACCTCTCATCGAAATCTCCCCTCTTTTAGTTTAAAACCATTCCTCCTTGTTCTATCATTATCTGACTGAGCAAAAAGTTGCTTTCTGGTACAGTCATGGTTCAGTGAATTTGTATTTATTCTAAACAGGGACTTCTGATAGCAAATGTTGAGTGGACTCATAGCTTTTCAGTCCAGCTCTTAAGATTATTTTGCCTTCTACTTCTTCTCATCACATGCTGAGACTTTAAAATCCTGGCAAAATGCACAATGCTGCAGTGTATGTGACCTAATGCAAGGGAAGCTCCTTGTCCCAGAAAAGTTTCTGGGATTCTGACGTTGTATAAATAGTTGTATAAATAGTAAATAAACGTAAGAAGAGGCAGGTTACACAGAATACATCTCTTCTCTTGAATAGTAATACCCTGGATCTTGTTCGACTTGAATTTGAATGACTTTAAGGTTTAAGAGAATTTACAATGAGGAACATGTATAAATGGAGTTTTTCTCAGAAAAACTGGCAGTAAATCTTGGGATATTTTGTTTTGGGTCTGTATTGCAGGTCTATATCTGTATAGGAGATGTTTTTCTCATAAAATCTCAAGGTCTGCCTTCAAATATTGTTAGATTTATCCTTAAATTAGTCTTTGGACAGCTAACATTCTTTGGGCATAAAGCATAAACCATAAAGAAAAATAAATGATTTATTTAAGATCACAGAACCTATATAAGACTTAGAAAGTATCTCCTGTATCAGAAATTAGGGAAATATGGAGGCAAACCATACATGGAAGAAAAGGCTCATTTCACATTGTCCTTGCAATGGGGTAGGGATAAGCAGACAATTGAACTGCTAAACATTGGCACAGATTCTTCTAATTCTTCCCTACAGTGAGAATATTTGTCTCATTCTACAATATTAATAAAGGTCACCTGGTAAAATTACAAAATAAACAAACAGAATCCCCTTTATTTCTAATAATATTGCACAATCTGGAAAGAAAACAGCATGACTCTCATACCCTGGTATGTTTGTAGGCTTGGCAGTTAGGGAAAAAAAAATTAAAAAAAAATCCCTCTTTTCACTTGTATGGGACTAAGAAAATAGGGTGGCTGGAAGTTTTCTGTTAAAAGAAAGTCCTTCTGATGAAAGAATTTCTATGATAAGATGAATTTCTTCCTGAAAAAAAAAAAAAAGTTGTTCTCATAGAAAGTTTATGTTTTTCCTTTACAAAATTACTCCCAGACTGCACAATTCTAAAAAAGAGAAGAAAATCTCCTGCAAATATTGTCCCTATGAGCAAGAGTCATTTCACCTACTTACCTCCATGGTGTAGTCATTTACTCCAAAGTCCTCTTGCTTTTCCTTGCAGTCAGTGAAGAGAAATAGAGGAATCAATTGACCAGCCGTAGATGTCTACGATGAAGTGAATGTCACTCTAAAAGTACCTGTTTTGTCCCATTGACAAAATGGACATAGAGTCTAGATAACTATTTCAAATGTGGCCATCTACACTGCAGATGTCTAAAGTTAGGTTAAATGAATCCAGCCCTATCTGTCACAGGAACTGAAGTTCCTGTGACTTTTGGTCTCCTATTATACAGCCAGGAAAATCTCCAGGACTTCATCTCCCCTAATGCATGACAGATGTTCAGCTCATATTTGATGCATTACCTCCTCTGACCAAGACTGAGAACTATCATGCATTATACCAGGGAATTCATCCCCAAAATGAAATTAGGGATGTAAAGTGCCTGAACCATGGCTGCTGCAAGACCCTGAAAATGCATAGTTTAGAAGTAAATAAGTTTGTTTGGAGTCTAAACATTCAGGGGGTTGAACTAAAATAATTTGGTTTGCTATTGAAATTCCATGCTTATGAAAGGTGTATTTTTGTTTTATTTTACCTATTCCTCTCAGGCAGGCAGTGGAGTTTTGAGCCCATTACCTTCTCTTCTGACATGTCTCAAATATTTTCAGAAACTTCTCTCAGGAAAGAGTTCAGAGGACTCCAGCTGAAGCCCTGTATAATGTGTGATTTATTTGCTCTGAATTAGCCTCTGAAGGTACCTCTCTCTCTCCATTGGTTATAGAGGTAACAAATGGAGATTTGAGAGCTCCTAAGCACCTTAGTTAATTAAAATAAATGATATGTATATCCTACTACAAGTCTGAACACCATGGGCGAGATCTTTAGGCATTAATGTAGTAGTAACACCAAACTAGGCTCTCAAGTGAAGCCATAGAGATTTAGCCCCTTACCAAACACAAATATAGCACAAAAGGAAATGCTGCTGTGTTGCACAATGTTTATGAACATCTCTCATGCCTAGTAAAATCCTTTCAATAAACGATACTGATAAGGTTATCTAAAATAACTGCCCCATCTGCATAGGCAAGTGAGCCCATGGGATTGCAAGAAGCTTCAACCCTAAGTTCATGGTGTAGCCAGGCAGAGTGCGAGGTAATATAGCACACACTGGCATGGTGTAGCCAAAACCTCCATTTCCAGTAACCTGGATTTACCATATCTCCTGTGGTCCAACGCTGTTTTTATTATATCACTCCCAAGTCCTCGGAAGCCTTCCATCTCCCCAGGGAAGGAACAGCTACATGATTGGTCCACACTCCTACCCACAGTTGAAAGCCATGAGGCAAATACCACCAATTGGATATATCCTCCTGACTGGAAAAATGCATGCTTTCTGCACCCCTCCAGTGCTTTAAGCATAAACAGATGCACCAACAACGTATAGCAGTGGCCCAACATCCAAGTCTAGGAGTGGGTGGTAGTACAGTTTCCTCAGTTTTGATTATTCTGTAGGTGATGTGATTCCACTGGCTCAAGTACAACTTGGGATTTTTGCCTTTTGGGGGCTCTGATTAATTTTTCTCTCCAACAAAACCACCACCAATAACAAAAAACACTCAAACTTTTAGGACGTAACTTATTACAAGACAAATAGGAACTGTAGGTGTCTGAGTCTCCTCTTTGTACCATATACAGGTAGGTAATATAAAATTTCTGGGTATGGTTAAATTCTTTTCAGTTTGTTTTTAAGCACTGCTTTCTAGAACAAAGCTTATGGACTTCTGCTGTGTATATATAAGTCAGGCAGGGCCATAAAGTTTTTTTTTGTGTGTGTGTTTGTTTGTTTTGTTTTGTTTTGTTTTGTTTTGTTTTGGTAGAAACTGCTGTTGAGAATTCCTGTTTTCTGTAATCCCCACCACTACTTCTGAAAACAGTGTCTTCTAGTCCCTGCATAGCCTGATGGATCCTCAGTCTCTTGTATGACCAGACTCAACCTAGTTCATTGGCTGTGGTTCATTGGCTTATTTTTAGCCAGAAATGATATTGTCTTAGAAGGGATCAAAGATAATGAAGGCATTACAAATTTTGTAAAAATAGGTATGGGTTGAGAAATTTTACTAATGCTTACCTGGCTGAATGAAAGCTTTCAGCATCAGCTCATGCTGCAGATATCAAGACAAGTGATAGCCCCAGTAAAGGATCAACCATGGAAAATACCCTCCAATTGAATCTCACAATTCACCAACAGATACAAATTGTGGAAAACACGACTTCATTAGTTTCTGTACTTGTAAGAAAAAAAAAAAAACAAACCACACTATAAGATTTCTCCTTCTTATTTCTTTTGAAAGTTTTAAGTTTTTTTTACTGATGTAGATGTCTCTATTTGTGAGCACTGACCAAACAACAATTTCTGGGAGCTTCAGACCAGGCTGGCTGTATTTAGAAATGTATAGGATTATTTTCTTTCTTCTGCAAGTTACCTTGTTTCTTTCCTTTCTCCTGTTCTCAGACAAATATGGTGTGCTTTAAATGTCCCAGAGGACTTCTTCATGAGAAGCCATGCAGAGACTGAATCCTGGTCCCAGAGAGGTGAATTTGTGGGCCAGGAGTATTTCCATGATGTGGAGTACCTGTGCTTTTTGTGAACATTTCATTTTTAAAAAAAAAAATACTGTTTTGGCTGTGCCTCCAAAAAAGCTGACAAAGCTCTCTCCATTTGCAATGTAGTTTTTGAGGAAAAATCTTAACAATTTTATCTTGAAGGAACAATCTCAGATGAAATGGTAAGGACCTGAAACATACGAGGCTGGTGATGGGTTCTATCTGGCAGAGTCAGCATTTATCCTCTGCTCACTGTGGAAATGGGATAGGAACCTGGCTGCTCCTTTCGCCTTCTTGCCAGAAGAAATCTTCATCTTACATTACTTTTGCCCCAACTCCAAAGTGCATCCAGCAGGGGACTTCCTACTTACAGAATAGCTTTCATCAACTTCCTTTTACAGTTCACATAGGAAAAAAAAGTCCAAGGTACAGATACTGTAACATCTTGAAGAATAAGAACCCTCCCATGTCAGCACTTCTCTATCACGTTTTTCATTCCTCAGCCAAGTTCTGTTTGCCAAGTAGAAATAAATAGGAACAAGTGTCTGATTTCATGGATATGCTTGGAACTTTGAGGACTGTAGAGCTGCACCTAGGGCAGCCCGGAAGGCTAATTGATCTCTGGGGTTCTTTGATGGCAAACAAGGCATCACTCTGGCCCTTCCTGAGACAAGGGTGAACGAGGAATGTGCAGATTTGCTGCTTAGAAACTCGGCAGAAATTTTCATGAGCAGTGATATTTTCAAATTAACTTACTGGGACTGGAAATTGGCAGTACCTACCCATTTAGCCAGTCCTCCCTCCCGAGGCTGGAGAAAAATACCCAGTCATACCTCTCCAGCTCTGCTTGAAGTGTCTCAGCCCACTGAAGCGTCCATGTTTCTTGCCATGTTCTCTCTATATAAAGCTTTTACACAATATTTTCCTTTATTATTTGTTTTGACTGAGATCTGAATTTGTATTCCAAACAGAAAGGAAAGGAAAAAGAAATGCCTGCATAACACGGACTATGAGACCCATCATGAGCCACTTCCACTTCTGAGACTTTTAACACCAAAAAAAGCTATTTCCCAAGTCTGCTTCCCACCTGCTTGGGTGTGAACCATTGGCCCACTGGGAATGGCTTTGTGATCTGCATGATACTGCTGTGAGTGCCCAGTTTCCTGATAGAGGAGGGTCTGGACCCCACCCAGGGAGGCTGAGCAATGCATTTGAAGAGCAGGGACTAGGCTGGCTCTGGTATGTTTATAACAGCATTTATTGATATCAATGACACATCAAAAGGGCATTATTTTAGCAAGAACCACCAAACAGTTGAAATATGAGTCTCATATTTAGGCAACAATTACAACAAAACAGACGTGGTTTTCTTGGCTTGTTTTTTGGAAGAGCAGTGGAGTTGTTGTTCTCTGGGCTTTAATGAAGGAGTCATCAGCTGTGTCCACTTCAGGAGTTTCTGCACCAACCTACTGCACTCAGCTTTTTCTGTTTCCTTTGACTCTTCCAGTGTAATGATTTACTACATCAAATAAATGTTGAGTCCATTTTTTTTCCTCTTATATCTGTTCCTAGAGCTAAGCTCTCACATTTGTTCTAGTTAGCTAAGGGCTTCCTGCCCTTCCTCTGTACTTAGCTCTGTTTCTCACCACATTATCCAATTAGCACCTCACTAACTATGCTGTGGCAGCCTCTTTTCTCTGACCCAGCAGTATTTACACCAGCTCCATTATGTTTCCTATCAATACTCCCCTCATCCACTGAAGGCAAAGGGAATAATTGTTTTCTTAAAGGAAAGCAAGTGTATAAATTGTTTTTGTTGAATCCAAGTCTAAAATGTCCAGCAGTAAAAAGTGCACTAAGGATATCCATTGGTGCTGGACATATTTGTACTGTTTGATTGCGTAGGCAATGGTGAATATGAAAGGACTTTTTATTCTTTGCATTAAAATGAATTAACATAGTTTACAGTACCGATTCTTACGATACGGTAAGTAGCCTTACCAATTCTTCTTAATATAGTAAATTTTCAGTACATGAAATATTCTACTACTGCTTTTTGGACTGCAGCAGTGGGATGGATATGTTTCATACCCTGAGCTTGAATGCCATGATTTCCATATTTCTATTCCAACAACAGTTTCTATGAGTTTGGTTACTGCTTTTTAACAGGCAGTCCTTTTATTTTTTTATTTTTTTATTTTTTTTTGAATACAAATGCCCATTAGATTAAGCAGTCATGGGACTCTACTATTTCGAGAAACAAAATTAGAGAATAAATATGGTGAACCTGTTATTTATAGTTCGAGACAGACACTGATCAAGTGGTTTTAGCTCTGTAACTTATTGAATTACTTAAAGTCTGGGGTTGTGATCTCATCCAACTTTTCTAAGTTAAATCAGATCAGGAGAACCTCCCCCCTCCAAACACAGACATACACCTCCAGTAAAAAGTTAGAATTGGCAGTAAAGGCTGTTGTTTGTCAAAAGCTGCTTGTTTTTATTGGAATTAGTGTGGCTGGAGACCTCAGTGTTATGTGACTATTAAGGATAAGGAGGTAAATTTTGCTTGCATTTTCCTTCTCATAAAAGTATTTAAGAGAAAAGCTTTAAAATTTGTTGTTTGAATGATTCATATGGAAGTGTCCTGGTTTTAGTTGGGATGGAGTTAATTTTCTTCCTAGTAGCAGGTATGGTCCTGTGTTTTGGAGTTAGGATGAGGATAATGCTGATAACACAATGATGTTTTGGTTGTTGCAGAGCAGTGCTCACACAGAGCCAAGGACTTTCAGCTTCTGGTGCTGCCCCACCAGCGAGGTGCCTGGGTGTGCACAAGGAACTGGGAGGGGACACAGCCAGGAGCTGACCCCAACTTGCCACAGGGATGTCGCATACCATGTGGTGTCATGCTGAACAGAAAAATTGAAAGTGTTGGTGCTCCTCAGGGTCTGGTGGGTATTGGTCAGTGGATATTGAGCAACTTCTTTGTGCATTGTAGAATCACAGAACCTCCTGAGCTGGAAGGGACCCTAAAGGATCATTAAATCCAACTCCTGGCTCCACACAGCACCACTCAAAAATCAGACCCTTTGTCTAAGAGCATTGTCCAAACACTTCTTGAACTCTGGCAGCTTGGTGCCATGATCACTGCCCTGGGGAGCCTGTCCCAGTGCCTGACCACCCTCTTGGTGAAGAACCTGTCCCTAACATCCAGCTGGACCCTCCCCTGTCCCAGCTCCATGCCTTTCCCTCGGGTCCTGTCGCTGTCCCCAGAGAGCAGAGCTCAGCGCCTGCCCCTCCGCTCCCCTTGTGAGGGAGCTGCAGGCTGCCATGAGGCCTCCCCTCAGTCTGCTCTTCTCTGTGCTGAAGAACTTGCACTGTATATTCTATTAATATTATTAGTATTATCATTGTTCATAGTATTATTTCCCCTCTTCTGTCCTATTAAACTGTCTTTATCTCAAACCATAAAGTGTTTTTTTTTTTTTTTTTTTTTTTTCTTCTGATTCTCTCCCTCATCCCACTGGGGGAGAGGGGTGTGAGCAAACAGTTGTGTGGTGCTGAGTTGCCTACTGGGTTAAACCACAACAGGAAGATAATCTTTTTGAAAGATGAAGTACTTTGGTCAGGGTCCAAATTTAATCTCAGATCAAGTATTAGTTTAAGCATGGGTAATAAATCCATGCATATTATAAAACCCAGATGACTTAGGAGCACATCTCCTTACACGTCAGTAGAATCTTTGCTCCAAAATCAATGAAGCTTTTTGAAAGTATTTTTGAATGTTTGCACGTACACCAATAATTTTCATATCCTTCCTAGCTCTATGTAGCTGTCTCCTAAATATAGGGACACATGAGATTTTACAGCCCAGTACAGTAATGCTTCAATAACAATGCAGTCCAATTTAACTTCTCAAAAGCACAGTAACAGGTTCACAAAGAGTTTTAATGGGCAGATGGATGTACACATTGTTGCTGAAGAGAATGTGTGACCTAGTATCTTCTTCATGTCTGACATCTATGCCTTTAATGGTCGCCTTACTAAGGAGAACATATGTTGATGCACATGTTAGCTAGGGCACATGGAGAAAACAAGACCCAGTGCAGTTGGTATTTCAGACACATCACTTTAAATCAGAAAAAAGAATATGTACAAGATAGTCATGAATGGACTGCTGCTTTAAGTTTATGATACATCTTGTTACTAATCGATGGGGCCTGATCTTTCACCATTTCTTGTTGGAGAAGACATGGTGTCATATAGTAATACTGAAGAATTATACATCTGTGAAGCTGGCTGTGAATGAGATCAGAATCAGACCTCTAAACTACAGATTTTATCCTTGTGACTTCAGTCTAAATTTACTTTCATCTTGACTTTAAAATGGAGACAGCAAAATAGATCATAAGAGCATAGAGAAAAAAAAATTAAAAAGAAATCAAGCAGTCACATCACAGTCTCCTGACATCTTTTTTTTTTTTTTTTAATTTTATTTATTTTTTTAATGTTTGACTTTTGGTGTGAATTCCAATTCACAGGTCTTTGTCAGCCACTATTTTTCATAAATACAAATGTTACTGAAAATTCAAATACAGTATTAAAATCACTTATTATTCATAACTTAAGAAAGCACAGTTTCTTATGTATAGACCACATCCAAGGACCTTTGCTCATGGAAAGAACCTGGAAGACTAGGTGTAACATACAAATCTTGTAAAAATATGAGTGGAATTTGATACTATTCTAATATCTTAGAGGGTAAATTATTAATGTTCAGTGCTAAAGAAAAAAATGTGTTTTCTAGGTTAAATACACAGTCTTTCTGGAATGACATTCATATACCCTCGCACTGAAAGTATAAGAAGAAAAAAGTCAATATCTTTAGAATGTGAAACGCGGAATGCTAACAGCAATATGATATCAGGATATGGGCTTTAGGTTCCTAAATACCATCTATTTTCAGGCAGTAATACTTTCATATTGCTGTCAGGTAAGTTAACAAATATCAGAAAGTCAGTACAGGAGTTTATTTGAATACATACAGTCAAACATATATACATGCACATATGTACATACAGAAACATATTGTATATGGGATGTTTATATACAAAATATATATCTATATAATATGCTATATATATGTGCATATATAGTCATATACACTCATTCCTTGTCTTCCACAGTTAGAAAGTTTTTTATTGGATCATCAATATTATGAATAGCTATATATGCACACAAAGTGTGTGCACTATATAGATCAGTTTGCCTCTTACCCTCAAGATAGCAGATGTGATTTCCAGGTGCTTTACCACTAAATCCACTTAAAGTGATTGCAGTTGTCATGAGCTGTATCTATGACCTAGGGAAGGTAGATATCAGGAACCTCCTTTATCCTTCTTTATATGTTTGTCAAGTAAAGTAAAATTTGCTTGTATACACACAGGTAGATTTGTTGTTAAAAGAGGAGGCTTCCTGTCTCTTTAGAGCTGTAATGTTTTCCTGTAAAAGGTCAATTCCTAATTTCTTCTCTCTCTCTCTCTCTCTTTTTTTTTTTTTTAATAATTCCTTCAATTCCTAATGCAAATGCTATTTTCTAGAGAGCCAGTTTCCTGGGAGTACACCAGCACCTTGATAGCTTCAAGGCTATCCATAAGGGCAGCATTCTTTTGACTTCTATGTATCTGTAAATGACCTAAGGGCTCTGTGCACCCAGAAAGCAAGAAAGTTACATAGAGACATAATGAATTCATTGAAAATGGATGCAATCACATCTGTCTTTCTCCCTGGATTTCATGAGTCCTACAATAAGTTTATATGAGCTCTACTTCCAGTTCCTTACAGCTTCATGGGTCTTATTTCTTCTTCAGTCTTTGGAAAATGGTTTGTTTTTGTACAGTCTTCCAAGTCTACTTTAACCTTGACTCTTCCAAATGAAATAAAGTAAGCCCTGTGTAACAATCATTTTCTGTCTTTTCTTGGTTTCCCACTGTAAATATATTTAAATCTAGGTCAGGAATTAAACAGTACAAGTCAGCTTTAACCCATCCTTTTATTTATTAATTTATTCTTAATTTTACTTTATGCTCAAGCATATTAGCTAGACCTCTCTCTTGAGGACTGATTTAGCCAAATTTTAGTGAAAAATGAGGAGTGAAGATACGTCATCTTGTTTTCTATGAAAATTCCAGACTTTTATTAAAGAGATCAGGAAAAGCCAGTATGAATGATGTTTATCTTCTTAAATGTTTTGAAATTGTCCAGCATAACAACTCTAAAAGTTAAAATTTTACAACACCACTATTGTCTTTTGGGTGTCCTACTTTCACCATGTTGAAACTTTGATTCCCAGGGCAGGTGTTGTTTCTATAAATGTTTTAAAAGATTGTTTAAAATCACCCCTTTTAAATTCTCATAAGAAACAAGTGTTAAAAAAGAAAAGCTAGATTAAGCCTTTTGCTGTGCTTTTTTTTTTTTTTTTTTTTTCATTTTAAAAACAATGAGAACAAACTCATTTTCTTTTATTTGACTCAAGTAATTTGTTCACAGGGAAAAATGTCCTTTGAAGGAAGTAGGTAGTTGTTGTTGTCCCTGGTTTACTGAATATTTCAAGGCTGTGTTCTAGAGTGAGGGGATATTTTCATTAAGAGATCCTATCTTGCAGGAAAATAGATTTTTTTTTTTTTTTTGTAAGGGGTGTTGTTTTCTCTGTAGAGAAATATTGATTCAATGAATGTTTAAATTTATGTGTGGTTTTTTTTTTTTCAAATCACTAGTAGTTTATTTAGTGTTTAATGTGGCTTGTACATTTTGTCAGACTCTTAAAGATCTGAAAAAAATCCCAGAACTCCTAGAATCTGTTCTGAACCCAGGTTAACATGCAATAAAATCCATTCTTGGAATGTTTTTCCCCTCTATTCTTTCTATTGTATTGTACTGTGTTGTACTGTGTTGTATTGTATTGTATTTTACGCTGCAACAATAAAGATGTAACAATAACCAGAACAACAATGACCCATGACGTGATTAGCCTGGCACTGAGCCTGTGTAAGTCTACACCACTGAGAGGCAGCAATAACTGTCCTGAGCATGGTGCCATGCTAACAACATTCACAGAAGATTGTCAGCTATGAGTTCAGGCAGGACTGTCAACACTAAATGGGAACTTATTTTCATAGAGATGCCAACCAGCTGAGAGGGAGGACAGGACTTTCATCTTTTATGTCACTTCTGGTCAAGGTGGAGGACAAGGAGATCCATGTTTGGTCACTGTACTCCATGTCGATGTGCTCCCGTAAACGTAGCACATGCCAAAGAAACTATCAGCATCTCTTATCCCACCCACATTCCCATTATTTCTGATCCTAGCCCCTTGCATCATTCAGAAGTGCCCCAAATGTTTCTGCACAGATCTTTTCCCACCACATTTCACTCTTTCCAACACTTAATTCCATCTCCAGAGCCTACAGTACATGCCAGTCTTAAGATCAGGACAACCCTATATGATGCCAGCATTTCAGAGATATCTGGAAAAGCTTATGCCTTCTGAGCAATAATTTTGCTCCCAGAACCAGTCCTCTTGGGTTGCCTGGTTTTCTGCATTTCCTCTTTGATTAAATGTTTGCAGGTTTGCAGTTTTCTTAGGATCTTCTTTTTCTGGAGTAGGAAGAAAAAAAAAAAAAAAAAAAAAAAAAAAAGAAAAAAAAACACAATAGAACTGCCCCAAATTACCAGATGTGATACAGGATAGGAGCTTAAGTATTTGCTTGCAGCTAAATGTGATAGGTAATCAAATTTAATTAGCCATATTTAACATCTCTGAAAACGTTCCAAAAAACTATTCCTGTTGGATTTCCAAAACTGTTTTTCAGGGACCAAATTCTTCTCCCTGTAGGAAAATTCTCATTAATGTCAATGTAGACGTGAACTAAGATAGTTCTGAGTGATTTTACTGACATCATATAATAGCAGTTAATAATAATACATTTATAGAAGAGAGACGTAGGTTTGATCCTGTATTTTTTCAGTATTACTGCATTTTGCAAGCTCTGCTACAGTGTGTCTGTCTCATATTGTTTGTTCATTAAGACTCCAAACACAACGGACTTGAGGCTGTTTGTTCTGTCCAGTAGTCTGTAAACAACAGTAGCCAAAAAGAAACTCTTTCCTTAACTGAGGTAATATTCCCTACAGACATACTGCTACTACAGGGAGTCTCTGAAGATTTTTCATGTCTCTAAAGACTTTTTTATGGCCCGCAGCTGTAAAAAGATCAGATCTGATAAGACCCCACCTCATAATTAAAGAAGGATATGGGTAGTACTGGGATGGATGATCTCCAGAACTACCCCAAGGCTGCCAGACCCTGCTGCTGATGACTCCTTGTACATTTTTCTTCCCCATCAAGCCATTCTGAAACCAGTGCCCCCCTGTGGGATCTAGAGGAGGACTAATATGTAGAAAGCAGAGGGTGACCAGGTGAAACAATTTTAATGCTACAGCTTCGTTTTAAACAAATGTGTGAGCTGACAATACAGCTCACTTTTCTAGAAGACTGGAGCACATTCCAGCAGAAGAATCACCTGTCAAGCCTGCACTGTCAAATTCATTTGAAAACATTGCATTTTAACAGCGCTGTCTTATTATGATATTGCTATTAAAAATGAACTGACCTGAAGACATAAAGATAGAAGGCGGCAAGATGGACAGTTGCCACTTTGGCTCACACCAAAGCTTGTTGATGATGGCAGCCTGTTACCACAAGTTGGTAATTCACATTTACAGAAGCAGTCTGTTTTTGTTTATAAGAAACTGAATCCAGATCTCCCACATCCTGTTTCAAATTGTGTACGTGTGACCTTGGCCATATCTTTTCCCTCTCTGAAGCTATTTTTTTTTCCCCTGAAAAGTAAAGATACTGATATTTTACTGATATTTGTCAGATCCAATCTAACTGTAAGTTCTGTGGTTTTTTTTTTTTTTTTTTTTTTTTTTTTTTTAGTAAGTCTGTACAACACCTCGCTCTGTGGGGCCATCGTCACAGCTGGGATCTGTTGGTACTCTTGTAACCCCTGGGATAATAGCAGTTCTCATTAAGGACTCTAGTTAAAAAATGTGCTTTATCATGGCTAAAGAAATCCTCTTTCAGATTATTAATTAAAATGAAATCCAATTGCCTTCACCTATGGACCATGACATTTGCAGTGGGAATGTTAAGGGCAGAGAAATGTAAAACAGCTGTCTCGAAAGTTTGCTGCATGAAGGTATGGAGCTGCATTTGTCCCCTCCTCTCCCCTCCCCTAATGCACTATTTCGGATCTATTGCTTATTGACTGATAGACTTATTGATGAATTATCCAGCAGTGATCCAGCCCAGGGAGGTCAGTAGGGTGCAATTACAAGCAGAACAGGCTTGGGTGTGCTTCTGAACTACTCCTCCCTGCACAGCTCTTTCAGTATGCATATCACATCTCCCTGCTTGTAGCAGGCTGATGAGTGTGTGCAGTTAGTGCAGGCACACACATACTTCTGCGCTTTCCCTGAAAGTGGAGCATTAGCAACTGCAGTCAAAAAGCACCCTTGCTTCTTCAGCTCTGATCCTAGCATCAACTGTCTAATTCTGTCTGGAGGAACTAGGAGACAGCACTGGAGGCAAGTTTAAAAAGGACCTAGTGACACCCTGCTGTCACATCTGGTTTCATGAATCTACTTATTAGTAGTCCATTTACAATTACTTTCCTAGTCCCATCAGTAGTGTATATCCTTGAGAACTGGCTGGCTGGGAAGGAAGGAGCACACTGCTGAAGGTATGTTGCAGTCTTCTTTGCCTTACATCTTGTGCTGAATGTTTCTATCTGTGCATCTCACTTGCAGACATTCCTGGTCTATGCAGTTTTACACTGTGGGCTGCTGGAGCATGGCTTTAGCAAAGCATATCAATAGAAAGAAATGGCCAGGTACCTTATTTTGTTTTATTTTCTTTCCCCTCAGTAAACAATGCAGATTGTTTGTTAAGGGCTAAAATTGTATGATTGGATTAAACTTTCAGGGAAGATGACAACTCTGGCTGCATTTTGTATCACATGCAAATAAAATACTATTATTTCTATCAGGGCAAAATTTCCAGTCATCAGCTGTTTAACTGTGGACATGGAACATTGCTTTCAAATTGATGTGTTTATTAAATATGGTCTGTGTATGCACTGCCAGCTGAAATTTGCATACAAGTTCTGAAATTTGAAGAAAAGAAAAAAAAAGACTCTTTCATTAACTTTCAAAATGCTCTGGACTGCAGCACACCTCCTTAGAAAAGAGAAGTGAGGCAGGCTTTTCATTTCACTTAAGTTCTTTTACTGGCATGTATTCATCTGGTAAAAAACTCTTTGCCAAATCCAAGAAGTTTGCTGTTATTGCATTTCCATAAATGTAACAGCTGTGAAAAGCATGAATATTCATCCTGTTTGGATTTTTCCTCCAAAGACTTTTTTATGATAATTCTGACTTTTCAAGGGGATGGGAACTTAGATAAAAGTGTTTGGCAGGTTGAGATATTTTGATTAGCAACTTATGAGTGTTTCCTCAAATAAACATAATACAGACAAGGATGTAAAGCAGTAAATAGATGTCTGCACATCTTATTTACTTGCAGCCAACTTGATCTGTTGCTTATACTTGTGGATTCTTTTGCTAACAGGTCAACAACAATGAAAATGAAGTGTAGTTTATACACTGCTTCTCATGGGACTTTATTGCCCTAATGCTATACAGTTTCTTCTGAGTTTATGACGTTGTTAATGCTGTTATGATAAAATGTTAACTTGGTACATCTGGTATTTATAATGACTGAATACTTATTCGGGGATGTTGCTAAGGTTAGAGAAGCCCATTGTACTCAGTCTACTTTAAAGGATGGAAAGTGATTTGATTACTCTCCCCTTAAGAAATTTCCCATTTGTAATTTATCAGAATTTTACAAGGAACAGAGATGGTCCTCCCCTGCAGATAGAATCCTCTTGAAAATACAGAGGAAGCACGTGTGCATGTATGTGTGTGTCTAGCAGTAAGTTACTAAAGGAAGCTAAATAATCCTAGCTGCTTGTAGCTCAATGACTTCTGTATAATTAAAAACATTTTATTAATGTGACATACTGTGGATTTCAGTAACTGCACAACAAAATAAAACATCCAGGCAGGAATTTTGTCATATAAAAACTCATTGGAAACCCTCTTGAGGCTGGTAGTGATTACTTCTTTAAAAATCCTCCCAGTCCCTGGGAAGCGGCAGGAGCTGCAGCACACCTGTATCTCCAAAGTGTGATGAGTGGAGATATTTATGTGTGCTCAAAGTGAATTTAAGCTTCCTATTGTCCAGGGGCGCATCCTTGGCAGTCCTCACTCAGGCTGGACCGTGCTGCTCTCTGGTGCCAAGGTCAGCGTGGTGGCAGCAGGGATGCTCCAGCCCTCAGCCCACGGTGGGCTGTCACTCACTGTGTCCTACTCAGAGCAGGGACAGGGAAAAACTGTTTGTCCTTTTCATCTGTCTTCATTTTTAATGCCATCTGAATCAGCCTGGTGCTTAGGCACAAACTTTCTGGTGGTTTTTTTTTTTTTCCTTTTTTTTTTTTTTTCCCTTCTGTAGTTGTAGTGTGCTGTGGCTCATGATGGGGGCTGCAGGCAAAAAAGTGCATTTAAATACACGTGAGAAAAACAACTTGATGGGTCAGATTCTGTTTCCAGGGAGAGGAAATCAGATTACCCTCCTGAAATCAGTAGGAAGTTGTTTACATGAGCAGAAGTTGTTTACATGTGTCCAAACTGGTGTAAAATCTCACTTTCCCTTGGTGCTGTTTGAATTTCTGTGACCCGAGGACCTGGATCTGTTCCTTTAAAGCTTGGTTTTAATCCAGGAAAAATAGCCAAAATGGAGAATTTGTCTTTTCACTCACTGGGCACAAAAAACTGCCTGTGTGCAATAACTGCAGGTATCAGAGCAACCTCCTTTTATCTTTCCTTTCACCAAAGCCTAGGGAGACAAAAACAAACAAACAAATCAGCACCAAACAAAAACCCAACAAGTGAGCACCAACCCCCCAGCACCCTCCCAAACCTTCTCTTTTTAATTGCCTTTAAGACACACAAAGTCCTGTCGGCTGCTTTAATGTGCGCCAGGCTCTGCGCCACGGCAGTCTCATGCTGCCTCCTTCCTGACCTCCACCACTGCTTCTGAAGAAGCGAGAGGTAATTCTGCTCGCCCTCTTGGCCATCTCACCCCTGCCCTTCTTCAAAGCAGATTTGTCGATCATATAAAATGCAATCGCTGATGCGTTTCTGTGCTGGCTTGCTAGTCAAAACCAGCATCCGGAGACTCATGCATTTCGTTAAGTTACGGTCTCGCAGCGCTACGTTTACCAAGCCCTCTAGTGTCTTGAGGTGTTTTATGCAAAGGGGTCCCTTTTGCTGCTGCCTGCAATACCGGAGGCAAAGAGGGGGATTTTGAAATGGCTCATGACAGATTAGTGAAGTTATTAAGATCTGGAGTGATTGGTGAAGGTGACAGAGCATTCGCACTTCCACCTGGAAAAACAGCCTTCTTTTGTGTACTTTGCACACCAACGCTTGTATAATTATTACTGCTACATGGCTGTGAGTCTGTCAGAGGCTGGTTACACAGAGACTGCAGAGTTGTAGAAGATAGTTAAGTATTTACACGCTTCAACAGGGATTTCTGAAAGTGTCTTCTATCACAAGCGTGCTGCAGCACTGGAGTGCTGCACAGCTTTTTCAGCTCTCTAATGACTGATAGCTGAAAATGAAGATGAAGGGAAGAAAATGCCATGAAGCTTCAATATTGTAGCAAACTAGGATCCAGATGGCAAGCCTTTTTACAGCAATATGCTGGATTAACTTTAAGATTCCCCTGGCTACTACTCTCCTGTTTAATGTGTCTTTCCTTAATGCTATTTTGGTATGATGATTTTTTTTTCTCTTTTTTTTTTTTTTTTTTTTTTCAGAGTAATGCCATAGAAATGTGTGGTTTCAGGCATAGTCTGCTTTCAGAAGAACTTTCCTCCTTTGTTAACACCTTCAGAGCTAATTAACTGATTTCACTATCAGTAGCATCAATGTGAACTCTAAGTTGAACAGGGAACATTCCACTTGCATTCACAGTGCCATGCACAGCATGAAATCAAACCAGATGATTTACATACAAAGGAAGAGAAATAACCTCTTTGGGGAAGAACAGGTTTTCACTATGCTGAGCTGTACCTCTAGCTAGAAATCATTTTTGACAATGCAGCTGCAATAATGGCTGAAATTATCTGCAGAGAAATTTCACCCCCCTGTTCAGTGTTGTCCCCGTCAGTCTTTTCTGGGGCTGGAGGTTGGGTAGTCGTGTTTCTCCCTGTAACTTGCAGATCCAGCCACATCTTCTTGTAAACTGCAATTGGTGCTTGAGTTTCTTCTTCCATCCTTGTGCAGTAAGGATCATCGCTGTCTTAACCTTCCTGAAAAGTTGGTCGGTGAGACACCCAGTGGTGACAGCGAGCACTGGTGAGCTGACTGGTGGGACCCGCTGGGTGCCTTCCTGCACACTGCAGGGTTAAATTAGAATGCCAGCCTGTGAGCTTAATAATTCATCATGAACCCTCATCCCCTGTCTACCCTAGACACCAAAAGTGCTGCCATCTGTCTGCCACGAGAGCCCTTCCCAAACTGTATTCGTCCTTGTTATGCTTCTGTTGATGGAGACATGGAGGCTTGTATTTGTGGAGAAATACAGCTACTGCATAGTCTAAAGAAAGACTCCAGCAGCTGCTAGCAGCATTAAGCTCATATCACGTCTACAGACTAGCCACAATAGTATGCTTTAGCAAATAGAGCTTTACTTCTTTCTCAGCAGAAGTATTGTCAGAAAGCCAGCTTCAGGCAATGCAATGCTTATGACTCTTATTTTATTCTCAAATTCTGTCACTACTTGACACAGATTGAATAAAAAAATGCTGAAAAAAATATTAAATGAAGTGTTTCCAGAACATCTCAATTATTTTGGCCTAGATTATAACATTTTTGTAAGCTGGTCAGTGGGCTTAAAACACGTACATCTACAAACATGAAGATCAGCAAGCCCCTCTTCTTTTCTTCTGTCTCTCATGTGTAAGATATTTCTAAATCATGTTAAAATCAGCATGAAAAAGCACACATCCAAGTCCTAGAATGTGATACAGTTCTTCTGCTTCCTAGTGCTGCCTAAACTGATAACTAAGCACATTATACGTCTCTCTGCTTAGCGTGGAAGTTCCTTTGGGCTATCTCTAGGTGTTTGCTTTCGGTAGATGTCCACTTTGAACACATGCTCTTCTAGGCTCCATGGATAGCACATTTAGAGCTTAATTATCCAGGCTTAATAGCCATTTGACTGCAGTCAACACCTCGGGGAATCCTAAAGCCTCAGATTTGGTCAGTACTATAGTAACTCATTTGTAGCTGTCACTGTGATGTTGTCATGCCCATTTTTTCCATAATGGCAAATAATCAGCATGCTTTTCCAGAAGGTGGAAGACCTGAGTTTTAATTCCACTTCAGCCTGGGCATTTAGACTCCCCTCTCCCATGAGTGTAGTCTACTACCAAGCTAAGGAGTACTCTGGAGAAGAAGGAAGTTGAATCCTTTTTTTGGTTAGGTTCTGCAACCTTGTGTATAAAAGCCCAGCACAGAAGGAGAGAAGGGAATAGGAAATTTGACTCTAGTATTTTCATTAGTGGTGTTTTCATTTTTCTGGTGTTTAATTTCCATTCCTATGATTGCTGCTAATTTTTGTCATGTACTGTTCTGAAGTATGCATATATCATATCCCAAAGAGTAGGAATAGGAGACTGGGACTCTTTCTGGTTGAACTCAGGCTCCCCTGTGTCTGATTTTTTCTAGTCGTGCATTCTGAGACACTTTATTGTACTGTAGGGGCTACCCTTCCAGAAAACCTTAGATCTGTTAGGTATAGGACATGACTTGGGTGCCTAATTCAGGTTCAGGTTGGATATCAGGAGAAAGTTCACAGAATCACAGAATCGTCTAGGTTGGAAGAGACCTCCAAGATCATCTAGTCCAACCTCTGCCCTAACACTAACAAATCCTCCACTAAACCATATCACTAAGGGCTACATCTAAACGTCTTTTAAAGACCTCCAGGGATGGCGACTCAACCACCTCCCTGGGCAGCCCATTCCAATGCCTAACAACCTTTTCAGTAAAGAAGTTCTTCCTAACATCCAACCTAAACCTCCCCTGGCGCAACTTTAGCCCATTCCCCCTCGTACTGTCACCAGGCACGTGGGAGAATAGACCAACCCCCACCTCTCTACATCCTCCTTTAAGGTACCTATAGAGAGCGATGAGGTCTCCCCTTGGTGAGTTCTTCACCAAGAGGGTGGTTGGGCACTGGAACAGGCTCCCCAGGGCAGTGGTCACGGCTTGGTGGAATTTAAGAAGCATTTGGACAACGCTCTCAGACATAGGGTCTGATTTGGGGGTATTCCTGTGTGGAACCAGGAATTGGACTCCATGATCCCTGTGGGTCCCTTCAAACTCAGGATATTCTATGATTATGTGATTCTAATTATAATTGTCTGGTAATATCTGAAATGTTTTAAGAAATCCACCTGGCCTCCAGCTGTCATATGAGAGGGCAGGAGTGTCCTGCAAGTCCTGTGTAGTACTTGGCAATGTTATGAAAATGTTTCAGACAACCTCTAGGTGTCCTAATGGAGCTAGAAAATTCTGTTTGGACAGCTAAAACCCATTGAGAGTATTCTTATATGTCAGCTGTAACTTCCAGCCAGAAGCCAATTGTAGTATTCAGCTCCAGATTAATCCTAAAAATAGATATCTGTCTGGTCAGCTAAATAGCTTTCTAGGCTCTGCTGACTGTATTGACCAAATCATTATTACCTCAAATGGGTGCTTATTCTCTTGGTGTAAGATAGACATGGGGCCGATGAAAACACCTATGAAAGATGTGAGTCTTCCTGCAGTGAAAGCTTGAGAGTGAAGAGGGCATCCTGGAGCATCTTAGCACTACATTCTACATTTAACAACAAAGATGAGCCCTAATGGTCTACCATGTGTAAGTGGGGAGAGTTCCTGTTGTCACCAGCTGCTTCTTGGAAAGATTCAGCTCTTTTCCATTAGACATGAAGGCTGGGTTAAGATGAATACTTCTTCCCTTACATCCTGTTAGAAAATATTGTCTCTCCCCACTGACTTATAAGGAAACTTAGTGCTTGCTTTAGTGTCTAAATCAAGTGTCAATGTTAGGGCCATCACAGTCCTTGAAATGCTGCAAAAGCTACCTGGCTTCTGAATCCCCAAATTTATAAATGGCTGAAGTGGGTGCATGGGTAAAAAGCCTCTGCCTGCAGACACTCCAAAGGCTTGCACATGTACCAAGGGGTTAAAAGGTCATAGTTAAATTATATCCTGACAGAAGAGAAGAAATTTAGAAAGAAAGGTGTCCCAGAGATTCCCTGAGCAGTAGTAGCTCTTAACTGGTCCAGTGATCCTTTTTCTGTCCTCTTGGAACTATTCCAGTAATGTACCAGTTATCGTTCCCCAGAAGGATGGCTGGATATCGTCAGGTTTTAAATTTTAGCACTAAAATGAGAAAACAAACAAACAGAAAACAAACACCACCAAAACAAACAAACCAAACCAAAACAAAAAAAACACAACAGCATAAATATGCTGTTCATAAAACAATAAGCACCCCCATATGTCATAATAATGGGAAATTTGGTCTCCCATCAGCTGATCGATCATTTGACACTGTGATGCTGAGTACTTTCCTCTTTGTCTCCTGTGCTCTGGACTATCAGCCCTTGCAAACCAATAATTAACTGTAGTGGACATTGCTGAGGGTGAGGAGGAGTAACTCATTGCAGGGAAATACTGTTTCCTTGCTGGAAAGTTACTAAGCAGAGCTACGGCAGCGTGAATAATGCATGAGGTGATTTCCTTTCAGGAAAGCTACTAGCAAACATTTCCACTAGTTGGAGATTTGGACTTGGCAAGAGAGTGGTATTTACATTGTTTTGGTGATACAGAAAGCAGTTAGGGAACAATTATGTGATTCTCTCATATTGTATGACTCTGGAGAAATGTCAGTATCCAATTAAATAAAAGGAATTAAATAAATGATGAGAAAATTTAACATTAATCTAGTTTCAGGTGCATGGGTAAGTTATTGCTTACATTTTAAAGACCTAATATAAAATACCTTTCAATTTTACTTTGCAAGATGAACGTTGCAATGGTTTCTTTAAATTCAGGTGATAAAAAATAATTTCTAAATGTTTTCATTTAACTATTTTAACTTACTATTTGTAAATGAGTTTATAGCGCTAGCTATTACTCTTTTAAAAAGAAAGACATTAAAACCTCATGTTTATGAAAGAAGATGGAAGATGTAGTTGGGCATATCAAAAATGAATAAAGAGAGCTCTCTAACATTTTTTTCATTGTACTAGATTTTTCTAAACCAAACTGTTATCTGAAAGCCATCAAGTTCTCACAAGTTGAGGAACATAAATCATAGCAGGATAGGCAGCCTCCTGTTTCATTCACTGAGCTCCATATGCTTATCTAACTCATGTTCCCGCATCCCAGGCTCCTAAAATGCTTCAGTCAACATTCCTTCTGAATTGCGATACATCATGTTAATCAGCCTCTACAGTGTCCAAAAAATGTATGTAAATTAGACTTTTGATGAACCAGAATATTTTTACAGGATTTTTGCATAAATCACACATGCAAGCATGCACACACACACACACACAACCTGTTTAGAGAGGAGGATATTTTTGGACCTCATTTGTTTTTGAAGTAGATTGCAGCCAGCACACTGATGCTGCTTGTGAGCGGGAACATATGTGGCAGCATGCCAGGTCCCATAGCAAGAAGTGACTTGAGCGTAAGTCCATTCTTGGCCAGAAAAATTGTACCAAGGAGAAAGAAACATAACAGTTTCCTCTTTCTTTGTCTACCTTTCCCACCATGCCCTTTTCTGGTACCCTGATGGTTGTTTTGTGGGTTGTCTGGTGACAGCAATATGGGTGTTTTTATGATTATCATAGGAGAAGACTGTCATGTTATGGTAGATTAATGGTTTTGCTTAATTTGTTCTTTCAGCAAAAACAAAACTCAAAAATCAAAAGATTTGATTTGAGCTTAAATCAATTTATATCAAATTCAAGTCGACTTACTGACTTTCATGTTTCTTATCGACCAACGGTTCCCACTAAAAGCCATTGCTGAGGCTGGACAGGAGGAGTTGCATGATTAAGCATGGTCCAGCAGCAAATCCTTCCAGTTTTATTCTCTTTTTCTCAACTATCTTGCTATATTTTTGTGCTCCATCTTGTCCATCAGGGTTGTATTCAAGATGCTTACAAGGGATGTCGGGTTCATCTGTCCCTCCTGCTTGAGAGTGTGATGTTGAGGCAGCAAAGCAAAAGCCACAGAGGCAGGGCTTTCTGTCAGCCTCAGAGGCCAACAGAAAGCTGCAGGCACAAAAACTTAGTGAGGCTCTTAGGCTTAGCTGCATAGGCAAAAAACATCCATTGCTGTATGTATATTTGAACAGCTGAGACCCTAGCTGACATGATCTCAAGTGCTTCCATGAATTATCACTCCACCTTCTACATCTTGTGCCCCTTACAAGGAAAAACTGTTTCTGAGACTGTAGTTTTGCTAATTTAAAGACCTTTCTGATATATCTAACAATGAAGGTGCTCACTTTTGAAAGCATGTCAAACCCGACCAAGAAAGTATCAGACCATGTCTACTTATATTTTCCAGAGATGTTGCAGCTTAAGGACCTTTCTTCTTTAGCTTCTTTGCAGAGCATCACCATTCCCTTTTCTAAAAGTTATTAGCCTTTCATGAGGCTGATATGGGCCTTATAGGTATCACATCATTTGTGCAGCTGGGTCTTAAAAAGCTTGTCTGGTGTTACACAGTGTATGTTTTATGCACACTATATCTGCAGTGTGAATTCTCTGATTATAATAAATGTTATGAATAAACTAAAAGGATACTATACCCCTATTATCTATATATAGATATTTCAAAAGGGGTACATAAACGTATAATACTTATTTACTAGGGTACACATGCACAAAAATGCATACGTAGAAGCATATACACAATCATATATACAATGCATGATACAAGTCACTTATAACAATGAAAAGTTGGAAAAAGACAATGATTTGTCACCTAGGCCAAATCCCATGAAGTACGTTGAATATTAGGTTAAAACAGATGACTACAGAGACAGGTTGGCTGTTGCCTTTTTAAGGATGTATCAGAGCTTTTAAGTATGTATAATTTTATGGCTAAATATAAACATAAGAATCCTTCAATAATCATAAATACAGCTGTAGAGCCAAATTCTCCTAATGATGCAACAGCAATATATATATATAGATACACATATATATTCTAAATCACAGTTTGAAGTTCTTAATTCTCAACACCGAAGTCTCAGTTTCCTGCCAATTTTATATTTTTTCCTGTTGTCAATTGCTTTCTAAAATAAGTTTGAATGAGGTTGAATTAAGTTTTAAATTAAAAAAAAAAATTGAAACAGGTGTTGTGTCTATATTCACTGCCACATCCCTTTCTTTGTGTCTTGTATCACTGCTTTCTGGAACAAGCTCTTTGATCCTGTTGCTTGTTATTAATTTTGCACTGCCTGCTGGTGGAAGCTGGGGGGGGAAAGTTGCAAAATATTAAGACGGAGAGTAAGTTTAAGCTGTTTAAAAATAGATAAGCTTTGCAAACTGAGTAGCAATAGAATAGTATTACTGGTGAGAGTTTCAATAACAACCATGCTATCAGTGGCTTAAATGTGTGTTGGTTTTGGGTGCTTTTAATGGCAATAATTAGGTAATCAATATTGTTTTAGAAAGGAAAAAATATCCTGCTTAACAACAGAATAACATTGATTAGCTAAGCTAGTACCATTTTAAGAAACATTAAGTAATCAAGACTATTTCCATGATGACGTCCCAAAGAGAGAGAAAATCAGGCAAATCTAGTATTGGATGAAGCTGGGTCTGCACTTAAGCTGTTGCTGAGGAAATAATGCCTGTTAGCTTTCTCTGTGCAGTCATTGTAGTAGAAACGTGTGATGGAGGCACTACGCTATCTGTTCATTTCAATGAACTTGGATCTTATCCCAGGTATAAACTAGATGTTTTCTGAAAATCTATATCCCACTCTACTATTTTCATTACCTTCACTTCATAGACTTGTCAGTTTAAACCAATATGTTTACTTTTGGGTATCTAAAAAAAATAATAAATATATAGAACTTCTGCTTTGATACTTACTGAGAGTTCTCATGTTGTGTTACAGGAGAAAACACTCTTAATAGCTCCATTTTACATCAAAGCAAACTCAGTGGTGGGGTGAGAGAATTTGCAAAGAAACCCCACGTGCTTGTGGCACAAAGAGGAGGAGGATCCAAAAGGGCTGGATGTTAATTTGCTGCTATATCTACTTAGGAACCATGACCTTTTTTAATTAAGTATCCAAATCGATCCAGAGGTACCTAAAATTACATTTATATGACCAGTTACACTTACAGTCATAGCTGCAGCTGTTCAAACACTGGAAAGCAAGCATATGTAGACAACTAGAATTGATCATTCTGATCAGGGTTCTCAGAAAAAGCAACTTTTCTTGGAGGTAGGATGCTGAGTTCTTATCTGTGTTTTGTTCCAGGTAATGACATTACAGCACTGCTTTTGCTAAACCTGGGGGTGGAATGACAGTGAAGCATCATTTGGCCTATGCGTGGTTTTGCACAGGAACCAAAGAGTGTGCTTTTGGTAATGTGTATGATATCTATGGGGACTGATCCTGGGCACTAAGAAATAACACTATTGTTCAGAAAGAGCTAAAAAGTGTAAGTAAAGAACTGGTGGTTATTGACTAGTCTCAATACATTCAATTCTCCAAGCCATTTGAAACCAAGTGGGGATTCCATGAATCTCATTTCCAGGAATAAGAACAGTCAACATCCCTTCTCCCAAGAGTTAACTTATCAGACACTCCATGTTTCATGATCTATGAGCATGTACTTAAAGCATTTACTCCTGGAGGAAAGTCATTACATATAAATCACAAGCTTCATTGGGGAAAAATACTTGCAGCCTTTAGAGCATTGAGGCAAAGCTTGAAAATATGATCCCTCTATATGATGAAAAGTAAAAATTGGAAACTACAATATCAGTTTCAAAATCATCCTCCTTAAGAGTAGCAAACAAACAAAAATTGGTTCATTTCATTTTTGTGATGCTCAGGGCAAAGTAGTAAATATACTTTTAAGTATTCAAGTATAAATTTGCTGTAATTAGAGCTTAATTGTTGAGCAGATGGGAAGTTTAGTTTTAGAGGTATCAGGAAAGTTACTGCATATCCACTTTTAGTTAAGAGGTCCTACACAGCCTTTGTCCATCAGGAATTTTGATTTGCTTTTAGCTGTATAAGGTCTTTAAGTGAAAGATAACATCAGAATCACAGAATCATTAAGATTGGAAAAGACCTTCAAGATCATTTGGTCCAACCACCACCCTACTACCAATGTCACCCATTAAACCATGTTCCTAAGCACAAGGCCCAGCCTTTCCTTGAACACCCCCAGGGACAGTGATGCCACCAGTTCCATTATTCCATTATGATCTGGGAGAGAACCAAAAGGGATCTATCTGCATTTATAGAAGGTTAGAGGAGAAGCTCAAGAACCTCTGTCTTAATTTTCTGTTTCTGATGTAGATTATATCCTTTATGACTATTTCTATAATCTTTCTTGCTGTTATCTTCTCAGCCAATTGGTGTTTTACATGGATTGGTTGAGTGTGGAGTTTCAGATTCACACATGTAAAAGATTAATGACACACAGTGTAAAATACTTTTCTTTTTTTTTTTTTTTTTTTCATTGTAAAAGTTTATCCAAAAGCATTTTCCAGGATTCAGTACTCTAAAAGGTTTGACATAATGTTGCCCATCACAATCCTTCTTCTGACAGGTTTTATATTCATCTTACTTCTTTTGTGGATCAGGAAATTGGAACTAACTGGCAAAAACTTTCCAACCTGCAGTTGTGCACAGCTGGATCCATTTGCCAGAAGACTGAATGCAAAATAATGGCTAGAATAGATCTGGTCTTTTACACATTTGGAATACTCTGGAAATTTAGAGTGTCTTGAGCAATCATCAGAAAACAGGTCTTATTATATAAGTGCCAATGATCAATACTCACTTTCTGACATTGTAGACTTGATAATGGTAAATATATTGATAAGTTACATGAAGTTGTATGAATTCAAACTGAAGATTTCAATATATGTTTTTTAATAGACATAGTTTACATTGCCAGATATACCAAATTGTCTTACTTTATATACTATATCACCTTGCAAAATCCTCAGAATCAGTGAGCTGTGGGAGTGACAGTTTTTCTCTAAATTACATTATTTTGATCATACTGGTAAGTTCTGCAGCAATCATAAGGGTGACAGATAAGAAAAGATGTCCTTATTCAGGACAGGCAAATGTGGCTAAATAACCTTGTGTATTCGTGACACGTCAGACTATGTAGACACAGAAAATCATAAAAAAGGATAAAATAGGGACCTGTATTGAAAAATCCTTCGGTAAAGAATGGGAAAAGACAGTTCCAGGAGTCTCTGTGGGTTCTGAGGTCTAATAATGGTCTAGAAATAGCAAATGCTGTAACAAAGGGAATAAAGAAATCCACTGGAAGTTTTATTATTATGGGACTTATATTTTTCAGATACACAGTGCTGCTAACACCAATAATTCCCATCTTTCTAGATGTAATATCAGGAATATTTTGTCTTAAAAAATCACTGAATAAACACTGCAATTGTAATTAGTTTTTGTGACAATTAACCCCCCATCATCTGTGATATTTGCCTAGTTAAAAAATTATAGTTTATTCCTAGTCTGAATTTTTCTAGTTTCTAAGTGATCTTTTTAATATGTTTATCTTCTAGACTGAGGGGTTATCTATTGTCAAAGTTCTATTTCTCTTTTAGGTTCTTATGGCATGTGATTGAGACTCTTCCTTGTGGTCTGAATGATAAGCTAACTGGATTGATTTCATCCTTTTTTTCATTGTTACGCATGTTTTCAAGTCCATCAGTCATACAGTGGTACTTTTCTGAATCTTTTCTGAGGGTTTCAGTATCCTTCTTAATAAATGGAGGCCAGAACTGTGCACAGAATCACAGCAGGTTTTATAACTTTGGCAAACATGGGTGTTTTGTTTGTTTGGTTGGTTGTTGTTTTAATCTTGTGGAGTATTCCCATGTTTATAATCATAAGATCATATTAATCTTTTTGGTAACAATGTAGTAGTAGGAAGTTACTCTGTTTTTTTTTTTTTTTTTTTTACCCTTTGTCATGATAAGACCATTACAAAACTGCAGCTTTCAAGACAGAAGCTGCCATTGCATTATCATGACCTACATTTTTGCCTTTGATGTGTGCTTTTATACTTCAAACACATGCAGTTTGCTTACAGACTATAGGGATGACTTGTCCTCCTCCTTTATTTACTTCTCCCTACACATTTGGTCATCAACAAATTTGGTATCTTTTGTTTATGTGGTTTTATTGTGGTTTTATTCCTAAACAATTGATAAAAAGATTAAGAAATACAGAATCAAACACAATGAAAAAATCTCAAGTGTGTGTCTACTTGAAATGCAGATGTTTGACAATGATTCTGATTTAGGATTGTGTTCTGAATCTTATTATATGACAATTTTTTAATCGTTTTAATATATGAATGCTAAATTGTTCAAGTCAATCAGGGTATCATGTCGTCTCAAGCATATTGCAGAAATTTATTTCAGCAACATCATTATTTTCATAACACAAAGTTGTAAACATATCAAAATGTTACCAATATAGTTTAATTTTCTACAAATGCATAATATTATTATTTGTAGAGCATTATTTTAATTATTGATATGATTTCATTTTAACTGTTCTATGATTTCATCCAGGAAAATGTTGCATCAACAAATCTATGAATTCCTTTATTAAAAGAAATATATCCTTCTAAAAAATATTTTTAAAACAGCTTTATTCCGGAACATCTCTAAAGCTCCAAAATATATTTGAAAATCAGCATTTGTGGTTTTTGGCTGTATGTTTAAATGAATTATCTGGATTTGCTCATCATAAAATCCTCAGTTTTTGTAACTGATAGTCAATATTATTATTACTAGTTATGTTTGGGGTCAATAGTATTTCACTAACTTTATGTCTTATGACTACATTATTACTTATCTTTTTCAATACATATTTACCGAGAAACATCTGTCATATGTTGTTCCTAATTATTCTATTTTATCTACATAGTAATTTACCAGTACAGTTGGTTATGCAATCCATTCTGGAAGGAACTTGTGTTTTAAGCTCTGGTTGACATTTAATTCAGTCTGTTTTATGACAGTCAACAATGTAACTCTCATTGTAGCACTAGCTACAAAAGGAGAAAAGATTATGTCTCTGACTGCATCAGTCTTGCCTTTCAAGCCACTTGATTTTTCTTATTCAGTAAAATATGGTGATGGCTCCCCTGTAAGTCTAATTATAAATTCCAGAATAATTGAGAGTTGGCACTGTTCTGTCATTAACTGGTTTACAAAAACAGCAGGATTTTATTTTTTTAATTAACTTTTTTTTTTTTTTAAGTTATTAAGTTATTATTATTGTTATAAAAGAGAGGAAATGTTTTTGGAATAGAGGCATAACTGGAAGTTGGAGTCTCCATTTTCTTACTGATTCTGTCAGTTATTTGATATTGACATCAAATTCTTTTCCATACATGACCAAACAGAACTAATATAGTGGTTAATTATCAGAAAATGCTTTAAAATTCAGCAATGATATTTGAAGGTAAGGAATCATTAAATAAATCAATGCTTGCTCTCATTCTAATAAGCAAGTGAATGCAGAAACAGAATGAAATAAGCAGGAATCCATGGATCCTCCCCTTGTAAATCATCTGAGCCTCAGAGTATATATGCTATACTGATGTAGACTCTATAACCATTTATAATATTCTCATGTTTGAAATGACAATTGACTGAAATTCAGAAAGAGTTCTATCTCAATGATTGCTGTTAAAAACATTGCTTGTCTTTTTATTTTTCCTTCATCTGTGGCTAGATATTGTGTTTCTATCAGACTTGATTGCTTCCCACACTGATTTACCTGTGGAGCAGGGGCTGATATAGCATAGCCCTGATTTATTTCTTTCTGTTTCTTGTTAAAAAAATATTTTCATAAACATATAAAATTCTAATGCATTTCTCAAACTATTTCATGAGTAAGTGGATGCCCATCTGACTTTTCGTAGAGTAAATGGTCAGTACATGTGAAAGAGATGATAGTTACCTAATGACACATGCTAATCTGGTAGCATACAGTGTTTTCAAGGAACTTATTTAAAAAGATACAGTGAGCATCTATTTCAAAAGCAGATACTGTATGTCTATTCCGTTTCTGTTGATTCATACTTTCCCTAGTCTTATAAACTGCTCTGGTATTATATTGACAGAATAAAAGGATTTGTTACACAACAAAACAGAGGTCACAAAGTTGGAAAACATATAATTTGCATTATACACAGCTTATATCTCTACCTCTATATATGTAACACTTGGTTAAAAGGGTTAAATATTGTTTTTGAATGCCCTTTGACAATGTTTGAAACTTGCTCAAAACCTAAAAAACACTGGTAAGTACGCAATTGAATCTATCCATTTTACTTTGTTAGATTAGAGCACTCTTTTTGTAATCACAAAGAGAATTCGAAGTTACTGAGGGTATAATTCCTGAAGATAAGAAAGAAATATTTCTGCTCAACAGAGACCTTAGCTAAACATAAGTATGTTGAACCTTAATTTAATATAAAATCTATCAACCAGCATTTAGACAAATCCACTGCAGGAGTATCACCAACACTTGTTTAATTACTCACATGAAAACAATATGGCAAAGGGTTTGGAGAACATTCTGCCCTTCCTTTGTGAAAGAATCTCCCAGTTTATATCAAATATGAATAATCTCTCCAATGCCAATTTAGAAGGCTCACACATGTATGCTTCACTTTGTTACAAGTCTTCAGGGAGATGGACTTAAATCACTTGAATGAATATTGGAGGGAGAGCTTTGCTGAGCTGAATTCATTTGGTTCACATTTTGTTTGTGGTGTTCACCTTGAACAAATATTGAATGCCTCTCAATATATTTGAATTGCCGTTTGGAAATATTTTCAATAAATCTTTTTACGGAGACAACTGGAGAACTGGATTTTATTGGAAAAAATCCATCCTAATGAATACCACAGTAAGCCATCCAAACATTCATGTAAGAATTCATCTGAAAAGAGACCATAAATAATACATAAATTTGGGGTGAACTTAACAGATGAACTATGCGATTTTTTGAAAAGCAAACCACCACTACCAACAACTTTAGAGACAGTTAGAAATTAGTTTCTTGTGAAAATATGGAAATGATTGTATCTGAACTTTTAAAAATGCCAATGAATTCTGAACTTTTTTTTCTATTTTAATAACATTTGATAACATTGCATGTCTGAAAAAATTATTTTTTTTTCAAAGCTAAAGAAAGATGTTTATTTATCTAAAAATTTCAGTAGGAGAAACATACAAAGGTTTACTGAGATTAATGTCTGATATGTGCTTAGGTACATTATGTATTAATTTGAATCCCTAGAAAATACTTGGAAGTGTTATAGGTCAGAAACAAAAATTCATGTTTTTTTAACCCTGCATTTATTGCACTTTCGAAGTTTGAAAATCAGTTTGTGGAACTGCAGTTAAAACAAAAACCTTATCATAAAGATAATAACAAGGCCATCAAATAAGTGATGTTGAATCACAGAGGATCAGAGAATTTTTTCTGATTAAGAGCATGAACCACAGAATGCAAGGGCACTATCTGGTGAAGGAGTTTAGACCCATTTACTAGATACCTCAAGTTTAGGGGAAAGATATTTCTCTTAACTAGTTCTGAATCCTATTAAAGGTTTCATTAATTTCAATGGGCAGTGTATCAGTGGTATACAGGTTACTACTGAAGTTGTGTTAAATGGTAGAGTACACATGCACGTGACACACATGCAGAGAGAAATCTGATTTACTGAGAGGTCTGACACTGCATGGAAACATAAAATGCCTTAACATGTTCTTTTTGCCTTCCCTTCCTTACACACACAATATTCACGATTATGCCTTTTTTTGTTGATTATGCCTTGCTTGTTGATTTTTGCCTTTTTTTTTTTTTTTTTACTTCCTAAAGAATAGTATACTGATTAATGCTTCACTAATGGTAAAAGAAGTCTTAGATTGAAATAAAAGCTGGTCATTAATAAGAGGTATTTCTTTTTACTTTACACTTTGTCCAAACAAGATTGTTCTCTGAAAGAATACAGAAAATAATGACCATTCTATGTCACCACCTGCCAAATTGAGATATAGGTGCTAAGACAAAGAGAAGAAATCTTTTCCATGATTTCCGAATCATAGTTGTTTTTTGTTCTCATCTAAATGATCATTTCCCCATCAGGTTTCCAAGGGAAATTCAGTCAGACAAGGGCATAACAGAGGCAATCCTCTTGCATGAGCGGAGGTCAGTTAGAGGCGGGAAGTTCCTTGGAAGACAGCACTCAGAAACTTGTACAGGGACCTGGGCTGGGAGGCAAGCTGAAAGGTTTTAGAGAGAGACACAAGATTCTCCAAAGACACATCTCCTCTCCTTGCCTTTCCATGTGTTGCCTCTCCTCCAGACAAACTCATATAAACTGAAATAAAACAAAATTTCTTATAAGACCTTCCATCATCCTATGTAAGATGTCATGCTCTCACTAAATTATTCAAAGAATTTGACCACTATTCCATCACCCTTGCTCTATTTTATGAAAAACTATCTTACTCAGTTGTTCTCTGTTTGCCTTCTTTGCATGCAGCTCTGTAGAATCTGGGCATCTTGCAGGAGAGCAGTGTTTCTATTGCTAAAAGATATGACTTCAACTGAGGTGATATCAGTCACAATGAGAGGTTTCAGCCCACCGAAGAATCATTTTCATGTAACACATTAACACTTATAATGTATGTCAGAAATCATTACTGCAAAGCATTTTGAGATAGGTACAGTAATTGAAAGTTAAATTCATTTATTTCATCCCACCCCTAGTTGGAAAATGTACTTAGTGTAGTATTTTGCTTTGTAGGTATTTCCTGGCTCTTTCATTGCACTCACAGGAGAGCTTAAAGGCTCTCCCTGAATTGCTGTAATTTATTCTACTAATTTAAAACCACACAGAAGAGAGGCATGTTTGTTTCACTGACAGTCTGTTCACTTTCTTCATATGGATCCCTGTTACAGTTAGGAGACATGGAGCACTCGAATGCTCAACATCTCCCATGCACACAGTCCAGTATATATGTCTTACTCTTACTCCAATGGGAACCATGACTTTCTTACAATTCTCTTTAGGATGCTTTTTTAGGAATCAGGAGACAAATTCCTGACTTTCTACTAGAAGAAGAGAATACAAAAACTGACCTACTTTATCAGACCACTAGTTCATCTAGCCTAAAAGGCAATAGAAGACAGTCTTTTTAGGAAAATCATGTGAAACCTATAGACACATTTTTCACCAGTCATCAGAATAGCGATATTAGAAGGGAAATGCCTGCCTATCCTCTTTAATAACTGCTTATGGACATGTAGTTCATTAGTGGTTCATTCTTTTAAACCTGCTGATGTTCTTTATATCACAGTCTTCTGTGGCAACAGATTCCAAAAGCTCCAGAAGGCTACTTTTATCTGTTTTGAGTGAGTTTCACAGTGTCCCTAGAGTATATGTGGATAGTGATGCCCATCTTCAGGAGCTAAAACTTGAAGTATCTCCCTTAGCTGTTTTAAACTGGGGAGTCTTAACTTCTTTAGTCTCTCCTCATAAAGCTTTGGTTCTGTCCCCACTGTCATTTTGGTAGGTCTTTGTACCCTCTTTAACTCTGATATGTCATTCCTGTGCTAGAAGGATGAACCATGCACAATAGCTAAGGTTTTAGGCAGTTGCAAATGCAAACTTTCTTCTCTTTTCTCAGTACCCTTCCTGAAGATGTTCAAGTGTGTTGCTTTTCTCAGCTGTTGCTTTACATGGAGCTATGTCACCTCCAAAGCAGCTGCATTTTCCTTGGGAATATTCCTTTCTCATCTTGAGAAAGGTTATGGTGTGAAAGATGAGGTTGCCAGCTTTCACTGTTATAAAGGTAGACAGCAAAAAGAGGACTCTGAATTTGATGCAAGCTTATAACATATAATCTGGAATTAAAGCTTTTATGTGTTTTACACACTGTACTGGTGAGAAAAGTAAATGTTCACAATTAAAATTCTAAAACATATATACACAAAAAATTGTCCCTCCATGTATCCAAGACTTCTGATGCACTACAACTTTTTATTCTTACGAGTTTTAATCATTTACATAACTGTTTCACCTCATAACCATTTTTTTTAAAGATAATTTTATCTTGTAGCTTAGCTACTCTATAATCCAAAACCACTGCTGTGCTCTGAAATTTCTTTAAACTCCTGTAACTCCCAGAACTCACTGCCAGGGGCTAAAGCCATATATTATATAGTACTGAAGTTGATTTTTGTCTCACTGAGAAGGCTTTATTTTATTTTATTTAACACAATAATATTTATTAAGTTCCTCACGTCATATACAATACTTGAAAAATTGCACCTACAGAACTGGGGACAGGGCATGTTTTGAAGGAAGTTGAATCAAATCCTAGCTCGATCTTTAGAAATCCAGACTGTGCTTTGATATCTCTAGCAAAGCTATGTGCCGTTTGAATATCAATCAGGATACACAAGGAAAATAGGTGTTGAGTCATTCAGAGGGATAAAACTGATTGCAACAGATACTTACAGGCTATGTTACTCTTAGTTGCTTCACACACACCTGAATTGGTTCTCTGTGGTGGTTTTACCCTGATGGACAGCTAAATTCCACAACAGCCGCTCTCTTGCTCCCCGTCGTCAAAGGAAGAGGGGGAGAAAACACAGCAGAAAAGGGCTCAAGAGTTGAGATAAGGACAGGGAAATTGCTCACCAATTACCATCACGGGCAAAGCAGGCAGCATAGTGAGATTTATGTTATTTATTACCTATTGATAACAAGTTAGAGCAGTGAGAACTCAAAGCAAACTAAAACCACCTTCCTCCTGTCCACCCCCTTCCATCTTCCACCCTCTCCCCCCGAGGGGCACAGAGGAACTGGCAATGGGGGCTGCGGTCAGTCCCTGACGCTTCATCTCTGCCGCTCCTTCACGGTCCCTCTCTGCCCCTGCTCCCCGTGGGGTCCCTCCCACGGGATGCCGTCCTTCCCGAACTGAGCCCGTGGGGGCTGCCCACAGGCTGCAGCTCTTCAAGAACTGCTCCCACACGGCTCCGTACCACGGGGTCCATCCCCCAGGAGCAAACTGCTCCAGCACGGGTCCCCCACGGGCGGCAGCTCCCCCCAGACCCCCTGCTCCTGCGTGGGCTCCTCTCCACGGGCTGCAGCTCCGGCCCGGGGCCTGCTCCTGCGGGGGCTCTCCATGGGCCGCAGCCTCCTCCAGGCCACATCCACCTGCTCCACCGGGGGCTCCTCCACGGGCTGCAGCGTGGAGATCTGCTCCGTGTGGGACCCATGGGCTGCAGGGGGACAGCCTGCTCCACCAGGGGCCTCTCCACGGGCCGCAGGGGAACTTGTGCTGTGTGCCTGGAGCAGCTCCTGCCCTCCTGCTGCACTCACCTTGGGGGCTGCAGGGCTGCTGCTCTCTCAGCTCTCACCCCTCTCTCCCAGCTGCTGTAGCACAGCAGGATTTTTTTCCCCTTCCTTAACTCTGCTCTCTCAGAGGCCCAACCAGCGTCACCCATGGCTTGGCTCTGGCCAGTAGCAGATCCCTTTTGGAGCCAACTGGAGCTGGCTCTGATCTGACATGGGGCAGCTGCTGGGCTCTGCTCACAGAGACCACGCCTGCAGCCCCCCTGCTGCCAAAACCTTGACACCTAAAACCAGCACAAACCCATTATGGCTAGATGATTTAGCAGTCTTTAGAAAAATTTCTAGACTTCTGAATACAACATTTCCTTTAGTTGCAGCCTGAATTTCAGTTCACTTTTGAGATCTAACAAAGGGAATGTCTGTGTGGATGTTGGTTAGGAGAAAAGGGAATATTGATAATCCTTTGTGGACAGGTGCCTAATAGAAGATATAATATGTTGGGACACCTTCCTCTGATGCTGAAGCATCAAGAAAAACAAAACTTTAACTGAACTATAGAAGCATCTAGCATCTTGACTCTATGTGGAAGTAACTACTCCCCTATGTAGAAAAAAAAAAAAAGGCAAAAAAAAAAAAAAAAGCGCTTACTTGGTGGTGGTGCATGCTTTTTTTTTTTTTTTTTTTTTTTTAACCTGCTCTAAGAGTTAAGAGTTCCTGCAGTAGTTATTCTAGGAGGAAGGGTGTTTGTGTATTTCTCAAGTTTCATTTCTGTGTTACTTGTGTATTTCTCAGGTTGTCATTGGGGAAGGCTAGTGTGTAGTTCCTGAATTACATATGGTTCATAAGAAGTCCACTTGTGTCTGTACGGGGATCATAACTGTGGTAGGAGGAAGGTGCTAGTTAGTCCAAAACTGCCACCAAAGAATGAAACAGGAGAGCCAGATATGAAAAGGATGGAGCATCCGACTCATTCTGGAGATTTCCTGCATATACAGTCCAGACCTACTGAGAAATAAGTAGGGACTTGTGTATATGCTCCCTCCCCTACACTGAATTATTTATAGGGCTACATCCATATTCTCATGTTCAAAGTATGTATCTTCAGGTTTACACTTTGCTCTTAATGTCAAGATACTTTTGGTAACGTAGTTTGCAAAAAGTGCATGGCACCACCTCTATTGCAACGTGGAACCGTCTCTGGAGGAAACCTCAAAACTGTCCAGGGAAATCATGTATAATCAGAGTATGCCTAACAGGGGATTACATGGGTTTTTGTTTTCTCCTTGCTCATTTCAAAACTACAGTGGGGCTCAAGTACCAAAATTATGCCTACATCTCCAGGACTGGGTGCCCCACCTTGTCCCAGGGAAGGTATGTATGCTTAAACATATTGTGCTTAGGATATTATACTCAGAAAAATCTTGATAGATTAACTTTAAAATAAATAAATAAATAAATAAATAAATAAATAAATAAATAAATAAAGTTTATTTTCTTCATAAAGGGTCCCTGGCTATTACTTCACTGGAATGAAGAAGAATGAGTGGCTGTGAAACTGAAGCAATTGCTTTCAGATCTGAGAGTCCTGGTTTAAATACTTTATTGGCCAGGGATCTCCTATGTGACCTTCACTTCACTAGTCTACCTGGGTTTCCATTCTTTATCTATAAAACAGAAAAGACTGCTTTTCCTTGCTTTACACAGCTACTGTAAAATGTTGTGGTGAATGGGGTAAGGTAATTTAGATAAATAGAATGTAGAAAAGCTTGGGCTAGAAAGGAGAAATGTTTTAAAATTGTGTGAATGTAATTTTGTAAAAAGCTTCTGCTCCTTCCATACTTTCCCAGTAGCATTATCAATATTTCCAAAGTGGAGTGGGATATGTCATAGAAGTTACAGGACTCTGCTAAAGTCAGCAAGCATTTTGTTTGTCCAAAATTGGCTGGAACCTATCCCATAACACATTCTGTTTTAAAATGCACCATTATCATCTCAAAGCACAATGTTGAATAGCTTCATTGTGTTCTGTATTTTTGCCAGCATGCACATACACACACACAAAAGAAAGAAGAAAGCAAAAAACAGCCAACAAACCTTTACATTTATTTCATTATGCTCTTTGTAAAGCATTCTCTATATGTCTTTTCATGTCTTGTAATTTGTATTTATTGAAGTGACTGGGCTAAAAAGGCGTTTAATAAGACTTTAGATAATTCAATTCCCATATGATTTCCAGCTAAGAAACCATGTTCCTTAGAGAGAAAAAGAAAACAAAAATCTTTTAAATCAAATCCATATAGATTTTTTCTACATTTTACAAACATCTACTGCCATGTCTGGCACCTGCTCATATGCTGCTATTCAAACACAATGTATGGACATTTCTGTTTGGAACTGATCTCATGAAAACCCCACTGCTTTCCTCAGGAAAAACTAAGCCAAACCTTTTCTTTTGTGTGAAGAGAATACTCCAACAAACAGCAAAGAATTTCCACAATAAGTTATCATCCTTAGATTGATGAAGACAAGTGGAGTTGCTTAGAATAATGTATATGTGTATATTTATATATATATATATTTTTTTTAATAGCTATTATTTAAACAGAGGGCATTCTGAAATCAAGGTTGGGATTCTAAAATCACAGGCTGTAGCTTGGTGGTTCTAAGCAAATAGAGCTCTTTCAAAGGTGAGCGATACCTTTTTTCCTTTGACCTGCACCCAAAACTGAGATGGGGAAAAAACATCTTAAGCTCTCAAAAAATCTTTCTAGATGCTCAGTATGAGACGTTTGATTGAATTTGGAGGATAAAGTGATGTACAAACTGCCTGGTCACCCTAGAGTCTATACCAGCTAAAAAGAGTTGTGCCAGTAGTATTCATTCTCTTGGTCGGAATTTCAACACTGGCAACATGGGGAGCAGGATTAAGAGGTACAGCCTGCACTCTGATATCTTGAGTAGGATCAGCACTTTTTTTTCTTTTTTTTTTCTTTTTTTTTTTTTTTTTTTCTTTTTTTTTTCTTCTTTTTAATCTAAACTCTTTAAGGAGGACATCTCATTCTCAAGGGAGCTCACTGTGTTTTGTTTTGTTTAGTTTTGTTTTTTTAAGGAAGGAAAACAAACATTTCAAGTCCATATATTCTCAGATTTTCCTCCTTTGATGTTCACAGGTTGCATTGGTTTCCAGTAACTCCAAAGGTGCATAGAAGCTCATAATACCAGTCACTGTCCCTTATAAGTAAACTCTAAAAAATTTGTCGTCCTTATCCTGAAAATACTGGGGAATCTGTTTAAGTATTTGTACATGTGTACAAACATTTTTATATCCAGGTCTTACAGTATAAGATGAAAATGTGGAAATAACGGAAAAATAGATGTGCTAGTGATGGCAAGCAGAAAATAAAATTCACAAGAGAAGTTAGAGTACCAGATAACTGTAAAAATAATGCACAAATATCATGTCAAGTTCTGCTCAGATGTAGGTTTGGATAGCATAAAAAGTGTATGAGTTTTAATTGGAGAACTTCATGTTTATGTGCCAAGAATACAACATTTCTCAGAAATATCTATCTCATATATGTATATGACAAATATATGCAACAGATATGAATACATACTTTATATTTAAAACAATCTGCCTCACAAAAGCATGAAGCACAAGGCAAAATATTGTAAGAGTATTTGTTGTGTATATAATGAAGAGTGGTAGCAACTCTTTGATATGTTTTTAACAAAATAGCCCAAATGCCAGTTGCTGCATACCACTCTGCAAGTCATGGGCCATTGATGCCTGTCAGGACATGTCCTGGGGATGTGTGTGGGGGGAACAAAAAAAACACCTTTCTGTTTGAAGTTTATTAAAGCCAGTAATAACAACCTGCCATATGGAAGTACTACCTTTAGAAATGGGTTATGATTTACAAAAAGTGTTAGCTGATGCTGTAAATATTTAGTAGTCAGCTGGAGAATATTTTGTAGAACTATATAAAAGCCCATTTCTAAATCAAGGTTAAGCTTAGACGTATTCAGCAGAAGAGTTAATTTAATGCTTTCCTGGATTAAACTGAATATGTAGTGTTATTTTCCTTGCTTTTATTTAATCCCAAACACATGCTTATGTGGCAGAACAAGACAGGCTAACATTTAGCTGAACTCCAGTCACTAGAAGACACTTTCAGGATTCATTCATTGGTATGAGGTTTAGGCTTCCTAAACCTAGACCTCGCCCCATGATTCTTTTGAAACTGAAAACAAAAGAGAAATTCAGTAATGTGTTATGTCTTACTGGTAGAAAATATTAGTTTTGCCTATTTTGGGTTCGAATATAGTTTAGAGAGCAGAGGCTGTTCTCTGCCTGCTCCCAGCACAAGAGGGATGTGGACCTGGTATAGTGAGGGTATACCAGGACCAGGGTATCCTGGTCCAGAGGAGGGCTACAAAATGGATCAGAGGGTCAGAGCACCTTTCCTATGAGAGAGCTGGGGATGTTCAGCCTGGAGAAGAGAAGGCTCCAGAAAGACCTCATTGCAGCCTTTCAGTACTTGAAGGGGGCTTATAAAAAAGATGGAGAGTGACTTTTTACTTGGGCAGGTAATGATAGGACAAGGTGGAATGGTTTTGAAATAAAAGAGGGGAGATTTAGATTAAATTCTTCGCTCAGAGGGTGGTGAGACACTGGAACAGGTTGCCCATAGAAGCTGTGGAAGTCCCATCTCTGGAGGTGTTCAAGACCAGGTTGGATGGGGTCCTGATCTAGGGGGTGACATCCCTGCCCATGACAGGGGGTTGGAACTAGATGATCTTTAACATCCCTTCCAACCTAAGCCATTCTATGATTCTATGATTCCATATAATTCTATGACTAGAAAGTAGCAAGCCAAACAATGGTGCAGATGGGAGGAGGCATGCCTGGAACAGCTTCCCAGATACTTGGGGGAGATGCTACATTCCCATTGAGGGAAGCAGTTATTCCCTGGTGCCAGGAAGATCTGGCAAAGATTTTAACCTTGGAAAGTATTTCATAGAATCACAGAATGGTTTGGGTTGGAAGGGACCTTAAAGATCATCCCCCTGCCATGGGCAGGGACACCTTCCACCAGACCAGGTTGCTCAAAGCCCCATCTAACCTGACCTTGAACACCTCCCGGGATGGGGCACCCATAGCTTCTCTGGGCAACCTTTTCCACTGACTCACCACCCTCACAGTAAAGAATTTTTTCCAAATATCTCATCTAAATCTAACCCTTTTTATTTTAAAAACATTAATCCTTGTCATATCACTATAGTCTCTGACAAAGAGTCCCTCTCTTGCTTTTCTGTAGGCCTCCCTTAGGTACTGGAAGACCTACAAGAACTACAGTCCCTTTGAGGACTACTCCCAGGTTGAATAACTCCTACAGCCTCCATTCCTACACTATTCTAGTTCTCAGTCAGACAATACACAACTGTTCCATGTACACCTACAGCGTCTTCAGCTTTCCTCAAATGCCAGATCTTGTCTATAAATACACTAACATAGAAAACATAACAAATACTCCTACTATTCCTGCAGATTGACTATTCTCTGAGTAACGTATTCAACAGTTTAGCTTTCTAGAATGTGCACTCTCTGTGCAGTCTGACTGCTATCTCTACATCTTTACTCTTCCCTGTTATTTGCTCCTGCCTGCATGCTGTCTTGAACTCAGCTGCAAGTCCTTCAGGTGGGACATATGCTGAATGTGACAGTGCTTGGATCTTCAGACCTACTGTAGATGAAACAAAAATACCAGAATCTATGTTGTTTTTTTAATTATGGTAACTGTGCAAAATCAAACAGAAGCTACTGATGGAGGCTGGAAATGTTCTTCATTCTGATTTATTTATTTATTTATTTATTTATTTATTTGATATCTATAGAAAACAACACAATTAACTGGAATTCGCATATGAAAATTTCCCTGTGAACAACAGCATCTTTATCCCATGTGGTTTGCCAGATAAATGAAAAATCTCTCTCTGCAAAGTAAATAGTGCACCACAGTGGTTGGTCCAGAAAGATCCTGAAACAGGAACAGCCCTATGTGACAAGTCTTTAGTGACACTGAATTGCATGTCACGTTACATCCTTACTGACAAATAATAGAGACATTTTTGATACTACTCAATATGCATTGATCAGACTTTGCCAAATATATGGTCTGGGTTGTGGCATCAGTTGCAAATGGTAAGAACTGGTAACATATGATTACCAGTCTTTCTCAGTCTGGAGATGTGGTTTTTGTTATTGTTGTTTGTTTGTTTTGTTTTGTTTTCCAGAGCAGGAATACTACAGATGTTTTTGGATAGCAGCTGCCATCAAGGAAAGAAAAAATAAAAAATAAATTTCATCTGGAAATTTAAAGTAACCCCACCAAAGCATTTCCAAAAAAATGGAAGCATGCAGGAATGTGCTTCTTTATTGATCCAGTACCATAACAGTAGTTGTTCAACATTTTAAGAAACTATGTAGTCAAGTTCACAGCAATGAACTGAAATTTCTTTGTGTTGGTTACATAGATCTGGAGGTTTTCTGGAATTCATGTGGAGGAACATCTTTGCCTGGAGTTTACTTGGGAGCAGCTCATAGCGCTATGCTGTTGGCCACCACAACAGACTGTAAGAACAACTGCAAGAGGGATTATTATCTTCTGTGAACATTGTTCTAACAGCCCCAGGGTCCAGATAAAAATCAGCTTCCACACCTCCATCACTTGATTAGAATTACATCATTGTGGTTACAAAAAAGGGCCTGTCCCAGTAAGATTTTAGTAAAACAGGCAAAATCTACTGCAATACAGGAAGATTTTATATGAATCCTGAAACATTAATGAGAAATAAAAATATTTAAGACTTAACATTGTTTCTGTGTAGTACTATTGTCTTGTAGATATATGTTCTCATATGCTTTGCTCTTGCTGGGAAAGGGCAAAGGGTAATAGGAGTAGGAGCTCAGCAATCTGTATCCTGAGCCACTGAATTTGAGTAGGGTCATTTGGTATATGAGGGTGAAATTGTGTTTTCAGAATTTAGTGATGCAAATTAGGTTATGACTGCCATGCCACCTATTACCCTCATAACACTTACATTAACACAAATAGTCTAACACATTTCACTTTCTATTTCCGTGTTGCTACAAAACCTGTCCATCACCAGTCATGTGCTGATTATATGCTCCAAGCCTATCTTTTGCAGTTTGGTCACTGATTTGCAGGTCGCCAAATATTCTCTAGACTATCATACACTATGTAGACCGCTGGATTGTACAGCTACATGTCTTATATGGTTATAGACACTGCTGAAGGATTAGGCTAATGTTAGATACCTTCATTTGTTCAGCTGAACCACTCCTTAAGTTCCTGCTGCTGTGTTGACCAGGGTTGTGATTCATTTGCCCACACACAGGTGGCTGGTGTCAGAGATGCCTCAAACTCAGACAGCTATAGTGCCCAGTAGATATGGCACCTGTAGGAGAGAGAGGAAGGAGTTGAGGTTCCAGGGTTAGTGGGGGCGTCTCAGATGTCAATGGGTAACTGTGTAGAAAACTGAAAACCATTCTAGAGACCTAGATGCATATCTCCTTTGACACAACTGTACTGTACCACCACATCAACAAGCTCAGCTGTGGAAATCCATACTGCAGATGCCTCTTTGTGGATTTCAAGTTGCCTGGTTTTCCTCTTCTTAAATCACTTTCTTTAGCAAAAATGCTTATTAAGAAAAAAAAAAAAACATCTGCAGGTTTCTGCATCCAGGACATTTGAGAATATAACATGGACGATCCTCAGATAACCAGAGGATCAATCTCATGCTGTCAGTGGATGTTATACTGAGCCTTATTTAATGAAATATATGTGAAAAGCATTAATTTAATAAGAGCATGTGGTCACGTGGAAATACCCGAGGTTTTTCTTTCCAGCATTTCTTCACTTCTAAAAAAATATTAAAATCTTCTTTGTCTCAAAACATCCTTCTGAGATTTAGGGCATGAATTTCAATTTACAATATCAATACTAAAGGAAAATAGTGAACAAATGGCTTATGATAGCAGCAAAAAGCATTATCATTGTTGCTGTGTGTGAGCATATACTATGAAATTGGTTTGTTCATCAAAGGTTTTACATTGCAAGTTTAAAATAATGATAACAGGTGGATTCAAACAGATGGGAAGAGCATGAGTTATTAGTATTGGTACAGTACACTAGAGAAAATGTGTTGTTGTTTAAGCACTGACTAATTAACAACTCATTTAAATAGTCTTAGTGCATATGTTTCAAACTTAATACTATACTGCAAAAGCCAGAATAAGTTTAGCAGGTAAAGGAAAGACCACCTGATGTAGACTTTGGAGCAGGCCTTTGGAAAGCAGTTTGAAGATATATTTCCCTTGAGAAAGAAGAAATAAACACATCTTTAAAAAAATGAAATGCTACTGTGCATAAAGACCCCTGGTCTACGTTCAACCTGCAATGACAGTTCTGTACTTACCTTGACAATTCCCATCTGTATATAGCCATATTCATTTTTAATTCCAGTCTAATAGTACTTAGATGCACTTTGATTCATCTCGTATGCTGAGGCATCTTAAGATCTTAAATTAGGAGCTTGCTCACTGAAGTCACCTAAATTGAACACACATCTGTGTAGGTCTTCCTTTTTCTTCCTGTGGAAACAGGAAGATTTTAAGGTGACTTTTTACTCAGGAATAAATTTAAACAACATTGTCTGCTAAACAATCTATTCACAAATGAAACACTGTTCCTGAGGACTAAAGGAAACAGAAAGGGAGCAAAGAGAAGAGGAATTTTCCCAGGCACAATTACTGCAGAACATCATTGCTAAATATCATTTATGAATGGAATCAATTGATATTTCCCCAAACCAAGTTCATGTCACAAAGGCTAGTACTAATGTTACAGTTAACTCATTAGGAAAGATGACATTTTAATAATGAATTTTGTGAGCTACAACTCTATGTTCAGTGAAAAGAAGAGCAGCTTGACATGAGAATATGCCAAATGACCACACAGTCCTGAGTTTTCTCAGTCTCATATAAATGTAATATAATGACACACTTTCTTGGATACCACTGATGGTTCCCACAAAGGTGGATGTAAATGTTCGCTTAGAATTTTGTCTATCTAAGGATATTGAATTAAGTGTGGTCATTCTGGATATCAGATTCTTCCCAGGGCATATTTAACCACTTCATAAAGCTTTAGAGAGATTTAAGGGGAAAACGTGAATGGAAGCGTCCTCGTGCAGACATCTCAAGCTTGATTTTGGAAGGATTAGACATTAACGTAATTAAGGAATATTAGTTCAGGTAGAAAATCTTACATACACTGGGACAAACAACTCAGCAAAATGTTGTATTAGGAGTGTTGGATTGTCCCTAAGCAATTTTGCATTTGTATATTTCTACATGTTTGTTCTCTTCTTACTAATTGCTGTTGACAAATAGGAGTTCTGTCTCTGTTGTAGGAAATAGCTTCTATCAGCAGGCTGAAGGGCAGAGATTTCACTGAGAAATGGAACATGTGCTAATGTGCCCCCAAAGAGCAATGATGAGGCTACGTGGTACTGCTAGTTCTATTGATGGAAACATTACCTTATTATGATGGTGTTATTTGTCAAATAAATTGATAAAAAAAGTTCCTGAATGATCGAACAATACTACCTAGCCCACAGGATGCTAAAGCAGCTTCAGTCTTAGGGAACATAGTCATTCCAATAACTCTAGCAGAACCTTCACTCACTTGATTTCTCAAGGAGAAGATTAATTGTTGCTTGACAAAATTTTGATTGCATTGATTGCAACTTATATTTAAGTTGGTCTATCACATCTCAATTTAAATGAATGCTTGTAGTGGTTAAATGCAGCCTTTTAGTTGAGGCTGAAGCTGTAATTGACAGATTGACCCAGATTATTTTGTAGTGTATTCTCAGAAATTGAAGAGTCATTTTTCTAAACAAAATTAGGGAGACATACATATAGTTATTCAGCTTGAAAGTGCGTTTCTATTCAGTGTTGTTTAATAAGACAGGAAACTGTAGGCAATAATCAGTAACAGAAATTTCTTAAAAATTAGTCATATTATTTTATTTTACTGCACACAGTCTGTCACATCTGCTCCTTATCCCTCAATCACTTAATCTACAAAATGAAAGAATTGTATTTGTTCCCAGGCTCTTTGAGATTAGAAGATAAAAAGATAAAATAAAAATCTATGGAAGACTTACTCAATTTTACTGTCTAAATTAATGGACAATGAAAGAAGAGCTGTGTCACGGGATGGCCCTGAGCAATAGGGCCATTCCTATAACAAGATAAACACAGTACTTCTTTCTGAGCTGTGTGATAAAATCTGTATTTCTCTCATAGATGGGGAAAGCTCACATTTTCAGTGTATTTTACCTATCATCACAAATAAAAATTCAAATCAACACAACGATAAGGCAGCATATTTCCCTGTCTGTTTCAACTTCAGTCCTGTCAAGTTCTCTCCCAGCATTAAAGACAGTTACATAGCAAGGAAAGATTTTTATTGTACTTTTACTAATTGGCATTAGGCTGGAAGTTGGTCTCCATAGAGCTGTGTCCTCTGTTCAGTAGACATTGGATCATTTAGGCTCCTAGCATTTCTCCTGGCTGATTACTAGTATAGTCTCCAAAAGAAAAAAAAAAAAATTGATAAAATCATATCCCATTGAATGTGAAAATTCATACTGATCCTCCAGAAGCCACAGAAAAAGATGCCTTGCAATTATCTCCATTCTTGTGTGGGATGATTTCTGCTATGATAAAATCTGAGACAATTTGAGATAAGATGGATGCCCAGCCCATTTGCAATACTGGCAAATTCCCTATGTCTCAACAAGGTATAAATCCATAAAGAACAATTATGAATAGGTGTTACCCATCTTTACCACAATCCTCCCTCACACATACATTATATAAACCATCTAATTCTAACACAAAATAGGATCAGTACACACCAAGTCCTGGGTAGGGTTTTGGCTCTTAAAGCTGGATATATTTAGGCTGCTTAGTTTATAAATGTAATGTTTTTCACACATATATATAGGGTAGCATTACCAAAGGAAGGACTCTGAGACCTCAAGTCTTTACTGTGTGTACACTGGAGAGTTTAACTCAGAGAGGATGTTGTAAGCAAGAAAGTGTCTCAGTGTCTGAAAGGGAATTGCCACTTAAGCCCTCGAAAGCTGCCCATGAACTACAGAGAAGAGAGTTTGGGAACTAGATCCAAATCAGATGCAAATATTGGACACACTGCATGCAGAAATTTTTATCGATGGTTTCTGTCTTGCTCCTTGAGACTATCAGCCATTCCCTGTGCTGAGTCTTGTCTCTGCAGCAGATGGCTATACAGAGAAATTCAGGTTTGGAGCAGTGGAGTCAGCTGAACATGTGAGAAACTCAAAAGCGGGTAGCAATTTGGTCCTGATGAACAATGTGTTGAAAAGTAGGCAAAAGAAAGTTTCAGTAGCTTTGCATCAGTGAATTCAAGGAGAGGAGAGAGGGGTTTGTAACTTGTACTGATGTTAGAGTGAGTGAATTTATCTCTAGAGGATATATTGACCCTGTTAAAGGAAGCAGAAGGGATGAAGAGGTGGTTATTATTTCTGCAGACAAATGAACTGAGCTGGGGTGGTCCCAGCACCAGAATCCCCATTCTGGTTCCCAGAGTTATTGCAAAAGTCCCTTGGATGGCACTGGGCTATGCCAAATAGATCTGTACCTACTAATCCTCGGGACAAGGAATTTGGCATTTAGCAATGGCCAGGGGAACTTTCTAAACAGGAACCTTCTCTACAGCCCTGAGCGTGGGCTGGGTGCTGAATGCCAGGGCTGCTTCATCCAAACAGATCTTTCTCTGTGCTCTGGGCCCCAGGCACTATGGACGTGTGGTGGCTTGGCTGATGCTCCCTCCATGCTTGAGAGCATGCAGAAGAGCTGACAGCTGTTATCAGCTTGGGCAGATTGCTGTCTACCAACTCTTGTTATTTCCTGACCCATAACCTTTAAAGACAGGAATGATACTTTCTATACGCACCTGCTGAGAGAATTCCAGCTGGGAGGGTATGGGCAGTTCTGCATTTGTGGTTCCTAAGAAAAATCTGCCTTTCAGTTTGCATACATCATCTGAGATGTATAAATACTTTCTTCCCATTGCAAGTCTATATCACAGGCTCTAAGGGCAACTTGGGCTGTTGGTCCTAGAGATGAATGTGTGTTCAGTATGCTTCAGCAGAACTTTTCAAATTTCTTTTCTCTCCATTTCACCTATTCTCTCCCTTTCTTCTTAACATTGTCTTTAAAGACTTTGTGAATCTCTTAGACCTAACAGAGAAAGGAGCTCAGAACAGAATATGGTACATCTTCACCCACACAAAGGACATGATCCTCTGTGCTGTAGAATTTGTTTTGTGCTGCTCAGAAAAATAATGCCCCCAAAAAGAGATACCATAAAACACCTACTAAGACTAGAAGAAACCCAGCAGAAATGACTCAATTTTTATATGAGAGATATTGAAGCATTTCTGTCTCAACATTTTTATTATTTTATAGTTTATTTCCCCCTTCCCTGTAAGCTTTCCTAGCATCCCTTGGAAAAAAATGAGTCATTCCTTCACATGGATTAACTTTCAGATACTTTTAAAGTATCTGATTTTATTTATTTTGTTGTTGTTGTTGTTATTTTGTTTATTAGTTTGTTTTTAGCTGGGACCATTTTGGAATAAATGTTTTCTCCTTGAAGAATATTAAACATTTAATAACCTCAATATATTTTTAAATACTAGGCTGCCTATTTATTTATTCATTTATTTTATCTCTCAGCCTTTCTCAAGCATTACCAAAAAATGTCCATTTATAATACACCAAGGTAGAAAAGTCATTGTGGCCAGAAAGAGATACTTCAGTGGGAAAGACAGAAACTTTAAGATTTTTTTTTATCCCTCCCCATCAATCATTTCCTGTAGAAATTCTTATCATGACACTGTACTTGCCATTAAGGAAGACTGAAACACTGTGAGTGCTGAGTGAAACAATGCTACAAGAGATATGCCCCATGTTTAAATATCCTTGCATCTTGCTTAGTGTACAGGGGTCAGCAAGCTTCTCTGAGGAGCTCTTGTGGGTTCCTCCTGGTGAATGGCTACATTTTTGTGATTGTTTGCATTCTGGGTTTATGGTTAAGTGTGAAGATGTTTTCATGTGATTACTTGTGTCCTGCTATTTAACTTCAAAAATGCCTGTTCTTACTGCTGCCTGCTCCAGTTCAGCTTTAATTTCGGTTACGTTTTGCTGATTACTGTGGGATATTTTGGAGAGTGCACAGGACAGATCTGAAGACCACAAATGCTATATTGTGTCAAGGCAGCATTGCAGTCAGGGCAGTTAGAAAAGGGATATTGAATAAGAGAGCATAGTTTGAGAGGTCCTTGAGGTAAATTAACATATCTTGCAGGTGTCTCCAGAGGATGCTGGTGTCAAATATGAAACCATGCATTCCTTGTACTTCATCTCCTTTCAAACTAAACCATCTATCCAAATGTATGATTTTGATGTGTTTCTAACTTAATACAGGTTATCATTTCTGCATTTACTGGAGTTGCCTAAAATACTTTTTAAAAACAAAACAACAACAACAAGAAAAAGCTTATTCCATCCTACACATCATGAGATCTTTGGTTGTTGCAGAAAAGTACTTAGATGGTTCTTATAGTCTTCCTAGAATCAATCCTCTGTTAATAATGATCTACCAAAAAAATCTTGTCTATCCGAACTGCATCCTACAGGATCCAGTCCACACTTGGTAGCACTGACAAAAGTGAATGTATCTGTCAGTTGTCAGAATGGCCAGTAAATTTTCATATAGTTTCTGGGGAACATGTATTAGGATTTATAATCCAGTTTTACACAGCTGAGAGAAACAGTTAGCTAAACTGCAATATGTCAAAATTTAAGCCTGGAAAACATTCCTGGAATTGCAAGATTATTTTGACCGTTGAATTATCTAGGTTAGAACTACCCAAGCTTCTAAAAAATCACTGAATATTATGAAAACACATGCTTTCACACCAGATTTCACCTGCTTCTTCCTTATGGTTGGGCAATGGTACAAGAACAGTCTTTCTTTCAGGACACTGGATTACATCCAGTACCTAACAGAGTCCAGATAAACAGACATACACAAAAGTGGCATATTTATATCCATGTATAAATTTTGAAATGTATACTTTTTTCTATTTCATACAAATGTTTGGAATGAATATTGTTTTGCATGGATTAGATCACATACTGAAGTAAAGCAAAAGATTAAATACATGAACAGAATCTGTAACTAAATGACCATCATACAGATGTTCATTAAACAAATGCATCAGGAAGTAGAACTGGTTATAGAAGCACAATAGAGAAATTGCAAAGATACTCCACATCAGATATGTAATTAAATACATGCTTAACTTTATTCTTCAGTGAGTTACTGAACTGGACCCTTCATGAAGGAAAAGATACCTCAGTACAGTCAATATTGTTTAGCCATGGGTGATCAGGGTACTGCTGAATCTGTATGATGACAGAAGTCATCACCATAACCTGAAAGAAGACAAGAAAGAAAAGTTGGAGACAAAAGACATGTTTATTTACTCTTCTGGAGTGAGGAAAGGGAGTAAAAATGCATTTCATGCAATGAAGAATTGTTAGATACTCCTTTACATCTCAGTCAGAACTATTCATCAAATAGGGACAAAGAGAAAGAAGACAATAAAAGGCAACTGATGAGTATTTAGGGACTGTAAATTAAGGAAACAATCATGACTTTTGTCTAGGTAATTCTGAGGAAACTATGTGAAATGCAGAGATCACATTCGTTGATTTGCCTAATAGGAAACTATCTAAAACAGAAATAACAACAACAGTCAGTGGTAATTTTATTGCTTCACAAGAGCACTACAGAGGTAAATATTCCTGGTTTTGCATATAAGGAAATTGAAGTAGACTGCCTACTGATTCAACTGCTTTGCACATTTCCACCACCCTACATAGGAGCCAGATTAGTCCTAAATGGCAAAATTGTCCAGTTCTGGGATTTTGACCTGAAGGCACAAAATAGTAATTAATTCATTGATCCACATGCAATTTTAATGACCAGAGTTATCATTTTCTGCCTTTAGAGTTATTTCTGCATTAATAGGCTGTCCAATTCTGTTTGTTTAGTATTCCAACAAAAAGAGCAGCTCTTACAATCTTTCATAAATTAGGCGTAGATTTCTAAATAGTCTAAAAGGTGATGACAGATACTCAAACTTAGCAATTCTGTTGAATACTGTTCAATGACATTGAATTGCTCGGATGAAATTAATCTACTAGTGAAAGCTACAGAACTTGCTGGAGGAGGACCGAAGACTATGTATACTTACAGATATTGTTAGGACAAGAGGGAATGATCTCAAGTTACACCAGGGAGGTTCAGGTTGGAAATTAGGAGAAATTTCTTCTCAGAAAGAGTGGTCAGGCATTGGAACAGGTTGTCCAGGGAGGTGGTGGAGTCACAGTCCCTGGGGGTGTTTAAGAAAAGTTTGGACGTGGTGCTTAGGGACATGGTTTAGTGGGTAGGGGAACAGTTGGGCTAGATGATCTTGAAGGTCTTTTCCAACCTTAATGATTCTATGATTCTATATGTGTGTCCAAAGACTGAATTCTTGAGATAGCTATATTTAAGGTTTGGGGTACATATTTAGCGGCCACCTTCACATACAATAATTTATCTACTCATTTTCTGTTGAACTGAGTCAGAAATTTCTTACCTAGTTTTGCTTTTAATGAGTTGGTAAAGGCTCAACTATAAATTGCAAGCTGTATCCTAGTTAGCTTTTAATATTTTTTTTCTGAGATAAAATTGGCATTATTTATGTGATTCACTTAACATGAATAATGTATTAGTTTAGCTAAAGCTGAATAATTCAAATCAAATGTTGGTAAACTTTAAAAGCCTTTTTATATGGAGATTCAGAAAGAATCATATCTCCTTTGAGACTTATACTGAATGTGTTTACTGTGGGTCTTTTAACTTTTTAAAGATTCTAGTTGATATTATGCATGTTTTTTTTCTTTTAGTTGGGGGTAAAAAATCACTTTTGTTGTTGTATGACAGATGGCAACCACAAAAGACATCATATTAGATATGTTTGAAACAGATCATGTGAATTTAAATTTTATACACAGATGCTTCACAACGAGCAGGGTTTTGCAGAGAAATGTGGAGAACAGACAGAACTAAGTACTTGTGTTTGCACATGCACATGCACACATATATATTTGTATATACATAAATATGTATGTTACGATGAATTACACTTTCCACTAGAGAGGCAATAGTAGATTATAAACCACCATATTCAGAAAGCAAAACTCTTCGGTTCACGTTTTGAAGCTTGCTTTATATACACTGCAGAGCAAGAGGACAGGAAGAATACATCTAATAGAATACACTATTGATTTAGAGCTCAAGTCTGACTGTTTCCATCAGCATGCATGTGGATCACATCAGTGTGTCTGAAAGTAAAATGAAGCTTGAAATAAAGCTGGTGGTTTTCTACTTTTCTTTCTGTGAAGAGCTTCCCAAAGAAGAAGAAAAAAAAAGTATATACATATAAATATAAATTTAAATAACAAATAGGAAAACACGTCAGAGAAAACTCAAAATGTTTTGGTCGGGCAATGTTACCCCAGAGCAAAGATCTCAAGATCTAACTTTCTCCACAGTCCAAGCTCCTTTAACATATGATTATCTATCCCTTTGGAATAGGAAGTTGTGTTTTCTACAGGCATAATTCAGTGTGCAGAATCAGTTATGAACCAAACTGAGTCTTGAACTAAGATAAAATGACTTTTTATTTTTCTTTTTCCTTCCTGGCTATTTTTTATCAGAATCAATTCCCGCCAATAAGTTCCCCTCATCCTGTTCTTTCACAAGGCCAATACCAACTCCTCTGAAGGAAAAGAAAAAAAAAAAAAAAAAAAGAGTAAGCGGTGCATGAAAGTGAAACTGCGAGGGAGAGGGAAAAGATGGTCCTATGCCTTCAGCAGCCATGGCCATAGCATGTTCATGTAGCTTACTTGGAGCATCTCCAATCTCAAGCTGAATAAGCAGCCTAACACACCAAAATAAATAAATAAATAAATAAATAAAATAAAGCAACAGTGTCAATGTGTAGAATGTGTAAAATGTGCACAAATGTTTTCAAGTTGGAATATGACAGGATTCTTTATTATTATTATTATTATTATTATTATTATTATTATCATTATTATTATAGTAGAACTTCTAATACACCTGCAGTCAAAAACTGAGTTTTCTAAAGAATAATTTTCTTCAGGAAGAAAATAAAGTAAAAAAGGTGAGTCTTAGCCTGTAGTAAAACTGTTCTTGTAGTTCAATAAAAATTATATAAATCATATATAAAGAAAAGTCTGCTTTAAATTTCCCTGTGGCCTGCAAGCACCACTTGCAACAGTTTGGAATTAATGTTTTCACACTGGTAATTGCTACCTTTTAATTTCTTAGATTATGCACAGAATCAGGAAAGAATCTGAAGCCTGAAATGCTAGATGTTTCCATGAAACAAAGCTTCCTTGAGGCAAATTTTACTCACATTTTTTAGGGCTTAAAGGTTGATACCATAACAATTGCACAAGTGTGACATGTCTTGAGCAATGGAAAACCAGTATTGGTCACAAAATATTCTAGACAAACCAAAATAATTAAAGAAAACTTTAAAAGAAACTATTTTTCCCTACATTATCCACTTCCAAATGATACAAAAATATAATGCTGTCTGCCATAAGTGTAATGATATTATCAGAATTGCTTCACAACTTTTTAATATCAACAGATACAAAAGGACATGTAATTAACATTTTTCCTATCTCTTTTGAATGAAACCAGAAACATCCTGACACACTTCAGGAATACAAAACCAAATGATCTGTTTAGACTTGTTTGGGTTCAGCAAAGCATATTTTGAAGCTCAGCTTCTAATTAATTTGACAGTTGCATATCACACATCAAGGCTCTGTCCCAGTGGGTTTCAGTTCTCTGTGGATTATGGATAAAGAAAAAAAAAAAAAAAAGACTTCAGATGTTGAAAAGTGTTATATATTCTTTCACTACAACTGACATATCTACCTACACCACCTGAGGTTTTCATATAGTTTAAAACAGATTTCATTAAACTATCAAGGACACAGACCATGAAGGCTACATGGCCTTACAACATAATTAGATAAAGATGTAGATATGGTTATATTGTATCAAAACATTTTGTCAAGTCTCCAGTTATGCTGTTATTATTGACCATTAAAAAAATAAAAATAAATGTAGATGGACATAAACCCAGAACATTCCTCTTATTCTGGACACATTGCCAGATTGCACACAAAATTTAAAAGCAGATGTCACAGGTAGTATTGCTAGCCAAATTCCCAATCATAAATGAGAATTTCTGTAATTTTCTGCATGGTTCTCCAGTCTTCTTTTCCTGTCTTGAGCATCCTGCTCTATTTGACCCTGCTTTGATCAGGGTGGTTGCACTAGATGATCTCCAGAGGTTTGTATCAACCTCAACTGTTCTGTGATTCCATAATTGTTTTGCTCAGTGCTTCTTTTACTGGGCTTCTACTTCCAAATTACAATATCATTAAGACCCAGCTGACCTGGTCATGGAGGACCCCAAGTAAAAAAATAAGTAAAACTTCTTGAGAGATTATTTTTGTCTCTGAAGCTTTATCTCTTTTAGTCAAGTTACCACTCTTGCTCTGCTTTTACACTGGATAGTTGCCATTTGTTTACAATATCCCTACTACCATAATTAGTGTCACGGTAAATTTTTACAGCTCTTTATATTGATATGATATTACTATCACATGGAGTGGTAATAAAGAGGAAAAGCCTTTGAAATACCATCCCACATATCATTCCAAATTCTGTTCCTGAAGCAGAGATGATATATATGTTTAAAAAGAACAAGTCATCATAATTTCTGCAACTTCACTGTTTTTCATGCTTTTCGGCAAAGTGCTGCTTGCCATTGTGGAGATACCCAGAAACGTCAGCTACTACAGCAGTCCACAGAGGCAAGCTATAAGAGTAAGATAATAAGCTGTTGGTTCATTTTGTTATTCAGGAAGCTTAACATCCAGTCATAGTTCATAATTAAGTGAGAACTGGATGCTTTACTTTTAATATCTGTCTTAAAAATCCCAAACTTCAAGTGGGCTTAGGTAACTGACATAAAACATTCAAGCCCACTGTTAATAATGTGTTGGATTACCAAGTTCCTCAAAACATTGATTTTATATTATATATAAAATAAATAAATATGCAAAAAAAAATGACAAAAGTTAGAAATATAGGCAGATGAATTGGTAACATATAGCGATGCTGATTCCTAAGGGTTTACACTGTGACCTAGAGAAGTGATTTCTATTTCAGAGTAGTATATTAATTGAATAGGTCTATTACACCATGGATATTTACTTCCTGGGTGTGAGATTGGAATCTTTTTCTCTACTGAACCTGGTGCACAACTTATCATTAAAAGAAAATTTCCATTTCATTTGTATGTGATCTAACCAATTCCGATAATTTTCTTTCCCCTCTAGGTTGAAGTTGAGCTAAAAACTTAAGACTCTTCAACTCATTAGCTATGACAACATTCTTGCAGCTCAGGACTAATGTATAGCTTTTCCATTTCTGCCTAACTTTTGCTGAAAGGTGACACAAGGTTGCAGCCCATTGCTAAAAGTTTTCCTTCTCAGAGAGTAAAAGTAGAAGCTCTTCTAACCTTAGTCATCTGAGAATTTGGTATCCAGTCTACATTCTCCATTTTTGCTCCTTTGTAGCAGCAAAGAGAGTTAGGCACATTCAGAAGGTGTTTTATCATCAGAAAAGTAATTTAAGAAAAAGAAGAATCACTTTTTAAAAATGTCTTTTCCCCTCTCTATTGACTATACAATCCCAGACCACAATGTGGACAACATTCTGAACAGTCAACCCTAGGTCAAACAGGTAAAGGTAAGGGTTCGGTTCACCTAACTTTACATACCTGTAGTATAGACATTGGGGTGCTCATCCTGGACTATCTGTAGATTCAGTGGATGAAAAACTAGGAATTTTTAAGGTAGGAACCATCTCATCTTAAAGCAGACAACTAAGATAACTCAAATGAATCATTCTTATTTCACTCCACTGGTGAAAATTAAGATAACTCATATGCAGATGTCTATAGCATAGATTTCAAAAGATGGACAAGGTGAATCCCATACAAAAATCTGATAAGATGACTCTCACTCTAATGTTATAGAGCAAGGATTCTTGCTCTGATGATCTTGATGATCCTGACAGAAGCTGTGCTTCTTGAAAAACTGTTGATTACTAAACTGCTCTTTTCATGATCCGGGCAAAACCATGACATTGTCCCAGTTCCACCATTTCTGATGTGTGCCCATTTTACTCTTCACGTGTATTTACAGCTGTTGAACTAAATTCACTTTTGGTGCAATTTTACCAAATCCAAAGGAACTTAGTCCACAAACACTAACATGGAATTTACCTCATCAGTTGTCAAACACCAGTTTTACCTTTGTGGAAACTGGGAAAACATTAAGGAATAGCTCTGACACTTACAGAAGACGAGTGTCATTAAAGAGATTTAAAATAATAACTGTGTAGTGTATAAGCCCATAAGTAATCCATGTTAATGTGCAATTTTCCTTCCAAAATTTTAAACACATTAATAACTGTTTACCATCCAATATCTTTTAGAAACCTCTAATCTACCAGCACATATTTTTCCAAAGCAGATACTGACACAGATGATGTTTGTAACTCTCCCACCTTTTCTCAACATACTCTTTTCTAATATGTACATATATTTCATTTTCAGTTTTGAAAGAACCTGAAACAGATGGTTGTAGCTAACTCCATAAACATGATACAAAATCTGTGTGTGTGGTTAGTGAATCTCTGTGGAATATTACTGTAGGTAGTATAGTCCATGCATATAACCTGCAGGTCATCTGTAAAAACAAAATAAAATGAGATGTAGCAGAATCATAAGCTTCACCCAAAGGAAAACTGTACGCTCCAATACCCTTTCCCCCAGCATCTTATCTACTACCAACTCCATACAGACTTCCCCATTTCCTTCCATAGCCCTTTCCTTCTGTTTCCTCCTTCTGTTTCCAAGAACAGGAACTAAAATAGTCTATATCTACCATAAAACTTTGATATCAGAGATCTTATCAGAGTTGATGTCCATTTCTCACATTTTCTACAAACTTAACAAATGTGTAGAATTTCAGAAAATTTGTCCTTAGATTTGTCATGACGCCTTGTGAATAAATAAGAACAGCCTCTGAATAGATCTACACAGATACATAAGAGCTAGAGATTCCCCCATTAGAGAACTGCTGGAGTACAGAAAACTGTTGATTCTTACCTTTCCAGAATTTACTTTTTATTTTATTTTAAAATTTATTTATTTATTTATTTATTTATTTTTTATTGAGATGCTTCCAGAGGATGCTACAAATTAAGCCATATTTACTGTTATATGAGAAATACCAGAAAAGCCTCAGGTTGGGTCTCACAGAAGCTTTGCAGATGTATGAGGCCTGTGTAGATACAGACAGAAAAAATGTACAAAAATGTCCAAGTTTTCTAAGAGAATCATAAAGATTACTTTAGACAATGAGCAGGAAGTTACCAAGAACCAATCCATAAGTAAAACTGAGCACAGGAATTTAAGAGGAATTTTAGGCCATCTCTACATGGCCCTTTTCAGTCATAGAGGAAGTCAGGGTCTGATTTATGTTTGCAATGTCTTTTTAATTGCAGCAAAGTTAGAATGGATATTTTCCAAGCAAACTTAAGAAAAAATCTGGATCTTTAAGAAAAACTCTGGATTCCTTTGATGTAAGAGTAGTTCACAATGATCTATAGGTGTAAGAACTCTTATTGGCAAAGCAGGGTGAAGTGGAACTGAATACTAAACTGTGCCAAAGTGGTAATACACTGGCATAGGTATAGAATATCAGCACTTGTTAGCACAATAAAATCATAGCTATCCACAAAGCAGATACATCTACTGTTTTTGAAATCTGTCAGACACTAACTGAGCTCTCAAAACTTCATCTCCTCAAGGATAACTTAGCTAACTCCTAAAAAAAAAAAAAAAAATTTTTACCATTGATTCTTCTTGGCAGAGAAAAATGAAGTATGTATAATATTTTCAAATATTCACCACTTTTCCTCATTCCACAGCAGTTTACTCTGCAATTATATACACCTTCTATACAGTACCATTCATCAGCATTTGTAGATTTCAAAATGGATGGAAAGGAAGACAAATGTTATTATATCTATTAAAAATGAGAGAAAAGAGGTGTAGTTGACTAGAAGCTACCTCATAACTGATAAATATTGCTGTAGGCAACAGAATTGAATCCAGCAATCTAGCATGTCTGCTAGAAAACACTATGAGATACAAACAAATAAACGATAGTTCTAGACACTCTTCACTTAGTTGCTAAAGAAATTTTCTGTACTAGGAATTAACATATTTGATTAAAAGATCAACTTATTTGATTAAAAGTTCATCCTTTTTTACAGAGGATCTGACTATACAGTTCATGAAATGTCCTAAAAGCCATCAGTGTGAGATTATTACCTCAAAAATACTCATAAATAATTAACATTACAGTTTTAATAATATATGTCAGATAAATTCGTAAAGTTTTATTTTCTGAAATGCAAAGAGAATGGGTACTATTTTTAAAATAAGTTCATAATAATTTTTGCTGTCATATCAGATTTTAGATTTTGGACAAATTCTTAATTTACTTCTTACTTATTTAAGTCTTTAAACCCTGGAAGACCTGAAATTTTGGTCTAAAATAAAACTTTTATTTCTTTCATGGTTCAAGTATAACACACACAGCACAGGCATATTTTTAATTATATTTGCGCACTAGAAGAAATTTATTTCAATTTACTTTATTAATAACTCAGGGTCAGTAATGCCTGATTCCCAGATTTGGTAGGCATAGCATGTCATGACAAAACCCTTGTGAGTTTAGTGAGTGAACTAGAAAAATTCCTGTTTTCATTCTGATCTTATGGATTAGAAATAGAGAATGGAGATGCACTTAAGTATGTAAATTACCTGATTTTTGCAGATAAAGAATTACTTAAACGTGCTTTAAGTATTGAGTGTTAATCTGCCAGTTAAATTGCCAAGTATGAATAAGTCAAGAAGGGGAGGTATACTAGAAGAAGGGAAAGGAATCTGTTGGACTTTAGACTGCAGAGTATTACATAGTGATGTATCCAGATATGGCATCGAGCATACATGAAGTTAGAAAAAGTTTATCCTTTGTCTAAACATGGAAAAAATGGCACAAAAGCCATCATGATAGATTCATGGAAAGTAATGGAATTGTGTGCTATGTTCATACAAAACTCAGATCTGCTTCTTGCTTGTACTTATCAAAATACAAGGTTGCATTACTTTATGTGGAGTTCTGAAAGTAACATTATGTAACAATATACATCCTCCTTGATGACTACTTCAGTCTTAAAACATTGCTTTACAAAATATGAATTTCAAAGATATTCAAGCACAGTTCTAACACAAAGTTAATGCCGAGTTCTTGGATGTGTTACTTTACCATTTCTTAATCTTAACAAATTGTACAGTGACCTAAACACAAGGTCATCCATAAAAGTCTTTGTAAAATGTGCCTATAATCAATTCTTCATGAAAGAATACACATTAGCAACTTTTTATATTATTATATTTCCCTTTAATCTTGAAAAAAATGAATAAAGTAACTGGTTGGATTCTTGTGCTTAACAGCACAAATGGGAAGCGGTCCTCGTTTCATGTCCTTTGATAATGAGTGCTATTTTACTGCAGAGAAAAGAAATCTTTGATATGCCATCCACTCTTCAGAAACCTCCTGCCTGCTCATGCATCACTCATAGGAACACTGTCAAGCCCTAGAGGCAAGGATTGCTCATTCTCCTTGCTGTTTTCACTCAATAAATAATTTGCAATGTAAATAAACCAGAACAGATTAATAGATTGTGAGGGACAGAGAGAAGTGATAGGAAGAAAGAGAGAGACTTGGACTCAGTATATAATTTTGACTTTATAAAAAAGATTTTACAGCCTACATTATGCTAGAATAGCTGGAAAGAAATCCAGAAGACAAAGCTCCATACCCCTATTAGCAGCATCTCCCATCCACCTCAGATCTCCATTCACAAATAAGAATTGTGAAGCATATGATGATTTGCGTTGGCTACTTTTGTTAGTCATAGTGTAAATCCATTGTAATTAAGAAGTATGTTGTGTGATGGCTGGGACAATATATAGTAGAAGGGATCATCATGTTCTTCCTGACATTTCTCTGCTTTGTAGATATCACCAAAATGGTCAATTTGCAACTTTGTTTGAGATAATGTTGAGAATACCTGGACATCACCTGGATAGTGGTACTTCACATGCAATGAAATGGAAATAAACCAGTTTCACTAATGATAGTGTTTGGGTTGAGTTCTGATTCAAATCTGTTAAACAAAGTCATGACCATATTAGGAATAGAGCCTTACTTATAGTATCTGTTGAGTATGGGTCTGATTCCAAGAGGAATGTGTTGTCTTGGTGTTGACACAAGGCTGCGAGGAGTGGCTGATACCCCAGAGGGCTGTGCTTTCATTCAGAGGGACCTCAACACGCTGAAGGGTTGGGCCAAGAGGAACCTCATGAAGTTCAACAAGGGCAAGTGTACTGCCCTTGGGTCCTGCACCTAGGGAGGAATAACCCCAAGCACCAGTACAGGATGGGGGTTGACCTGCTGGAGAGCAGCTCAGCAGAGAAGGACCTGGGAGCCCTGGTGGACAGCAGGCTGGCCATTAGTCAGCAATGTGCCCTTGTGGCCAAGAAGGCCAACAGCATCCTGCGCTGCATTCAGAAGAGTGTTGCCAGCAGGTCAAGGGAGGTGTTCCTCCCCCTCTACTCAACCCTGGTGAGGCCACAAGTGGAGTATTGTGTCCAGTTCTGGGCTCCCCAGTACAAGAGGGACATAGAACTACTGGAGCGAGTCTAGATGAGGCCTACAAAGATGACTAGAGGACTGGAGCACCTGTTGTACAAGGAGAGGCTGAGAGAACTGGGCCTGTTCAGCTTGGAAAAAAGAAGACTGAGGGCAGATGTCATCAATGGGTATAAATATCTGAGGGGAAGGTGTCAAGGGATTGGAGCCAGTCCCTTTTCAGTTGTGCCCGGTGACAGGATGAGAGGCAACAGGCACAAACTGAAGCACAGGAGGTTCTGGCTGAAAATGACAGGACACTTCTTTACTGTGAAGGTGACAGAGCACTGGAACTGGTTGCCCAGAGAGGCTGTGGAGTCTCCTTCTCTGGAGATATCCCAAACCCGCCTGGATACCATCCTGTGAAACTTGCTCTAAGTGATACTGCTTGGCAGGGGGGATGGACTGGATGATCTTCAGAGGTCCCTTCCAACCTCAGCCATTTTGTGATTCTGTGAAGCTGTGATTCTGTGGTTTCCTCTGGGGACCTCATTTTCATTCCTTGCTCGTTAAGGACACTTAAAAGAAAATGTTATTCAACATAGTTCTCCGTATAGTAGTTCTCACTTTGTTATGAATCTCTGTACATTTTTTGTTTGCTTGATTTTTTTCCCCTAAACTGTTTTAATTTTAATATTTTGAATTGGCATCTGAAGAGCACTAGTGCAAAGGAGCAAAGAAATGTACAATTAAAACTATTTCAGTGGTGAATCTTATGGAACTAGAAAAGAAGAAAATAGTATTTATCCGTGTAAAAGGTGTAGGATTTAAATCACTCGGATTAAATCACTCAGATTTAAATGGACCTCAGGAAATCTCTAGCAGAGCCTCCTGCCTTCAGCAGGGTCAAGACCTGGATGTTCAAAGCTTTACCTCATTGGGACTTGAAAATATCCAGAGATGGAGATCCTGCAGCTTCTCTGGGCAACAGTGTCAGTACTTAATAGTAAATGAATGAATGAATGAATAAATAAATAAATAAATAAATAAATAAATTAGTTATAACCAGAACCTACCTGTTTTAATTTAGGACTTATTTCTCTTCTTCTGGCTTTGTCTTCTCAGGAACCTTCTCTTTGGTACCACAGGGTTGCTGTTAGGTCCTCTCTAATCTTGTCTTCTTCAAGTTAAACAAGACCAGCATTAGTGCTGAGGCCTGATGGTGCTGCTTTTCAAGGATTTCCTTAACTATTAGTGATGGGTAGTGTCAAAGAATTTGCTGTCTGAAGAAATCCAACATTCAAAGAAAGCCATAAGAAAGTAGTCAAGACAAACTCAACTACAGGATTCATCACCCTGACTGCATCCACTAGTGGGCACAAATAGCCTTTACTCGCCCTGATCAGCCTTACCTGGGCCTCCACTCACAACTCCTGACCATGGCTCAGGTGACCCATATCAGCTCTGTGTTGTAGGTATGCTGGCGTCCAGATATGTCACAGCCATGCCCATGCCTGGCCAAGGACCCAGCTGATACAGACTCCAACTTGTGGATTTTCTTCACAGTTTCATCTTCAACTTGTCTTGTCTCAACAAACTTGCCTGGGCTCTTGGTTGGACCTGGCCACCGTCTCCAAATATGCCCTACTGCCTCACCAGGGGCTGGGATGGGCCCTTGATAGTGAGACCCCTGCCCTGCCAGCCCTTGTTGTTCCTGATAGGAACAAATTAATTTATCTTGCATATCATCATTCATCTAGATAGAAGTAAGATGTCTTGTGTATAATGAGGTACAACTGGAAACAGAAATGATAAAAAATAAAATAGAAATCAGTCAAGCTGAATCTCCTATTTGATCCATTGGTAAAAACTAATTTACTTATTTTTGTGGCCAGCTGCATTATTTGGTGGAAAGCTACATATCGACTTTGATGAAGATAAACAATTCTCATTAAACACGACAGCCCATGTCTACGTCTTAGTCTTAGTGCCTCATTCAACAGTAACGACTGTAATCCATGGGAGTCAACCACCAGGTGGCATCTGGGTAACAGCCTTTTGGATAACAGTTAAAAGCTGGAAAAATGAGGTGTTACGCATGTGACAGTTCAATGGATGTTGTCTATAGAAACTTGCTTGAGCTAACCAAGTCAGACTTATAGTTGATGAGATTTTGTGCAGACCCTTGGCTTTGATCATGAAGCCTTAAAAATATTAATCAAAGTGGTTCAGAGGACTATCTCAACTGCAGTAGGCATGGAAGAGTTAGTATGTCATGGGGTGAACTGGCCAAACTGCAAACAGAATTCCTGGATTTGTGGTCTTTATGAGCACTTGCATTAATTAGGCCAGAATCTGCATAATGATTTGGAAACAGAACTAAATCATGGAAAGGAATACAGACACTACTGAGGAAGAGACATGTGTTTAAAAAAAATAAACATATGTGCTCCAGCACTTAAATTTGCTGTTGTTTTGATATAAATGCATGTGACTTTTTATGGGAAAGGAATCCATTAGTTTTTTTTTTTTTTTTTCCTAAGGAGTACAACTTCCTGCTACTTCAGGAGCATTAACATTGTATTTGGTGACTAGTAAAAAGCTCACACAGGGCCTTCTTTAAATTGAGTGTTATTATTTATACGTACAGCAAGCAAGCATAAGTGGCTTTTGAGGCTTTGGTCTGGGTAAAACAGCAGCTATTATCCATTATTCTGACTGGGAACACGAACAGAAACAGTTTCTAGAAAAGCAATCTTTTACTTTCAAATGCAACCAGCAGGAATGAAATCAACTTGCCTCAGAGAACATGGTGACTGCTGATTTTAAGCAGCAGAGGAAAATGCAGAAGTGGCTTAAATCAAGAAGGAAACCAAATTTATTGCCAATGGATTCAGTACTGTGAGAATAATGGGGGATGGCAGACATTTTCAGAGAAAGCCTCCTCCTTTTTTTTAAAAAAAAAAAAAAAGACAAATTCTTAACCTCTATTGAAGGAGAAAATCAGCAGTGAAGAAAGAAAGTGAAAAAAACCAAAAACTTTCATCTAACAAATATATTGTAGATACCTGTCATCTTCTGAAATCTTATTCATGATTCTTTGCTCCACCAACTTAGTCTAAAGCAGTTGAGGACAAAATTGTTAGACACAGGAAAACAGTTCCTTAAAGACCTGGCTCTTAAAAATAATTTTGACATATAAGCTAATTAAGATTTGTCTTTTTAAATGCTCAGGAGACCTATCCAGTCTTCAGAGAACATACAGGATGATTTTAGAGGGGATGTTCAGTATATTTGTTCATAGCAAAATAGGTGAAGCTGAAGCTTTGTGAAAAGAATTCCATTCAGCGTGGTGTGACCTATGTTGTCAGGATCACAGCCTACACTATGTTCTGACAGGTCATAGACAGGAATGCATCTAATCCAATTTCTTCTTTATTAGTCATTAATTGTGTTTTAAGTATTCTTCAATTTAATGTCATTGTAATCATACAAAAGGAAGTGTGCTTTTTTTTTTTTAATTATTTTTTTTTAATGTAGCTAAACCCAACAGAGAATCCAGAGAATCTAAGTATGTTAGATCACTAAAATTATCTTTATCAATCTCATTTGTGAAAGCCCTATGACATTTGTTTAATGATTTACTTTCTATGGTATTATGTAGGCTGACATTGACTAGATAAGATTTCTCTCCTAGTGACTTCCTTTTCTTAGAAACAGTTTTAGGCTAGTCAGCCTATAATTGTTCAAATCATACCATCTGATCCTTTAAAAATATGAATATAAAATTGCATTTTTTTTTCTAATTCACCTAAATATATTTACATTACAGTTTAAAATCTTAAAAAAGAAGAAAAAAATACTTTCTAGTTATCTGTAAAACCAGTTTTATAGCATATAACATCAGTAGATATCATTTAGCATTTTCTTTAGCAAATACTGAAACAAAATGGAATTATTCAACTTGCATGAAATCCTTATCCACTTTACTGACAAATATGAAAATATCAGACTCACACAATAAAAATAATGCTTCTACCTCCTCTTTGCTTTGTTCCCCCCATTTAGTAATGAATATAGGCTATTGTTAGGACTAGTTTGCCTCCTGTTATGATTAAAAGACAGACATTTTATTTTTTATCATATGATTCATCGACTTTTTCAGATATTCATTTTCCATATAACTTCTTTGCATCGCTTAACTTTTAATGCATAATTCAGTGTGATCAACTCCTATCTTCCTCCCACTATTTCAAAATGATTTTAATAATTCCCTCTGAAGGATAGGTAGCACCTTAAACAGTATATCCTTTTCTATAACTGTTTCATTATAGCATTTATTAAAGCTTATTTTAGCGCCTACGTAAAAGAGAGTCGGACCCTCAGAGTGGGACAGTCACTCACATACATATCTTTATTTATTTTTATTATATATTTTTTATTTCTGCTCAAGAGCCTGTGTAACATGGACATACTCCATCCCTTGTTTCTATGTTACATAGATGGAATCTACAGATAGAGCAAGAAGAAAAATAACATTTCCACATCCATATGTTGCAGTTTTAAAGTTTATGAACGACATCAATTTTGCCAAATAAAGACATATTCAGTAGATCTGCTGATCTTGGGCTCCAAAGCAGGTATTTCTGCCAGGCCATGATTCATCTCATCCTGATGTTGGCATCTAAATTGGGCCAGATGAATTGTGTCTTAATTTGCTTTTTGCTTCTGTGTTGATTGTATGGGTAGTCCAAGATGGCTGACAGCATGGTGTGTCATGTGAATTTTATCCTTTTTGTACTTTCATTTACTGTACAACAACAGAGGAAATAAAAATAACCCATTTTTAATCCTAAAAAGTTAGTGCAGATACTCTAATCCGTACGAGGTTATGATCGATCAAGGTAAGGTCCACTTTAAACACGAATAGAAGGAGTATACAAATACATAACATAATAGTTCTCATTTTATTCTTCAAAGACAGTATTGAAACATGAAGTATTGGTAGGCTGATTTCCGCAAAGCTGACAAGAAACTAGAAAAAGAATTATTTATTCTGAGAAAGCTGAATGTAGCGGTGGTGTAAGTAGGCTGAGTTTCATTTGAGTCAGTGAACAGGATTGTTCTAAAAAAAGAAAACCTCTGGAAAGCTCTAATAATTTTTGTCCTGCAGTTCTCAGGGAAGGATTAAGCTATAAATTCAATTTAATTTTAATTGCTTTAGGTCTCTAAGGAAGCAGTACATAACAAATAGAATCCCAGAGGTGAAAGTACTGAATTGGTCCTAGCATTATGTTTAAATGAAACACACAAAAAAATTGTTAATTAGCAGGGGCAGAAACTAAAATTATTTAGGATTTTATTTAATCTGAAGCAAATAGCTTTGAATATAACAATTATCTAATTATGCTGTTTTAATACTGTGGAGATTTTTACACTCGTGTATGAAGAGGAACTGAATGCTTAGAACAAGTAGTAAATTCTTTATTTCCACAAGAGCAAATACGTTATCATCTGCTTGACCTATGGCACAGCAATTAAGGATGCAGAGCTCAATTGTCTAGAGAGATTATACAGTACTCATTCATTGAGTTGGAAACGTTTAATTAACACAGGAATCATAAGAAGAACATACGTTATTGTGGTTTTGTGGAGTCCTATAGAACCTTAAGAGAATATACTAATTCAAAACAACAAAATAATAACTCATACTTGAAAGGGTTGATTTGGCAAATCCATCTGCTGTCTGGGAAATTTTCATAGTCCTCCTGTATATAGGCAAAGTGTACCAGTGAGCAGAAATTTAGAAATTCTCAACTGAGATCCAGATTTTCTGAGATTTGTGATTTTAATGGGAGTTAAGGATGACTGAGCATCTGTGCCCACCATCAGAAGTACCATGATACAAGGAAGGGAGGGTACTGAAGAAGCACACAAATAAATGGAGTAGGAAGTGGAATTATGTACATTCATGTTAACGGCGCACTTAAGTATCACCTTGTAATACCCTTCCTGACAAGATGAAGTAATTTGATGACTGCTCATCAACACTTACATTCTTGCTGTATCAAGCTACCTTTCCTTCCCATCCTTTAGTTCTTCACACTGATTTTAGGTTCAGATGTAGAGGCTTGTTACACATTTACAGTGCAAACACTTTGACAGTTATGAGCCCAAATATTTTTAGTGGTAAATATTGAAAGAGGACATGGCCAATCATTGTAAAATTTCTGGCTGAAAGCAAAGACATGCTGAACCATGTCAGGTTTTTAGCATAAATCCATAGGCACATGATGTTGTCAGATCTCACAATGTTATCACAGATTTCATGGCTGAAAATGCTCAAGGATTAACAGTTGGAACATATGCATTTTGGAAATAAATGTGGGAGGGGGAAAGGAGGAAGAAAAGCACAAGGAGGTAATGACAGCATCAGCATAGGGACAAGAGAGAGGTATCACAAATTACACCAAAACTTTATGTCAGTTGAAAGAGAGAGGATGGTGGAGTTACAGGAAGAGTGAAAACAGAAAATGAGAAACTCACTTTGAAAGACTCAAGAAGAGAGTCAGGAGAAATTGAACAGATTTAACCAAAATAGTACTTTAAACTGTAGTCAGAAGAGTGTGCCGGTGGCCACTATTTCAGAATACAAGGTCTTTGAGCAAGTGATGAATCGTGAGGGCCAGTGGTGAAAATCATAGGCAATATGAAGAGGAAGAAGAGCTAATGAGTCTGGCATACGAATGAATAAACTGTTTTTAGCTAATGTGGACTAGAGACATCTAATTTCACTGCTTTGTCTTTCTTCCCCCTTTCCCTTGACACCTCAAATGGGATTAGTTATGGTCCTGTGGATATACATAGACACACAATGTGTTTTTCAGAGTCTTATAGACCATTATTTTTATTGACTTTTAAACCATTCCATTTTCAGTCATAAGCAAAATAAAGATGACATTAGGGTAACAAAGAAGCACGTTTTGCAACGAGGTCACTTATGATGACTCAAGGAGATCCTAGCAGTTTATGCTAGGAGCGAATATGATCTGGAACACTAAGGATAGCTGTGGGAAGACAGAATGAGTCAAGCATGTGTTTTAATCCAGATCTCTATGTAAGAGAACCCATAGTTCTTTAAGGTCATCAATTACTTGACTCACTTTTATTTCAATAGCTCTTAGGCCTCAAGGTGTTCAAGAAAATCCTATTAAAACCATTGTAATAAATGGGAATTTATTTTTTATGTATCTCAAGTGGGTGAAAAGGCAAAGAAACCTGGAGAGCCTGCCAATAAAAGGTGGGATATTGGATAACAGGGAGACAGTAGAAAGCAGAGTTCAGAATGACAGGTCCAAGAAAACTTTCATTTAGGACCAAAAATGTTTTGGGAAAAGGTAGCACAACTAAGCAGTACTACAGACTGAGACAGGGCATATAGATTGGAAGCATAAAAAATGTAATATTGGCTAACTTCCAAAGGAGATTCATGACTGTCACTAAGGGTAGAATTTGGCTTACTTACAGCACAACTTTTCTTAATTACAGTGCATATGCTGCTTGCTATTTTTTTCTTTTATCTTTGTATGCTTCATAGATATTTGTCACTGTGTAAAGGACACTTTTTTTTTTTTTTTTCCTTCCTGTTAAACCATTTAAGCAAGGATGGCATGTCTGCTACAGCTACTCAGCTACTTAGTTGCACAAGTGACTGAGTTGCTTCAGTAACATGAATTTGTTTTCATCTCTCTTAAGTAATTACTTGCCAATAAAGCTGTTCTTTCATTACTTTAGAAACCTTTCTTGTGTCTGCAGAGCATTGCCTACATCTCAGGCATATGGCCTTTTCTCTGTAGATGCCCCCAGCTTCATCCATTATTGTTACTTTAGGAGACATCAGTTCTTAATCAAGAGAGTGCTGTGTAAGGCCATGTGGGTTTGCACTTTTCAGTCAATTCCAACAGTTGCATGCACAAACAAAAACTATTAAGAATCTAAGGAGATTATAATGACTGCAATTAACTTCCAACTTATTTAATAAAAAGGGTGTTTCCAATGAAGGGTCATATAAAAGGAACAGATCGCATGCAGTTAAAGAAAACAAAAACAAAAAAAAAAAAAAAAGAGAGAGAGAGAAAGAGAAAACAAAAAAATGAGTACTTTGCTGCTCATATCCAAAGGGAAGGTAAAGAAAAGTTTGCTTTGGAAAGCAAAGAGACTTTAGGAAAAGTAGAGAACTGTTTTATCTTGGGCTATGTTTTCACTTTGTGTAGAAAAGGTGTTAAATAGTCTGATGGAATTGATAGACATACTTGAAAGATTTTTGCTGCATGGAAGCAACCTTAATCAGGGGAAATACTCTTTGATACCATTAGCATATTCTAGTTTATTTTAAAGCTTTTTGAAATGCATACTATCATCCCAGTTCTTTCTGTTTTCTCACAAAGATTTCTGGTCTTAAACTTATGAGTAAAGAGTTTTACATTTATAGTTTTCTAATGGTTTTAGTCTTCTGTTTTGCGTACAGGTAATTCAACATTTATAGACCGTATTCCAGGATGAATGTACTCCCATGCCTTCATTGGACAATTGACTATTGAAATCTGTTTGAATAGTGAATTACTGGATCTCACACCATCATTTTTATAACATTTTTAGGGATGCTAATCATAAAATACTATACCTATCACTGTCAAGAAGTCAGGTAATTAAGGCTTTGAGAAATCATCAAGATTTGAAGGGTGCAAGGTGGAAATGCTTAACCATGATAATGCTAGAACTCTACATAAGAGAAGATGGAGTCAGTGAAAAGCAGACTGAATAGCCAGATTAAATGAAAGCAGAATGCAGAGCTAGATTCTCTGATGACTGCATTTGTTGGAAGTCCACTAAATTAAATTGAAGCATGTTTATATATTGGAGGAAGCTATCTGGCCCCAAACAAAAATTGGGAAGGGAAGAAAATTCAGAATTATTTTAAAAATGACACAGTAGCAGAAAAATACCTAACACCTTATGGTTACATTGCTATGATTAGTTAGGAAGGTTACAGACATCATTAATACTTAGCAATAAAATAGTGGTTCGACAGTGTCAGTTCACAGAATCACAGAATATCCTGAGCTGGAAAGGACCCGCAAGGATCATCGAGTCCAACTCCTGGCTCCACACAGCACCACTCAAAAATCAGACCCTATGTCTGAAAGCGTTGTCCAAATACTTCTTGAACTCCAGAAGCTCGGTGCTGTGACCGCTGCCCTGGGGAGCCTGTCCCAGTGCCCAACCACCCTCTCTGTGAAGAACCTTTTCCTAACATCCAGCCTGATCCTCCCTTGACAGCTTTATGGCATTACCTCAGGTCCTGTCTCTGTTCACCAGAGAGAATAGGTCTGTACAGCATCCACACAGTATTCTTTAGCTACTGGGGACAGCAACAAACAGAGCAGTATAGTTTATCTGTTATGAAGATAATAAGAACTAAACATTCTTATCTTTCTAGTTTGTGTTGGAAAACACCGACAAAGAAAAGTCATCACCTCACAAAAGGATTTGTAACATCCCTTTTTGTGTTCAGCCAAGCTGCCACAAAAGCATCTCTAAAAGACTTCAGTGTGTAAAGGGAAAAATATTTCTTCTATCAAATTAAAATAATTCCTTGAACAGCTTGATTGACACAGTTTCCCTTAGTATTACTGTTTACAACAATAAAATATCTTTGTGTCAAATCCTGTTCATATTTCCAAGAAATGCATTAGCTCTGTTTGTTACAGTAGTAGAGAAGGAAACCATATTAGTTTCTTAGATACCAGCAAAATGTATACTTTCGACAGCCATTGCCTTCCACAACCTAATTATTGTTATTACTATTTTTTATTTTTTATTTTTGGCAAAGATGAATTGTGTATACTTTCATTTTAGCTCTAGGACTTTCTTCAGTTCATGTAAATTAAAATAGTGTTGTTTGTTGTATTGAATAATCCCAATTCTTCCATATAACTAACTGATGCTTGCTGGTTTTAATGTTTGCAAATTCTGATTTTCTAATTCTTTTTCAGATCACCATTAAAAATACTAATAATTTCTCTGATCCTCTCTGTCTTTAAATACAGACAGACATGGGTACATGTAATAATGTGTCAGTGCTTCGGTCTGTGCCCTGATCTTATTTAATATGCCAGTACAGGCAGCCTGTGAGAGCCCAGCAAACATGGTCTGGCTGACAGATTTCTTTTTAGCTTTTCACATTTTAAGACACAGTTATCTCTGGTCCCTCAAGCTGCCGGTTTCCATTCTGATTTACACATTTTCTAATCCCCGACAGCCGTTTTTTCTCTGCTGTGGTAACTCAGCCACAAATGCTGTCTGCTTATGTCTAAAGGGCTGTCTCTTTGCTTCAGACAACTTCTCTAGATCCTGATATTTTACAGCAGAAATGCGCTTCCTCCCCACCCCTCCCCATCACCCCACCCCAGTGTGTTTAATTATATTAACAGTCCTGCATGACTTAAAATCACTTAGGCTATGGGGTGGACCGATTTTAGTCCTCTCTCTTGGAAGGTAGAGTCATACCTTTTGTTCTGATTCTGCTCAATTTATTTGAAGCGTGTTGTTTGGCCCATCCTAATGACTGCATGAGGGCTGTGAGCAGGTTCATAAGCCTGCTGTTGTTCTAGCCCATCTGCACACTCCATCCCATCCCACTGACTTGATTTCTTTTGTCCTATCTACAGCTACAGTCAAACAGCAGTGAAGAATAAGACTAAACCTGTTGACATTTAGTTACAAATTATTATTATTATTTTTTTCCCACAGCTTCCCAAAAATTTCAGGCAAATATCTCCAGGTTCCAAGTATGAAACTTGAAATATGCAAATAGCTTTAAATGATGAAAAAGCTGGGAGAGGTTCACAGTGCTAATTAACTGTCATGTCACTTTTCTATAATGGCATACGTGAGCGTGGCAGTTATCAATCTGAACAAATAAAAACAATACTTAACCACCTCTTGAGGTTTTGAGATTTTAAAGAGAAAATAAAAATGAAATATACATGCCCTTTCTGGATGTCATTTGAATTATTGTACTGCCTATAATATCATCCAAATGTGCATGATGCACAGGCTATAAAGGACTACCACCTGCTTAAAAAAATTTACAATCTAAAGGGAATGTTAGCAAAAATGATGAGAAATGAGGTGTCTTTCTTGAGCTTACACTACCTGCCAGTGGCAAGAGAGGAATCCAGGTTTTATGAAGCTTAGTCCTGCTCTGTTTCTCCGAAACTAAGCCATACTCTGGAAACCTGAGCATAGGGAGCTCTCGCTCCACATGGTTCATCACTCATGATGTCTCAGACCAGGCAGGTAGACTTCTGATTGTAAAGGAATCAGCCTTCAGTCAAACAGCTTCCCTTGGAGTGGTGACAGAATGACATCCTACTAAAAGCTTTTCCTTCTTTGCATTTTTATAAGGGTAAAGAGATGGGGCATGAAGGAAATGGAGAGAATTATTTAAACTGTATCGTTGGCAGTATTAACTCATCACATATTTCATTACACATGATTTCCTAAAGAACTAGAAATTCATATGATTGAATGATGACACATCTTTACATAAATTGCTAATGCACTCCCATAATCCAGCTCTTTTTAAGGGTCAACAGTGCAATCATGAGCAAACTTGGAAATGCAGAAGCATCTGAAGAGGTAGGGAAAAACTGGTGTCATGTCATGGAAAAACTTGACAAAATTATTAAAGGTTAAAAGACAGTAATGAAAGGAGGCTTATTTAGCCCTCCAACCTGTTCAATCATATTCACAATGCTCTTTAGAAGAGTTATTTTAATTAATGGTCAGAAAAACTGTCCATGAGATGTAGGCTTTTTTCAGTTTCCTGTTCTTCATTGCAATCAGCATGTTGATACGAATTTTTGTTTTCTGATAATCAGTGGCTATGCTTATGTCTTCCTTCTATGTGTGTAACTTGTGTAGAATACTGTGTTTTGCAAGCTTTATATCACACCAGCACAACACAGCCTTTTTCTGAATAGTGGATTCTGATAGGGGTTCTTGTCCCCAAGTGCTTGACCCAGCAGAATGAGACAGACGGCAGCATGAAACACAACAATATGTAAACACAATGTACCTAGAATTAATTAAGTATTTAGTCATAAGGTAAATAATAGAGAAGAATTAAGAGGGATAGTCAAGGGCGAAAAAGCATATGGTTTTGGATGACATTTTGAAAGAGATGAGGAAAAATGACATAAGAAGCTGTTCTATTATTATTTTGCCATTTTTCTTAGAGTAAGGTCTAGGGAACCAATCATGCCTGAAGCTGCACCCTGTTAATGCCACAGGAAGAAAATAATCAAAGACATCCCAAGTCATCCAGACCCTTGCAACAGAATCTGATTGTAGAATAGACTTGATCCAGAAGGATGTACAGAATTTATTTATCACCAGGGAAAAGTTTTCTCTTAACAGCAAGACCAACCGAAGAAACATAGGACCCTTGTTAAAGTAAGCCAAAGAAATAGTAGTTATAAATGTATTAATATAATGTTTCTTGAGGCATGGCCAGATTAAGGACATTGAAAATACATATGGGGTGCTATTAGTTGAAAACTCGGAGGAATAGAGACTCCACATTGAGCAGAAACTGTGCTACAAACAGCAGACTAAAAAGTTGAAAAGGTTGGATGGGAAGTACAGAGACAGAAACTGTGCTACAAACTACAGGGTAAAAGGTTGAAAAGGTTGGCAGGAGCAAAGCAAGTTGCTAAAGGCAAAAGTAAGAACAGATAGTAGGGTTGGGATTTATTTTAAGTTGCAACTACCTCTAAGTTAGCCTCCTCACCTATTCTTGTATATTTCCACAGTAATGGAGAAATATATATTTTTAGGAGATAAATTTAGTTTTACCAGAGTATTACCCATTTCTTTGTGTAGACTGTAAAGATATGATAAATCAAAGTTATAAAACTGCACTTGATTATCTAAATCCCATTAGATATCTCCTGACTCTTCGGGTGATGTTATACCAGATGGTCAAACAGCCTTTCAAAAGTATCTGAAGCAAAACCAAAACAACTAGAATTTCCCTTCAAGATCTCAAGGAAGAATAAGAGTCTTGTACCTAAATCCTTTATAGCAAGAATTATACATATATTTTTACTTTTCTTTAAAAAAAAAAAGTATTAAAGATGGTGAATAGTAGGATCCTTGACTTCCAGATATAACAGCAATAACATAGAAAAGAAAGATTCATCATTTCATCATTTGACTCAAAAATAAAAATAAAAATAAACTGAGCAGAGATATGTGAAACAAATATAGAGAAAAAAAGAAATGATCAATAATTCTTTGAGCTGCAGTTCCCTCCTGGGAAAGGTACTAAGAAATAGTAGGGGAAAGTAGGAGGTACAGCAGCAACACAATCGTGTTTAGATGAACGGCAGAAAGCCAGATGTGTTACCTACTCTACTTCAACAACAGGAGCTTTGGTTATTCAGCACATACCTTTAGGGAAAGTATGTTCTATATAACTGTTTTCTCAGTTAAGTGCAAAAGAAATAAAATATTCAGAAGGTGTGTGTTCATAAGCAAAACATTGTTTTACTATTGAATAGACAGTTGTCTTTCAAAATAGCATTGGTCCTTACTGCACAGCAAAAGGATTTCTTGCAGAGCAGGTCCAAAGAATCAGAAATAACTTGTCTTTACATATTGTAAAATAACTTTAGAGAAACACAGATTTTCGCAAACTAACTTCACTTTTAAATGCATTTCTGTGAAGTGTCTGTGGCATAGGCGAAGGAACAGATTTGTAGGAGACTCAGAAAGCTGAGAAGGAACAATATATTAAAATTTTGATTGATGTGTGGTAAGTTGTTTATTAATATTATATGTATGTACATGTTAGTTGAGCACAATATGATTGCTTTGAGATAAATGAACAAACAAAGCCAATGTGTATCAGTACGTATTTGCATTAGTCATGTTCTGAGCAAAGTGTTCTGCAAGGCTGACATGCTGAAATTCATTCATAAGTGTGCTTATCGACAGGAATAGAATAGGAGCATAACACAGACAAAAATAACACCATCTGTTATACCCAGCTCGAAAGGTAGCAAACAGAAGGAAAAACTGGGTGCCTAATGATTCAGTGACAATGGTAGAGGCTACCATGGCAGACATCTCAACCTGATCTAGAGCCCTAGGTGCTTTTCATTCTCAGTCCCTTAGATATCCTAATCATCTAACAGAGATAAAAATAGGTAGGCAAATTATCCATTGTTAGTAAGTTGAATGTCATCCTGTATACATATTCTGTAAGGAACAACAGCATAGCTTGTCTTAAAATGTCTGAAGGGATAGGACAGAGAAACCCATAAGTTTTAGTGGATGGATGATGCTATTTTCAGTGGACAGAAAAACCCTTTCTCCTGAGCCAAAAGCTATCCTAAATGGCCAAACTCTGACCATAGGCCTGTGTATTACATTTATACAGATGTGCACTGATGTTACCTCATTTCCTTTAGCACAACTAAATGAAGGGCACAGATAAACACCTTACAGTGGTGCTGCTGTCAGAGAGCACATCATGTAGCAAGCTGTCCTACTCAGAGTTAGCAAACTTGATGACACCAAACCATTTTAGAAACAAAAGATATCACCTCTTGGAGGTGTGTGAGCACAACTTTGCACAGTACATTCTGAAAGCAACATTCAGTAATTACTTTGCTTGCTGTGATCACTCCCAACATGTGAGTACAGCAGCTGTCAGGTTAAGTCTGTAGAGTTGTGGGGTTCATGCTCTGCACAGCGCAATGGTGATAACCACTTGTCCCTGCCAGAGTGGCCTGGGGTGCCCCTAATCAGTGGAGCTGATAGCACTCCTGCACAGTAACATCTTGCATGGTGTGCTAGGATATGTAATTTGAGCATCAATGAAGAGAAAAAGAGAAGACAAAAAGAAATCTAGAGTTCAGTATATGTTTCAAAGTCATGGGCTCACCGGGAGATCTAGGATGAAACCAAAGTCAATAAAACCAGGGCAAGTTCAACAAAGTGTTAACAACCTTATTTTTAAATAATCTATTCCTGTTGAGTTATTAAAAAAAAAAAAAAGTCTAAAAACTCTGAAATAAGATCTCCTATTCTTGACTGTTCAAGATATAGATTTATGTTGATATATGTCTTCCTGCTTTAATCAGACTCCTCCAAGATCTTACAACAGCACAACAACACTGTGTGCATACATATCACTTTCTCTATTAAATCATTTTGCTTGCAATAGGCCGGAGGAGATTGTTATCATCAGTACACAAGGAAAAATTTTAAAGTTTTTCATCAGAAAAAATCACAAATCTTAAAGCCATTTAATTCTTTAAGAAAGGGTGGTGTCTGTCTTTGCAGTATTGTACTTTTAACACCAGATGGTACTCTCTGAAGGTATAAATTGCAGCACCACATGACTTAGGTTGTTGCAAACTAAACAAGACATATTTGTTTCATAAAACCTGTAATGAAACAATAGCCTAAGGATCAATTTCTTTTCTTAGAATAAGAGATTATTTACAGGAAAGAAAACTGATGTCATTTTTTAATGTTTTGAAAGTGTTTGCATTTATTAGCGTCTTGTTAAAAAGCATACTTGATTAATACTTCTTAGTATATGAGCATTCAGAGGTGAAGAAATCAGTTTAATGTGTGCTTTTAACCTCTGAGTTTAGTTGTCTACGGATAAATGTGAACAGGTGGATATTAGCTGGTGGTTCATTATGGTCTCTTCCAAACCAAACCATTCTATGATTCTTCAGCATTAGTGATTTATCAGATTTTCTTCTGAAAGAAAGAGATTTAATAGTAAATGTTTAAGGCCAAAATTATATTTGGTCTGCTATTATATTCCTTATAGTGACTTTACTGAAGATGGCTTTGTTAGATTACACAGTTTGAGATTCAGCACTTAATGCTGCATAGTTTTTAAATTTGTCTAAAGCGGAAAAAAAAAGTGAGCTTCCAAACAGTGGTGGTGTAATTATGAAAAAAAAAAAAAAAGGTTATATGCAGTAGTATTCACAATTTTACAGGACTATTATGCCAATTAAGAACTGCTCATGAGTAAATAACTAAAAATCATCATATGAAATAAGCTAAATTACTGTTTCTATTGTATTAGGAGGGGAAGAGGGAAAAAAAATGCAGACAATGTTGCAAGCGTCTGAGAAGATATGGTAAGCAAAAAAATTACTGTCAGATATTAAGTGCTCAGTTGAAACTAATGAGTTACACATATTGTTTTAATTTTATGAACTGAAAATTAAAAAAAAAGAAAAGATGCTCATCATGTGAAAATAAAACCACAAAATGTTGTGGAGTAGGATTATGATAAATTCTCTGAAAGGTCTCCTGCAGTTTTTTCCCCCCTTCCTTTCCAGCTAATTTGTTAGACATGCAAAATTAGAATGGAATGGAATGGGATGGATAGATAGGATAGGATAGGATAGGATAGGATAGGATAGGATAGGATAGATAGGATAGGATAGGATAGGATAGGATAGGATAGGATAGGATAGGATTGAACAGAACAGAACAGAACAGAACAGAACAGAACAGAACAGAACAGAACAGAACAGAACAGAATAGAATAGTAGAATAGAGATAGGAATAGTTCGGATGGAAACCTTCAAAGGTCATCAAGTCCAACTGCTTGACCACTTCAGGGCTAACCAAAAGTTAAAACATATTAAGAGCATTGTTCAAATGCCTCTTGAACACTGACAGGCATCGGGCATCAACCACTTCTCTAGGAAGCCTGTTGCAGTGTTTGTCCATCCTCACAATAATGAAATTTTTCCTAATATCCAGTCTGAACCTTGGCACAGCTTCATGTTGGGCTTCCTGTCATCTGTTCCTGGAGAACAAAGGCCAGCACCTCCCTCATTGCTTCCCTCAGAGAGCTGCAGTGAGCAGTGAGGTTGCCTTTCATCCTCCTCCTCTCCAGACTGGACACACCAAGGGTCCTCAGCCTCTCCTCACATCACATGCCTTCCTGCCATTTTACCAGCTTTATTACCAAAACTTTTGTACACTTTTTAACTTTTTAAAAGTTGACCAATTCGTTATTGAAGGTAAAGTGCAGAGAAAAATTAATTCTATCAAATCCACAGCATGAGGTATTTGACAAGACTCTTATCAGTGTCTTAACTGTTTTTGTTTCATACATTGATCTACAGTACATTGCTGAAGAACATACAGAACACAGTGAAGTGTTAGCTTCACTGCTGACAGTTGTAGTTTATCCATTAAGGAGTTTGTCTGCTTAATACTTCACACAAGGTCTGCATTCACATAGTATGATTGAATTCCCAGCTGTTTTAAGACTGATATTTTTCCCTCTCTTTACATTTAACAGTCTATATGCTTTAAGCCTGAAACTTATAAATCTATACATAAAGGTATTCAGGAGTGCTTTTTTTTTTTTTTTTTTTTTTTTTTGGGTGTGGGGGGGAGGATGGGGGATAATGTGAAAGGAGTACCAGTAATACACTAGGGCTGAGGCACGAGTCAATGTACCCAACCTCTCTGGAACAATCAGATATTCTGCACCTCTCCAAAGCACAATAAAAGCATGATGCTGTTGGAAAAATGTGAGCTGCATAGAACAGTAAGCATATTTCATGCATTTGGTTGATTATCTGAATCAAAGTTGAACCCCTGGGCATGTGTGAATACCCTGTCATTACCTTTGATGTGTTCTTTGTTTCTCATTTCCAACATACTGATGATAATATTATGAACATAGCGTCCTATCTCATTTGCCAGTTGGTATATCTGTCATTGAAATCTGGAAATGGAGGGGAAACAAGAGAAGTCTGAGGCCTATTGACTTATAGCAGCAATTTCTAATTGCAATATTTATTTAGCTTGAAAAGATGTCTCATCTACTTCAAAACTGGAGTTCATTTTGTGAAATGTCACTCCATCAAATGCTAGACAATGACAGAAAGGGAAACCTCAAATTTCCTTTTTCCCCTTCCTTGGTAGCATATATTAAATATTTGGTTTATGCTGCTAGCAGTTACTTGAAGGAAACACTTCAGAGCTCTAAGTGTATAGAGGCATGTGCATTTTAGTAGGTTAGTAATTAAGCAGGTATTATAATGCACGTTGACAATCACAGCAGGCTTCAATGGAGAGACTTATTATGGTAAAGATTGTAAGAACGCTAGGGTGGCCATCACAAATTAGCAGTACTGGCATTAGAAAATGGACATTGTAGGCTAAGGTGGTAAAACATAGTTTATTAATTAGAGTAATGATAATGCTGCTAGCTCCCTGTGGTAGCTAATTATAGGTGCCAGATAATGTTGATGCATTTAAGGATCTGTTGCTATTTTCTATTACAACCCCACATTTCATAGAGCTGTACTGTATAAAAATATTGAAAATGAGAAAGCAGATCTTTAGAACAGATCTACACAACCCTAATGCAGAATTTAACAAAACAAACAAACAAATACAATAGTAAAAATTATTCATAAATTATGATAACTGTTCCCAAGAGGGCTGTGACTCCTTAAAACTAAGCCTTACTGGAACACAAACTATCCACAGATCTTTGACATAGAGAAATTAGGACAGGAAGAGGTTAACATTCAAGGGAAAACATTTTCCCTGAGGTCATGGAATCACAGAATAGCTGAGGCTGGAAGGTACTTACGGAGATCGTCCACTCCAAACCCATGCTCAAAGCATGCTCACTAGAGCAAGTTGCCCAGGCTCTTGTGCAGTCAGTTTTTGTCTGTCACCAAGAATGGAGATCTCACAACCTCACCAGTCAATCTATTACAAAGATCAATCACTCTTACAATAAAAAAAAAAAGGTATACTTTTTTTCTTATATTTACAGTTTCAATTTGTGTTTCAATGTACATGAAAATGCTCTTGTACAAATAATGGAAAGTAGGTTCTTTTGAGGTTTATTTTCAAACCAACTGATTTCTGTGTCTCAAACTCTTTCAGTAATGTCTTTGCACTTCCCCCTAGGACCTCAAGAAGAACCTTTTTCTTTGTAACCCAAGATCTAATCCTGTCAGGAACTCCTAATCTCTGTTTGTACCGTCACCTTCCTCCTTACTCTCCCAGGCTCTACCTGTCAGAGATCTTACCTTGTGTGGGCATCTTCACTTGTCTTTAAGAAGAGAAGGCTGCTGTCTGTCAGAGAAAGCAGACAACACAACCACAGTCTGATGGCAAGGCCCTCTGCTTAACTGTGATACGGTTTGCAGAAAAGAGAAAATGAATAAAAAACTTGCAGTATGCTACATGAGAAGTAACAGCTTTAACACTTCTGACTTGTCATGATGAATACTTTGAGTGTACACTTGGATAATTTTGATGCTGAAGTATAACACTTATCATCTAATCACCTCCGGGCCTCTTGGAGTATTACCTCCGGGCGAACAGTACTTTTTCTCCTTCATTTTGCTGTGAAAAAAAGTGAGTTATCATTATTTCTAAGAGTGTTTTTGTTTAAGTGGAGTTGTATCAAGTCATTCCTCTTTTGATAGTTTACAAGAAACAAATGAAAGCGCTTTGAGTTATTAGATTATTGAAAATAAAAACAAATTTCTAAGAAAAGTTAGCACATGAATTTATGAGTAAATTAAAAAGATAACTTATGCATGTATGAGCACAAAGATCCCTTGACACAACAGACAATAGCATTCCAGAGAAGCTCTTATTGACTGGATCGTCAATCATGTGCATGGTGAAGAGCTGAAAAGTACTCATTGACTTGATAGCTGCTGCTGCAAAAAAGTCTATTTGGTCAACAATTCATGTTCCTGTAGATTTGCATAATAAAACACAAAAGCTTCCTAGGAAACACCAGAATCTATTAGGTCAACCATCATACAGTCCAGCCACATGGGATTCATTTCACTTTTCAAAATTCCTTTTTTGAATGTATGTGAATATGTTTATCCTTTTTTTTTTTTTTCCTGAACCAATATATGAAGAAAGAAAATGAGATGTTAAAACACCACAAAACTTCAAATTACTTCCCCTTTCATTACAATAATTCTCATAAAACACTAGATGTTTTCGGGTGTGCAAGTACTAGGACTGATGTTCATGTAACAGAGGATAACAAGAAAATAACACTTTAAAAGATGATTGAAGAGACTTATATTACTTGTGATTAAGAGGAATAAAAGATGAATTACATTCAAACCTTCTCTGTGTCACAGTATGTTAAGTGCAAGTAGCAAGAGAAGGGAAGGAGAGAGAATTTTAGCTCTTTAGGGTGGGCAGTGAAAAATGACTAAAGCAACACTAGTACAAACGCACACACCCATAAAGAAATGTGTAGCTGGGGTTAGCACAGAGAAATTTTGAGGAGAACAACCAACCACTACAGCATAAAGAAGTTATATCACTTGCCCAGTGACTACATGTGGAAATGCATAAATCTTATCAACTGAGGAATACTTCAGTTAGAGTAGTGAAACTAGCTCCTCTCCTGTTCAGTATTAACTTTCATAAATGCATTTTGTGACAATTCCTGTGCCTCTGAGAAGATCTAATATCAGCCAGCAGTTGTCTCTTTGTCAAAATGGATGTTGAGGATGAGACACAACTTCATATGCAAGGCCTTGTCACATCCTGGTATGACTGACGTCTCTGCATGAGGGAGACTTGGTTTCTAGCGATCTACAATTTGCATGTTTTGTGAAATTAATCTAACTGAAAAGTAGTCATTAACTATGTATAAAGATGTATTCATCAAACAAGCTGAGAAAGAGAAAATTAGAAATTTGTGAGCCTTGACCAAACACCTAAACTCAAATAAAATAAAATAAAATAAAATAAAATAAAATAAAATAAATCTACTCAAATGTGAACAAAAAAATCAAATGTTATTAAGGTTCTCCAGAGACTACTGAATCCCTCCTGGTGTATCCACCATTTTTTTTTTTCACTCAATACTCTTTAAACAGAAAAGGCTGCAGCATCTCCCAGGTATGTCTTGCATGGAAGAGCTAATTTGTGGAGTTTACTGGAAACTTGGGTGGGAAGCAATAGGGACTCCGAAATGCTCATTGCCAGTAAAATGTAAGCTATTTACTTGCCAGAAGGTTCAAGAAAAATAATTAAAAACCAAGCAAGCAAGCAAGCAAACATAATTTATTAAAGATCTCATACTAAAGTAATGAAGAAAGAAATATAACTATTTTCAAAGCAATATTTTCCATTGAAAACTACAAGTCATCTTCAGCATCTTCAAAAGTAGGACATGTCTATCAGTAAGCCTGGGAAGTAAGGCTTTAATAAAATAGCCACTCACCTTCTCTTTATTCAGCCACCTGATTAACACGACACATAGGTTTAGATCTATGGTTGATATACTTTTTGATGATGTAGTTTAGGATTAGATACTTATGTGGGGACATGCTATGTCTTACTAATGGAGTCATGGCCATCAAAGAGTTGTTGAAGAAACCAGAGACCACAGGTTATGTAATCAAGTATAGCTTTCTGTACAAAGGGATTAAGAAATGTTTAGAAACAAAAAAAGAGGCAGTGGGACACCTATTTTCCAGTTCACCAAAAAGCAAGAATGTTCAATTGACAAAAGGAGGCATTTGTGGCATGTAGAATATATATATATATTACTATATATGTGTGTATATATAAATATATATCATTAATGAAATGTAATGGTAAGGGGGAAAGAACTGTTTGAATAGTCCAAACTAGAAAAAAAGAAAGCATAGACAGAGGAGAAAAACTCACTGTTGTCTGGGGAATATTGTATAATTGCTATTCCCTCTCCCCCTCCCTTTTTCTTTCAGTTCTGTGATCTTAGATCATTCAGAGCTTTATTAGTTTACCCTTTGTTACAAACTGTTGACTACACTGGAAATCCAAGGATCATCCAAAATTGCTTTAGGCAATTTCAACCTGAGGTTAAAACAGGCTGTTCTGAGACATTCCAGCATAGGACAGAAGGAATTGCCCTACATTAAGGGCACTACCCTGGAGACCAACCTGGATAAATAATTTTGGTTCTCTGGACTTGAGCAGTAGCAGCTGTTTCAACATGCCTTTGGCTTAATGGGTGAAGAGTCAGGTGCTTCAGGATGTAAAAATCTCAGATTTAAAGATGACTTTCATATATACAGTTGAAGTTAGGAGCAGAGAGGTGTTTTGTGTAGATAGCTAGATGCTGGCTTTCTGACAAGTTACGTGTAGGAGGTGTGGGGGTCCAAGAAAAACTCCTTAAAAAATACAGATTTGCAAATGAGATATAGATTAACAGCCTAAAAAATAAGCCCAACTTTATTGCTTAAGAAAAAAATGCAGTATACCCCACCTTCTTTCACACCCAATGAGGTAGCAGTTTTTGTAGTGCTGAGAGAATAACTCATCCCAAACAAGTCAAGAGCTGGCAAGCATATCTTGAATTTTGCCCAATAACCTGGAGACCAGTTACCATTAACATTATACTCAATTATTAAGACAAGTGAAACCCTCTTGCTTTTTGCCATACATGAGATTGGTTTTTGCTTATTTACGCCTGTAGTTCTCTTCCTCTATAAGGCTAACAAAGTATGTAGAAAAAGACATATACAGAGAAGACATGAGATTTGTGTGGAAAATCCTTTAATAAAAGGGGAAGAGAGCTGACTTTTATTTGATGCAGCTGCTGAGTTATTCAAGGATATCACCCTCTGACTGCACTGTCATCGGATACCTTTGAAAGATCCCTGGGGTGAATGACAGAGTGGGTCAAGAATGACCGAGCTCAATTCCCTTTTTATTGTTTTTCATTGTAATCTTATTATCTGGTGCTGCCATGTGTCAAAGTGACATTGTTTGACAACTGCATCAAATACACAGAAGCACAGGACTGTGTAAGGAAAAACCTGTGCTTCATTCAAGCCTTTCAACCTGCTTTGGAGACTGCATGGACATTTTAAATTTCTTCTTTCTCTATCAGTGCAAATAACTAATAGCTTGAGTAGCCTTAATTAAACACCACACTGTGCAATGTATGATTTATCAAGTAGCTGGATAGCTCCTACAATCATGGCTCGAAACAATGAGCTCAGAGCTACAATAACTGAAAAGTCTTGCTTTAATTTTTACTGTTAGCCACTCCATTGCCAGTGGGTATGGAATCCACTGGAAGAGTGGGAATATGGATTATTAACTCATTACAGACAGTTTTGAAAAGCGTGATTATGTTCTATCAGGGCTTTTGCATTTTGGCCACATATTTAGGACTGAAGAATAAATAACAAAATCTCTTTACTTGACAGGATTTCATTTAAATTTCGTTGCAATGATCGGTTTCCTATTTTCCTTCAGAACAGGATGGAAAACTCACAGATTGGTTGGGTTTAAGGAAGAGGTGCTATTTTAAAGGATCTGTCAGAAGGTGCTGTAGGGATGGGCCCAGAAATCCAATACAGAACATAAATTATTTACCTGCAACCACATAATCAGGGTCATGCCGAAAAAGGAACCCAACAAACAGCAAGGTGCTGTGAGAGGTACTGTCAACATTTCCGTTAATAGACTGTCTCTCAATTTGTGTAGCAGCATGTGTGATGACTATTGTATTGCTGGAGGTGATGTCTTTCAGATGAGATGGAAAATGAGGTTCTGACTACATGGAGTCACTAATGATCCCATGCCAGCCTCTGTAAGAGCAGGAGATAACCCAGGTGTCCTGAAAGCTGTTTCAGATAATTACATTTTACTGGTCTAAATTTCCCCTGGGGTTTCAATTAGATATGATATTCCCAGCCTACTGCACTAACCGTTGTGTAGTTTCACTGTTTATGGATAAGATACTACCATTTCAGGGAGACATGAGTCTTTATTTTGGGGATAAACATTCTTAACATGAGATCAGTCCTGTTTTTACTGTTGAGTATATGTTTATTGACATTTTGAAGAATGGGATCAGAAGGACAGAAGGCCAACAGAGCAGAATGAAAAGGGAAAAATACCAGTAAATTAGGATTGACTTTTTTTTTTTTTTTCCAACAAACTAATGAAATTAAGCACAAGAGGAATTAACAAATGTGGTCAGACCATGATAAACAGAATGTGCACCAGTGAGGAAAAAATGTCTTAAACAGGCTCCTAAACCACCAGGTGTAATTCTACTTGTATTTCTGTCTTAAATCCTGTGCAGACTACATGTAACACCATGGCAAAAAAAAAAAAAAAAAAAAAAAACAAAACACAAATGAAACAAACATAAAGAAACAAACATAAAAAACAACAAACATAAAAAACAAACAAGCAAAAAAACACACCATAATCTCATAGTTGTTTTCCTTGCAGACACATGACAGGATCCTAAATGCAGTTTAGTCCAAGCCAAAACATGACAAAAAAGGGAGGAATCATGACTAATTTTTTTAAACTTCAATTAGTACATGTGAAAAATGTGGTAGCATTTGCTTAAGTTCATGCTGAGAGGTGAAAGGTGCTCGTGTGTGCAATTCCTTAGCTGTCATTTAAAATGGTGTTTATAGTTTGGAAAACCAGGTAATGGTTTAGTCAAAACAAAACCAGCCAACTAAAGCAACAACAACAACAACAACAAAAAACACAAGCAAACAATACAGTTACATAAAAGACAAAAACAAATCTAGATACCACATTACTGTCATATTACATCCACATGAAATTAGACTGAGCAGCCGTTTGCAGTGTGACACTACAGAAAAAAATGATTGAGAGCTGTGTATACAGACGTGTCATGTCCTTGATCAGGCTGGGGGAAAGTTTCTCTGGGTACTACTTTGCATCTGAAATAATGCGTATGCACTGTTCCTGTCAATAACAGGGAAAAAAAATAAAGAAGCACAAAAACTTAATCAAGTTAGCAGCTGTTCATGGAAGGGGTTGGAAACAGCTCATGATTAAAGGTCTGAAATGACTGAATAATGAGGAATAATTAAAAGGCTAATTTATGACTAAACATTTAATTTTGATGATGGAGGTCAAGGGGTGTTTTGTCATTAACTGCGAAGGAAGATGTATCACCCCTAAGGAAAAGAATTTTTACCATTATTTTTTACCATCACCTTACCACATATTGTTTTTACATGTATGGTGAAAAAAAAAAAAAAAAGAAAGAAAAAAAAAAGATAGAAAAAAAAAAAGGAAGAGTTGTTGTATGAGGGCTGTAATTGGAAGACTGTAATTGTTCAAAAGAAAATCTTCCCAGTGGTAGATTTCCCAGTTTCCTAGAGAAAGTGGTAGAATCCCAGGTAGTCAGTGTGGAAAAACAGCAGCAACCAGGGCACTGAGAAATGTGGAATGAAAGTGAAACTTGCAGCAGTGAAGTTGTCAAACATAATTGGTCTCTTCTATGATTATTTTATATGAGTTTCTGTGATTAATTCTGTATCAAGATTGATTGTTGCCCTGGAGACAACACAGTATCTTTGTTAGCTTTATGTTCATTAGAAGAGCTGGTGTAACGTTAGGAATAACCATGCAGTGAAAGTCTTTCCTCCAGATTTAATAATTTATTGTAATTTCAGCAAGGTGATTTTTCTTAAAACTGTTCTTTTGCAGGAGTTTGTAGTAGTTCTTTAGTAGCATGTGTTTAAATACATCTCATGATACGAAATGAAACACATCCCACCCTCCATATTCCAAAGTACTAGCTCATATGGCTGTAAGGGGTGACATCTCCTTCCTTGAAGATATCACTTCTATTACAGAATTACACTCAACAAAGTCCCAAGCAACTTTTCCTGACTGGACTTACATTGGGCATGAGTTTGGACAAGTTTACCTCTGGAGATCCCTCACAGTATGCATAAATGAATAATAAATAAAAAATAAGTGAAATGAATGGCAGCAAATGAAAGCAAAAGTCCTTCCAATAATTATAACACGTTAGTACATCAGTATATTCACTATTCAGGAAAACCAGTGAAAAGGACATATTCGATTGTTTTTCATGTCTTTACTACCTCCAGTTTCATTAAAAGAAAACATGAGACTGACTCTGTATATTAGGCAACTGCTATTTATTTCCTCTGACAATAAATAAATAAATTAATTAATTAATTAATTAATTAATAGCCTTCTCTGCTTTCATGTAAGATCTCATGCTCTCCTTGTTACCTAAATTATTTTCTTATAAAACTACCCTTAAAGTCCTTATTATTCTTATGTTCCAAGGTGTGCACAATTTAAGAAACTTTGTTGAACCACATCCTTAGTTTGTCAAACAGCCGAGCCCATTAAGTTGACAAAATTAGAAAAGAAGAACTAGGTAGTCAGGAGGAGAAAAATGGGCTGCAAATTTCACCAAGAGCAAAAGGTGTATCACAGAGAAATAAATTGAAGTTCCTATTCTAAACACTGTTTAATAACTATGCTCTGTCCAACTGACCCTGAACTAGTCTCTGGTAGTTCATAGAGCTTTTCTATTTAAATGCACAACAAATCATACATTGCTGAAAAAGAGGTACTGAGTTCTGGAAAAGATATTAAATCACATAAGGGATTTTCAGTTTTATCAAGAAGAGAAACCAAATGGACTACATTTTTGTAACCAACCAGGATACATTTTAGTTATATTATCTTCACGATCATTCATTCCATCTTCTTTTTTAGCACATATTTTACTACCGAAATTTGTTTTAACACAAAACAAAATATCCTTGACTTCATTTATAACACTACTTGTGGCTTTCAGCTGGAAATCAGTGTTCCATTGCATTAGGCATTGTCCACCTCATAACAAAAAGACTATCATAGTCAGATCTTTCACTCAAAAAAAAATGCAGACTTAAAACCCTTGTAATTCAATGTGAAATGCATAAGGGCTTTCTGAGTGAAAAATTTGGTATGACAAAAAAAAACAGAAAAAAAAACAAAAAACTTTGGAGACAAAGTAGTGAAGGTCATATGAGTTTTATAATCTATGCATTTAGCAAATAAACCTGACTGCTGCAGCTGTTGATTATTTCTTTCATTACTATGCAGAAATGTATCTTTTCTTTCGACCAACCATTCATGCTTATTTTATTTTTGAAATTGTGTGTGAATTAGTGATATGCTAATCAGGGTAATGATTTCAAAAAAGAGACTTTACTAATCCTTTAAATGTTTATTCATATTAATTGAGTTAAGAGGAAGCATGCTATTATTTGTCATTAGGGCTAGAAGCATACTTGCTGCTGTCCCTCCTTTAATTCAAGTTATTAAGGAATCTATGATAAACCATGCATCAAAGCTGTGATAATTAAGGATAGTTTGTTTTTTTTTCTTTAGAGCAAAATGAATTTCTTCAGAAGTGAAAAGAAAATTTCAGTGAAAGGGAAATGTACATTTCTCTTACTTTCTGATTCAAATAAATGATAATTTCCTACAGATAACACATATTAAAGAAGGTTTATCTTGTAGTTCATGCAGCCTTTTGTTTTTCCCTTAACAAAAATTAATAATTATGATTAAATTTCTTGAAGTTATTTATGAATTCATTAGAGATAGAACCTTTCAAAGAAGTTTTTGAAGATCCAACTACCCTGTTGAATTCAATAGGGATATTCCTACTAAATTTGATAGCCCTTATCTCCTTTTCAGGGTGACAAGCCTTGTGAAATTTTAATTCAAGTTGTCATGGGAAAGATATGGAATGAGTCTGAAAATCCTTGGTTTGGGGTATTCATTCTTACTATTGTGAGCAGCTACATGAAAATTTACATGAACTCTTCATGCAGCCATGTAGTCACACGGTTCTATACGTAGTTTCTGTACAGCTAAGTTGGGAAAGGTTGGTTGAGCATCTCTGCTTCAGTGTTACAGACCGTAGAACTTTACTTAGCTGCCACGTGCCAGACCTGGTGTCTCAGCCAAGCTAAGGCAGATCCTATGACCTTGGTGCTCAGACTCTGCTATTAGCTACACAAATGGAGTTTGTTAGCTCCACGAAGTGACAAAGGGCAGCATCCTGCCAGCTTGCTCCCATGGATGCCAAAGCTAAAATTTTGGCTCATATCTCTCACTCCCACATCCTCTAAAACTGGAAACAGGTAGTGTCTCCAAGCAGATAATCTTTACGAGTCAGTCTCATTGGCTTCCTAGGGAAGCCAATTTGTTTTGGACATGCCTTGAGATGTCTAAGTACACCAGCCTGGGCATTCATTCACTAGATGCTTTTTAGCTGTTGTACCTGAAGGATGCAAATCAGGTGACATCATGATACCTCTTCTGTGCTGAACCCGGTAAACTACAGTCAAAGTGTTTTTCATGCCCATTACACTGTATCCTAGAGATGGATAATTCACTTGAGACACTAGAGGATCTTAACTTAATTCTACCGGAGGTATTTGTGTTTGTGTCTGCTACCATCCAGGTAAATGCTTTAATCTATAATCTACTGAGTATTCTGATATTTAGATCTCTCATTCCTTCCCAGTGAAAACTGCCTTGGATAAGCAGTAAATACTCATGTGTGGGAAGAGTGGCAGTGTAGCCAGAGAAAGTGTGTCCATGTAAATAATCCAACTAATCCTGTGGCCTTTAATTAAACCAGATAGGAAAGAAAACATCTGGAGTTTGGTTCAAATTCTGTAAATATTTAATATAAAACTATGAATTCCAGTATGTCCTAGATTCCTCTATTCTCCTGTAGTCATGGAATATATACTTCTGTTAAAACATAAGATTCTGGAGGCTTGCTAGGGCAGGAAGTATCTCAAAATAATCTAGGTATTAGACAAGCATTATACATGCAGTTTAGGTGACCTGCTGACTACTTGGTTAGGTGAAATGTCTACCTTCCTATCTGCCAAATATATTCTGTATGGAAGGACAGGTTTATGTGTCTATCTCCAAGGGAAACACACTGATTGTGAATCTAGAGATGAAAAAGCACACAGGAGAGAGTCATCTAGGCATTCTGAGTTAGTTCATCCTAGCTCAGCTTGCCAGTGGATTCCACAACACAGCAGACACTAATTGCTGGAGGTTTGGGCATTGTTTCAGCTTTCCTGTCAGTCTGGACTTCATTACATCATCTGAACTGAAGAGGCTCCTGCTATTTGCCTTGGAGATCTTAGTCCCGTTTTGGTTTTGTCACAGTAAAGGTGGTCTGTGTACTTATATGAGCAAAACCTTGCAGGATCAAAGCTATATACAATTGCAGAAGTGAGAACTACAAGAGTGTTTTATTTCTTTCTTTGACTCTTTCTTTCACTTTCTTTCTTTGATTCTTTCTTTTTCTTTTTCTTTCTCCCCCCTCCCCATCCCATGCTGTAAAAAACAAATATATACTACCCAGAACACACTTAAAGTTCATATGATTATGAATGTATTATAATGTAGTATAATGTATTTCACTGAAATGTATTTCACTTATAATGTATTTCACTGAAATTTATTGGACTTTTTCTTATGATACTATATAACTAGCTATTAAGGAAAATTATAATAAAATCACAGGGCTAGATAAAATGCAGTCTTATAATTCTGGATCTGTACACTGATAGCTCAATGGGATTCTGTGCCAAGGTTCTTTTGATAAACTTAAGCACCAGGCTTTATTATTGCAATCAGTCCCCTTATATTTAGAAGCCATAAGAAGTGTAGTAGAATTAGAAAAGACATCAGTGATGTAAACAGGAAAGAAATGCATTGGACAAAGACTTGTAATGGGGAGCCACATTTGTGTCTTTGTCTAAGAGTGACCATTGTCAAAACTACACATAGTGTGGAGCTGCAGCTACCAAGGAGCTAGAATAATTTTCAGGATTAATAGCAGAACAGAGAACAGTTCTCAAACCATTACAAAACTGCTATGTTATATGAGATGTTATCCATTGAGCAGTATCCTCAATGAAAAGTGTTTTAGGCTGGGAGTGTTTTGTTTATTTAAATGAATTCCTGTGAATAGCACTATTTATGTGTTCATGAAAAAAAAAAAGAAAAAAAAAAAGAAAAAAAAAAAGGAGCATTTGGAGTAGTGACTGGAAGCATCAGAACTTTTCTGTGGAAGTGAAAGTGAACCATGCATGGAGCTTGGCAAGGTTGTCTGTAGCAACCTGTCGAATTCCTCTCTTTGGGTTTTATATTGTTTGCTTTGACTATAGGATCTGAACAGATCCTACAGAGATCAACTGCAAAGTTACTACTGAGTTGTTATTTTTAGGTTACAAACTTTGTTTGAATTAGGAGTCTTGGCTTACATTTATATTTGTTTTGTTTTGTTTTGGCCTTTTATTAATGAATTCTTCAATCAAATTCCATATCTTATTTTGCTTTTGACAAAGAACCATGTCATTACTTGTTTTACTGATTTTTATTTATTTGTTAGTTTATTTTTGTGGGAAGGTGGGGATTTTATCATTTATGAATTTAGTCAGTGTTTTTTTCTTTTTTTCCCAGAATGTTCCTGGAAAGAGTGTCTCATCTTCTGACTAAAATCATTCAATGTTATTACTTCTCTTTATTAATGGCCAGCTCTTTCAAATACAGTGTGAACATGTGAAAAATCTCATTTTTTCCCCTTCACATTGTTTTTACATTGTTATTATTGGTACTACAAATTCAATAACATTTTTTTTTTTTTCAGTATACAGCAGAAACTGTTTATTTTGATATTTTCATAATATCCACTAAAGTTAGTTTACAAGCTCTGAAGGGACATAAGTTTCCCATACTACAATGTGCTAACTTCTTCCAGCCTTCTGTCAGTATTGCAAATGCCATAGTAAATTATGAGATCATGACCTTCAAAAGACTAACCCCCCCAATAAAAATTAAAAATAAAAAATAAAAAATTAAACTTAAAATGTACTTTCTATATTGCACTAAGAGCTTTTCAGTGTCTATAGATGCTACTGCAACATCAGTCATTCTCCTTCACAGAGTGTTAATCTGTATTAACTAATACAGTCATAGCTAATAACACAGACAAAAGGACAATGTGGGTGGATAGTTTACAATTCATTTACTCTCACAAATTCACTAAAGTATTTGTGACTAAATAATTCATAATAAAATATCACGAGGGAAAGAAAAAGAGGGGGAGAAACTAATAACATTAAAGTCTCATAAAGAGACAAATATAACAATCAAAATGCTAATTATCCATACTATCACTGCAATTCTCAAAAGTCTGATTTGGTCTGAGTAGAGTACAAATAGATGAGTTCTTAAATTGCATTTGATTTGATTTGCTTCTCATAAGTATTGCCATTTGATCAGCAGTAATAAAACGAGTAAGTGTATATGTTAAAAAAAATAATGTTTTTGTGTATTCAGAAAAAAAAAATCAAGCTCTCAAAAGAAAAGACGTACAATACTCAAGATTTCTTGTATAACCAGCACAAGTCAGGGTGTCTTAATCATCCTGTTGATGACTTTATATCTGCTTATCTTCTGCTACAGTCTGTGCTTATGGCATTAGCTCTGGACAAATATGAAGTAATTCAGTTTGGCCCAGCTTGTGACACAAGAGGTTTAAGGGCAGCCACGTTACATTTAATCTGGGAAGATCTCACAGGTGGAGAGCTGATATTCAAGGTTTAAACTTCTTTTAGCTTGGATGTGTAACCAAGCCCTCTTCAGACCAGTTGGATGTTTGCATTAGGAGAAAATAATTTATCCTCCTCCTTTTGCCCTGTCCTAGCACTGTTTGGTTTACAGGCTACATCTACCCTGAAGATGAGCTGGGGTGATCAGACAAGACTGTACTTTACAAAATTCCAGCTTTATTCATTGAGAGGTAAAAAGACTTGTAGTGAAGGGAGGGAAGAAAACTAGGAGAGATTTCAATCCTGGTTTCTGTTCCTAACAGAAGCAAAATTTCCATGGTTTTACTTAAATTTTTAAAACGATCAAAGTTAGCTATTACAAAGACAAACCTACTCTTCCAGGCACCTGGTCTGATATTCTGGGTCTATGTTGGCAGTGTACTCCCAGTTACATCTAAAGGTGCTTGGAATAGTTCTCCGAAGAGAAGACGTACTGCAGAAAGTCTACCTAAAAAAAAGTTTATTTGAAAAATAAATAAATGTAAGTTGGAAAGCAAAAATTGATATGTTTCTTCACTTTTCGTTAAAATCCCTAATCTCTAATATTCATCTGTAAAAAGACAGGGGTAAAGGTACCTCACTGACATGCTCAAAGCACATCTTGCAGCACTGTAACTTCTAGGGCCTTGAATAAGGAGAACATAAAGGCAGCGAAAAACAACTAGATGATACATATTTTCTGAGTAGAGCACACTGGAGGAAGTGTGAAAAATGTCACACACAGAATCATGGAATGGCTGAGGTTGGACATCTGGAGGTCATCGGATCCAATCCCGTTTATCCAGATATCAGAAAAATAAAAATAAAAATCTTGTGTAGTCCTTGTGTTCTTTATGTTAGACATAGAAACTGGGCAAACGAGCTAAGGAAACCAGAGCTAATAGCATGTGAGATGTTTGTTGATATCATTGTGCTTTGGTATGTTTTGTTTTGTTTTGAGAAAGGGGTTACACTCTGACAGATTATTAACAATATTAACAACATTAATTAATATTAACAATATTAATATCATAATTAATATTAAAATATTAACAATTAATGATACAATAAATATTTATTATATATAAATATATAATAAATATTAATAATATAATTAATATTAACAATATTAATTAATTGATATTAACGATGTCTGTATTAACAATACAGATTATCTGTACATTATCTGATGACTAATTGCTAAAGATATCCTGCAGAGTTTGTGGAAGGCGAGATGTTTCCAGGCTTATGACTAGCAGTTGCTGACCTTCTGATTTCACTATCATGGTCTCAGCCAGAAAAAAAAATGAGAATAAATGGTTGGATTTATGTATTCAGGTAAAAGATTTCAAGGTTTGCCATGCTGACATACTTAACTACCCTTTACGCTCATCACTTTGGAGTATTGGGAGTAGCCAAATATCACTGCTGAAGTTCTGTTTGGAGAACCACAGCTGAAATAATAAAATCTTAGACACATATGAAAAGCCGACAAACCAACACCCGATCTCCCCAGTGTGAATACAAACAAACACCCCAAAATCTTCCTGCCTGTACTTGTATGGAAAAGCCATGATTTTATTTGCAATACACAAATCACAGAAAATCCAGCCAATGTGGCTCAGACATAAGGCACTGAATTGCAAATGAACTGGTAACTGGGTTTACAAATGATTAAATTATAAGTCAAATGAACTCTATACAGGAAAGTAACACGAATAAAACTTATTTAGGAAATTACATTTGGATGGAGCAAGCTAAGTTAGTTTTTTAGAGATGTCACAGGCCTTATTCTTCATGACTTTGGCTGTTGTGTTTGTACCTGCACAGTCTTCTCAGTGTACTTATATTTTCTATATTCCTAGTAAAAAGAAGTAACTACAGTAAATGTTTCTAAACAGTAAAGAACTGTCCTACAAAACAAGAATAAATTATTGCTCTGAATTCCAAACTGCAGGTCACAGCTATTATTAAAGAAGACTGATTATTTCTATTAAATTTGCTATTAGTTTGTAAGATTTAAATTTGTTTGCATGATGCTCTTGCCTCCCTAAGGTAAAAATGCTGTTAATGTTTAATTTGCAATTATATAAAAAGAGGTTATTTATGTGCATAAATGGAAAGCAATATATCTAACTGGTCACTTCTCTGGATCAATATACTGTATGAATATGAAATTGAAAATATTTTCCAAAAATAAGGGTTGCATCAAGAGTAAAAATAGTGTGTTTAGTGTAAATATGACTCCTGGAACAACTGCACTGTTAAAGAGAGTCATCACCCTTCTTAAACATCTTCATAGATGTAATTAACTAATGACTGAATGCAGAGCTTTTTAGGATACAGTTCAGTCATGCTTTTAAGAATTTTCACAGATTCCATCTTTAAAATCTAATTATATTTTATACTGAAAGGTACTTCCTTCTCTTAATCATTCCCTGTTGTACCTGAACAGAGCTCAAAACAGAGCTCAAACCTCCTCTGTATGCACAGGAATTCCAAACGTGGTCAAATGTTTGTAACTTTCTGATGTAGGAAAAGTAGACAGGTGCCACTCCGCTACATCTGGGACATCAATGGTAGAGGCACATGTTTTAAAAATATTCAAATCTACTGCATTTAGCTCAGGCATTCAGTAGTGCATCTAACTAGACCTGAATCATATTACTATAAATGACTGCAACCAGGATATCAGCTTTTGGCAGAAGTGTTTGGCTCTTATCTATCTGTGGAGACTCATTGAGGAACATGTGACAGAAGAAGAAAGGAGTAGGAGTATTCATGAAAGAACACACTCTTCCTGAATCCCATAGAAGTCAGTCTGTGCCCGGTTTCATATAGTGAATGTATAAGACATAAACATCTTGTTCACACTTCTTCATTTACTGATATTTTCAGTCCATGTGTAGTAGATGTCTCTGACCAGACTAAATGGCAAAGTCCTAAGGTGAACAAATTCTCAGTATCAATAAATACCAATAAATATTTCCCCTTATTTACTGTAAATTTAACAGTATGTTTTGTTATAATACCAAATTGCCCTCTTTACAGGACTGTAAACATTGGACGAGATGATCTCTTTGAAGTCTTCTCCGGGACATTATAAACACTTTGGTCTGGTCTCCTGGATCTTCTTTTTAAGCTTGACAGAGTAATGGTTAAACTTTATCATTGAACTGTTTTGGCTTCTTGAAATCCCAGGCAAATATTTCTTATAATTATGTGGATAAGAGGAGAAAAATTTTGATAACGGTGTTCTGTGCATACCATTATTTTCAATATTTCTATTAAATAATTCTATTAAAATTTGTACAGTTATACGTCAGTTAAATGAAAGAAAATATACCCACAAAAAACATAAGGCATGCTGTTGTCTTGGAAACTTACTATACTTAGTCACTACGAGATATCTTTTCCATCGTACTTTTTAAATGTAAGCAATTTATTGCCATAAAATTGTTTTTTCTTTCTTCAAATTAAGCTTTTTCTCTGGTAAGAACTCATGTGCATACAATATGTTTTTGTGAATAAACAATTTGTGAATAAACAGCTTGCAAAGGTTTTCAAGTCTCAAGCTGAATTTTCCTGTGCAATTAACATGGTTTTGTACTTGGTCAAAACTAACCTAGATATTCCTAATACATCCAGATTAATTAGCCAATTTACAATAATCTTTCAGTTCACCTTTCCAAATAGAAATAAGGTAAAAATCAGATTTTATGTTCAGCTTTTGTTCATCAAAACATATGAGTTTGGAACCTTATTGACAGTTGCCCATCTTCTAAAATAATCTGTATGAAAAGAAAGAACTGGTCCAATAACTTGTTGATATATTACTACCTGCAATTCTGAAAATAGTTTTGGTTTTAATTAGAGATTCTTCATCACGTGATTTGCCTTTCCTCAGCTTTGTCACTGAAAAAATCATTTAACCCAAAGTTATGAGGAGACCTAGGCATGAACATCCTGTTGCATCTTAGGAGGACACTTGTTTCCAAGGTTGCCTGAATTCTCTATGGTGTGAATGAAGAAGATGGTGTGACCAAGGATAGGATAAACAGGAGTTAACATTCTGCTTTGGGGATGTCTTCTGCTTTTTGCTTTAGAGCTAATATATATAACACAAAGATAGCATTTTAGATTCTGTCCCTTCTGAGGTATTCTTTCTTGGACTAGGTGTGCCTCCACTTCACATTTGGGCACTTAATTCTCTCCTTACAAAATCTAAGAACACGTGCTCTACAAAGAATGATGGATTCTGGTCCCATTTCTCTTAGGCAATACATGCCAATGACACACAGTCAAAGTGAAAACTTCAGGATTTTCTAGTTGTCAAAAAAATGAATTTAATGATCACTGAGTTTAGCAAACATTCTATAATGCCATATGCTATGCGTAAATCTCCACTTTCAAATTTTATTAGTACTGTCAACTACGATTATTTCTGTGCAAAATGCTATGTAGCTTTAGAACAAACAAACATCTGAAGCTTGGCTCTTTCATTCTGAGAGGCAGAATGTTCTTTATAGGTTGGAAGGTATTTTCTTCATTCCTATGACTATTGTGAGCCTGTCAAATTAACCAGGACAAGAAACTTTGCTTTGATTTGATTTCTTTTCCAGAAATAAAATGGGATAACCAATGTCTCCTCTCAAAATTCTTTGAATTTTACTGGTAAAATGGGCTAAAAGCTGATATATATTTCAGTTTTAGAATATTGGTTATTACATCCTTTTTCTTAGAAACAATGCATGCAAAATATAGTAGTTAATCTAAGTGAGGTGCCAGATTGTATGTAGAAGTCAGTCTCATCTGCAGTTCTATGATTTAACTTCCAGGCAGAAGGACATGTATAGAAGGTGTGTGCTTGAGAAAAGGAGGAATAAATATATATGAAAAGAAATAAAGAGTAACATATAGTGACTCAAACCTTGAATCTATGCTTATTCAGACAGGTTTAAAATGTTCACTTTATTTCTTCTTCCTTTAGGTTTTCTGTTAGGCAAACAATTAAATCATATGCCTATATATTAAGACTGGTTTTCTCACAGATTAAATCTTGCCCTGAGTGAAAACTTTATTGAGAGTCAATATCAGTGCCTGCCCAGTTACTCCTAAATTCAATAAGTCCTGGTCTGTCAATATCTTCCTATCCTGCTTTTCACTCTGGATAATTACACACTCTCCCTGAGGAATCCCCCAGCCAGCATCTCTATACTACTGTATTTTTGTATTTCAGTGCTCAGAATATCTAAAATGTGGTTTTATGCATTTTAGAACTGACTTTTAAAGAACATCCTGAGGGATGAAGTAATATTGAATAGCAGACATAAAGCTAGGTGTACAAGTAGCCAGCTCTGTAATGTTACTATCTTCACTACATAGGGTTCACACAACAGCCTTGTCATACTGAATTCACTCTGGAAAGTCTTCATTTTAAAGGTTTCTTCTAACTGGAAGTGTATATGGTGGTATCCTTTTCTAAATAAAATGTGAAATGTCACTCCGGATAACTGATTAAGGACCTGAGAAACTTTGAATTTTTCATGATTCATAATAAATAAACTCTATTTTAGTTACAGCAAAAAATATGTGGTACACAACAGGTATGTTTCAGAGCCAATAACACAGACGCTATTTTTAGGGAAGAAACCTTACCAGTCAACAAATTCAGTTTTCTGTTATCACAGACCACCACATCCTATATATTCGTATTCATAAGTGAAACTAATTTTATGTTACAAGGAAAGGATATTTTCCTGTCTTCACTACTGTAAAAATGGATCCTTGTTGCTTTGATGGTTAAGCCTTCTATTTTTATTTTATTTTATTTTATTTTATTTTATTTTATTTTATTTTATTTTATTTTATTTTATTTTATTTTATTAATTTAATTTAAGTTTTATAATCTTATATTGAAGCTGTTGATTGCTCTAGGAGAGGCAAGCATCTCATATGTCTTAAAATATATGATATATATATAATCCACCCCCTGATTAATTACAATTTGTAGTGTCTGACAATTAGAGGTTTTCTTCCTCCTACTCTGAATATGAGTCTGTCACAAAAAAAAAAAAAAAAGCCAGTAACAATAGTGTTTCAAAAACATTCAGAACATTGGAAAACATCTGCAATTTCAAAGGTTTGAGTTTCTTCCAGTTTTCGTCATTAAATATAGAAAGTCATTGTTTCTGCCTGGCAGTCCCCACCAGGAGGAAAAGTGAAGTTGGAGACCACCATGGCATCAGCTACAGCACATTTTATTGCAATGTAAAGTAGCATTTATACAGGAATATATGTAAGGTAATTGGAAAAATGAATCATAGGTGGATAAGTTGTTAGTATTGGCCAGCTAATGTCTATCTTCAGCTGGAAGGGGAATGTGCTATATTGAATTAGAGCTGGCCCTATCTTTTGTGACCACTCGTGGTGTTTTAGAAGTGTCTGTTTAAAGCTGAGATCAATTCTGACAGACCTAAAGGTCAGTTGCACGAGGAGCACATGTTCACATTGTAAAGCACTGTGTATGTGAAAAGAAAGTTAAATTCTCCATTACTGAGTGCAGTTCATATACCTGGTAAGTATTATGCACCTATTTTTCGAAATGAAGCTCTTACATTTAGCACCCATGACAATAGATCATAAAACACTGACATAATTTGGTTTGGAGAAGTAATTGTTATTTATGGCATGTTGATTTTAATATCAAAAGGGTGTTGAGAATGTTTCAAAAGGAGGAATTTAAAATTGCATGCATTCTTGCTTTAAGATGAAGTTGAATTTATTTTAGATCAGACCTGAAAAAGTGGGTTCTGAGTATCTCAATCAATGAAAAAGTAATTTTGCCTGTAAATTTGCCTTTTTTTTTGATTCTTGAGGTGTGGGACTATGTATGCATTTGACAGATTCCCAAATCCTTTGACAACAAACTTTTGTTGTAGCAGTTTGCATGAGTACTATCTCATCTGTTTAACCTAACAGATGATTTTTATTTTTATATTTTAATAAAGCTAAGTAACTTCTTTTAAAGACAACTGCTCTTGACTAAGAAAAAAAAAAAAAGTCATTATCAGGTTATATCAATCTAGGCATTCATGCTTTTAAAACATTGTCCTTGATTGAAAACTAGACAAATTATAATCACAGGAAAAAATGGTTGCTTATATGACTCTTTTGACCTTTATGGTAAGTTAATGTGAGATCTTTATAGTTTAAATCATTTATCTCATTTTAGGTGACTGACACCTCTATCGACTCCTATCCACAGTCAGTGTCATCTTGATAGACAAGTGTTTCCCTAGCAATTCAGATACATAATTATGCACTATAGCTGTGGCATAAAGGTTAATTTGAGTGTGTTTATATGAAACATTTCTTTTTGAATGCATCATCACTGTCTAGAAATATTATGTATTTTATGCCGGTCTCCCTACTATTTCGTCAAGTTTTCATTCAAAAGGAAGCAATGTACATGAAAGTTTTAATAAACTAAAATGAAAGGACTAGATTGTAAGCTAACCAATAAACTGTATCCTCTGCCAGCTTTATTTCTGTGAACAGCATGTCCTGTTCTGGAAATCTCTGCTTCAGGGCTGGACATCCCAGGAGCAATCCTAGCCAGAAAATGCTTTGACAATGAAAGATTTCTGAGATTTGGGGTGAAGTGAAGACACTTGATAGATGAGTATGAGCCTCCAACATAATCCACAGGGGATGTATTCTCATACAGAAGAGAGAGTTAAAGTTATGGGGACAGTTCTCATTGCTCCATTGCAAGAGCAGACGTGACAGAGTAGGGAAAACTGTACCCTTAAATTTTCCTAGAAAATGGAAAGAGCTGACAAATTCTCTTCTCCTATCCAGTACATATGTTGTTTTCTTTCCCGAGTTGCTGGTCAGCTGGGCTTTGGGCCAAATTATTTCTTGTCTGTAAGATGCTGTTATTTAGTGTGTTTTTAACATTGTCATGGCTCACTGCATGAAGAAGATAGTATTTTCAGCCTTTTATGATTGAACTTTTCTTTTTTTGGAGTGCATCCAGTTGGAATGTGGAAGGGGGAAAGATAGCTGAATAATTTATTAAGGCAATAGTGCCTGGTTAGATTTTAATCATTATTATTGAAGGAGAGATCAATAAATCTGTGCTTTTACTCAGGATTTTGTTCTTTCCCTTAGGGAACCTGTCCTTCGTTCAAAAACTATTGTGTCATATGCTTTATGAGTTAAAATGGAGACATAATAAGAAATGACTTTTATTACAATCTACCTATGAAATAATGCTGAAAGAGATCAATAGAACAATGAATAAAAAGTAAAGATCCATAAGGATGATTGATGTCAGCTCACTCCTGTCCTTTCTTCTGCTATATGACATAGGCTAGGAGAAGTGGTTCAGTGTGAAGGTGAATATTGTCCCCAGTCTTTCTCCTTCTCTTTTTACTCCCTCTCCACTCCCTCCCCAGTTCTTTCAATCTAAAATGAAAGTTAAACTGCAATCCAATTTCAAGCTTTACTGTTTATAGGTAGGAGGTTCTAGGGTGGAAAATTGGATTCATCAGATTTAGGCATTCTGCTTCTAGTATGCAGTTTCATCTGTGTCTTCTGATACAACTTAGATACGAAGTACAAATAGAAATTTGAGTATTGATGGTAGGTTAAGTTTACTATTATAACTATAACAGACAATTGTTCCTCTTGTACCCCAGTTTTCCTTTTTAAAATATGTAGTGATAGTGGTAGTGCTTTTCTACTAGCTGCTATTTCTTTGGTCAATTCAAACCTTCCAAAATTGGCTTTCTTTATTATTATTTATCTTTCAGGGCAACAGTCTCATCAATGAGATTTCTTCTTCCCTCAGGGGGAGATCTATAGATTAATACAAGGTATTAACAATCATTTTTGGAATCTGAATGCTCTGGGGGCAATGTGATTAGAATTTTAAGTCCCTTGATTAAGTCCATAGCCATCTGACTTTGAACTATTTCTGAAAATTTTTCTTTCCCTTTCTCCCCTTTCTCATTACAGAATTATATGAGAATTCCCATTATTGCAGAAATATGAAAATACTTATCAGCAAATGATAAAGTTGGAGAGATTGCAGGTTGGAAATGCAAGAGGTTTGGGGATGCTTGTCTGGATCCTCAGCACTCCTTTTAAATGATGATTCTTTTAATTTTCCTTCTCATTATGAGTGGATTCCTGTCATTGCTTTTGGGTGACAAGATTTTCACCAAATTATTGAATGGCATGTTACGATCCATTGAGAGGAAGCCAGAATGTAGAACCACAGTAAGATGAATAGCCTTGTTGATGCATTGCTGCCATAGCTCTTCAATAATTATCCATATGTTCGGAAGGGTTTAGAATGTGCCTGTCATTCCCATGCTAATTACGGACTGTTGCGAAGCTCATTTTTCATTACTAGGATCACACCGTGTTTATGGGGTTTGATGAGTTGTTTGTTCTGGGTTGATGCACTGCAGTTTTGTTGGAAGTTTCACATTTGAATTGCAAATGGATTAGGGGGTTGTAATTTATTTATTTATTTATTTATTTATTTATTTATTTATTTATTTACCCTAGCATACATTTCAGGTAGCATAAAGGGCAAAATCTTACGGAAATAAACTGAACTCTGTAGTTAGGAGAATAATCTTTTATCTGAAAATATTAGTTTCTGAATGAAAGAAGCAGAATGTTCAGACTTTTACATGTTACCATTGTATTTAAATTGAAATCCCTTCTTCTCCCTCAAATCTAGGAGATCTCCATTGCTACCAAAATCTACTGTTCCATTGAGTTTCCTAAATGTTTAAGGGATTAGGAAACTCTGATCCCACTAAAATTAATTTTACTGGCTCGTCATGTCCTAGAAATAATTTATAAAATTATAGTTTGAATATTTTATAGCCCCTTTCAAGTACATGAGACTACACACATGTCCCACACCATATATAATATGTATATATACATATATAAATTGGTTGGAAACAGAAGTGTTGAGGTACTAACAGATCAATTCCTGTTCTTACCTCTATCATCAGACTGGTTCCAAAGAGTGTTTATCAATATGGTGATAGACGCTTTATATATATATATAAATACAAATATATATATAAATTAAGTTATCCAGTGACACTCTGAGTTACATTTTAAAAACATAAAGTTTATTCTGAACATTCTATGTACTTATATAGAATATATATGTATGTATATACATGTCTACACAAATATACAAGGCTACTGTTGAAGAATAATTCTGGTAAAATAAACCATTAAATAAGCTGATCGGGTTTATGATTCTACATTTACAGGGGGTTTCCTTCATACCTTGAAAGAAAGACTTGTCCTTATTTTCTGGAAATAGGAATGATACATATTTTTGGTGAAGATGAGGTCACAATTTTCCTACAAACTAAGAGGCTGATGCATGTTTTATGGTTCCAAATCTCTAACATTTTATGTTTTGTCTGCACTGTAGTTTCTGTCCTGCTGCATCTTCTAATAGACCTTGCACGGTGAAGTCCATGGGTGATAACAACAAAGCTTTACATTGAAGTCAGTGTCCTGCAGTGAGACCCACATGAAGAAAGGGCTACAGGAAGGTAACTTCTCCTGGGTACCTACTCCTGGGTACCTACCCGAGAACTTGCAAATGATAACAGAGCTTGTACATCTCCACTTTATGCCCCAGTGCCCAGTGCTGCCATGTAGCATCCCATGCACTGGGTTGAAGAAATATGCTGTTTGGATGCCTATGTAAAATTTTACCTGGAATTTCTCCTCACTCCCATGGTGCTAAAAATTTAATCTATTGGCTTATTCCCTACTCCCAGCCCCAGAAAACAGGCTAAAAGTTAGGCACATCATGTATCTGTGCCTAACTTAACAGGATTCTAAAACGAGGATAGTGATCTTGTCCTGTCCATTGAGACAGTGATCTTTCACAGGATGAGAACTGTCTCTTTCTGTAGACTTTTTTTTCCCTGTATTGGATGGAGAACAGTTAAGTACCCACTGAATAAATATCACTGAATGCCAATAATAGTCATGCATTTAACTCCCACTCCTGGCTTTGAACATTTTTCAGTTAAATAGCAGTAGTAAATACAGACATAAAAAGGCTTAACAAGACCTCTCCAGTACACTTAATCCAAATGATAGCAATTAAACTAGATCTATTGTGTGTTAAAGACATCCTGATTCAGATTAAAAATAAATGAAAATGAAACCCAAGGAAAAAAAAAAAAAAATTTGTTCAACTTAAGATTGTCTTTAAAACAAAGCTTCTAAACTGGCATTGAAATGCAAATTTATGTTATGTTATGTTATATGTTATATGTTATTTTATTTTATTTTGTTATTATTGTTGTTGTTGTTGTTATTATTATTATTTCAGTTTCTGGGCAGGACAAAAAATGAAAATAACTTGGTAGGAGCTGCTGTTCTTGTTCAGCTTCCAGCTGTGACTAAATCAGAAAAACAAGAAATTCTATCAGTGATTCGTTTCTTACAAAATTGCCAGGTTGAGAATTGCAGATTCAAGAGACTAGATTTGTATGAGCATGTTTTAAATGTTAATTCAAAACTTGAACTTCAGACATAAGTCTCGTAGTTAATTCTTGCCCTAAAGTCCACTGTAGCGTAATTTATCATCGAGGAGGAATCACATATACAGAGGTCTATTTGTTTACTTTTTTATCTGGTAGAGGTTGTACTTGTTTGGTATTTATGTACCCTTTACATGGCTTAGCAACATAAAGTGATGTAAAGATGATGAGAAACCAGGTATTCCAAGGTAGGGGGAAAAAAAAAAAAAAAAAAAAAAAGGAAGGAAATGGCTATGAAAGGTTATTACCCTTTTGCTTTTCATGTTGTTTCACTGAGATCAGTTAAAAAAAAGAGAAAAGGGGAGGAGCAGCACAAGAAATACGAAGTCGGAGAACAATGTAATGCAGTAACTAAAGAGGTGACAAATATTAACTCTTTTCTGAAGACCTGAAGTTACTAGAACCATCCAGAGAGTGCTGAATATCTGTATTTCCATTTATTTATTTATTTATTATTTCCCTCTGCAATGGAAAGAATAATATTTTTATTTGCTTGCTCATTTGTGTAATCCCATCAGAACACATTCCACACCTCATTATTTCAAATCTGGTCACTAAATTTATTTAGTACCATGTCAGATTTACAGATTTTTAGATTACCTGACATTTTTTTTTCTCCAAATTCACCAAGCATTTACCATTATTATTATTATTATTATTATTATTATTATTATTATTAACATGAGTCAAACTGTGTCTGAGAGCATTTCCCAACACTTCTTGAACTCTAGCAGGCTCGGTGCTGTGACCACTTCCCTGGGAGCTTGTCCCAGTGCCCGACCACCCCCTCAGTGAAGAACCTTTCCCTAACACCCAGCCTGACCCTCCCCTGTCCCAGCTCCATGCTTTTCCCTTGGGTCCTGTCGCTGTCCCCAGAGAGCAGAGGTCAGCATCTGCCCCTCCGCTCCCCTTGTGAGTGAGCTGCAGGCTGCCATGAGGCCTTCCCTCAGCCTGCTCTGCGCTGGGCTGAACAAACCAAGGTACTTCAGCCGCTCCTCATAAGTCTTCCCCTCTAGACTCTTCACCATCTTTGCTGACCTCCTTTAGACACTCTTTAATAGTTTTATGTCCTTCTTATGCTGTGATGCCCAAAACTGCACACATACCGGAGATGAGACTGTACCAGTGCAATGCAGAGCAGGACAATCCTTTTGCTCAACCGGCTAGCAATGCCGTGACTGATGCACCCCAGGCTATGGTTGGCCCTTTTGGCTGCCAGGGCATGCTGCTGGCTCAAATTCAACTTGCTGGCAACCAGAACAGCCAGATCCCTTTCTGCAGGGCTGCTCTCCAGCCTCTCATACCCCGGTCTGTACATACAGCCAGGGCTGCTCCTTCTCAGGTTCAGAATCAGAGAAGCACAGAATAGCTTGGGTTGGAAGAGACCTTAAAGATCATCTAACTCCCACCCCTCTGCCATAGGCAGGGATGCCACCCACTAGATCAGGTTGGCCAAAGGCCCATCCAGCCTGGCCTTGAATACCTCCAGGGATGGGGCATCCACGACTTCTCTGGGCAACCTGTTCCCTCCAGCCCTCTGATCATCTTTGTAGCCCTCTGGGTGTGAGATAGATCCAGTTGTCCAGAAAAAGATAACTATTATTATATCAGATGCCCTGGGCTATCACAACTCACCCACAACTACCAGTTTTGCAAGGCAGAGTAGGTCCTTTTTAGGTCCTGGGTCACATCTCTCAGCCTTGACTAGATATCCCATGTACCAATGAGTGCCTCAGTAATACGCAATTAATATAGTGAGATAATAAAAAAGAGCTTATCATGCTCTCATGCCCTTGCAGAGTTAGGGGCAGAGGTTCCATTGCTCTTTTTGTTTATGGTATAATACAGGAAGGTGGCTTAAGCCGATGAATCTCATGATACTGAATATGTTTCTTTCCCTTGAGAGAACTTTATGCTAGTGTGAGGAGCCTTGCAAGTCACTAAGCATGCTCTTCCTCTTCTCTGAACTGTGTTTACATTGCATTGAGGAAAAAATAAAGGAAGGAAGGAAGGAAGGAAGGAAGGAAGGAAGGAAGGAAGGAAGGAAGGAAGGAAGGAAGGAAGGAAGGAAGGAAGGAAGAAAAGAAGGAAGGAAGAAAGAAAAAGAAAGAAAGAAAGAAAAAGAAAATATTCAAATATTCTTTGAAATCATGCCAAGGTATTACTGAGAGCAAAGTACTTTTTTTTTTTTTTTTTTTTTTTTTTTTTTTTTTTTTAATCCATGGTATAATCTGTTGCAATTGTGCTGGTTCAAAATTAAGTCGAATGCAAGCACAGGTGTTTCCTAATCACAGCCCAATGGGGAAAAATCTCTTACTTTATGCAGGTTGTTAATGGCCCAGGTGGTTTAATCACTGTCTGGCAGTTTCAGAGTCTGATACTTTGTGCTAATGATCCATTATCTATGAGGAAAACATTTTGAAAATTTAAAAAATACAAATTCTACTTTTTTTTTTTTTTTTTTTTTCCCCTTCACTCCAATGTGTGATGTATGATAGGATCAGTCAGTTCTGTATGCTGTAGAAAGAGGTCATCTGTTTCAGTTTGGTGTTCCACTGGATATAAATCTTCTTTTCATTTCCAGTTTAAATTTAATTAAATGAGCTTTCATACTGAACTAATCCTTAAACTTCAGTACTTTCTCTAGAATTTGCTAGTTTTTCACTTGTAAGGAAATACTGATAAGCAGTTTGGCATCATCTTCAGATTTAATTGCAACCTTGGCATTTTGTACCTATATCATTAGAAGTTAAAAAACTTGAGGAGCTTTTACTAATAACCTCCCTTTAACCAAAGTCATCATTTCAGCATCACTTCTCTAGTCTTCTTTGCAATCAGTTTTCTATCCTGACAAAGAGTTTACTTTTGTCCCATTTTAATACATTTGTGTGTGTGTTAAATGGTTTCAAAGAGTCTAGATTCACTGCACTTCCTTTGCCAAAATATTACACAAACTATATTTCAAAAATCTGATATTTATCCATGATATTGATTAAGTCTGTGCAATCCACTTTTGGCAGGCCTATTTCTCAGTCATTACCTTGTCTGTAATTATTATCTCTTCACAGAGTGTTCTGCTATCTTGCGTGCTGCTGAGGTCAAATTCATAGGTTTGTTGTAGTTGAGATCACTGCATTTTCTTTCTTAAGGCACAGAGATAAGAGCTGTACACCCTGTTGCTAAGCAGCTTTCTAATCTGCTTATTCCAAAAAAAAAAAAAAAAAAAAAGAGAGAAAGAGGAAAAAGTTAGCCATGGCATAGGAGTCAGTACAGATTAAAGTAAGTGTGAGTTTAAAGCAAAATATTCTAGGCTGTGGCCATTTTACCCCAGAACAAATGTTCATTTTTTCTGATTGAGCGTAATCTACTTTACTGCTTTTCATCCTTTCTTCCCACCACTCTGTCTTCAGATGGCACTTGCACCAGTTTGATAATGAACTCTAGGAAACACTTGCAAGCTGTAGTGAGCTTGTGGAGCTCCTGCTGGTGTCAGTTCAGGCTGTCTTTTCCTTGACTTTCTTAGAAGAGCTGCTGTCCACAAAGGGACAGCTTCTATGCTGCATTTTGCAGAAGGTATATCAGAAAATATAGCCTGAAGAAGGCAAGAAACATGATTCAATCATGGTTTGCATCCTTTGAATTCCGGTCCATTCAGTGACTATTTCGTAGTGGTCCTGGCAGATCACTATTAAGCTGCTCTGGCCAGGATGTGGGGACCCATGTGCTTGGGACATACACAAGACAGAGGTTCTCTCCAGCATTAGTGATGTCCAGGTCTCTCACTCAGAGGGTGTTCCCTATGCACTTGATTTAACTCTGTTTGCCTCTCCCCCCACCATCAGTTGCTATGCTCAAAATTTTTATTGTGGCAAAAGCTAATGTACCTTATACATGTAGGGCGAAGAGTTTATTGTTAGTTTAATTTGTCAGTCTAATTAGTCCAGCCACCATAATTCTACCATTCATAGTCCAAATTAATACAGAAAAGCCTCAATAACACGAAACAAACAAAACCAAAAAGTTATAAATGAAAAACTATCAAATACCCGCACATTTTCTCAGATGTTCACAACCTTGCAGCATCTGTGAAACCAAAGTGGGCAGGACTGTCAGCAAGTTGTCCTTATCCAAACCTATTCATTGATAGGATTTTGGTGTCTGTGTTGCTGTGTTCCTTCGTTCTCCATTTTGGGGGGCACTTGGGTTTATTGTTATACATTTTCCTAGTCTGGTCTGTGTATGTGAGCTTCCTTCTTTCTTAGTTACTTAGTTTTCTGTTCTCTTTCTTATATCTTAACAAATTTAATAAGGTTCTGCTCCTGTAGTGACCGCTAATTCACCATTAGCAGTCTGGGACCTCTGGTAACATCTTTATGGTCTGAAAAGATATATATATATATATATATACTTTTTTTTTTTTTTTCTAGGAAAATAGACAATTTAATCTGCACTACTCATTATCACTCTGAACTAAAGTCAACCACACCTAAACCAGACAGCTAAACAATTGCTGTCACAACAAAAACACGTTAAAATCAGTCAAGGGCAAAATAAGTCCAGAGAAATCCTGAGAACTTACTGTCACATCCATACAAAGCATGTGGCCTTTTACAGAATCATTTATAGAAGCATTTAGGTTGGAAAAGACCTCTAAGATCATCTTAGTCCAACGTTTTACTAGTAATTACAAAAAAATAAAAATAAAAAAATAAATCTTATTAGAAAAGTTATTATTATTAGAATTATTATTAGAAATCTTATTGCAAGAAATATCTTATTAGGCTACATAGTGCACCACCCCACTCTGCAGTCTGGTTAGAGAATAACTCAGGCAGCTATACTTCTTTCCTTCATGCTTGTGAATATGATGACCAATTTATTCTGTCATCTAACATCATGTTGAAAGACATATTGGGTGCCAAGGAACAGCAGCTTATACCATTAAAGGGAAACCTGAACCAAGACCAGCTATGCCTTTCTATAGAGCAAATCCAGATCAGGGATGAAAAAAAAAACACAACACTGCCCATGAAAGGAGAGGTTGAGTGCTTCTCTGGCAGACATGGCTCCAGAATGGTTTCATCTTTATTACCTGTGGCACATAATGTGTTTATTTTTAATAATTTGGGGCTGAAACTGTTCCAAAGAATATAGCATTATGTTAACACAAAGTTTTATTTATCAAAACATCTTGTATTTGGTATTAAGGCCACCATGATTATCTAAGTAATAAGATTTGCATAATATGTCACAATTTAAAAATAAAATAAGAATGGAAACAGGGCATGTTTCTGGAGCATACATTATTATTTTTTTTATTATTTTTCCAAGTTAATACATTCCTCAGGTGAATCACAGAAAAACTTTTAACATGCACAGAATTACATCTTTTTATTGCTAGATTTTGTGAGATAACTACAGAATCACAGAATGGCCAAGGTTGGAAGGGACCTCTGAAGATCATCCAGTCCAACCCCCCTGCCGAGCAGGATCACCTAGAGCACATTGTGCAGGATGGCATCCATGTGGGTTTTGAGTATCTCCAAAGAAGGAGACTCCACAATCTCTCTGGGCAGCCTGCTCCAGTGCTCTGTCACCCTCACAGAAAAGAAGTGCCCACTCGTATTCAGCCAGAACCTCCTGTGCTTCAGTTTGTGCCCGTTGCCTCTTGTCCTGTTGCTGGGCACATCTGAATTGTAAACCCAATCTGTATTGGGTTTACATGGCAAGGTTTTTGTAGCAGGGAGGCTGCAGGGGTGGCATCTGTGAAAAGAATCCAGAAGCCACCCCATCTTAATTAAGGGCCAGTTTCATCCAGCTCCAAAGGGACCCCCTGCTGGCCAGGGCCGAGCCAATAAGCGATGTTGCTTGCACCTCTGTGAGAGCAGAGTTAAGAAAGAGGAAAAAAAAATGCTGCACAACAGCAGCTGGGAGAGTGAGAAGTGGCTCTGCAGCCCCCAAGGTGAGTGCAGAAGGAGGGCAGGAGGTGCTCCGGGCAGGAGGTGCTCCAGGCACGCAGCACAAGTTCCCCTGCGGCCCATGGAGAGGCCCCTGGTGGAGCAGGCTGTCCCCCTGCAGCCCATGGGTCCCACACGGAGCAGATCTCCACGCTGCAGCCCGTGGAGGAGCCCCCGGTGGAGCAGGTGGATGTGGCCTGGAGGAGGCTGCGGCCCATGGAGAGCCCCCGCAGGAGCAGGCCCCGGGCCGGAGCTGCAGCCCGTGGAGAGGAGCCCACGCAGGAGCAGGGGGTCTGGGGGGAGCTGCTGCCCGTGGGGGACATGTGCTGGAGCAGTTTCTTCCTGATGGATGGATGGACCTTGTGGCATGGAGCCATAACGGAGCAGTTCTTGAAGAGCTGCAGCCTGTGGGCAGCCCCCGCAGGCTCAGTTCGGGAAGGACAGCATCCCGTGGGAGGGACCCCACGTGGAGCAGGGGCAGAGAGTGACCATGAAGGAGTGGCGGAGACAAAGCGTCAGGGACTGACCACAGCCCCATTCCCTGTTCTCAAGAGCTGCTTGGGGGCAGGACGTAGAATAGGGTAGACCAGGGGAAGGTTGCTTTATCATTCCATGTTTATTAAGGCCAAAACAAACAAACAAACAAAAACAAACAAGAAGGTGAAGCTCCAGTCTCAGAAATTCATAAATGGAAGAAAATATTAATTTCATATTTCAATTCCAGTGTTGGCGATCCAACTTCATTGTTATTATCTCAGAGATTTGTTAGTAGACTGATGATTATGTTCAGTGAAGGAACTGAATTAAAAAAAAAAAAAAAAAAGAAAAAAAAGAACACGAGAAGTAATATTGAGATCAGAGCATTAGTTTTGTTGAAGAATATTAAGGTTTTATTAATTCAGAAGCTTTACCAAATAGTGTCAGTTCTCTGTGCATCAAACCTTTGACCACCTGCTCTTTTCTATGATAAATGCTGAGCACAGTATGTCTATTGCAGAGAATAAAAGCTACTGTCAGAAAGCTGTCATTTCTTTTTGCACAGATGTACCTTTTCTTTATATTTTGCTTACGCAAAAATGGTATTGTGACGGAAGAACAGTCAGTCAGCTGGGGTTAAGCCAACAGAATTATACAGACACATGCACTCCAGCAGCTACCCCTTTGATCTGTCGTATGTAGAAAATTTTAGCCAGTACTGTTAATGAACTTGGTTAGATTAAATTAATATCCTAAAGAAGAGTTCTCTCTTCCCATAACACTGAATTCCCAAAGACCTTTTGCAAAAGATGCAGGTGCTCAGCACATCTCTAGATGAGACTTGCAAACTGCACACAGTTTATACAGCGGTCTGAATTTCCCAAAGTGTCTTATTTTGTCTCACCACTATATTGGGCTGCTTTAGGACTTTTACTGCACTGATTGCTCTGTACACTTGAAAAACTGGTGATGCAGTCAAAAGTGCTCAACTCACATGGTTTAAATTAAATCAGGATCGAAGTTCTGTATCGATACATTAACAACTCATAATTAAATAGCAATCAGTGGACTATACGTTCAGGATCAATATCAGCAGTACAACAAATGAACCACATTACCAGATGCTTGAAAATGTTGATGCTGCTCTGCCAATTTGCTAATCTGCCTGTGATGAGAAAGCCTCCCATGTGCTGACACCTGCACAGCCAAGATGTGAGTCCTGCACTGCCAGCCCACCAGATGGGTGCAGGAGCTTCAGAGTCTGGTGAGTTTGGTCCACCAGGCTTTGCATGGAGGTTGTGAGGTCAATGGAACAACTTCTGGAAGTGTCAAATTTGGTTTGACTGTGGCCCTGTTCATATTCCAACATTCCCCACAGTGACAAATTTTCACGCCTCTTATATTTTTCAAGCAGATTCCTTTGCTTGAAAATCCTTTGGTAATCTGGTTCTATCTGGTTGGCGGTTGCTGTATGCAAACTTTATTATTTTAATTTCCTTCCAGTGTAATCAGTTTTGGGGCAAACACCCCATCAGGCATTTTCAGATACTACACGCATACATGCTGTATACATTCACAGTCTTATCATATCATCTATTGTTATCCAAAACCATTTTGCCACAGAGGATTGTGCAGAATTCCCCACAGGTAGGAAAAAAAAGAGAGTTTTGCTGGACTGGGCACTTTGTGAACATGTGTTTGTCTGGATAACTTCCACCAGTCTGAAATCAAGGGTGGAATATCTACCCAGAGGAAGAAGAGAAGCACACACAGATCTACCACCAAAATATATTCCAAATTAGAGAGTTTGCATGGGATTTTGCGTGTTTCCAGGATCCAGTCCTGTCCTGGATCAGTGATTATAGAAACTGCGCTTCAGGGCTCTGCTGCTCAATATAGTCCCTTCCAGGGCTTCCTTGTCTCTTCCTTGTTGCCTAAAAAGTTATGTTTGTGCCCATATGAATAAAGCCCTTTCAGATTTCAAACCTCAATACTTTTTGTGAATCAGAAGTCTGTTTTTCACCAGTCCAACAAAATGTCTGCCGTTTCTCTTTGTGACCTGCTTTCAATCAGTAAATCAGCATTTCTTAGCTTTGCGCTTAGCTGGCAATGCAGTACTGAAGGAATTTGGATTTTTCAGCCCCATTTGACAAACATGAAAGAACATCCTCTTCACAGATACATCATTCTCTAAAGCAAAGACTTTCAAAGTCATTATTATGATAATTTGGCAGGTTTTCAATAGCAAATTTTTTCAGTTTTCTTTCTCATGTCTGCATTCCATTTTCTTCTTAAATAATCTATAAATGAATAAATGATTTTTTTTTTTTCACTTTTTTTTTTTTTTGAAAAGCAGTATACCTCATAACTCTAAAAGTATAGCTATTTTCTATCCTGTATGCATGGCACTTTGAGCTTTACATTTTAAAGGTTAAACCTTGATTCACATTACCTGCCTGAAACATAAACATTTCTTTAGTTTTAAACCTGGTCATCACCTCAGTAAAAATCCATCCATCTTTTATTTCTCTCTTGAAAAATCCTAGTCTAAAGTCTCCGAGCTAATAGAAGGACTTCTGTATTTTATCAGGTGATGTGTGCTAAAACATTTTTGTTCTCATATAGCAGATTTATGGACTATAAAAGCCAGAAGTACCCATTAAGGTGATCTAGTTTTGAGTTCCTCCTGAGTAAAACAGACTGTAGTACCTCATCCAGTGCTTCTTGCATGAAATTTAACAACTTGATCAGAGTATGGCTCCAGAAAAACATAAGATTTAGGATTTTGTCATGTGTTTTCAATTTTTCCATATTGAATAGTTGTAGATTTGAGATAGGCCCTGAGTAATTTGGTTTTAGGCTAGTGCTTTGAGTACCCTGAGTATTTTAGGGGCTGTGAGCTCTGTTACAGGGGATTTAACATCTCTAGTGCATAGTTTAGGGAGTTTGAGTGACTGATAGTCCAAAGGTTTTGCTCTGGGAACAATTCACTTGAAGATAAACTTTACATTTGCTGACTGTTTTGCTAAATCTAGCATTTTTCTTTTTGGCACTTCAAGTCTTCAGCTGAAAACTAGGAATAATAGGTTTTATCTTTGATTAGGGCTTTTGATGTAACGTCATTAGAAACTGTGGCTGAGCATTAGAGACACTTGATATTGCAAACTGTCATGGTATTTAGAAAATTGGTATCCTATTTAAAAAAGATCAGTAAAATGTGTAAATGCAAGAGACGTGTTGTGCAGAGCAAGCATTTCAAATTCACAACCTGTGTTGAAGGAACGGGTCTATGTATTTCCAAGATGTGGGGCTTGTTTTGAAACTTTAAGCCATAGAATCATAGACGGTTTGGGTTGGAAGGGACCTGAAAGCCCATCCAGTTCCAACCCCCTTGCCATGGGCAGGGACACTTCCCACCAGACCAGGTTGCTCAAAGCCCCATACAACCTGGCCTTGAATACTTCCAGGCACTTCCAGGGGTGGGACATCCACAGCTTCTCTGGACTACCTGTTCCAGTGCCTCACCACCTTCATAGTAAAGAATTTCTTCTTAATATCTAATATAAATCTACCCTTTTTTAGTTTAAAGCCATTACTCCTTGTCTCTACACTCCCTGACAAAGCGTCCCTCACCAGCTTTCTTTTAGGCCCCGTTTAGGTACTGGAAGCCCATCCTCACCCCTACGTGTGAGTTTTCCACTTTTTCTTGGGATTCAGTACAACCCTGTGAGTCATGGTGGTCCTTACACTAAGTATTGTCCCCTGACATAAGGGAACAGAGTATCTGTATCATATATAATGTTATTTATAGCTCTCTGGTTAATAGAATTTGTGGGTATGAGTTTACCATATATTGCCCTTCAACTGTTTTTGCTCTGCTGCAAATATGATTGTAACGTGTATTGTATTTTGAACAAAATAATTACACTGTACCCTTTTTGTTGCAAACTATTTGATTGATTGATTGACTGTTGTAATTGTGTATTGTGAAGATATAAGAGACTGAATGAAGTTGTAAATAATGTTATTATTCTTTTGGTGATATGTTCATTTCTGGATTCACAACAAAATTAATGCAAATATAGTTATGCCAAAATTAAGACCATGGTTTCTTAAAGCATTCTGAGATCAGCTGACTCACGTAAAATGCTGTTATGTAGAGGCCTTTTCCTTCTGCTGAGAAGAACCAAAGAACTGCTAGATAAGCTGCTAGGTCCCTTTCTTGCAAAAGTCCAAGCAGAAAAAATACAGAAAAAGTAAGTGTTACCTTCCCAAATTCATGGGTAGAATCAGGATGTCATCCCAGCTCATTCAAAAACAGGTATATATTTATCAAAGTGTATATAGCAAGATATGCTTCCCGTAAGATATAAGACTGGGAATGCAATTAGAGATTGATAATGAAGAAAATGGACTGAAGCAAAGCTGGACTGAATTGTCTTGAAGTTGTTCATAGGCCTAATCTTTGGCTTCCATTCGAGATCTTATAAAAAGAAGTGGAAAGTCTCTTGCAAATATTGTATGTGACTTGAAGGTAAACAGTAACGTATGAGTTTTTTTTGTTTGCTTATTTTTGTTTTTTCCTGTCTTTTCCTCTTTTCTTACCCTTTTGAAGCTAAAGATCATACTTATACTTTTCCAGTGCTCCAGTATTTATCCCAACTTTGCCAAATTTTCTAAAGATCTGAGATATCAGCAAACAATGTCATTAAATATACTGGGAATAGCAATTCTGAAATTACCCAATTTATGTAACTACACCAAAACATTATCCTTTCATATGCAGGTTCCTGGCACTTTGTCGTTATTAATTGCTACAGCTGTTGGATTGTAGAAGACCAGAGAAAAGAAGTGGAAATAGAAGTATGATAAACAGTATAGCTGTTGGTTCAGATAGCTTCATCCATTGGTGTTATAGAAGAGATTACCTCTCCCTAGAAATCTTGACTTGATCAAACACATTAGTCTTTCAAGCATCTTCTGTCAATAGCTCCCTTGGATAGCAGATAAACTCTTTCCTTAGCCCTTCTTTCTATTGCAGACTGCTTTCTTGTTACTCTCTAAACACAGAGAAAGAAGTCAAAGAGAAGAGCCCAATATCAAGGTTGGAGGATGCATTTCATAAAGTCTTTGAGAAAAAAAAAAAGTGCCTTAAGGATGGTGTTTATGGGAGGACTTAAGGATTTCCCTTATGAGAGGGGAATAGTAGCAGACTTTTTTTTTTCTTTTTTTTTTTTTTTTTTTTTTTTGGCAGCGCATATTTATGATAAACTTCAGTTACTCAGGAGTACAGGGCAAAGGTAAAAAAAAATATTCATGTTTTGAACAAAATATATTGCTTCTCTGCAACATATATGGATTCAGTAACTCATATATGCTAATGTATCATGCACAGTGGTACTAACATTTTAATAATGTCATCTGTGGTGATTTCACTATAGTGCATCTCTCGATGATCATAGAACACTAGGAACCACACTGAAACCAGAAATTTCATTTCATTTTCAAAGCATCAAACCACTGATGCAAACAAACCTTTTGGTTTTAGTAATACCCATAAATAAATTCTTCAGTGTTGTAAGCGTTAAACATTTTAATTTGAAAACTTAAAATGCTTTGAAATATTAAAACCCCAATTTATGTATATAGTGCAGCCATATTGGTACTCAAAAGTCCCTGCAAAAGTCACCCCACCAAGGTTCCTGCAGTGTTTATTATGCATAGAAGAGTGAACTCTATGCTGTTTGAAAGAGGTTAAGGGCATATTCCATTATCCACTCTTTGTCTTTTCTTTTCTGTGACACTGGGGGGATCTTTCTAATAAAACCAATGTCCCCAGCTGAACTAGTCACCCTGGGCTCCTCTGTACTTAAAGCAAAGGCAGAGGCAGATGTACATTTCTGTCACAATTTTAAAGCAGTGGCACCTCAATGTGTGTCCCCAAAGACAGAAACAGATTCTATTTAAATGTGCAAAGCAGGAAGACAGATCCCAGATGGCAAAGAAAAGGTAGGGAACCACAGGTATTTGGCTGACGAGTGAGATTCATAGCTATGCAATTTCTGTGCAGATTATAGCTCTATTTTGGGCTTAAGTTTTCTTTTATCACACCTTAGGAGTAACATAAAATGAACTGAAAAATAAATAGACTTTTTCAGCAGCTCAGAAGGGGATGAATTATTTTAAACACCTTAAATGTTTCTCTTTTGGAAGAGCGTATGACTTCGCAGGCATACATAGTATCTTACGTTGGCTCAAAGCTGATCACGTCAGTGAAGCTGAGAGATGGATAAAATATTAAAATACTGCATCTTTTTTGCCCTTCTGCTATGTTGAAAATGCTGTTCCTTCGTCTTGTACCACTCTCAGTGGTTCTACCAGTCATACTGAGCAACTGGAAAGCATCTTACTGGATAAATGACCAGGACACGAAGAAGATACAAATGCCATAGAAAGGAAATGCATGAGAGGATTAAACAAACAAACAAAAAAAAAACAAAAGCAACACTTTTTTACGTTTACAAAAAGAACAGGAAAAAGACATTTTTCTACACTCTAGTGCAAATGTCTTTCTGAGCAATAAGTAGTCAGAAGAGGAGACATAGGCTGGAGTAATAACGCATGGGGCAAAAGCCCAGGTGGTATGAGGACAGACACTTGTCATTCCCCAAGATGATTCAGTTTCAACCCTCTCTATGCTTGTTTTGGCAATGTCAGGTTGTCAAAGGTGTGGTTCACAATATGTGTCAGCTGAGCAGGATCATCTACAGCAAAGATATGATATGGCTTCTTAAAATAACTGCAAACTCTGCATGTGTTCACCTACCATAGACTTTTCTTTCCTGTAACCAGAGTCTGGAGCTCTGGGTGAGTCCCTGCCCCTTGCCTTGCTTGGGGACTCTGATGCACATGCAGATGTTGCAGCAGCTGGAATTTATATGGGCTAATTCATGCTCCTCATCGCAGAGCCCAGGCCATCAGCACAGGGCCACGCTGAACATGAAGCATGACTGCCTAGTAGTCAGAAGCATATGGCACAAGCATGCAATCTTCCCATGAGCTGAAACAGCAAAGAACAGCTTGTGGCTGAAAGCCAGGGTTGAAATAGGTAGGTGGCAGCCAGTCAGGATGACCCTATGTCGTAGAGGACACACAAATGAAAAAAAAAAAAAAAAGCAATAGCAAAGCAGTGGGGTAACTGTGAAAGAAATGTGCAACGGCTTTGATCTTTAGTTGTGCTGTTGATGTATACAGCCAGCACTCCAGTAAACAGTCCCAAGGTAGGCTTTATTCTGTGTGCTTAAGCAACAGTGAATCACAGCAGGAAAAATCTGTGAATGCAAGCCATTTTAATATGAAAACTCACACCCCGTGATGGATTTTAAGATAAGACACACCATAAGGGCTTTACTTGTAAGTAGACCGAAGCTTCTCTCTTGCAGCCAGCATTAGCCACTCACTACTGTAAACAGGCCAAATTCTACTGACTTTAAATAAACTTGTATTAATTTTCTCTAGTTGAAAAGCTCTTCCAGATATTCCAAAGAAAATCTCTCTGCTTATTTTTCTTCAAATGACTACACCTAAAAAAAGTGATTCTGTATCAGTAGGTGACAGCATAGTGTCACCAGGGGAATAGAAATTAGTAAAATTAACAACGATAAATGTAGAGTTTGATTGTTTGTTTGTTTTGATAATAAATTGAGGCCATACTATCATTACTTAGTCACAGTTTTTCTCTTTTTCAAACAATTTTTTATTTTGAATTCCTAGGAAAAGAAAGCCCATGAGCTTTTCTATTAATAATATATCTCAGGGGGTGTTTTTCTGCTAAGAAAAAAAATAACTGATGGTACCTTCTTATAGAGGGAAACGATTACACTGGAATACACATCAATACAATTTTAAACTTCATTGAGAAAGACTTTGTATTACTATGCAATATTCTTGCTAAATGTCTTAGGAAAAGCTAGAAAAATATACTGTTTGTATACATACAGGTATATATCTTGTTAAGTCACAAATGAGAACCGAAAAGTCAATTTGGGGAAATTTGCATATCATCTTATTTGTTTCCCAAAGTAGATGTTTGTGTTTTGTTTTGTTTTGTTTTGGGGATTTCTGAGACAGCATAAAAGGCTATTTAACAAAAGTAATTTAGCAGGATTCACACTAGGTAAGGCACATAAAAAGCAGTAGACAAAATGTTAAGCTCTCTGAACAACTACAGACATTCTGCAAAAATGACAAATTTCATTCCCTGGTGCAAATTCCCCCTTTACCTCCTTTTTCCTTTACGCTATCTGGAGTAATAGTTCCCCTGAATACCTATTTAACATCTGCTATGGTGTGTGATTTTCTATGACAAGTGAATTGTTTCAGGCTTGGTGGAGGCAACACCTAGGGACTTAGAAATTCTGAAGCTGCCTGACTCTGTTATGTACCAAGCAACTTTAAGCTGCAGCATGGTTAATTAAATTGCATTTAAAGGCATTTCACACTTGAATGATGTATGCAGTGGTATGCAGTGACATAGCAATATAGGACTAATACAATTCGTCTACCTAAGGACCAAATTACGTCTGAGTTTAGGTTTTGCTTTTCTGTGTCTTAGTTTTTTGGATGTTAAATGTTTTGCTGCAGTCTGCAGGAGGAAGAAGGGGTGTGATTTCTTTCTTTGTTTTCTGCTGCCATATTTCCACTAACCTTTTAACTGCAGCATCTCTTGCCCAGTACCAAAAAGCCCTTGTGGCTGCAGTAAAGATTCATCCAGGCTGAATGGGAACCATCATTCTGCTCCTTCGAGTAGCTAAGGAGCAGAGACTGATTTCCTGACAAACAGCTTTTTCTTTTTCCCCTAATTTTGTCATTGTAGTGGTTGCTGTTGCACTTCTTAACCTGATATCTCACTTTATGTTTAGTCACTCTGGAGTTCCTCTGTAGAGTAAATGATGATGGAAAGGAAAGCCCATGGGAAAACAAAACAAAACAACCCCCTTCTGTTCTGCAGAGGTTGCATTTTTAAGAAAATACTTTCTTGCAAAGCTGTATGGCTGTATGTGTAGATGAAAACTGGACTGTTCTGATGTAATGAAAATGAAGACCTTGAAAGTCACCTCATTACCTCTTGGCAGGTTTCTCTGCATACTGAATAACTGAAATGTGGACAGTGAAGAAGGGATATCATGATTTTATTGCAGCTGTGTGCTTTCACTTGTTAATAGTGTTCCCTGGAAGAGCACTAGAGTGATCTTTCTGCTCTTCCACTTCTGACTGAAGGAAAACCATAAGATAAAACATAACAGAAAAGTGAGAACCTAAGGAAGGAAAAATGCTTTCAAACAGGAAGTGGTTCAGAAGCAACAACAAAGAGCTAAATTGCAATGCTAAGAGGTGTCTCAGGTTAGTGATAGGAGGTAACTACTGGTGCAGAGACTGACTGATGATTGACTTAAGAGAAACCTTCTCTGTACTTTCCTTTTTTTTTTTTTTTTTTTTTTTGTAATGGGATTCGTTTTCCCTGTAGGTCAGAGGTGGATGAGTGAGTGACTATGTGATCAGACCCATGTAAAGCCTCAGAGGTGAGAGGGCATTTGCTTTATTCCAGACTTTGGGAACCTCCACCAGTTGTCATAATACTTAAAAGATAATCAAAAGTGACTTTCAATGACAGTGGCCAACTCCATCAGTACTTGTAGGTGTATCTTATCTGGTTCCATGGCCGTGTATACACACTGCTCACTTAAGTGTTCCCTAACCTGATCCTTTTCCAAGGAATGTAACTCTTCCTTGTTCTAGACTTTCCCATCTGTCTCAGGGACCGGGGATTACTGAAGGTTGGTTTTATCAGTAAAGTTCAAGGCATGGCCTTTGGCTTTTTCCATGCCCTTTGTCACAAGGTGCTTTTCTCACCAGCAGCTGGTCCAGCTTAGTCTTCCTTTTGCTGCAGCTATGCCTGTAGAAGTCTGTTTCATTGCCATTCATGTCTCCCATCAGATTCAGCTCCAGGTGCACTCTGACTTTCCCAACTTCATTCCTGTCTCCTGCCCACTCAGACATTGTCTCCATATTCTCCCTGTGTTACTTGTCCCCACTTCTGCCTTTTGTACACCTTTTTATGCACAGGATCCAGGAGCTTCATCCAGCTTTAATCCAGGAGCTTCTTCTTCATCCATGAATGCCTCGTGTTTACAGTGCTTGACCTCCTGTTCAGTGGGATGAACCACTCTTTAGCTTGGAGCTGGTCCCTGAAAATCAAATAACCATCCTGGAGTCTTCTATCTGGGGCTGTATCCCATGGGATTGTTTGAAGCAGTTCTCTGAATAGTCCAAAGTCTGTTCCTCTGAAGTACAAGGCTGTGATACAACCATTTGCCTTGACCCCTCTTCTCAGGATCCTGAACACCACCATCTCACAGTCACTGCAGCCAGAGCTGCCCCACCCTTCACATTCTCAACCAGTTCTTCCTTTCTTTAGGTGTGAGGACTAGTAAAGCAACTTTTCTCACAAGCAATTTGATCACCTGTGCTAAGAACTTTTCATCAATGTACTCCTGGATCTTTTTTTTTTCTTTTTTTTTTTTTTTTCCTTGTGTTTTCCCTTCAGTAGATATTTTGGTGGTTAAGGTCTGCAGTGAGAAGCAGGGCTTGAAAATGTGAGACTTTATCAAGTTGATTTAAGAATGCTTTTTTTTGGTCCTGATCAGGTAGTCTGTAGTAGACATCCATCACAAAGTCACTGGTATGGGTCTGCCCACCAACCCTAACCTTTAAAATCCCAACTAGCACATCACCCATTCTCAGACAGAGCTCCACACATTCCCACTCCTCTCTTACATAATGGGTAGCTCATTCTCCTTGACCTTCTGTTCTGTCATTCCTAAATTGCCTGTATCCTTCAATGCATCACTCCAGTGAGCTACCCCACTCTGTCCCTGTGATCCCACTAAAATCAGAGCTTGGTACACAGACCTCTACCTCCTCCTGTTTTACCCCATGCTGTGTGAGGGAGTGCACAGCACTTCAGAGAGATATTCAGTCCTGATGATTTCCTGGAAAAGTAATTATACATGAATACATTTGAGGTGAGCTGCCATCAGCTCTATTTTGTTCATTGTAACTTTCTCTTGTCCACATCACCATGCACACTTTGCTTACAAACCTGCCCTGCCACTTCCACACTTGTTTGCTGATCATCATCTCTCACCCCACTCATTCCTAAGTTAAAGCTCTCCTTACCAGGCTGGCCAGCCTGTTGACAAAGATGCTTTTGTCACACTTAGCAATATAGATCCTTTCTATTCCAACCAATTTTTGATGGCTGGACTATGGGGAAAACAGTTTCAATTACCAATAGTTCAGTATCTGGTGACTAGTGAAAAAGAAAGTATCCCGGGGGTTGGTAATGGAGCCCACTTAATTTTGCATCTTTGGTAGTGACCTGGGTGATGAAGACAGAGAATATCCCCAAAAACATCTGCTGATGATATGAAACTAGTGGGGAATGGCTGACAGACATGATAGAGGCTCAATGCAGAGGGACCTTGGTAAAACTGAGGGCTGGCTGGTCTGGTCTGACAGAAACTTTTTGAGATTCAATACTGAAAACTTGCTGCTATTAAGGCAGAACAACACAATGCGTTAGCACAGGCTGGGGAGTGACTGGCTGAGTAGTAGCCCTGCAGAAAAATTGGAAGTGTGGATGCCAGGCCGAATATGAGCAAGCAATATGCTCTCATTGCAAATACAGCAAACCTTAATGATTGCCCCTTAGGACCATAGCTAGTATGTCAGGGAAATTCATCTTCCTCTCTCCTTCTTAATAATGATGCTGTGCCTGAAATACTATGACTGTTTTGGGGTTATCCAGTTCAACATACATGTGGACACAGTGAACAGGGTCCAGCACAGAGCATGCGGACTAGGAAGTGAGATTGGAGGACTTGATAGTGTTAATCTGGTCAAAAGGATGCTAATAGCTACCTACAACAGGTATTTTCAAAGGTGATGAAGCCCTTTTTTCTTGGTAGTTCTAGAATTAAAAACAGAAGATGAATTGCGATTGCTACTTGACGGTAGGACAGGATGGGCATTTGGAGAAACTTTGTCGTTAACTGGGCAGTTCATTGCTGGAACAAGTTACACCCAGGTATTGTGGAACCCCTTTTCTTGGAGATTTTTAACTCAGTTAGACAAAACCACACTAACCTCATCTAGTGTTGGCAGAAAAATTCTGCTTTTAGCAGTGATATTGGACTAAATAGCCTCTAGAGGATCCTTCCAATTAATATTTCAATGAGTTCATGATTCTTTGAATTCATTGCATTGCTCCTCAGCACATCAAGATTTTTTTCAGTCAGTGGGGTCACTTTTTTTTTGCCAAATGATGCTAGAATGCTGGATTCTGTGGGATAGCTTCCCTGTGGAGACCAAACCCAATTAAGTTTGATGTGTATTCCTTATGTGCATGCATATCTGAGAACTGAGGAAGTTAGACCTTCTTCCAGACCATTTGGTTTACAGTCTTAAAGGTTTGTATTGATGTTATTTACTAATGGATTTAAGAATGAACATTAAGTTCTTCCATATCCTCTTCCCAAACTTTACTTAGTGTATGTGTGAACAATAAGAAGCATCTTTTTATATGAAGGTGAACATTTTCTCATTTGCTTAAATATAAATTACAACCTAAACACTGTAATATCACCTCCTGTGACTGCATCAATACATTTCAGTAAGTAGGTTCAAACTCATTAACTTTTGATAGCAGGTGTTCTACTGAAAAATGGAATATCTGTAAGTAAAAGCAGATCAGTGTTTTGGTAGCAAAGAGTATGGCATCAGTAATTCAGTATGTGAGCTTGTTTGACAGTGTTTGAGAATTAGCAACACAGTGTGCACATCTATGGATTATGATGTCTTCTGATATGTGGCGTCCCGTGAAGTAACATTTTTCAACTCTGGTTGGAAAGTGTAGCTTAAAAAACACTGCATTCCCTTCCTCTGCTCAGAAATTTCTTTCAGCCCATATCTCAGAGGTCAGTGTATACAAGTACACCACACCAGACGAACAGCAAAGACTGAATAAATTGCTGAATTATGTAGAAAAAAGAAAACAATCTCTTGCTTACAAATGGTGGATAACAACTTCCATAATATCATCCTACAGTCAAGAGAAGTTTAAGTGAATTCAAGGTTATGGAGAAACTTGTATACATGCAATAAAATTAAGGATGGCATAACTGAGTCTAAAGTTTTTGGAGAAGAGAGGCCTGAAACTATATTTGAAACTGATAAAAAACTCATTTGTTTCCATAACAAAGTTTTGTGGGTAGTAATCTATAAATAAGATTACATCAAAGAACTACCTGACTCTATTTACCCTGCATTTTGAAGAAAAAAAAAAAGTCATACAGTTTTTCTCTGTCATCCTTTCTGTCTCTTGTTCTGACCCCAGTTATTCCAGAGCTCTTTGTTCATTTTCAAATAAATGTAATAGAAGGTTAGAGTTCATTAAGATACTGATTTCTACAAGTTTAATGAAAATGGGCACTGAACAGGAGACTCTTTCATGGTCCCAGTGCATAAGGATTAGTGAGAGAGCAACCATATGCACATATATACATATTTGGCAAGGTCCAGATAACAAACCAGCTTTAATACAGTTCTCATTGGCATGGGGCCCAGGTGAGGACTGATGTTATTAAATGTGATGGATTTCAGGAAAAACTTGGAAGTATTGGAGCACGTGGGGTCTTGAGAAAATGTGAAGTTTAAAATATCTTGGAAGAAATACAGGAATATAGGACACAATATTTCTTGAAGAAGGCAAGGCTCTTTAGTTTCAATGCTCTTTAAATGTGTTTTCTTGCTAACAGAAGCTAGCTGTAAAACCTTGAATATTGACTCTGGCTGAAAGTGGTGTCATTCAGATGTCTTGTTAAGAGAGCAAAGTCAAGTTGAGGTTACTGCAGTAGACCACACTGTGAAAACATCAGGTCTCATCAGAGATGTTGACAAGGCTATAGGAATACACACAATGTGGATACAATGGCTTTCAATAGGTTGTGCAATTTTCTTTCAGATGTTTATATTAGTCAAAAACAACAACAAAAAGAGAAAAAAAAAGACAAGGACAACAACAAAAATCAAACAAGGCTTCCTTCTATTTCTCAATACTGTTACGAAGAGGAGGCAAGTCTAAGATTGCCAAAGACCCAGGGGATTTCTCCAGATGAGTCTCTGTGCTCCTGGCCGTATTTGCACATCTAGACACAAGCAAGGCTCAGCCTGTACTCCAGAGATGTCCATATGTGCAATACACGCACGTCCAGCACACAGACCAACACAGGCAAAGAGGAGTGCCTTTATTGTCACCCACATAGACACCTACAGCAGTCATGCAGACATGAAGTACAGACAGAAATGTCTCTTTTCCTCTTCTCTGGCTGATCAGGGTTTCCCGCATGCACACAGCCTCACTCTCTTGAGCCTCAATCATGCACACAACTTCATGCATTAAACATAGGCCTGATGGGAAGCCCTTTCTGTATCAAGGCCCTGGTTCTGAGTCCTTTACCAATCTGTCAACTCTAATCTTGGGTATTTCCAAATTCTGCTCTCCATCTACCTGCTAGCTAGTCCTGCTTGACTTCACTGGCAAGTCAGTGGTGGTAAACCTCACAGGTTGGATGTTGTTGCATTCAGGATATCCCCATAGCTTCCCATTCCACACACACTGATAACTATGGTTGCTATCTTTACTCTAGTCCTCTATGCTCTTTTCCTGTATTTTTAATCTTTTTTTTTTTTTTTTCCCATGGATATTATATGCATTTGGAGGGTATTAAAAACAACATGTTCCTCTATTAAAGTTATTTTAAATTCATGGCCTTGATTACAAAGTGTTAAGAGGTATTGAACCTGACTGGCAGAGGGACAATCATAAAATAAGAATAATCACAGAATAATTTAGGCTGGAGAGAAACTTTGGAGAGCACTCTGTCCAAGCTGCCTTTTAAAGCAGTGCTACATTCAAAGTTAAATCAGGTTTCACAGGGACTCATCTAGTCAAATTCTGAAAATCTCCAAGGATGAAGCTTCTGCAACTTCTCTAGGCTCTGTTCCAGAGTTTATCCAAACTCATTTTTAAGACAAAGTTGATTTTAATGTATTTTTTTTTCTTGTTTTAATAATAATAGCCATATTTGCAGTGGGACAAGACATTGTCAAAAAAACAAACAAAAAAAAAAAAACCAACCTTTTGAATTTGTGCCAATATATTGTGACACGTCCTACAGAGAAAAGAGAAACTCTGGAACACAGTTCCATTAAGGGTTTTTCATCTGTTTTGTCTTGTAAAACAAAAATTTTAATTTCCAATCTACATATGTATGTGTGCAGTTAATGTTTCATTTTTAACACCAGGCTTTTAAGGAGAAAATATCAATGAAAAGACTTTTCATCTTCAGAATTCCGTCACAGGGATAGATGATCACTGAGGGATTCTTAAGCACTTTAATTAACCAGAGAACAGTTTCCAGTGTTTGTATTATAGACACATTTGTATATTTTCAATTTGAGTTGATTTTTTTATGCCTTGATTTAAAAATCGGTTCATTCCCTTTTTCAGTTATTTGTGTTAGGGAATTTTTACAAGTGGAAGGTTTCTTTGAACAACATAAAAATGACATATTTCATTTTTTGAAGTAATGGATGAAAATAACCCCTGATAAATGTAAGTACAATTTTTACTTCAATAGAATTTACTGTAAAAGATACAAATTCATTTTCAAGTATTTGTTTTAGATATGTTTACTGCCTCCAATATTGCATTTCCTAAGTGGAACTAACAACCCTCCAGGTTTATTCTGAAAGTACCTTTTGGATGTTAAGATATTACCCTTTTACCAGCAGTCTGGGAAGCTGAAGGTAATGCTCAAAGTGAAGTCAAATGCTATTCCTAGGATGAATGTGTGAGTGTGCACACATGGTTGAATAAGTAAGTGCTGGTGAGACTGCCTTGGATCTAGGACCAAGATGGTTATTCCAGCTTGTGTACAATGTCTGCTAATGTAATTAGTGACTCAAAAAGTCTGTTCTTTACTTAGGACACACAGTGTCCTGCTAAATCTTGCTGAGAGAAACCAGCTGTTACAACATGAGACTGAGGTCAGAAATGGTAGCATCTGAGTTCCTTTTTGGTAGCATAAGGATGCTTTCTGTCCTGTATTCCATCATGTAGTGCAGATATATCCATAACACCTTCCTAAAGCATCAGACACATGTCTACAGTGAACCTGGGAGACAGACACAAGTCAGCTAAGATCCAGGCTCAAACTCTATTTAACTGTTCAACCAAATACAGACCATCTGTGTTTTCTAGGTTAATTTTCAAATTCTGGAATGAATGAAAGTATTTTTTATGTAATAGTTCAGCAGATATATTGTTTTCTTTCTTTCTTTCTTTCTTTCTTTCTTTCTTTCTTTCTTTCTTTCTTTCTTTCTTTCTTTCTTCTTTTTTTTTTTTCCTTTGTGAGTGAACTACAAAACTACTCCTGTGAATTAATGATAGTTATGTAGTTTTATCACCCCATGCACAGAGAACATTGTTCAGTGCAGAAGATCACAATTACTGGCTTCTCAACATTACTATCAGAAAAAAAAAAAAAAAAAAAAGTGCCCCTCTTCACATATTTTGTGATTGTGGTCAGCTACACAGGCCATTGATTTTGCAGTGTTGGAAGTGTTAGGATTCTTAGGATTCTTTCATTTGTCTCCACTTCAAGCCATCATTACATGCACCTGCTAATATTATGTTTTTCCTGTTCTTCAGCTGAAGTCAAAATTTGAGCAGAAAAATAAACAAGGACCTTCAACCTGCTGCAGTTCAACTAGGGATCATCTTGTAGCAAAGATGGTGGTGTTAGCCTGTGACTTAGGACTGGGTTTGCTGTTCTGCCCCAAAGTTCATATGTGATGTTATGCTTTTGTATAAATGGATATATAAACCTATAATCAATGCAGATGAAAGTCTTGTGTGCTTTTCAGACACCTGTAAGTATTTGTGGAAAACCCTTCAGACTGCAAGACTGCATTTTTTTCTGAATTGCCTGCAGCAGTCAGATGTGTTATCAGCCTTATGTTTAGAGTTATACAGTATAGATTTCTACATTTTCAGCTAATAACCTTAAGTTTGCTTTGTTTTCAGCTGGGAGAAATAAGTCCTTGAATGGTTCAATACCTCTGACTGGTTTTAGGATGCAACACGCTGTGCCAACAAGTACTGTTTTTCTACCACGAAACCCAAAAGAAGTTTAGCATGAGCAGAGCAGGTACAGAGATCGACATTTTTTCCGCTGAATTTCTAGAGTGCCTTTTTTTTTTTTCTCTCTTTTTTTTTTTTTCCCCCAAGTAACTTAGTTGTCTTCTGTAAAAATTAAATAAATATGTATTTCAAATGGAATAACACTATTTCTCTACCTCACTGGGATTTTGAGAGTCTAGACAGCTACAAAGGATAGGATAATAAGAGCAAAAAATCTGCTTTAACTAGATCTTCAGTCCATTCGGGTTTCCTGCATCCTTACTGAGATATTGATCAAATCTGTCATAGTTTAGGGGTTATATTTAATACATGTATGATCAGTAATCACAAGTTGCAGACTGCATTATCATATATAGTGGACAGCGTGGTTGCATCTGGTCTGTATTCTTGCCCTTAGCTGAAATATTCTTTTCTCAGTGTATTAATCAGCAACAACAAGAAAAGATATGTTATTTTAGGATAAAATCAGAGGCTTGTAGTTTTGCTTTTCTTATAATTTTATTAAACGTTATGGACTACTGAGTGAAGAACTGACCTGCACCTGACGCATTGGTCTGGCATTCTTCCACAATTCTGCTACAGATCTAGAAAGAACCTTAGCCAAGTCACTTTGCCTCTTTATGAAACTTTTGTCATTTGTAACAGTCATAATTGTACTTTACTCTTTTGCAAAGTGGCTAGAGATTACCAATAAAAAATCTATGCAGGTTGTGCCATCTATTATTACCCTTTTCAGGACAGGTTTGAGTTAATATTTAAACTTGATTATTTTGCGTCATGCTATGTAAGCAGTGGGACTACTCTTACTTAAAGTTAAATATATGCTTAAGTACCTTACTAAACTGAGACTTAAATTCTACTTTATGGGAAAAGTTGGCATTTAATAACACATAAGGGTGTACTTTCATATTGATTCTGCAGAGATTCGTAATAAAGCTGCTGTAATTAGAGTGAAGAAGGTAGACCCCCGTGCATCAGCAAATGATTTTAGTTTAATTCTTCCATACTATCAAATAGTGTTTAACTGTTCATCAAGCTGTGACATACATAAAGGCTACAAACAATTAAATACTAGAAGAAGGATCACACAGTCTTCAGTTTGGCATCTGATGCTGTACTTGTTCTTCATCATATTCAGATGTGTTTGCAAAACAATGAAAAGTGTCATTCAGTGAAAATAATACTAATTATTATAATTTTCAATTATTCTTAGGAAAACGATATTAGTATTTTTTAACATCTTGATTTTATAGTAATTTGTCTTAAATCTTGTTTAAAAGCTCAGATTAATTTTTCTTTCTGACTTTCACAAAGTTTAATGCTCCCTAAATTGCAGCCTCTTACAGCAATAGTTGTAAGGTATGTGGCTGTCCATGAATTTATTTTGGTCTCTCTGGAGATAAAGGTTATGCCATATCTCATTAGCAAGATAATTTACACTAGGGTTTGCAATAACGTTTCAGATTAAAGATGTGATAGTTTGATAGCTTGAGCATATGTTGTATACCTTTTCCTTAAAAGCATGCTGAAAGATGCCATGGCTAGGAAACGCCTTTCCTCTATTCAGCTTTATTTTATAACTTTGCTTAGTGGAAAAATATTCTTTATTCACATTATGGTCCTCCTAGAATATGCAAATGTATTCTCATATTCCCAAGGCAAATATCAAACAGAGACATGAGCAAAGCATTTCCATCGTCATTATACTGCTAGCCTGAACAGATGTGGATTAGTGATGCCTTATTGCCAAGATCAAAAAGTGTAGTGGAATAAGCTGATGCTACTCTGAAACTCACTATGTCCTTTAATTTGTTGTTTTTCCCATCTTTTTTTAGTAACTTTGGAAGAATAAAAAATAAAAATAAAATCTGCGTAAAAATAAATATTATGACGTAAACCTTATAATGATACCTAAGATTATGTAGTTCTTTTCAGTAGTAACTTTCAAACCATTTTTACCAATAGACAAAAACTTTCATCATCACCAGATTATCAAAGTAGGTTTTGGAAGCTTTTAACTCTGGATGATAAAGAACTGTTAAGGTAAACATTTCTTCGAGATTTTTTAAGTATAATAAAAGATTTCTCAAAATGGAAAGATGAACAAGGTGATCTCCATGGATCCTTTCTGTATTTACTTGTTTATATTCTCATTTTACTGTAAAGACAAATTCAGGGTGAAGTAATTGGCTTCAGGTCATCAACAGCCTAAAAGTAGAGCTAGGAACACCACCCAAAACTGTTCCCACTCCATTTATTTTATTTTATTTTATTTTATTTTATTTTATTTTATTTTATTTTATTTTATTTTATTTTATTTCATTTTATTTTATTTTATTTTATTTTATTTATTTTATTTTATTATTTTATTTTATTTTATTTTATTTTATTTTATTTATTTTTCCCCTGGGTTGTATTTAAACTATGACTGAATCTGAATTGAAGTTTAAAGAAAATTGAAGTCTTAATTCTGTGGAACGTAAACCAGTCATATCAAAGGAACATTACAGTTTCTTTTATTCTGTCTGGTTTTAGTATGCAATAAAATACTGGCTAAAACTGAGTGTTCAGTTTGAGAAAAACTAAGACAATCATTGAGTCAAGTATATCATTAAATTAAGAAATAAGTTATGTCTGAGATTTACTCTATTCTTTTAACTGTGCTTTCATGATTCTTCAGCCTAACAAGTACTGGGTTATCAGTAAACAAAATCTTTATTGTAGTTGGGGGAAATTCCCAGAAGAAAGGCTATGTTAGAAGTAGATTGTTTTCTATTGACATCTGGGGTATCTTTCCACCCTCATTAGCCCTTCCAGTCGATTTCATGTTTGCATAATGAAAGTTTGTGCTAGCTTTGAGTCTGACATTAGATTTTAATGAGTGGTTCTTGCACCTATAGTCAAATTAGGGCAGTCACCAGGGTTCTTTTTTTTAGCATAACAAAATAGAACTAATGTGCCTTGAGTTTTAGTTTGCCAAGTATTGTGCATAACTACAAATAATATGAATAATACAATCTGTAAGCCCCATTGCAACATATCCATGAATATTGGAAACTTATTGAACTGAACTATTAAATAAAAATGTTTCTTGGCATAATTTGAATATATAAACATGAACAGGGAATCAGGAAGGAAAATTGGGAAATTTTTGAGGACTTGCCTTTAAAATCTACAGAATCTACAATGTATATATACCCTGCTGATTTTTTTTCTCCAGAGAATAAATGCATTGACATTAATGGTTTCAATCCATATAGTGAGGATGAATTTAGGCCTGTTTCTTATATAACGATAAAGCTGCTGCAATACTGTTAATTAAGAGAGACTATGAAATTTGATGTTAGAACAAAGACAACAAAAATTTAAGGCTAATAATCCTACGTAGTATTTTGAGAAATACACGGCTTTTCTGTTTCTGGTTGCTTTTACCAACCAGAATTATATTGAAATAATAATTCTTATTCCTTTTGTGCTATCCCTGGTATTCTCAATGTGGCAAGAGACATGAGTTGTGTGTTCCACTTGAATAATAGTGTTTTATGTTCTTGTAAGATATAAAGATCTTCAATCTTTTAGAATTTGAATGCACTAAACTGAATTAACTTGTAAACGGAAGCAGGATTTCTGGAAATCTAGATAACTCAGAAAATCTCCAGATGTTTAATTTAAAATTACGGAACATTCATTTCACATCCTGTGTCATGAAAATGGTCCCAGGATACGTGACTTTTCAGGGACATCTGTAAGTAATACAAATGAGGATGCCAACTGACAGCACTGAAAATTATCCATAGAACAGCGGGGAGGTGGCAGCAGGCAGTTTCTGCAAAGCTGCTTGCAGTGAGCCTGCCACACAGCTCTGTCAAATATCTCTTCTCCAGATCTGGCAAGTGCTCACCCTTGTAATGCAGGCTGAAACTTTGGACAACAACTTTAATTCTGAGTACTCCGCTAAGTCACCAGGAGACCACTGAAACTTACACTTCCCTGCTTGCCTGCAATTCAGACAGGGAGATGTTTCAGACATGGAGGTTGCTATTTAAATAATCTCTTGTACTCCTGGGTAATGAGACCTGCCTGTAGCTGACATACCATAGTAATACACACTGAAAAGGCACCTGCAAAAATGCAGCTATTCAAAATATTATTTGGATTATTTCTTCCTTTGTTAGTACTCGAAAAGTCAAAACAATAACATTTTTTAATTTATTTTTTTTAGAGATTGCTATAAAGCCTATATTGCAAAATTAATGAAGGTAGTCATTCTTAGCAGTTCTTAACTATTACAGAAATAAAGGCCTTATTTACTATTTTCTAATCATTTATGCCCAGTTATGTATCAAAACTTTCTGTCTGTTCCATGTCACACATTTGAAAAGTAGACAAAAAGGTGTTTAAAACTTGAATTACAAGGCCTTCTGGAGACATAGCATGTAAAGAGGGTCTCACTCTTGTTAAGCATCCTTCATTTGCGTTGTCCTACTGTCTCTTGGTCTTTATCAGAAGCTTGATTTTTTATCAGAATTTTGCTTCAGTTCTAGAAGTAGGTCAATGTGAACACAGCCTCTTTTACATTGATGAGTAAACTTTTTTCATAAGCACATGAAAATCTTTTTGATTTTTTTGATAGTCCAGACCATTTCTTCACAATTTTAATGCCCAAGGAACCTGCAAAGACAAAGTCTCTGTTTTTCAATGGTTAGGAATGTAATTAGGCTAGCATGTTAGAGAGAAGAAAAATACTTTTTACTGAAAGATTTGACCACTTGTTCTGGAGATCTAGCCCCAAGTCAGACAAACTCATCCATGAAGTACAAGGTCATGTCTTGCAATGGAGAAGATGAGATATGTGACTATTTTAATTTCATTACTGGGCTCTCGTATCAGAGTTTATGGGGTAGGAGTGTCAGAAAGTGAAATGACTAGAATGAAGTGATTACAATGGTTATTTAGTATTCAGGAGGCAACATGGGGTGATGTGTTCTATGGTTGGTGCTGGCCTCAGACACCCAGCTCAGGAACCCTTTTGGTATGCTTTCCACTCCTGCATGTCTCATATGCCGAAGTTGTATTCTCATGGAAAGCTGGTGGGAAGGAGAAAGAGAGAGAGAGGAACAATTGACTTGCATGCCCCATGTTATCGGCATGCCAGCTGGATGTGACCAGCCCAGGAGGAACACTTCTGAGCCTCACAGCTCAGACCAAGACTTTTGCATCCCTGCTTTCCCTCTACACTTCCCAATGAAGTTTTCTGTCTTGGAAGAACAAATACAATTCAGTTAAGATTTCCTTTGTGATAAGTCGGCCCAACTGTACAAGAAAATAGCCTGTGATATTTTATTACCTACATTGATATAAACCAGTGCTGCCTGGCAAGAATCTAACACACCTGGATATAATCAGATCTCCTATAGAATGCTAATTTTGTTTAGATCTTCAAATATCCATCAAGCAACTGCTTTCGGTCACTTGCTATATTTCTTCCCATAATTTCATCATTTAATTCCATAACTACATTTTAAAAGGAAAAAAAGGGAGGGGAAAGGGTGGAGATTAGTATTCCAGCAACTGGTCTGTGCAGAATTACAGTCATCATTTTTTTCAGATATGGGGATAGAATAGATGATGCAGTGCATCATCTGTATGTTTTGTTTAGTTTATTTTTTGTTTGTCGTTGTTATTTATAATATTCATTATTAAAAAAAATCAGTTTCTTGCAGAGACAATGAAGCAATTGTTGGATTTTAATTTAAAATGTCTATTTTCTAACAAGGTAGAAGCTGAAAAAGAAATTAGCTCTTGTTGTTTTACAGTCTGATTTCATACAAATAGTCAAAAATTCATGTGAATCATCTAAATTCTTCTTCTCTTTTCTTTTTTCTTTTTTTTTTTTTCTGTTTGCACAAAAAACTTTACCTAACAAAACTTAAACTGATAAATATGATGGATGAGAAGACATAGGGCCTGTGGGAGTACCAGAGATCATGCACCTTCTTCAGAAATTATTGAATCAAATAAATTTAGGAATACATTTTTCGAAAACCAAATAATTTTGCATATTTTTTATACTAAGTAAAAGTAATTAAAAAATAATAAAATAAATTATCTGCGTCTGATGCCATTGCTGGAGATAAAACCAGCTGAGGCAATTGTGCTGAAATCCCTTTAAATACTGGAATTGGCAGTGTATATAAATAGTTCACTTTTTGGTCCTGTGATTTTGAAGCTCCTTTTCCCACTTCTTTGGTCTATAAACCGTGAATGTTTTAACCCTCAGACAGTGCTATACAAAGTGATTTTCTTTCCTTTCTTCTGTATGATGAACATGAGTGTAATGGGTGAATATGAGAAGAGAGTGATTGTTATATTGGTATGACCTTTTAGACCTTTGATATAAGTACATTACTTACAGAGTAGGTTACTTTGGAGTTGCCATTAAAATCTGTTCTGTTACAGCACCATAGGACTGATCTCTGTATTCATCATAACGAATTTATATTAAGACATACTACATTCTGGGCAGACTGAGCAGAGAATATTAAGACAACGCTCTTTATTGCCTTTAGTAAAGATTCCATTACAGAAAGTCCTGGCAAAGTCTTTTCCTTTTTGTGGCTATTATACTTTACAGAGCATACATCCTCTAACCTCCTCCCTCTGCGTGACAGGAACACCCCAATGAGGGAAGATTGATTCCCCATTTAGGATGAAGAATGGGCTGGCTATATCTACAGCCGTAAATTAAACGGCTCTAGAAAACATTGCCAGGCACTGAAACATGACTGTGTGGGTTGCAAAACTGCTCAAAGAGTTCCTCACTGGCTTTTTGGTCTTGCCAGCTCATGCTCTCTCAAACTGAGCTCAGTTTGGAAGCAGGATCCTTCAAGGGACTTTCCCCTGGGGCACTTTCCATGTAGAGTCTCTTTGGGCTAAGAGTTTACTAGCACAGAAAAATCTGAGTTCCTGTGTCAGCTGGCCAGGAACATTCTCAGGCATGTCTGACATACCCAAGGAGAGAGATATAAAATGTGTCTGTAGGTTACTTTGCAGGTAAAATCAAACGGACTGCAGTACTTTTGATACACAAGGCCACCCATGTCTTGTTGTGTGGCTCTGACTGAACTAGGAAATTTATATAACACACATGGTCAATATTTTGCAGAAACCTAAACATATATCTTGCAACTAGATTCCTCAGTGCTGCACAACTAAAAGACAAGCTGGATTTATTTTTCTTCCTGTCAGTATGTGTTTATAAGATTTTATTTTATGTATTTATTTATTTTTGAAGGCTAGGACTGCTCATCTGTGGGCAAAGTCTGTTTATGCAGGACTTGTTCTTGAAGAAGTACATGTAGGAGCAGGCATTATCTTCAAGCATTACTTCTGTCCAGGGATGTTCTCAAGAGATGATAAGATGACCAACGTACAACAAGGGTGCCATGACCGGGTGCCGAATAATAGGACAGTGCTCTCTTTCTCTCTCTTCCCCCCTCTCTCATGTGTTTCATCCAACAACTTCTTTGGCAGAACAAATGAGGGCTATCTTTAGTAAATACTTTGGGGGTGGTCTTTGGTGGTGTGACTTACAAAAAGTCTGAAAACTCTCGAGAGGAGAGACATCGTGGAGCTGCCCCTTCCATCTCCACAGCGTGGTCTCACCTCACTGGCAGTATCCAGCTGTGCTTCTTCCAGACAGCCACAGCACTGGACACCTCCCTTGTGAGATGATGCCAATCAGTAGCTCCACAAACCAAAGAAAGTCCAGCTGGCTCTAGATTTGCATGAGGATACTGTATTATTGATCTGAATGTCTCACTAGCATGTGGTTCATGTCTGTTATCTGTACTACAGCCAGAGGCTTTGCGGGAAGGTCTAATGGTTAAAGTAGCTTTATCTGGATCCAGACAGCCTGTACTGCCTTTTAAATATCAGTGGTGAATATGTTGATCTCTCAGTTGATCCAAGTGGTTCCTGTGCACACTGACAGGTGACTCAATTTGAATTCATGGCAAGGGTTGCACCTGAAAATCAAAAGTTATGCTGGAAAATTTTCCAAGTGCCTGTAGCTGGGAAACTTAGGGTTTTGTTTGTTTATTTATTTGTGGTTTTTTTGTTTGTTTGTTTGGTTGGTTGGTTGGTTGGTTTGGTTTAGTTTGGTTTGGTTTCTTTAATTATTTTATTTATTAATAATTACTATTGTGGTGTTTACATTCTTGAGAGTAGGCAGTTGGGATACTGGCTGGAATTCATCTTATGTAACCATAATGCAGATGTCTAGCCCTCAACCGGCCTCCCAGGAATCTTTTCTTCCTCTGTGGAGAGAAATGGGCTTTATGAGATATGTTTCAGCTCATCTTAATGCAGCCATCTACAGGAGACAGGTGAAACATGCTCTGCAAGTGTCTGTTTCACTGCCTTGTTGATGGAGGAAGGCTACAAGAAGCACGTCATAGGTGTCTAAAACTGAGATCAGTCCCACCCATTGGGACTGATGGCCATCTGGCCAAACAACCATTGTGTTTGGCCAGATTCATCGTCTGCTCCAGATCAGCAGAGGTTTGCTTGCAAGGCAGTGACACCCCACATTTTATATTCCCCTCCAAAGTTATATATTACTTTTTTTTTTTTTTTTTGGGGGGGGGGGGGGCGGGTATCAAAGTTGTGAAGTGGTATATCAGTGGAAATGCTACTGACATGATGTATATGAATGAATATATTATAGAAAGCATAGGCACTGGAAAAAAATACCACATAATTACTACCTCTGTACCTCTAAGGACTAGCCAAATGAAAAACAAAACAAAACAAAACAAACAAAAACACATTAACTAAGATATCTACACACTTGTAAATCACTAAGAAAGGGACAGCAAGATGAAAATTATCTCAACCTAATTTTGGAATATAAGATTATGAGGAATAAAAATGATAATTTATCATATAATTACACAATAAAATACTAAAATGTTTCTAGAAAGTATTTTACTTGAGATTATAATTTATAGGCATAAACCCAAATTGAATTTAAATATGTCCAGCTGTGCTTGACATAACTATTTTAGGTAGTATCAATGTGCCTTAAATATCTGAGAACAGTAGTGTTTTAGTGAATGTATGATTTTTTCTGCTAGACCCTCTATTTATGGGCAATTACAATGCTACTTAGCTGAAGTAAATCTGTCATCTGAGCTGAGCAGAAAACATATACCTCATATCAAGCAACCTCAATATATTCAAATATCATGAGTCAAATTTACAAAAGCCACAAGTTCTGAAATCATACCCTAGAATAAATACACAGAATACACTTTGCATCATTGTGTGAGCATGCCCAAAGCTGTCTTTGAACACAGAGGCAACAACATCTCTCTTCACCTGGTTCTTTTCAGATGTTTCTCTTGTTGCTTACTGCTTCAGCCAGGATCTGCTCCACAAGCAGTCAGTCCTTGTTATCCCATCAGCACTCTTCTGTATCTCCATTGCTGTGGCCCAGCTAGCATCACCCCGCCTATCCCATTCCTTTCTCCTGCTGCCTTTCACCCATCCCTGCACCCATTATGGAACTAATGATGCTGAACTGTTGCAAGATTTAAATTGTTCCTGCTAAATAATGTCTGGAACATATACAAAATTACATGCACAGAGAAACTGGGGAGAACTAACTGTTATTTAAACAAGGCAGAGTCCTATGGGTAATAAATCTCTGAATATGCAACTTGAGATCATGCAAATGCACATATTTATGGAAACCGAGCTGAAGTTTATGTTATGATATTTCTGTGATTTGACTTTGCAATTTAAATGTTTTAACATATTTTCTGTATAATAAGGAGGAAAAATGGAGCATGGTGCAAAAGCAAACTACTGATTTTTCATGACACAGCCATATTAAATATCTCGTACCCAAGAACAACTCAGACAAGGCTTGCCTCACTTATTTTTGAAAACATGCACAAATACACAAACATATGGTTATTACAAGTAATGTGTGTAAGAAACGTTGTGTTGGTCTTGTTCTCTATATGGGAAAGGTGGTAGAGAAAGAGAAAGCACAACAAAAACATTAATTCTACAAAAGACAAGCTGCATGAAGAATGTGCAGTGATGTAGATGTGTAAATGTATGCTTATTAATATATAGTTAACATAATAATTATCTAACTAACAACCTTATCCGACTGCATCTAAAGTTAATTGTAGGCCCCTGAAGCATCTATAGAAGATATTTAAGGCTGTGAAATGGCACACTGTGGACCTGTTCTTCTTCACAATTAGTATTTGATTACTCTACAGTTTTCAGCAGAGCTGTGGCATGTCAAAAGAGTTTTAAATTGCAGTGCAGACAGAACAAAAGGGCTTGTTCCAGGCTGGGTGCAACCTGGGAAAAGCTTGGCAACTTTTTACATTTTTAATGGTGCATGTTGTGCAGCTTGTGATCTAGGCTGGAGTTTAATGCAGCTAGGAGCAAACACCTGCTCCATTTATGAATTTAAACAGTTTCAGAGAATCACAGAGTCACAGAATGGTTGAGGTTGTAAGGCGCCTCTGAGTCCATCTGGTCCAACCCCTGCTCAAGCAGGGACACCCAGAGCAGGTTGCCCAGGACCATGTCCAGGTGGATTTTGAAGACCTGTAAGGAGAGAGAGTCCATAACCTCTCTGAGCAATCTGTTCCAGGGAAATTGCTTCCTGATGATGTCTTAGTCGAAACATGATTACAAGATTGAGCACCCACAGGCTCTTGACATTTGCTGTTCTGGTATTGGATTTACCATGACTTCACTGTGCTAAACACCACTGGGTGGTAACAGAGACATAAATATATTTTTTGCTATTTTCTCATTAGTGTGTGAAGTGGCGTACCCTTTGACAATGTATGGTAATAAAAATGAGAAGATGTTTACTACTTGTGAGAAAACTGTTTTGTCTATACTTTCTCCTGTAAAAAAAAAAAAAAAAAAAAAAAAAAAGACAAAATGGCCTAATATTTTATAGTGAGTAGGGTTTTTACTCTCATAGGATTCTTTACAGTGAAAGAACTTTAATATTTCTTTCTTCTTTTTCTCCAATGGCAATTCTCAGCTTTTCCCCATGTTCTTCTGCTGCATCTGTTGTCCGTTGCATTATTTCACAGCAGCTTCTATTAGTTTAGGACTAGAAGTCTTGGCACAAATAACAAGTGCTTCCCCCCCCCCCCCCCCCCCCCCCCCCCCCCTTTTTTTCTTCTTTTTTTTCCTTTTTTTCTTTGCTTTCAATTTACCCATTTTTCACTAGGGTACTGTACGTTAAAGCTGTCTATACAATAGTCAACCCAGAATTATCTCCCAGTCTATTAGGCACTGTTCCTGATTTTGGTTGTTGTTGTTGTTTGTTTTGTTTTGTTTTGGGTTTGGGTTTTGTTTGTTTTATTTTAATTTATCTTATTAGACAAAGACAGATATCAGACATCTTTGAACCAACGGCTATATTATTTGCTTAAATGTAGTAAGGAATCTGATTTAATTCCTGGTTTTGCATTAGACTTTCTCTGGTTCATTTTATAGTATGTGTTCATTTCATAGTATGTCAAACAACCAGTCTCATGTGGAAAGGTGTTTACTTTCGTGGTAGATAAAAAGCACAAGAAAATCTGATGTAATGCCATTAGAAATATACATAACTTGTGTATTGAATACCCAAATACCTTGAAACTTTGTTAGGATGTACTTCATTATTACATAGGCTTTAATAAACAGTGTTTTGACAAAACCATTTCTTAATTCTAATGTCACTTCATTTTAAGACCTCACAAAAGCTAAATAAAATGTTTTAGAGTCTGTAATCATTAATGTTATATGGAGAATCTGAATGTTCTTTATTCACTATAATTCTTTCCTATTTTAAAGTAGATAAATCAAACACTTATTTTAACAAAATGATGATCATCTCATCTATAAAAGGGTATCAAAAATACAGCCCAACCATTAAAGTTAATGCTTTCAAAATGATTTATATACCTTCCATTAAAAGCCTACACAAGGCACCACAGAGTTAAAATAAACTACTTTATGACCAGTCGCTAAATCCTCTGATATACACATCATTAAAGTAAAGTATGGGAGGAAATATGTGACTCCATCAGAAATTGAGGTCAATTAGTGACTCGTTATGAAACAGCAGTGAAATTGATTTGTAACTGTATCTCTTCAGGCTGCTGCCATTCTGTAGAGTTAATAATAAAATCTGAATTCTGACAAGGAGAGTCATTAAAGCACTTCATAGGCAAGAGTTATTCATTACTTTAAAACTTATTATCTTGAATTTATTCCCTTCTGCTAAAAAGATTTGTCATGTCCAAGAGATTCATGATTCTGAATACTGAAGAGACGGCTGTCATCAGTTGTAGTGCTCTGTGTTTTCAGGTGATTTACATGCAGTCTGGGTTCTTTGGACAGTTTTTAAATATCATTGCTTCTGAATCTCACACTTTTATTTATTTATTATTATTATTATTTTTTTTCCTTCAAGAATGCGGTACCACAGATTGAAAATCTCTTATGTTTCACAAAATTTTATGATCTTGGAATCAACCATATTTCAGTTTAATTTATTAATAATTTAAATATCTTAGGAAAGCTGACTTTTTATCGGTCTGTCTGCTGACTAGGAAAGCATTGACAAAGTAGGAGCAGTGAGTCAATCACTTTTTCTATATTTAGTCATGGAAATTTATTTCGTGAGATTGAGGAAATTCACTTGTTTGCACTTTTCTGACCAGGAAGTAAAAGGTTGATAGGTTTTATATCCCTGACTTGTAAAATTGTTAACTGTGTTTAGTGTGAGATTTTGATTCCTACCAAAATATCTACCTAGAAACCTAAAATGAAACTAGTGAAAGTATGAAAACAACAACAACAACAAACTGTGAAAATTCTGTGAATTGCATGCAAATTCTACGAAAAACATGAATAAAATCCCCCTCAAAATTAGAAATTTTCTGAACAGAAGTTCAGAGATTTTGAAGACTTTTGTATTTAGCACTATTCACAATGCATCACACTGCAATGCTTGCTATTTTTTTCTAGTTAAAAAAAAATTAAATCTCGTGCTGAAAGTTTTTTTTTGTTTTGTTTTTGTTTTTTGTTTCCATTAAGTGGTTCACCCATGTAGGATGTTTAAGAGCCTCTTAATGCTGCTAACTAATGATCTGTAGCTCATTCAGGAAAGGTGAGCAGCTTTAGCCCTCGAAGTCTGCATTTAAGTTTTGTTGTGAACTGAAGCAGGTTGGTTACAGTGACAATGCACTTTTTACTGTGGCCACATGTGTAACAGAGCAAGGAGCAATGGTAAGGGTTTGCTTCTGTCTTAAAATTCCCCCAAACCTATCACATGTGCACGATAAGGTTGAATTCACTGTTCTAGCCAGTTACACTGTGCACTGTCAGTCTTTTGAGTAGTGCTTTGAGGTTGCTCTCAAGACATGCTTGGCTCTACTAATGGGCAATGAACCTGGCAAAACATGATCTGCAATTTCCAAGCAGTCAGCACTACAGCTGTAAGGTTGGGAAGGAAGGAGGAATCAGTGCTCTTTAGAAATGAATATCTGCTCTGCCTGCATCTTCAAGAATCTCATTCTGGAGAGCACCTATTGAATTATACCATCTCCAGACCATACCAAAAAGCAGAATAATAGACCAGAAGAAGCAGCAGCTGAGGACCAGAGTGCATAACAAGCCTGAGACACATTCCTCATGTTCAAGAAAATAAGAGCTATTTCTAGAAGTACAGCACACAGTAGAGTAGCAAGGCGGCATATTTTAGCCCTTGCTTACTCTCAGCTTTATCATAGATAGTAACTCTTGCAAACCTATCCTGGTACAGTGATGGACTGTATTTCTTCATCCTTCCCTATGCACAGTAATGCTCTCTGTGCATGCAGGCACATGTATGTAGGTTTTCATTTGTACTTGTGCATCTGATGGCTGAGGCTATCAAATGTGATGCTTGGAGTCCTCTTTTCTCTGATCTTATCTTTATGCCATGGATGTGGGCAGAGCTCTTTATTGGTTGCTTCCTTGCAAACAGGAAATCATATGTACTTGATCACTTTCATTAGCTGTGTGTGAATATTCCATATCCCTTAGTGAAAGCTGTTGTGGAGGATAAACAAGGTTTTGAGAGAAATGGTCCCCTTGTGCTACCACACTGAGTACAGTTTTCAGTTATATTTGTCATGAAGAGTGATTGCATTTTTAGTGACTTTAGTGTCTTTCTTCCTCTCTTTTTTTTTTTTTTTATTTTCAGCTCAGCGTAAAATGCTCAGATACTAACTTTTTATATGCAATTTCCTTGTTTTTTTTACATATTACCCATACATGTAATTAGGCATGCATAGCCCATGTCACATGAATGAGAAACACTGGCTACCTATAATGAGGAAAATTATATATATATATACATACATATAATATATATATATATAATATATATAATATATATAATTATATATATTATATATATATAATACCTATAATACAGGAAAATTATGAAAGCCTATGGCAGCTATAGCTTACTTTTAGTACAACAAGCCCTGATAACCCACTGCTTAAAATAAAATAAATAAAATAAAATAAAATAAAATAAAATAAAATAAAAATAAAATAAAATAAAATAAAATAAAATAAAAATAAAATAAAATAAAATAAAATAAAATAAAATAAAATAAAAGTGCTCCTGGCATCATGACTCAACTTTTTTCCTTCTTTACATAATTCTTAGTTCTGTTTGAGTGAAAATATACACTAGTTAATCCAAGTACAGTAAAACATTTTTCTTCTGTCTTTCACAGTGTGCTGGATATAGGATGTGCGTATGTAAGTTTTCTTTGTGAATATGATTTCTGTACAATTTCTGAATCTTAGTCTTAATGTGAAGCTATCTCTATGACAGTATAGTAAAACAGTTCACATCATATTTTATCAACTGGGTCATTATTCTTCTACAGCAACTTCTCCCCTTATCATGATCACTGAGACAAAATGACACTTTGAGATTGCAAAAATACACTGTGCAGTGTTGTACACATGAGAAGTGACATACTTAAATAGCCCACCAGGTTTTTGGTTTCAGTTTTTGTACACATCTATGTGGGTAGTAATGTGGAAATCTTAACACAGAAGATTTTTTTTTTTATTATTATTATTTTTTTTTAAATCATGTCCAGGGTGCAGAACAGAAACTTTATTTTTACGCTATTTTTACCTACCTCTACTAGCCTGAACTTTACTTCTTCAGAAAGGAGGTAATATTTGTAAATTGCTTGCATAGATATTGTTATCTATCATTGAGAAAGTCTTTAGGCGAATTTTCTTTATAGATATGTGTTAAAAAATCCTTTTGAATTGCTTACAGGTGTAAGAAAGCAAGAATTTTTTAAATATAGTTGTTGCACTATATGCACACATGCCCCCCACATCCTTCTCTGTGCACTCAGTCTTACCTTTGTCTTTTTTTTTTTTTCTAATAGTTTTAACATAAAGTTTTCTGTTAAATTCATAGTATTCTAAAATTATTGGTTAGAACTGGACTAGAAATCTGCTAGCCTTCACCTGTTATGAAGGAGAATATGGAGAATAGATGTGCACTAAGGATAAACTAATTCTTACTTTCGAAGAGACTTTTTTGAATGAGACTTTTTTTTTTTTTTTTTCAGTTAGAGCTGTGCAGGAAAGATAAACTATTTATTACATTGTATAATTGTTCTGTAACTTTTATATGTGTGAAATTAAACTGTAAAAAGTCTAAGTAACAGAAGTTCATTATTTGCTTCCTGTTTTAGTTTTGTAGTAAACGTGGCACTTAACAAATAGCAGTGTCTGTGTTAGCTTACACTTTTTTATTGATAGCTATTAAATCCAACTCCTTACCTTGTGATTTTGTGTCAGTTGAATAGTTTTCTTTCAATTAATTGGACTTTTTATAATCTTCTTCCTTAAGTTTTTATTTATTCTGTTTTCAAATGTCTGGGAAAGTAACACAAAATGAAAGTAATAATAAAAATAATAATTAAAAATAAATAATTTTCTTTAGCTTTAGTATACTCATCCCCTAGAAGTATCAAATGGAGAAAGTGTCCTTCAGTAGCCCATTCACCTTCAGAAAAGGGCTATCATATCTATATTCTGATATGGTGCTGATTCTAATCAGTAGATTCTATTATAGGCCTTTAAGCAAAAAAGAAAGTGCTGATGAAGGCCATAAAAATAAATGAGGCTTATTGCTTCTTGACATCTTTAGCACTTTCTGAGGTTTCCTGAGTGAGCAAGGGTAGCAGACAATAGCTGTGAGATTGTGTGCAAGATAATGAGAAAAATAAATGCATCCTCGGAAGCAGCCAGCAGGAACTACAGCTAACATTCATTACTCAGGGTCTAGGCTGCTTCCAGTATGATGTTATTAATTTGTGGAATGAGCTAAGAGGTGTGAAAGAAAGCTGATGTTTGCTCCTAACCTTCCTGACCAGCATTTTGAATATTAACAGAGAGGTCAAACGCATTATCTCATTGAAATTGTCTCTCCCTTTTTTCCTTCTGTGAGAAGTGAAGCAAAACTTACTGCATTAGAAGAAAGGGATGTGGGGAGAACCTACTGCCCTCGCTGTGGTCAAAGAAAAAGAATATTTAGGACTGCATGCAAAGAAGGTGATGGAGAGGAGGGTCTGTTTTAGGGATAATACAGGGAGGGAAAGTTCTCAAATCATACAGTCATTGAGGTTGGAAAAGACCTCCAAGATCATCTGGTCCAACCATCCGCCTACCACCAACATTAGCCACTAAACCATGTCCCTAAGCACAACATCCAACCTTTCCTTAAACACCCTCACAGATGGCATCTCCATCACCTCCCCGCGCAATCCGTTGCAATGCCTAAATTCAAAAGTCAATCTCAGTTCACTTCCCAGGACTGTTCTGGGTGTGCATTTAATGGTGGAGTATGTGAAAAAGTGAATGTAGTATTTGAATGTGCAAATAGCATGTACCAATTTTTCTGTTTGCAGCCTCTAAGGTGTAATCTACACTGTACTGCTTCGGTGTGTGTCAGCTGGTATTCTTCTGTTCTTGGGCTATAGATCTGCCTTACGTCCTAGCGTGACTTGCACTTGATGTTCTTTCATTGTACTGAATCAGGCCACATTCCCTGCAGGGTGTATGTATACTGGATATATGCAGGGGAGTTTCTGCCTAGTGAGCTTATGTAGTTTTTTGGTTAATTGAATGAATTAAACAATCACAATGAGATTCAGACACTGATTACTTACAAGGAAGCACAATATTAATAATAAATTAGAGTATTTTGGAGGAAAATATGTGATTTGCAATTAAAGTTACATTGGTTATATATATAGGTCATTTGGTATAGAGTGATATATGTTATTGAAAATTGAGCAGTAAAAGACATTTTAACACCTTCCTATAAGGTATCTCACAAAGAAACACATAGGCACTTAATACAAACTCTTGTGAGTAGTTCTTCCGGTTCCACTGTGACTCTTGAACAACTTAACAAGTTAAGCATCCTTGCTTCCAGGACTGAAGCTTCCTTTCAATAAACTTGCAATCTCTTCATGAAAATTTCACAGTCACAATATTAGGAAAATTGGTTAAATGATTGCAACCTTCTGTTGCTTATTCACTTATCTAAACTTGGATACATAAAACAGGGCCTTAGATATAGCAGGATAAAATGCCTTCTTTCGTTTTACATTTGCACCTCTTGATCTTGAAGATTCACCAGGGAATGTTAACAGCTTGTAAGATAAACTGGGGCAAAGTGTTAAAATGTCAAACTTACAAACTAATGGTCTTGAGAATGTAAAAGAAACCTGGTCATTTTGCTTGCATGTCAAACTTAATGATTCTGTTCAACTGACATTAATCTATTTTCTGAAATAAAGAGCAGCACATTTTATCTTTGTTCAAATATTTTTGTAACTGTATATTGGCATGTTTATTTTGTTGAGCTGTGGAGGGAGTATAGAAATACTTGGAGTCTGGAGTACAGGATGGCTAGGAAGCAGTGAAATCTACTTATCTTGAAATTTTCTTTATCCTTTTTTCTTTAAAGTACACTCATATACCATTACCTGCTACTTTGGAAGTAAAGTTTTCAGGATGCCACAAAAATCCCCTTTTCTGTTTTGTTTTGCAGAAGGAAGCTTAATCATAACATCAGCATCTTTCTAAATTCTTTCTTGACTTTTCTCTCACACTTTCATGGAGTTTAGGCTAGAAACCGGTATAGAATCATTAATTTTACTTCTGGTATATCAAATATCTGCGTATTGACACCATGGACTTTTGTTTTATTACAACTTTTCCGTCACCAGAATGCAAAAACAAGTTGATAATTTACAAAGCCAGTGACCCACAAATTCAATCATTTTGAAGGAAAACTGACTGACATTGCACAGAAAAAAAAATAAAAGAGGCAATAAAATATGAGCTTATTGTGGGTAGATCATGTCATATTAACTTGATAGTTTTTGCTGAAAATCGATTAATAAGCAAAAGAAATATACTGCTAAAGATGGGAAACAATCTGACATGGAAGCACATGTGGAACTACTATTTAAGATCAACGTGATAGTGTTTAGTAAAGAAACTGTAAAAATGGGGAGTTGACAGCAAGCTCTATTGAAAAGGAAGTATTAGCTTAGAAGGAGGTTTTTACTGAAATTTCTCAAAAATCAATTTTAAGAACAGTCATGTTTAATGTTTTTATTTGTGATCTTGGCATAGAAGCAAAAAAATAGGAAGCATCATTTGGAGGACAGAAAAGTATTGCTACCTCATAGCAAAAGAACTAAATGACCTTGAGAGCAGAAGTAATAGGAATGGGATGAAATTCATAAAGTGATAGGGGATTGTGTAAAATAAACTCAGAAGACTAGTTTCAAACCTGTCCACTATCATCTAGGAGTTCATTAGTTAGAAAGAGCTAGAAGGGCCTTGATCATAGGAGTTCATCACTGAAAGTCTGTTAAGTTTCAATAAGATTGAACTGAGAAAAAGCCAAATGTGTTCTTAGGATGTACAAGTCATTTTTTTAATACAGATTGCAGACGAATAATTGTACAAGACTCTAAGGAGATTTCATCTCAAGTACAGAGCATATTCCTAGTGCTATTTTCATGTTGAAGATATAACCAACTGTATAAAGATACATTTATTATTATTATTATTATTTAAATCATTGTAATAATCAAACATTTGAAAAGTTTGAAAACAGTCAAAAGAGGTTGTGGGATATCCATCCTTGATATATTCAAGGCTTGACTGGACAAAGATCTGAGCAACTTGATCTCATTGATCCTGATGATGAGTTTGATTAAATGATCTCCAGAAGCCCTCTCCAACCTTAATTATTCTATTATTCTGTGATTCTAAATACAGCTTCTTCAGAAAAGTGTTTCTTAGTTAGAGGGCTTGAAAAATATTACAAAACATAACAGATTTTTAGATAAAGTCTGATAAGTGTATGAAAGACGTATTATTTCTGACTACAGAAACATGTCCCCACCAGTTGATGCTTTAAAGCATCCATGTTTATTGTGGAATTCATAACGTCAAAAATATTAACAATTCCTAGCAAACAAAGTACCATGCATCAAAAAAGTTTAGTGTTTTTGATCAGGAAGAAAGTCCTTCCTGATCCCAAATCAAGACATTACTGGGACCTAAGACATCTAAGGAAGGTTTTTGTTTGCTTGTTTGTTTGTTTTAATAAAATGAATTAAACAAATCTCTACTCAATTCCATTATCTGTGACCAATATTGTATGCTTCCATTCCACTCAAACACTCTTCAACCCTAAGCCCTGACAGTATACAGTACATGTAAATGTGGTGTGATCTGGAAAGAATGTGGACTTTGCATTGACATTGTCGGTGGTATAAAGTTAATCAGTATTTTGGTGAAGACAGTGTGAGAGTTAAGGCATAAGAAAGGCAGCTTCAACCTTAGCAATTCCATACAGAAGTTAATAGATTACCAAAAGAACCACCATGAAACAGATGAGTTAAACCATGTGTCATCCAAAAATATATCATTTCACTATAAGGATGCTGACTGAAGAAAAGACCAATATACCATACTACCTGTTTTTCCATATTTATAATAAATTGTGCTTAATTTCAAGAGTGGAGTTGTTCAGCTTAAGCCTTCTACATGCTTGTACATGTAGTGTTAGGACTTTGAATACATTTCTCCAACAAGTCCCCAGCTTCTTTTCTTTTCAGTTCCTATTGTGCCACATTTTATTGAATTAGGAGTGTATTCATTAACCCTCTGAAACAGTCATCTGCCCTTCACTCAATCAGTTTACAAAGGTTTACAATTCCTGCATATGTCATCATGAAAGATTATTTACCTTTTCTGTTGATAGGGTGCTGACATAAAATGTCTATAATCTAACTGTTTAGAAGGACAGTCTTGGTACACCTTGCAAAAGGCCTTTTCTGCCAAAGTCGCACTTAACAAGCAGGTGTGGGGATCAATATAATGTCTGGATAAACAATTTTGATCTTCTCTGTAATGTAGTAATTTCCTTAAATACACTACAGTTTGTGTACATTTTTGTGTACAGTTGTGTACAGTTTTGCATTTATTTACTTTTTAAGTATACGTGGTCTGTGATGGTATCTGAAAGATGCAGATAGACTGAAGTACAGAATATTAAAACAGTTCATTTTCTAAACAATTTATGCAACAAAACCTCTCCTCCAGGAAAGAGGGTGTTCATAATGCTCAAAAGCAATAAGATTTTCTTTTAAACCTTTATTTAAACCTTCATTGGTAGAATCATGAATTAAGCACAGCATTACACATTCTCAGAACTGAGAAACCTTCTTCCTTATTCTTCCAGTAGGTAGCTTTGCCTTCCTGCCTTCCTACGTTGTTATAGATGATGGGCAAAAATATCTCTTGAACGATTCTGTCATCCTTGTATTGCTTATTACAGATTTTTCAACAGCATCTTCCCTTTATGCCTCACCTTCCTTTTAGACAAAGGTGCCATCTTTTGACAAACGCTGGAGGAAAGAAAAAAAAAAGTATATTAGAGTAATTTAAACTAAACAAACAAACAAAAAGATTTAAGAGTGAATAAATGGAAATAGGAAGAGAATGAAAAATGATGGTAACAATGACTTGTTTTTCTTTGAAGTACATAAACTTTGTGGTCATCAAAGAACTGGCAGTGTACTGTATTCCATGCCATATGAGAACAAAGTAATATGCTAACATAATTTTAGATACTTTGAACACTATGTATATTACATTTTCCATTAATAGTTTCATAGTATTATGCTACAGAACTATTAAATTATCTTGCCTCTTTTGATATTATAAAGTGTACATTTTCCCAAGAAAATTGCACAAAGAACTGTTATTTATATTTCGCTGTGTGTGTGTATGTATGTGGTTTGGTGTTTTCTTTTTTGTTTGTTTTGTTTTGTTTTGTTTAAGCTAAATAAGAAAATAACCTCCGTACATGCAACTACCACTCTAAGAACAGAGTCAAGATGCTAGGTCAAGCCTTGGGCCCCTGATCAGCCCCACTACTTACTTGTTAGTTCTCTTTATCTGGCACAGGGATGCCCATCAGCCTGTCCAAAACAATAATGTTAAGACATTATTCATGGAATAATATGCACCAGAAACCATTTGTAAAAGCAACCCAGAAAAAAAAAAAAAAGACCCTTCATCCTGTGATCCTGCTACACCTTCTAGCAGCATGAGCTCACAGGATGATTCAAGCTGGACTTCTAGTCCTGCACGCATGGCCTCAGTTTCACACTGTGAGCATACAGGCTGCAACAGCAATCTCTGACTATTTAAGTGCTATAAAGAGAGGTCAGAGGAGGTCCAGGGACAAATGCTATGTGCTATGGATGTGGATAGTCTATACTGTAAATCTTATAGTTATGAGTCCCTGTCCTAATCAATTTAACAGTATAAACATACCTTATACTTTTATATATGCATTGCTAGGAAAAGACAGATGTTTCAAGATTTGTCATTGTTGCTTTTGAGAAGAAAAATAACATTTCTAAGGGGGAAGGTCAAACTTCCCATATTAGGTAAGAGATGTGCATATTTCTTTTGCGTGCAGTGCTTTCTTGGTCATCCTTATATGTGTTTCTGTCTCCATCATAATGAGATTTCCTGTCTCTTACTAGATATAATATACCTCTCACTTGCAATATCTATCCCAGCATTTTGCACTCACAGGTCCAATTAATTCAAGAGAAATACCCAGAGAGGTGATATCAATATATAGGCAGGCCAGATAGGAGCTAACTGTATATCTATTTTTCTACCATACAGCCATAATTTATTTTGAAAGCCAATTCTTTTTTATAAATTGCACACTGCATGAAAAGTTCAGCTGAGTCTAAATCCTGTCCTCAGAGAACAATCTGAGCAGCCAATCTGTGCAGTGGAGAATGCTTCGTGAATTCATACCCAGGGGCTATGGAGGGAAAATAGATACAGCTATGTCCATAACTTCAGTCTCACGAGGAAATAGCTAGTGGATCAAACAGATGCAGGTGCAGAAAATATCTACCTGCACCTCTCCCACACAGCTGACACTTCCCATCACCTGCAATGATCTGGACTATGAAATATGGGAAACCCTCTGCACCAGTTCCTCCCTGCAGGTTACAGTGCTAACTGATATTTATGAATTTGCATGATCACTGCAAGCTTCTTTTTCCGCTTTAAATATGTAATGAAATAAATATATAGATAAAGGGACTATCCAGTCCCAAGTAAAATGGTGTGAAGCTGAATATATTAAAAGCTAGGAAATTTCTAGATTGACTGCATACTCCTTGGTGCTTTTTTTTTTTTTTTTAAACCTAAAAAACTCCCTAAATACATGTCTTACAAACACACTAAACTTATGAATAGAGGACATGTGTGTGTGTATTACCTATATATTTTATTGTACTTATATATAATATGCTTCTGTATATATAAGTGCATGTGTACAGTAATTGTTTAAAGGTATGTTTCAGGTAGTTGGTGTTCAAAAGTAATATAGCATCAGTTTCATTATATTGATGTGTATTACCCTATAGGTTTCCATATTAACTTTTTGTATGATGTAGATGAAGTATGTCTAGACATCAAATTGAAATATACAGTTCTGAACTCTGCATGGCTTGTTTTATCAGGGATCAGCACAAGGACATACAATATTAGCCTGGGTGTTGCTAGAAAGCTAGCCTTTGGACTAGACATGGAACAGCCATGTTTGCATGGTGCTGTATGCAGCAATAAACTCTGGACTCTGGGTCATATTTAATACCTTAACTGCAGTATCCCACTGGTGTAGCTGTACTGTCACTGATTCTGGAGCTGAGTTACATTTTGTGGTGTGTAGGTGCTTTCAGACTCCTAAATCACAAATATTGTGCCATATTTACTGAGGGTTACTCTGCGCCTTTAGTCACAGTCTAGAGAAAAGGGTGAGGTTAAGCTGCTTTATCCCAGGAGTAACATCAAATGATACTGCAACTTAGAGGGACAAATCCTCTCAGTATTGACATTTTCGTTGACAGAAACGGGAGAAGAATTATCACATGAAAGTACAACTCTCTCAATCAGCCATCAACACCAGGCAGCCCAGGGTAGATGGTGACACAGATTTTTTTTCCTACTTCCCATCAAAGGACGGTTCACTGCTTGCTTTTTGCCATAGTTAGAGCCATAATCAAAGCAGCTCCACCAAGCAGAAAGGCTGGGGAAGTTATCGTTAAGCCTGCATGACTGACACATTTTGTATTTCTGACATGCATGAAATGGAAGGTGTTTTGTGAGATTTTCTTCCAAGAGACTAAGAAAGGCAATTTTATTTGTTAAATAGGGAGCTGCTGTTCTGTGTATAAAATGGAACAAGGCTATAACTGTTTTAATGAGTTGTTCATAGTCCCAATATTGGTTAATTTTCTGTATTTATAGAAAAAAATGGTAACTTGGACATTATCTAATTGCCCTATTGTGTACCTCTGCATTGACTTGTCTCCATTATAATCTCAAGACAGTGGATGCCAGGACATTTTCTAAATAGGTCTTTTGTTCTTTGAATTCATTGCCTATTTCTTATCAGCATCTAATAGAAGGCTGAGGAAAAAAAAAAAAAAGCCACTGTTTTCCCTTGTTGTTAATTATTTAACATTTATAGCATTTAATTTGTACATCTTCAGAGAACAAACTTCTGCGGATGTATGTTGTATTGCTGACACCCATTTCCCTTATAGGAAGACCTTGACATAATTTATATGATTCTATAAAATGCACAATACTGAAGGGAAAATGAGCTACACAGGAAAAGATTTGTTAATGACCCCCTATTTAATTAGCTAAAAATCAGGTGAAAAACAATTTATATTGAATACAGAAAAATATTTTGGACCAGTCTTGTAACGATTAGAGGCTTTTATTTACCACAGGCTTTGCACAGGGTCACTTATGCTTTGCATACTTCGCATTGTCTGTATTATATAGTCATTACAGGCCTAATACAACTTCTGTTAAAACTCATGGAAATGTTGCTCATGAGTCATAATGCTAAAGAAATCAGTTAATAAAAATTCCCCAGATTCATATTAAATCAATTAATTCAACCTAATATAAATTTAAACAATTTAAATTGATGAAAAGAGCTCTGATTTTTGTGGTGTTTCAAAAAGGCCAAATTCTCATTTTAAACACCTTTTTAAAAACTGACTGTGAACTGTGCACTTAAGCAGTGTAGTCCTAGGTTACATTGCTAACCCTCTGTTTTGCTCTCCCATTTGGATTTCTGGAGGCTTATTAATGCTGTCTAATAAGGCTCATGAAAATTCTTCCACTTGGACTCTTCTAATGTGTCTTGTTGTGCCCATCCTTGAAATTTGAATACAACAATAGATAAAAATGTTTTTACACAAGTACTCTACAACAATATTGGAATTAATTATTCAGAAAAGTGTAGCAAGTAAAAATAAATTAAAACAAAACAAAGCAAGCAAGCAAACAAGCAAACAAAAAAACACCATGTATTTGAAAACAGAGGGAATTAAAGTTGTTCACAAGCTCTTCTGTGCCTCTCTGTTTGATTTCACAGCAAGGTTGACTGAGAGAGATTTTTGCACTTCATCTGAGCTTCTGTATGGATTTCTATAAAACAAACACTATTGGTCAAACAAAATGTAACTTCCCACATGACTGAACATAGGCTGATCTGCCTGCACATGAAATGTATTGACGGGATGCACCTCAAGACAAAAGCATCCCTGTTTAGTTGTTATGCAGACATTCATAAAGAGAATGTTGCTATAAAAAAACTTTATGTACTATGGTTCGTGCAGAGGATAATGTTTTCGTGAGGAATTAAATCTCTTCAACACGATGGTCAGACACTGCCTGGATAGCGAAGGGAGACTCTGTTGCAAGTGTCTTTGCAAGTCTGTTTGCAAGTGTCTCCAGCAGGATTGGCCAAGACTTCCCAAAACCTTGTCCTGCTGAAATCCTATATCCAGACCCGTGGTTCTGCATGACTGCTCCATCACATGCCCATTCTACTGCTGTTAGTTATATTAAATTATTTACTGAGCAGCCCCTATTGTTCTTAATTATGCACAGGAGAGTATCCTCCATGAAGATTTTTGCATCTTTAGGAGCAGTTCCTACTGAGAAGAAGGCTAACGTATTTCTACAGATTAGCCAGTTCTGGAGTAGGAACACTCTGCAGAGCCTCTGGGATGGCAATGTGAGTCAAAACACTGGTAAAAATAAATTGGTTGAGGCACAGATAGGAGCTGCCAGGGACATTGACTGTGACTGCCCCGAATTGCTAATGGGAGATCTCCTGGAACAGTCACTTGCATGTTTTGTGAAGACAGTGGCTAGGAGATCAGTCCATCAGCTTGTCCAAATTTCTGTTGTTTAAATTGCTCATTGTGCCCTCAGTGTGGTTGCCTAACTGGATTTACACACAAACACAACTCTGATACATGGGTATACCATGATTATAATTACAGGAAAAATTGAACCTCATCTTTATGCTTCTATGATTCTACGATTCATTTATAATTTAAATTCCACAGCTCTTGCCACATCCAGTATGGTCAGGAGCACTTTGAATGAAACCATTTTCAATGAAAAATGACAAATTGCCCAAAGTGTTTGCATGCCTTAGAAATGTATTTTTTTCCTTTTTTTTTTTTTGTTGCTGTTTTTTTGTGTTTGTTTGTTTTCCTGCCTGCATTTGTCCTACACAATAATTTAAGACGTGATCCAACCAAAGTGAAAGACAGTTCAAAAGAGAGTCACTGATTTTAGTAGAAGCTGGAATGGATCCTTAATGAAATATCATAAGGGCTGGTGTTCACACTTTATTTTGGTCACAATAATTAGCTCAGCAAATTCTGGAGCTGATCCAGCCTAAGTATGCAGTCAGTAATAGGCCATTAAGATTTGGTTTATTTGTGCATTAGATAAAGTGACCGGATCTTCCAAATAAATCAGATGGCTTTGGTATCTGAGAAACTCCAGTTAAGTGTAAATTAAAAGATGTTTCAAGGTAGAGCCAGTATTTAAAGAACTGGTTTCGAACTCTGCACAATTTTTTGTTCAATGCTTAGCATATTATTCAGGACTCACTTTTTGCACCCTTGCAGTAAAACCAATTCTATTTCCTTAGTCTGTCACATTAGCAGATTTACATTGAAAGCTGGTGGGATTTAGGGTCTGCTGATATAAATGTACATGCTGGGTTCACACAACTGAGGGAAATTTTCTCCTGTGACACGGTTGCTATTCAGTAAAGAGTGCTTTGCTCTTAGTCCTTTCTGAACACCAGAAATTGCTAGCCAATTGATAAAAAAGATATACATTCTAAACTTTAGTGAGACCATCAAAATTAGAGTTGCAAAATAAGGCTATAGTGACATAAAGTGCTATGTAAAATATTCACTTTTATCTGTCTTTCTCTTCTTTGTTGTTATTTGTTTATTTCCTGCGATTTCTAAAATGACCCAAGTTATTCTGTATATTTAGAAGTAGACGTAGAATATGGATGGAGACTTGAAAAGTTAATTCCAAGAATAGATATTAAGATGAGTTTATTTTTCTGGTAAATTTTCTTTTTCATTTCATTCTCACATGCACGATCTGAAGGCAGTTTAATATCAAAGTAAAATCTGCTGCAATTTAAAAATATATATATTTTCAGTTTAGGGATTTGATGATTTTGTTTTATTCTTAGAGTTCACATCACTTTTCTGTTCCTCCTGCTTGATACTCTCTATTGCCTTTATGAAGTTTTTGTCATTCACCTTTTAAATTTTTTTTTTGCTATATTAAAGAAAAAATATTTGTTATGCTCTGCTTTTCCAAACAATTGCTTCCATGAGCATTAACACTGGTAGAACAGTAGTAAGGCAGCTGAAAGGCTCTAGATAATTCATGCATGGGCTGAGACAGACCTTAGTCATAACACTGTGAATTAGACCTTTGCACCTTGTACTACATACACAACTGTCATACTATGCAGAAAAGCGATGGCCTATATAAGGATCCTAAACACAATTTTCTTTCATGGATCGTGATTGCATTTTGTTTTGTGTCACAGGATTCAAGTCGAATGAGACAGACAGAGTGTATTTGAGTGTTAGGCATCACATTAAGGTTTTATTGAACTTGTTCATCATTATAAATGACACGAGAAACTTGGATGTATGGCTCCTCTGCAATATTACGATTCTCTGCATGTGCATGTGTGAATTGTCCCATGCCAAACACTGTTCTGAAAAACAAACCAACAAACAAAAAAGGGCTCTGGTAACCACTCCTGGGGCACCCCAATGCCGTGCAGCAGCAACTGCAGGAGGGTTACACTTCTTGCCCTTTGATGCTCATCAACCCTGATTACATTAGCAGCCAAGTTCATGCACTCTGTGGGAGTCCACTTTAACTAAATGTGGCAGCTCTATCTATTCTGGTTGCTATAACCTTCTGCTGTAGTCAACAGGGGAAAGAAAGCATTTGTAGTGTCCAATTCCTGCAACACTTCTTGGAGGTCTACCAGAGCAAACAGCAAGTTATCTTGACCTAGATGATCATCAGAGGTGAGATACACTTTTCTGAGAAGTCTTGGGGTGATCAAATGGACCTCACCTGAGTTATGAAAGCCACAGGGTGCAAATGATTCTAAACATCCCTTAATTACAATGGTCAAGGTCAATGAGAAACTATATCCTATTAAAGCTAAAACTTAATAATAATTTAGTTGTAGAAATACCTACTTCCCATTCCTACCTAAACATCTACAACAGATAGTTCCCTCCTCCTTGAAAGAATATTTTAAAATGCATTTTCAAGTTTTTTTTTTTTTTTAAATGGTTTTAAAACATCCCAGCACAGAGTGCAAAATGACAATTCAAGCAGTGCTGCGTATGTTATAAACAGCTTTGCCCTACATACAGCAAGTCACTTCCATTCGTGAAGGAACAAAACTTTATATTCACTACATTAAAGCACACGTTGATTTACAGCGCTCTTTGATCAGATGATCAAAACCCACTTTAACGTTGCTCACAGTACAACCTCATTCTTCACACATGTATCATTCGTAGCTGGCACAGATACTGAGGATCTTGGTGCTCACTAGAGCTGTGTGTCAGCCTTTGGCATCCAGGATCATAGCTTTGGTTCAAGTGCTTGCTGTCTGAAGCAAATAACAATAAACATAAAATGACTTTTCTAGGGATTGACTGAGCCAGGTTGGTCTGGGTATGAAGAGAGCGTTTTTTCCCCTTGGTGCTAAGTGAAAGAGAAATTAATTTGAACCCTAGGAGACAGGTACATAGGGCTCCCTGATATTACAGGCTGGCTGCTGAATTAGCAGGGGTAGACACGGGTACTTAACTATCACATTTTTTATTGTAAAGAGGAACAATTAAAACATTAAAAGAAATCAGGATGAATAAAAAAAAAAAAAAGAAGGATTAGAATATTGTGAAGTAAGAGGATTTAAACTGGGATGGATTTTATGCAAAAAAAGTGTATTAAATTTCAGGCATAGAGACAACTGATGCTGTTTGTGTGGAACTGAGGAAGACTTTTAAACTGTACTGAGAATTAACATACAATTTTTTGATTTTTTTTTCTTTCTTTCTCTCTCTCTCTCTCTCTCTATATATATATATGTTTCACTTTAAAAAATGCATTGACCAAAAGTGCTTTGTGAAAAGTCCATCTGCTTGATGTAAACTGCTTCATGACATCATTTACGTGAGAGCTATCAGGCCAGCTTTATGTGATATTGTTAATGTGTCAAGAAGCTTAAGTTCCAAAAGGTCTCAGGCTTTCTGAGGATCTTGTGATGCTGCTCTGTCACTAACAGAGGCTTGATCTGATCAGTTTTACCCCACAAACCAGAAGTCTAGTAGTATGCACAAACTCAACCACCATGACTTAGCTGATGGAGATAATACCAAGCTTAGTCTTTGTTTCTCAGTCCTCCAAACACAGAGTCAGAGAGGTGACTGGTTTTGTGCAATGCTTGTACAGCACGCAGCTTCACTGCTGTATCTAATGCACTGTGCACAGTTCATCCAGAATCACCTTGCAGTTGTGCCTGCAAGCAACATCTGTGGACAGCTCTAGAGAACAACTGCTGCAAGTCTTCTGCTCAAGAATAGCCTCCAGATGTGCTTCTCTGCCAGATGAAGTAGTCTAGCACTTAATACCACATCCCATCTGTCCCATGATCATACCAGGGAGATATAAAGATCCATTGTCTTTCCCTGGAGGACTCCAAGTTCTCCAGCCTGAATTTAGGCTTAAGTAGGGACTGTAGGTCCTGGTCCCCAGGGTGGTGCAGACTATCAAACTATTTGAAAATTGTTATTGATGTGATTCTGCAGCATTAGAAGATAGTAAATGTAATACATATGATGAAATAAACTAGAATGATAATGAGGAAATGAATAGGAGAAAAGGACATTCAGTGAGCATCATAAAACAATGGCAGATGCAAAAGTTTGTATATAAAAGGATTAGCAGAGGCAGTCCAAACTTTTGTATTTGCTATTAGAGATCCATTTCAAGTTGCTGTCACCTTCATCCTCCAACATCCTAGTCACTGCAGCATTTTATTTTAATGCTGTTTAAATCCTGACCCACTATAAAACTTAGACATTATAAACATGTAAGTATTATAAGCCATGCAAATTACAATCAATAGTTTTGTTCTCAAGGTGCGATGAAAGAAATCCAGGCTCATCTGGACACATCTGTCCTTTTATTCAAGTTACCACCACAAGTGCAGAGTAACAGGGAATGACTGCAAAGGTCTGTTTGTACATGCTTTGTTTGCTCTGTCCCTGTTCCTGCTCTTCTGGGAGCACCAAAGATGCTTTCCACCATGATGGATCATATGTACATAACAAGCCCAATGGCCACTGCCAAAAGTTCAGTGGTCCTTGAGATACATCAGCTGATTCTCCAGATAACTGGCTTGGAGGCATGCAAATGGCAAGTTGCACCTACAGAGAGGAACCCCTCTGCTCCCAGCTGTGTCTGTTCTTTTTGTGTCACATCCTGTTATTGAAAAGGAGATCTTAATGGAAATGCATGGATTGCAAAGGTTCTGCAGGAGTGCACACATTGAGCAGACTGTACAGAAATGGATTCCAAACTACAGATGGAAAATAAGCATTTTAATTAATGTTAACTTTTATAGTACTTAGAGGACCTACATTCTCATAGATATGATTCTATCCCATTTGGTCATGCAGAAGCTAATCCTGATGAATTTGCTAATTTTGCCAAAGAGAATTCATAGCTTCCTCTTTTCATCCCTGTACTTTCTTGCAATTACTGTTGTTTGACAGCTGTTGTTTTCATGCAAATTTCACAATGTGGTGCATGAGTCTCTATGAGGTGATAATAACTGTGCAGATCACGCTTAAACAATAGAAATAAGTATAGATGATATCATTATATTTCTGAGATGCAATTTGATTCAACGTATCTCCCTACTGTGGCCGCATAAACCTCACAGGCAATACTGCCCATTTCCCATTGAGAGCAATAATATGCTGTGCATGTAGATGAACGCGAAATTGCCATTATATGTATTAGCTACAATTAGTTGGGATACCGAATAGACCATATTCTTGAAGCTTATTTAGTCATTTCGCCTAGGCAAAATGATTTTGCAGTGCTTTATGCCCACTTTACTGATGTGCAAATCCCACCATGCAGATGCAAAGGAGTGGATAAGCTGGCTGTGTGCCATGCTATCAGCGATTATATAGCTGGGATGGTTCTCCCAGCCCATTTTCACTGCAGGACTGCTCCCAGAAGACCCCTGAGCAGTATTATGGAGATATGCAACATAACTGATAGGTGTATTGATTCACTGAACAAAATGAATGCACTGTTTCTAGAACTGGATCTAATACAAAGATAACTGAGGCAAGACTATGCAAATGTTGTTAATGGTGAATGACAGAGATGGCTTTTATTATTCTACTACCCTTTCATCACTTTAGATGGACTGTGAAACCACACTTTGAAATTATTAGCCACATTTAAGTCCTGGAAAGATGCTGGAAATAGGAAATGTAAAATGACTCACTCTTAATGAATAAAAGGATATCAGATTTTTTTTAAGGAGTTAATGCTTACCAAGTTCAAACTTAATAAAATAATAATGTATAGACAGTACTGATAAAAAGCAAAATTAGAATAGCTCGATGTAGCTCACAGAGAGGTACGGGCAGAATGAATTGACTAATGTAATTTTTTTCTCAGTGACAGCTGAATTTCAGTGGAGGGTAAGCAGTTTCAATAACAGACAGTACTGAACTTTGAGATCCTTCAAGATGAAAGACAATGTATCTTAGCTTTGTGCATAATGTTAGGCAAAGTGTAGACATCAATAGTACTTCATTTATGGATTATTATTTTAATATACAGGAAAAAGTAACAGAAGAATAGCTGTGAAGTTACCGTGAGTGGTCTCGTATTTTTATCAGTTGCAATGGGCCATCTCCAGATAACTGAATTTATGGCAGAGGCTACAGATGACTTCTGTTAATGGTAAGGTATCATTGATAGGAGACAATATTTTGATTTCATGATTACCCTTTGGTTATACTGTAATTTGATTTTAGCATTGTAAACTACTTTTTTACTCTAATGTATCACGGCTTTGGAGCTATAAGTATAAAATTTAATCAAAGCTGCTGACAGCAAATCAGTTTATTGTTTCAGGAAACTGAAATATTAAGGTATTATCACTAAAGATAATTTGCAGTAAATAAAAGCATTCACTGCTCAGCTGCTTAGTGCTATGTTGCACGACCCTGTGTACCCATAACTATCACTGTCTTGTATGCACACATGTGCACACACAAATGCACATGCAAAGCTTGCTCTCTTTATATAGCACTTAAATATGTTGCTTTAGACAGTGTCTTGGACACGCATTTCATAAGCAGCCAGCCATCCCTTCCCCTCCAGCTGCGAACCAACCTGTCCCTCTTGCTGAAGTTCTACCTTTCTGCGTCACCCTGTGACTTTTGCTGAGCTGAATCTGCACTTCCAGCTCGGTGAATCAGCATAGCTGGCACCAAATTAGCAATTCGTAGTATTTCAGTGTGTTCAACAGCACTTTGGTGAGGTAATTACTTTTGGAAATGCCAGTTCAGCACAGCCAGGGACAAGCAGAAAAAGAGATTCAGACTTTCCCAGCAGGGACAGCTGGGGTTGCTGATTAAGGATGGATGAATCTGTTTGGGAAAACAAATCAGCTTAAGCCCCAGTTCTGCTAAAGTTCCATATCAATTCCTGTATTTGTGAAAGCGTTTGTCTTCTTTCCAGGAAAAGGGCTGGGATTTTTCATTTGTTTGTTTATTTGTTTCTTTGCTGTTGCCACCATACTGTTTTCTTCCAAGAACTATGGTTTGATAATCGCAAAATACTGAATTACATGTCTGGTCACATCCATGCAGAGTGATGGCATTTTCCTATAGCATCTTAGGCAACCCCACGTGGCAGCTCCTTCAGGAACAGCAGTAAATCTCATGGCACAGAGAATTAAAGTATGCACCTAACCAGTAGATTTAGAAATTGGCAACCACTTATGTTGTTTTCAGTTGTGTATCTTCATCAGTGCTGCCATTAGTACCTTTTATCTTAGAAACAATAGGGTAGCATATTAGATTTCTGAAAACAGAAGGCTGGCCAGATTACTGAGAGAAGGTGACATTAGTGTCGTAATGAAGAAAAATAGTGAGGAACAGAGGCAGTGTATAAAATCATGCTATATTTTAGGCAAGCTCTGCTTAACAAACATGCCATAAATGGATTTCAAGACCACGTGTGCAGGGCAGCTGTTCCTTGTCCTCTGGTGATAGAAATGGATACTGTCCATTTGTGTCAGATGGTGTCTTCAGATTATTAGTACATTTAAACCTGTCTTCCAGAGTCCTAGAAAGTCTTAGCTGGGCTGTACATCTGTCTTTCCCTCAGAATAAGCCAAGAGCAAAACAATTAGACACTAAGAAATCTGATTTTTAATTGTTTTTGTGGGGTAAAAAACAATATCTATAGTAAAGACTGTCTTGGTATGGGTTACTTAGATGATTGCTTGTTGGGTTGTATGAAAAGCTCTAGAGTATATTCCTGAAAATCTAGGATACCTCACTCAGCACCTCGTTCAGTATTTGGAAATTCATGTGCTGTCTATCGTTCTGATTCTTCACTAGTACGGGACTGGCATGTTAATGTATATAATCATTTCTGGTAATGCTCACCAATAGCCCCATAACCTATGAAGCACTTTCATACTGCAGTGAGTGTAAAAGGAAACTGCAGAACAGAAGGAAAATCATGAGTCCAAGCCAAGGAGGAACAGATACTATCTTGTTAAATGAATGGCACAGTTTGGAACAAATATCTAATGCTCTTATATTTGTAGGAGTGGCATTAATCAAAAAGAATGTAAACGTTTTTATAGCATTGACTCTGTTTTGAGAGTGTTTAATAATCACTTATCATAATAAAAACATTTTTAGTCAATGAGCTTTTCCATTATCTGGGTTTTCCCATCAACTTTGGCAGTTCTGGAACCTGCTCAGAACCCATATAACTGTTTTTCAGAGTGATTGTGTAGTCCAGGCAGATTGCATATACTGATGACACGTCTTCTGGAGGTCTCACTAGGAGTCAGTGTATTTAGAAAATAAATTGAACAAAATCAAAGCAAAGATAATTATCCTAATGTTCAAAATTATGCTGAATTGGATCCTTGAGTTAAAGAAGCATCTCAGATGCCTACCTTAGTGTAAAATTGGAATTATGTCTTCATGTACAAAACATAGTAATCAGCCACTGACATAGCATGTTCCATCATATAGGAGATACCCCTGTTTTCTTTATAAAAGCCAGTTATATGGACACTAAGATGAGGAAAAGGCCTGGATGAACTCAATTAGAGCCACAAGTTTAATGCATCCCAGTGAGTATGTCAGGAACTGCAGGTGACACATGCTCCTAATCTCCGTGCCTCCAGTGTCTGCTAGTTTATACACGCCTTTTTAAACACAAAATTTTTGTTTTGTACCATTTTAATCTGCTGGAGTCTCCTTCCCTCCACAGAATGGGTGAGAATCATCACGGAGTTATCATAGCGTGACTTGAGTTGGAAGGGACCTTAAAGATCACCTAGTTCCAACCCCATTGCCATGGGCAGGGATGCCACACACTAGATCAGGTTGCCCAAAGCCCCATCCAACCTGGCCTGGAACACCTCCAGGAATGGGGCATCCGCAGCTTCTCTGGGCAGTCTGTGCCAGGGCCTCACTAGCCTCTGAGTGAAGAATTTCTTCCTAATATTCACTCTAAATCTCCCCTCTTTTAGTTTAAAACCATTCCTCCTTGTCCTATCACTATCTTACCAAGTAAAAAGTCGCTTTCCATCTTTTTCATAAGACCCGTTTAAGTACTGCAAGGCTGCAAGAAGGCCTTCCTGGAGCCTTCTCTTCTCCAGGCTGAATATCCTCAGCTCCCTCATCCTGTCATCATAGGAGAGGTGCTTCAGCCCTCTGACGATCTTCATGGCCCTCCTCTGGACTCAGTAACAGATCCACATCCTTTTTTGTGCTGGGGACCATAGACCTGGATGCAAGACTCCGGGGGGGGGGGGGCCTCACAGCGGGCGACAATCACCTCCCTTGACCTGCTGGCCACTCCTCTGTTTATACAGCCCAGGATGCAGTTGGCTTTCTGTGCTGCAAGCACACACCGCTGGCTCATGTCGAGCTTTTCATCCACCAGAACCCCCAAGTTCTTCTCTGCAGGGCTGCTCTCAATGAATTCTTCTCCCAGTCTGTACTCCTGTCTGGGATTGCCCTGACCCAGGTGCAAAACCTTGCACTTGGACTTGTTGAACCTCATGCAGTTCACATGGGCCCACTTCTCAAGCCTGTCCAGGTCCCTTTGGATGGCATCCCTTCCTTCTTTTCATCAAATGCACTACTCAGCTTGGTGTCCTCTGCAAACTTGCTGAGGGTGCACTTGATCCCATTGCCTATGTTGTCAATGTCTATCCACCTGATGGAAGGGAAAGTCACTGCCAACTCCTGCATTACTAGCTCTATGGCAGAAATCCTGCCCGGGTGAATTTAGCATATCGTATATAGCCATGGTTGAGAACAATGAAGAAGCTTGGGTCTACTTGCAGACTAGAACCAAAATGAGTCTGGCTCAACTAGTATCCTAGAGGGAAAGGATTAAAAAACTTTTTTTCTAACAAAGAAAAAGGCATGGACCAGAAAATAAATAAATAAATAAATAAACAAACAAAACTGGGAATGCTGCAGAAAAAGAAGTCAGCGCTTGCAGAAGCTGGCTGGAGTGGAATGAAACATGAGAGAAGTTAAGTATTTGTCACTAGGGGGCAACGTGGTATCGGATAACTGGGGATGGATGCTCCCCTGGAAGACAGTGAAATATGGGGACAAGAGCATGACACCATATGGAGGAGAGACTTTAAAATAACAAAGCAGCCTGGTGAAGCAGAGCAGAATGAGAAATTGAGTTTTACTGCCCTTAGTCATCAAATTGAAAACGTTCAGCCAGAGAGAGGGGAGTGGGAGTTGAAGAGGGGAATGTGGCTGCTGGGATTTGATCAGTGGTGTTACCTACGATACAGTCAGACATGAACTCTTCCTGAATGAAGGAGAAGTGATAGAATCACATTCATTATCGAGGTGCAGAAAGGGGAAAAAGTGTATATAATGGACTGGCTGTCTGAGTTTCAAACAGACGTGGATTTGTGACATCTATAGCTAATATCAGAAATGCAGTTAGTCTTTCACAAAACAAGTTTAGAAGCTCTCAGTTCATCAGTTTTGAGTAGATTCAAATCTCAGTACAATACACAGAGCAAAGTTACCCCTTAAATCACTCCATGTGTAAGAGTGACAGAAAGAAGGGGAGAAGTAGTGTTTCCATAATGTCTGGTGCATATTACCCAGTAACCTATATTCAACTACTGAACTGGTGAAATAAGCTTTTAAATTTGGACCCTTATTTGACCAATGTTGATAGTAGAATAGTTGGAAGATGAATCTGAGTTATGATACTGCTGAGGGTTAGACTTAGAGTTTAAAAGCTTCTTTAAAGGAATAAGTTATTTTTAATGCATCCAGAATGTGAATATATTAGCCTAAGATGTTTAGTACATCTGAATGGATTCTTGACTGTAAAACAAAATAGTTGAAACAACCTAGTGGCTTCATCCACAACAGACTGGCTGAATCTATACCACAGAGAAGTTTTCTTCTCTGGGCCCCAAAGGGTCCTAAGAAGAAAGTAGTTAATTAGTGCATGAAATTGTTTATGAAATACCATGAGGATTGTATTGCAGCCTGCCACAGTAGTGTTTTCATGTGTTTGTTTGGCACTGCTGGGTCCATCTAATATTTTGCCAAGAATGTCCAGAACAGCCCCATTTTGCCCTCTTTCCTCCTAGACCCCTCTAATTCTGCTCCTACTTGCTCCATGTGGGAGCTGTCTCCTTTACTCATCTTCCTGCTTTCACTGAGCTGATTTAATCTGCTAGGTTTGCAGAATACCATTTACTTGTGTTAGTGTGCTAGTTGTTTGTCAGCTCAAAGAAATAAATAAACTCATGATGGAGGCCACTGGGCATTGAATCTGGCACAGGCAAACCAGCAGCAGCTGGCGGGAGCAAGACAACCCATTCTCTGCCACAGGGAAATGTTACGCTGTCTCAGCTGTATCGCTGAAATGTGTCCTTATTCCACTTTAAATTAATAAATCATTCATATATAACCCAAGTTAACTGAGTAGACTTTGACAATCAGACCTGTCCATGTTATATGTCTTTTCATTAAAGCTAATTATAGTTTTTGATATTCAAAAACTGGCATAAAGTGTTCACATTTTTTTGGGTGTTCCTCCTTTCTCCTTATCTCAAATCATAATAACTTTGAAAAAAAAATAATTTGGGTAAGTATAAATCTGCAACAAAAATCCCAGAGAGATTTTTAAGTGTTCTGCTTTTCCTGAGGAAGGCCAAATGTCACATTCTTGGATTTAGTCAGATCTGCACAGTAAATCTAAATACAAAATATTTGAACACCACTGCAAATAACAGTCAAAATCCAAAACAATAAATAAATGTTCTGCAATAAAAACAGTTATAACAGTTATTTCTAAGTGGGATTGAATTGAGTAACTGATTGCCATTTCTGAAATAATGAGCCTTATTCTCTTGTTTACTGCAGAGTAAACCAAGAATAATTCCACCGTATTTTACTGCCTTAGACATGTGAAAGTGATACAAGTGAAACAGACTTTGGGCTTCTGCTTTATTAGTGGAAATGAAGAATTATGAGCAAAAACACCAGTGTGAATCCTTTTAAACAGACAAAATTATTACTTTTGGGAGTCCTTTCTGGATTCAGATATAATTGTGGTTGGAACTAATTTTCTCCTACACTACTTGGGACAAAACTGCTGTTATTGCTGTGCATGTATTTACAGACTTTGGCACAATGGGATTCAATTATTTTCTGGGATCCACGTACTTCACTAATACAAATAATTATAGTTGTAGCATGGGGACTGTATTTTGTGGTTGGACATAGTCAAAACCATAAAAGAATATTGTTGGTCATACAGTGTACTGAACTGTGAGAAGTGCTACATAATGTAGCATAGCTCAGCAACATTAATTCATTTACACCATGTGGGACCAAAGGTCTGCCTGTCCAGGGACCTCCTTGTGACAGAAGCAGAGAACAGATGCCTAGGGAAGATTATACAAACTGGACAAATATAGACATTATTTTCTCCTGATACTCTCCTGGGCATCAAAATTTTATAGCCCAGGGACTATGTGAACAGATTATTTATTTATTTATTTATTTATTTTTAATGTATTTAAGCAATAGCCAATTGATTTATTTCCTATGGACATCTAAATTCATCTTTTGGATCCAGGCAGACTTCTAGCACTGGTAGTATCTTCTGACAAGCAGTCCTGCAACTTCCCCTATGTGTAATGTGGAATACCAACTTTTGTTTGCTTTTAAGTCCTCTTTCATTTGATGCCACCTATTTACTGTACAAGACCATAAGTTGTCAACCCTATTCACCTTTTCCCTGTAAGAGATTTTTGTGTACCAGCAAGTCATATCCTCCAGATCTGTCTGGTTTTACCACACTGAAGAGTTCAGCAGTTATTTCATTTTATGGAAACCTGCCTTCAACTATCCCAGAAAACATCCATCTGTAGAAATGAATTCATAACAGGATAAATTGGTCTTTTGCTTCTACCATTTTAACTTGAAACATAGGAAAAACTACTTTGTGTGTGTGTGTATATATGTGTGTGATTTTGAATGTGCTTCCCACTTGAGAATATCATTCTAAACTTTGCATACAGTAAACAGGCATGTGTCATTGTGCTGAGCATTTTCTCAAGGTTTTGATGGCTTTTTATTTCATGCATCATTCACCCCTTGCTGTAGTAATCACACCAAGTAACATTTAATTACTGCTAAATTAAAAGCTGATAGGATATTGAGAAATAATACCTGGACCCAGGCATGTTGGTAATGGATTTCATTGTACTCTACTACCCCAAGCTATGCTCACATGCATGTGACATCTAGTTACTGCAAAATAAATAACTAACAGATTGAATTGTAGATTTTTCATTAATTTTCTTCACATCTGGGAAGCTGGACTTAAAAAGTCAAGTGACCTGATCTCAGAGCTGTACAGAAGGTGTTACTTAAGTCGTGTGCATCAGAAACAGGTTATAAATACACAGACTTTTTCTTTATTTATATGAGCTCCTTCAGAGCTCATATAAGCTCATATAAGGAGAGACTTCAATACAAATCTTTCTGAACAGATAACATTTTCTTTCTCCTAGAGGCAGTGCCAGAAATATTGCTGACTTTCAAGGTGAGTAGGATTTGCTGTGACATGTCGCTTACATTACTAAAAAAGTATAAGTAAGCAGTGAAAATCAGGATTAATCTAAATTTGCATCACAGGTGGTGTGGAGTATTGACAGAGGGATTTGCATTGCAGTCGACTGTCAAAATGGCACACTGGTTATACAAACACAAGCGGATCCAGCATCAGATCACTGCAAGCGATTTGCTAATAGTGCTGAAATAGTGGAAGCCTATAAATGGTATTAAGGCCACAATACTTATTTGTACTAAAAGGCACATTTATATGAAAGGTGTACAGTTGGCAAAAGTAGGCACTTAACAGTTGATAATTAAAAAAATGCATATTTAATTTCGCTTGTATAGTGTTCTTGATGATAAAATCTTTAATGGTATCACCACATACAGTTGTTTTTACTGATCTTTTTTCTTCTGATGGATTCATTGCATTGGGAAAAAACAGAGCTTTCTATTTGCTGAATTTCAGTTATCGCTTACAAATAGTACAGTAGAATTGCTAACAAAATTGCAAAGATCATTTTTTTTAAATGGAAAATAATATATTAAACAGTTTAAATGAACTTGTTTTACCTAAATACAGAGCATTATTGTGAGATAAATTTACAATTCAGATACATTTAGAAACTGAGGACATATTTCTTAAATATTAATATGTGTTTTAAACTTATAAATCCACTAAAAAAAAGAAACGAAAAAAACAAGCACACAAAGCAAACAAAAAGCTATGTTGCAGTTAAGTGTTGTTTCTCAGATACAATAATTAATATAGTCTGTATGAGTGGAAAATATTTATTTATTTATTTGTTAACTCTTCGAATTCTTGGTTTCTCATTCTGTTTGGTGTTCAAATGACAAAATGAAAATTATTCTCTTTTGGACATTGGGACTTCTTTCACTGGCCAAACATGGTAATCTAGTGCCTTTGTCTGTGGGACTTTCTGAAGAGGGCTGTCAGCTATGTCTCAGAACTTGACAGAGACCTGACAGCTACTGGAGGTCTACTAAACAACAGAAGTAGAATACCGGAGAGCAGATATTGGTCAATGGTTATTTTAAAGTCTAGTGACACTAGGATATGGAGAAAAGGTCTCCCAAAGTGTTTGTGTCAAGCAGCAAGAGTGGTGGCAAGGTGACTTCTGGCCTTGTCAATGACTGTTCATGTTTGCAAGACCACCAGAACCCTCAGCTCCGCAGATCCGTGAACAGACTGCAAATCTGTTTGTTGAGCTGTGTGTTCTTTCCAGAAGTAATGTGCTAAAGTCAGGTTTACTACATGTCTGAAAAGCAGTTTTGGGCTTACCTATTACCGTACGTGCAATTTCTTCTCATTGTATCCTGTGATCCAGATATTTAACTTTATTTCTGGTAGCCTAAAAAGGGGAATGTTGAGCTCAATTCTACCTTATAATATTTTACTTTTTGTTTCAACTTTATAACATGACCAGGTTTCTTTGTACCCCTTGCTTAAAAAGAAAAAATGTTTAAGTTGCCATTCTCCAGGTGATTTCGCACTGGTGTTCTCAAAGCTTAAAATGTCATTGCATCCTCTGGGCAATGCAGGTTACCAAGGTCTATTGTGCTGACTGATGTAATTAGAGATTTTTCTTCTAGGTGTTGTGTATGATCATCAACATTTTTGTGTTTTCAGCTGAGTGCAAGGGAAACCTGAATGATGATGGCAAACTAAGTTTAAATAATTCATTCATTCTTAAAATACTTTATTTGTTTTATTAAGAGCAAGAAAAGCACTCATCATTGTGCACTGGGTTTACATGGAAAGGTTTTGGTAGTGTAGGGCTGCAGAGGTGGCCTCTGTGAGAAGAATCCAGCAGCTGCCCCATGTCAGATAAGGGCCAGTTTCAGCTGGCTCCAAAAGAGACCCGCTGCTGCGCAGAGCTTAGCCAGTAAGCGATGTCGTTTGTGCCTCTGTGAGAGCAGAATTAAGAAAGGGTCAAAAAACTGTTGTGCTACAGCAGATATGAGAACTGAGAGAGAAGCAGCCCTGCAGCCCCCAAGGTGAGTGCAGCAGGAGGGCAGGAGGTGCTCCAGGCATGCAGCACAAGTTCCCCTGCGGCCCGTGGAGAGGCCCCTGGTGGAGCAGGCTGTCCCCCTGCAGCCCACGGGTCCCACACGGAGCAGATCTCCACGCTGCAGCCCGTGGAGGAGCCCCCGGTGGAGCAGGTGGATGTGGCCTGGAGGAGGCTGCGGCCCATGGAGAGCCCCCGCAGGAGCAGGCCCCGGGCCGGAGCTGCAGCCCGTGGAGAGGAGCCCACGCAGGAGCAGGGGGTCTGGGGGGAGCTGCCCCCGCCCGTGCTGGAGCAGTTTGCTCCTGGGGGATGGACCCCGTGGTACGGAGCCGTGTCTGGAGCAGTTCTTGAAGAGCTGCAGCCTGTGGGCAGCCCCCCCAGGCTCAGTTCGGGAAGGACGGCATCCCGTGGGAGGGACCCCACGGGGAGCAGGGGCAGAGAGGGACCGTGAAGGAGCAGTGGAGATGAAGCATCAGGGACTGACTGCAGCCCCCATTCCCCGTTCCTGTGTGCTGCTTGAGGGGAAGAGGTAGAAGGGAGTGAATGAGGGGAAGATGGGTTTAGCTTGCTTTTAGTTGTCACTTCTCTAATCTCCTAGTGATAGTCAATAAATTATATTAGTCTCCCTACTCTGAGTTTGTTTTGCCTGTCACAATAATTGCTGAGTGATCTCCCTGTCATTATCTCAGCCTTTGAGCCCTTATCATCGTATTTTCTTCCCATTTCTCTTTGAGGAGGGGGAGTGAGAGAGTGGTTGTGGTGGAGTTCAGCTGCCCAGGAAGGTAAAACCACCAGACATTGAAACTGAAAACTGAGGGACATCCCCCGTTCCTCCATCTGTTCCCCAGCTGTTACTACTGAAGGTGATGTTATATAGCATGTAGTAACCCCCTTGGTCAGCTGGGGTCAGCTGTCCTGGCTGTGTCCCCTCACAGTAACCTGTGCACCTCCAGGTACCTTGCTGCCAGGGTAGCACCAGAAGTAGGAAAGTGTGAAAAGGCATTGTGTGAGCACTGCTCTGCAACAACCAAAACATTGGTATGTTATCACCACTGTTTTCATCACAAATCCAAGAAATAGCATCATACAAGCTACTATGAAGAAAATTTACTCCATTCCAGTCAAAACCACTATAAGGATAATATGCTGTCATTGAAAAATTTGCCCTGAATTCATTATTACTTCTTAAGCTTTGTGGTGGATACTGCACAATACACAATGAACCAAACTCAGCCCAAAAGAGCTCTTCCAGTCATAGTGACAAATGTCAGATAAAGATGTAACTGTGGCTGCAGACAGTGACAGTTTGCAATGAAGATATGGAGATAAAAACAAAATGCTTTATTGTTGACCCAGCTAACACAGTATTCATCCCTAGGGATAACAGAAAAAGCTTTGAATATCCCTTTATCCAGGATACAGGAAGGCATCCAGTTAAAGCTTATAGGCATAGGCTGGCAGCAAGTTCCTTTGTGAACTGAGGTAGGGAAAACATGAGTGCTCTTCTGGTGTCTTACACTGATATGGGGCAAGGTTTCTGTAAGGCTTTCTGGAAAAGTGAGTTTTGGAGGGAATTAATTCATTTGCTGGTGTATTGAAGGTGAAGAAACAAATCGGGGAAATGAGAAAAAGGAGGGAATGAGAGTGAGTGGTGCAGGTAACATCCAGCATTACTCAGGAAGTGAACACATTTCCTTTCATACTTTACATGGTATAAAGCACAAACTCATATTTACAAATACTATCTTCACTCATCTTTACAAATAGTGTCTTGAGTTGATGCATACTTAGTTAAACTCCATTCCTGCATGACAAAGAGAAACTGTTACAGTCAGTAGTTTCGTCCTAACTCCAGCTTCTTCTTTCTGGGGTGTACATGCATTCTTACTTCCTTAAAGTTATAGTTACTTCTTTTTTTCATCTGTGCTGCGTTCTATCTTCTTGACCTCTCTCAAGTATTTTGAAGGACTCTTTCCATTAGCTTTGTCTGATCAGTCTTCAGTTTTGACAATGGCCCTCTGAAAAACAAATTGTATCGTACTGAAATTAACAGTATGTTATCTCCAGTTCAACAATGACAGCAGTATGACAGCTTGCAAAATAATCGTAAAAGAGATTATCACCCTTTCACATATATTTTTGAGATATTTTGCAGCATTACTTCTTTGTGAAATATAAAGTCAGCAATGTGTTAAATGGCAGCTTGATTTATTGTTGTTTACTAGATGCAGGATATTTTATTAAGGTTCACAAGCCTTTTATACCTTGTCAAATACATGAGGAACACTTGATGAACCATTTTAGAAAGTGCCATGGGCAGCAACAACCATGTTTACAGCAATAGTCAGGACTGCTGAGTTTCTGGGCAAGAGTCTAAACCCAAATGATGATGGCTTACCTTTTCTTTTTTCTTGCAAGTTTTGTTGGCCTATTTCTTCATCTTATACAAGAAGTATTCTCCTATTCTTTGTTGATGTTGTTGTTTTTTTATTATTCAATTATTTTTCTATAAGGATCTTATTACTAAGTACTTCGTTGTCTTATGCCTGTGTTATAAATGTGCTATTCATTACGGACTATAAAAATCTTATTTATTAAAAAGCTCATGATTTAAAGGTGAAGAAATGTCATGAGGATCTAGTAGGCACTTACTCCACTGGAATTAAATTTATTATGATTCCTTGGAAAGTGGTGTCCTTCCTCCAAACTGAAATAAAGTCTGTTTTCCATTATTTTTTCAGCACAAAATACGAGCAAACAATAAATTATTCTCATCTCCCTCTCTCTTTCTCTATTAGGATGTTTACTACCATGGTAATATGCATTCTTGACTTTCTTGTACTGTTTTGCAAATCTTTTAATTTAGTTGTGGTATAATAAAACATAAACAGTCAGCAAATGGTTAGCACATGTTAAACACAAAACTGTAATGTCACTAGGATGCAGGAAAAAAGTTGAAATTCTTCCAATATTTTTCTTTCCAGGTAGAATTCTAAAATGAAATTACAGGCTAGGTATTCTGCTTTTAGACAGAAAACATGAGGGAGACAGCATGATTCCAGTACTGCAGTTCAGCTGGTGATCCAGAGCCCTTCTAACGTTTCAGGGGAGCAGATTGTGAAGACTGAAAAAGAGAAGCTAATGATTTCAGATCATGTCTTCCTAATAATCATAATGACTTAGGGAATGATAGGAAAAGCTAGATTTATGATTCACTTAGTACACTAACAATGTGAATAGATGAGATGTGTCCTTCTGAAGCATGATCTTAATCTGTCCAAACCCTACCCTAGTTCTGATTTCACTGTAACAGTCTGAGTTTGAAAAACATTTAAGAATTGTTTGAGGAACATCAAACAAAATGACAGCATCTACTGGACCTCATGAAGTCTTATTTTTTCCTGCTGTGTGCTTGATGTCTCCAGTCTTAGAGAGTGGACAAAAGCTAATTGGACAGTCCAACAAATTTTAGTAGTAGTTTTCACAGGAGTACCCCATAACAGACACTCATGTAAGAGCCATTATACAATAGGTATTGTTTGAAAATGTCAGTTTTTTACTTGTGTATTTATCTGCTGGTCCAGCTGCTGGAGTAAATGGCCATGCAAGATGAAATTTATCTTATTAAACGTACCATATCTACACTTCAGATACATACATATACCTATGATAGTCAGCCAAATATTGTTATAAAGGAAAATATGGCCAACTCTGCTGTTGCAAGAATAGACTTTTAAGGTTATATCTAAATTGACGGTCTTGGGATTGCTTCCTCATGTGCATGTTCAGGTAAATGACATTACCCCACCTTGATTTTGCTCTGGATCATGGCCGAACCTTCACATGTCCATACCTCCATGAGATGAGAACCCTGGTTCTCAAGTTAGAAGCGAGTTCAGCTGCATGGACTTTACAGATGTTCATCTCCATGGTTTTTGTTTATGATTTTTTTTTCCTCAAACATGCTGGAGGTATCACATGAGAAAGCTTTACATTTTGAAATTTGATCAAGAATTAGTTTGGCGTAGATGAGGGCACCAAAATTCAAAAGGCATGTCTGTTAACATGCAGAGAGATGAGTAAAGATACAGAAGGGTGGCAGCAGTTTGAGCACCTGTCATGTCACACCAAAATCAAAGCTCTTAAAGGACAGCAGCAAGAACTTAATGCAAAAAAGTCAATGCCATTAAACATGTTCTATTTTTTCCTATCCTCAATCCAGCCATAGACAATTACTTCTCACTAAAACTTATGAAACAATGGTTGTAGTTGGATGGTTCATCAGCGACATTTCCAAGATATGCATCTTCCTGAACAATACAAGAAATAAATCTTCCAGTATCATATTCATATGCTTCTTGCACACAGTAAAAGGCTGAAAGATTAACCAGATACCAGTTAATTAGTGTTTCGTGCTTTTCTGAATGAGCAGAATGGACAGTGTTTTACAAGAGCCAGAAACTGTCTGCTGTGCTTTAATAATCTCTCTAACTACTTCAACAATTAAAATTATTGTAGGAATTGTGGGAAGTGTATTTATCACAGTTGTTAATACGAATGCATGAATCAAAAGAGGAAAGCTGTTACCCAGTGAACTGAACCTATCTTCTCTAAGTACAGTGAGTTTTGTCTTGTAAGGGAAAAAGTGTAAATTCAGACACAGAATTTACTATTTGTGTCATACTAATATTGTCCTGTGATTATTTTTAAGAATTGCTAGAGTCCGCATCACACTGTGGCTCAGCCACTTTTATAAATTCAATCACATGATCTCCCAGAGGATGAGGCCAAGGAACTCTGACATATTGTAAGGTCTCTTCTGTATCCTCTGCCAACTAGATCTGTTCTGAACGACTGTTAAATATGTAGCTCAAAAAGAAATCTACAAAAGAGCATTAATGTGGCAACCCTACCTGGGATCTGCAAGCTCTTTATCTTTCCTTCACAGAGTACCTCCTTTATTGCAGTTCTCCTTTCATCCAGGTTGCTGCTGGTCTCTTTGTGGAGACACATCACACCAAAGTGAATCTATATGTCTGATTACATATACCCAATGACATGTGTGTGTGTAGGTGTCTTTAAAATTCTGATCTCCGGTTTTATTGCTAAGAAAATGTTGACCTATCTAGACAATATAATTGAAAAATCAAGGAAACTTACAATCCTAGTATTAGATAAATTCTAAATATTTGGAGTAATCACCCTTATTTTCATCATAGTTTGTTCCTAATAGAAATAGATGAAGCTGAGAATTTGTCATGATATAAAACATTATATAAGAACAGAAACTTCTGTTACCACAGCATGAAGTTCTTGACATACAGCATCCTTCAGGACTTTAGACTCCATTTTCTTGCAATTTTTGACCTTGCTCAGAGGAAAAAATAAATAGGTAAATGGAAATTAGATTTGTTTTCCTTTAAAATTCTTATTTTTGATGGTGGATATGAAGAGATAATAGAATTTTGTAACTGTTTTCTGGAACAGTTCAGAATACATTTTAGTCTTGCAGTTTTCTAGACTATCTTCCAATGCAGTTTCTTCTACTTCATAATTGCAGTGCTGTTTTTTATAAGTGTATAAAAATAAAGTGTTATTGTCACGTTCCCTTGAGTAACTTAATGACTACATTTTTAAGGTAACTGATTACTGTAATTATGTAATGTATATTCCGTGTACAGGAAGCTTTATGCATGTAACTTTAAAATACACCGTAGGCGTCAAGTTACACTTTTTTTTTTTTCCTTAGTAAGATATGACTTTATCACTATTTTGAAATACTTCTTGTGAGATACATGATAGGAAAAGTAAACATGCCAATGTATTCTTTGTTTTGTTTTATTATTTTTTCCCCCTTCGGCTTTTTGAAATTTGGAAGCTCTATAAGATATTTTGCAAAAGTGTCTCAAAATTGCTTTTTTACTTTTTATTTTTAAATTTACATTGTTGTGATGAAGAAAATATAGTCACTTCTTAAGGAAAAAGCTTCCAGTCTTTGTGATTACTAGGACCTAAATGGAAATGTAAATTGAGCATGACTGAAGTATTGACAGAAAAAAAAAAATGGAGATTTTCATTTCAATAAGTTGATGAAGAAATGCGCTCGTACCAATTTAAGTTAGCTATTTCACTACTGAACAATTCTACAAAAGCTAAGATATGGTTGGATATATATATATACATATATATAGGCTGTACATCCTAGGATGAAGATAGGATATAATGGTAAACAGTACATCCCCAATTGGCAGGTTTTATCACATTGAGAACCTTGGTCTGCCTTTCACTTTGAGTCATCTTACTCCATTGAGAAATGGACTCCAGAAGTATATGTCAACCTTCCACAAAAAAATGATAAAAACTTTACTGCCTAAGTAAAGTACTTTTCAGTAGCCAAATGATCTCGTTTCCTTCCATGACGTCAAAGTATTCATGTCTTCTTTCATATTTCCCTAATGCAAAAAATAATTTATTTACAACATTAATGCACCAATATTACATTAATGGATTGAATTAATGGGATTGTGGCTGAGAAAATGAGGAGAAATTGTTCCATAAATCTAGACATATTTCTTTTTAAGTTAGAAATAATGCACTGTGGGCTTTAACACCACCACCACCTCCCCTCCAATCTTTGTGGACTAATTGCAGCATCTAGCCAAAGAGGGCACACATATGCAGATGGATGACAGACTTTCACTCCATAAAGAAAAAGCGGTCCAGATCTGCTGTCTAGAGGAGAAACTTCACTGTGAAATGCAGGTGGGATAGAGGTCATGGCAGTGAAAGTAGCTGGGGAAGGTGGGACTTTAACAGTGTTCTGCTCGATGGACTGCTCTGCTTCACTATCCTGCTGTCATAAGTGTCCCCATTATACAACCACATGCTGTCATCTTTTGATCCCATATACATGACCATCACAAGAGATGGTCACAGAAGTGACCATCCACATGAACACATTAGAAGTGGGTAACTATATGAAGCAATAAATAATAGCAATTGGGAAGCTTGTTTGTCTGGGGTGCTCCCCAAAAATAGGACAAGGCTGTACAATCTTCACCATGTTAAAATGGAGGTGATTAACTAGTGTGGTCATACTTGACAGAGTTTCAAAACAATATGAAAGATAATAGTTAAAATATAAAACCTCTTGTTATCTCCTGACAAGCTGCTGGCTGTGTTGGGTTGCTTGATACATCTTCTTCCACATTGTCAGGTACAGTCACAATCACAGAGCCAGAGCCTTCTGTCATTCCAGGTGGGAATATAAATAATTGGATAAAAGATAAGGCAGTTAATACACCTGACAATCCCACATCCCTAATGAAAAACGTAGGCAAATCTTATGCATGTAAAAATTTAGAATTAATTATTAAATCCTTCTCTGATTTGCAAGCTCAGGAACAACACCAACAAACATTTTCTACTATCATTCCCAGATGTCGTTGTTCCTTGATATAAGGCAAGCAGACTGGGGCTGGGGCTAGTAATATACTGTCTGATCTGCTCATCTTTTGCACAGCTTCACGAGCTAATCAGGCAGAGGTGACCAAAGCAGTGAGATGTTGCCTCCAGTTCTCATCACTTCAATGTGTATTGTAGCTATTGAAGTTGTTGTTGGATTTATGGGAAATGGATTTATTACGGCTGTTAATAGCATTAACTGGATAAAAAGCAAAAAAATCTCTGCTGCTGATATGATTCTGATCTTCCTGAGCACATCAAGATTTATCTTGCAGGTGACTGTAATGATGTACATTCACAGTCTCTATTTTACAGATGTTTTTAAGTTGGCTTCTGTGTACAAAGCTTTTGGTGCTGTATGGATGTTTGTAAACCATGCCAGTTTGTGGTTCAGTACCTGGCTCTATGTCCTCTACTGTGCTAAAATAATCAATGTTACCCAATGGTTGTTGCTGCAAATCAAGCTCAGAATAACTGGGATGGTTCCATGGCTGCTTCTAGGATCACTGGTGGTCTCTTCTGTGACTTCTCTTCCTTTCTTATGGACTACACCCAGCACGTACCTCTGCAGCTCAACTGGGAACTGTAGAGAGAATAGCACAGTACACATCAGTGACTGGGATAGTTCACATCTGTACATTCTTCTTCTTTACTTTGCCGGTTGCTTTTTTCCTCTGGTACTATCTGTGGTAACCTCAGCCCTATTAATTACTTCTCTGTGCAAACACACCAAGAAGATGCAATGCTATGTAGATAGTTTCAGGGATCCTTTGATAGATGTTCACCTAACTGTCATTAAATCCATTATTTCTTTCCTGATCCTATATCTTTCCAGTTTTGTAGCTCAGATTCTTTTGACACTGTCAACTTCTCAAAGTCAAGATGCTGTGAAGGTTGCAGTATCTCTAGTAGTAGCTGGAGCATATCCTTCGATACACTCTGTTATCCTGATCATAGTCAATTCAAAGCTGAAACTGGCATTCAGGATGTTTTGCCAGCATTTTAAGTGTCATTTGGAAAGTGTGACTCCCTAAGCCTTATATTGCAGTTTAAGATTAAAACTGTCAGGTTATATATCTGGAGGAAAGATTTTATGCATTTATTGTTTCAACATCTTTGTTCTTTATCAAATGTTGTAGTCTTTCAGGGATTTCTGTGATTAAATCTCCTTAACATTTCATAACATCTGAAATAATATGCATTTTTACCCTTTGCTTTTTATTTTTTACTATACCACTCTTGCTCTCTCACAATCTGATTTAATAAGGAGGAAGAACAAGAATGCAGTGAAAGGAAACAATACACTTAAATACCAAATCAAGTACAAGATGTGTTGTGATTTCATATTTGCTGTTTAAGACTGCTGAATTTATGATACATTTGAATGAAATAAAGTGGGACTAAAACAGAGACAAAAGTTACAGAACTCACACATATCAGTTCTCATCTAAAGAATCTCTCACCCGAGAAGCTTAAAATTGGCTGAAACACATGCTGCACAAGACTTAACAGAATATGCTTCTATGCATGCAAAACTAGTTAGAAGATAACCTGGGGGAAATTAAGATATGGAGACATATAAGTAATTAATGTAATTGTAATTATATTTTGAATGAGGTTTGTGTTAGAATTCTAGTATATACATAGCAACTGAACAGTTAAATCTCCCTTTAAAACTGTTTCTTTTGTTCAAAGCATACTTTATATTGGTTTGTTTATTTTTTGTTTCTTAAACGTTTTTTAGTAATTTGGTGATTACAATGTAATTGGATGTAAGCATGTGGATCTACCTGTCCACTGCAGAAAATCTCTTTCTTGTTGACTATTCTGAACAAAAATCTGACTTTTTACATGATTTGCTGTTGTTTTGAGTAGGTGTGAGTTGTTTCTAAGGCTCTTTTCTTTTAATACTTTATGCTTCTGTGAAGTTTCAAATGTGGTTGATGAAATATGTTCTTCAACAAATCCTGTCATGTTTTATCAAATAATGTGTTAGATGATCCTACTCTGAGGTTCTCAGCTCAGATGTACTGTTTTTAAGCTGTTTATCTACTCTGCAGAAATTTAGATAATGCTAGATTATAAATCACTATGGTGAGAGTTTCAGTCCAATCTATAAAATTAATGAAGAGGGTGATTCATTTAGTCTTGGAGTGTTTCAGCTTCAGTGTTTGAAAAATAGGATTCATATCTTTATAAAATGCTTTGAAATCACTATTTAAAATTACTAGATAAATGGTGAATACAATGTTTTAAACTAATATTTTAAAATATTGTTTACAAAGCAATATAGGTTAATACAAATAAGAGGCATGAATGATTGTACTGTCCCATATGAAGCAGTATGATTATTAGCATGTCTAAACAGTGGGGTCAAACTGCATATCAGGAAAGGTGAATGATAAACTCATTGACACAGTGTTTGGAGGAGCAGTACACTGTACCGTAAGACTCAGACTCTCGTCATGTCCAGACCCACATGATTTTTCTTTTGCTCAGTACTGTGCATGCTACATCAATAGAGACTCAAAAGTCCCCTGAGAGCCCTGTCTGTGAAGTTTTGCAGGGAAGCAGATGGAAGCCACCATGGTCATGTCGCAGCGCAGCCCTGCTCCACAGCAAGCGATGGGGCCTCCACTCCTGCACACCCTACCAACATGGACCAAGATCAGAAGAGCCACACAGAGACAGCTCTTTGGGCCCTTTCTCCATTTGGCATGAAAAGAAAGCCTTCTGAAAGAAATGAGGGATTATTTATCTATTTATTAATTAACTTGATCAGGAGGATCTGGCTAAACTATTTTCCTCATAGAGTTCACTTCACTGTAGGTGTCTCCAAACCCATTTTTGGTGTCAGTCTAAAGACAAAGGGATCAGAGCCACAAATGAAAATACTGGCCTCTGCTCAGCTTTGTCACTGTCTCCTCACCTTCAGAAGGGAGAGATGTGAAGCAGGAGCAATGATTAATAAAATATCCTTTAGTGCCTCCAGGGGAGAGGAAGACAACGCTCAAGTACTTGATGTCTTTATATTGTATTGATGAAAGTTTTGTTATACACAACATAGACTGGGATAGATGTATACATAAATTAGAATTTCAGATGAATGAATCAGTAAATAAAATATTAGTTTTGTCCTTTCACTTCCCATCTTTTCCCCAAGCTTCAATTTATTTTCATTTCTTCTTCTACAGAATTTGCAGTTTCCCATTTATTTTCTGATCTTGCCCTGGTATTTAGATTTCAACCTTTCCCTTCCTAAAATAGTTATCTATATTCTCTGCAGTTCTAATATATATATTTTTTCTGGTATATTTTTAAAAAGAACTTGCTGATTATTATTTTACAACAAAATATCATGCACCAAATTGTAGCAGTCTTTTGTCTATCCAGTTCACAGCAGAAAGAAAGTAAATCTGATCAATGTTTCAGTAATGACAGTTTTCTAGAATATATACATGTAGAATTTCAAAAAATAAATAAATAAAATAAATCCAAAAGCTTAAACAAACAAACAAAACCCACCTTTGTTGAGATTTCATTGTCTAAGTGTTTTTATAAGCTAATTGAAAATAAGACTTAATTCACTAGTACATATCTCCTGGAACTTTGCAAGTTATATCAAATATAGATACTACCAAGTCCACTGTAAGGATGGTCTTGTAAAGTATGAAAAGGTAATTAGTACTGCTGTTCCTAATGACTGCATGAAAACCAAGCCCTCTCTCATCCAAATTTTTATATATTTATTGTCCTGATTCTTGTTTTTCTAGATCATAATTCATCACTGCTGACTTTTCAGGAACAGCAGTATTTTTTATGAAGAAATTAATGAGCTTCTGATTGCAGTCTCCATAGCGTCTTCATGAAACTAGCAAATTTCTCCCTGCATTATCCAGCTTATGAAACAGAAAGGAGAATTGTCACAGCCATTCTGGCTTTCCGCTGTTGGTCTGCTCTGTCATTTCCTTTTGCTCGGATTAATTACAAGTTGTGTCTGACCAAATCAGCAGCTGGGTAGTAGACATGAACTACAATACCAAAAAATCTTGATACTCTCTTCTGCTAACCAGGGGGTCTTTGTTTTATTTTCTAATATTTTGGTGTCTTCCATGGTGCTAGTTACCTCTCTGCAGAGATACACTACGCAGCACTGCCAGCTCCAGCTCAGAACAGATGTTCGTATAAATGCCACTAAAGCTCTATTTTTTCCCCTTTGCCAGTTTTTTAACATTGGTCATCAAGACTTTGATCTTATTTCCATCTGACTATGCCATGGTGCTATTTTTTTCTAATTAGTTTTAGATAATCTCAAAAGTAAAATAAGTGTCAATGAACATGTCATGTTGTACATTTTTTTTTTTCTCCTTTGAATATGATTTCACAATTCCTGCAAGGTCTATAGAAAAGTTCTATCTTTTGGAAGAGTTTACAGTAGGATAATAACCTGGGATTATTTTTATCTCTATTTATTTATTGTCTTCCCTATCGTAATGTTCAGACTTACTTTCATTAATACAAGGACAATTTCTTCAGTGTTATGAAATACTTCTCAAAGATAATCCCTCTTCCCCTCAATACTCCTTATCCTGTTTGTTTCTTGTTTGAGGACATCTGTATGGGAGATCGTTGGAGCTTAGTTAGGTTTATAAATAGTGCTCCTCATGAATTGGTCAAACCTTTCACAGAAACATAGTTCTTAAAGGTTATAGTAAAATAACTAAATAAATAGATTAAAAAAAAAATAAATGAAAATAAATAAAAATCAAAACAGAAAACAAAACAAACAAAAAATCAGTTTCAGAAAGAATGTGCAGCTGTTTTTAAATGCTACCTTTGAGTGTAAAAAATATTAGCTAATAGCTACATGTTAATATCATCTTGTAGCTGAATGCTTCATAAATTTCAAACTGCCATTTCATTTTCTTAAAGTGTATCTCTTTGCAATGACTCAAAAATACTTTACAATGGCCAAGGTAATCATAATGAAAATCAACTACTGGACAAGCCAAGATGGAAAAGAACTGGACACTCATAAAACCAGAGTTCCTGACACTCAAGAATTTCAGAGGTCAGAATGTCTCATTCCTAAAACACTGCTCATCTCCATCCTGAGATGTCATATCCCCTCTCTACTATCAGTACTATATACTGTGTATTATCTGTGTTCAGTTTATGAAAGCACCGGGACATTTTCTCATCAGAAGGCAGAGGACTTTTATGGATGGTAGCCACAGTGTGATTTTATATGGGCTCCTGAAAAGGGAGAGAAAGGAAGGGAAGTTGCTCAAATCCATGCTATCTACTTTGGTATCCTTTTTTTTTTTAATCCTTTCACTGTGCACTGCAGGTAAACATCCCAGGGCCATGGTGCATCCTTCCAAAGGTAATAGTGCCAAAGTTCAAAAGTAGGTATAGCTGAATTGGGAACCACAAATGGAATACTTCATTGCAGATTTTTTTTTGATTTTTTTTTTTTTTGTACAAAAACAGAAAAACAGAGGCAAACTGATGAACAGGAATAATGAATTGATATCATCATCCCTCAGTTGCCTGTTGGGGAGGAGAGGTTAAATTAAACCATTTCTGGCCTTTAGGCACTCAGATGTGATATTGTGATGAGATTAAGATGGATGAACGAATTCATAAATTAAAAAATGGGTTGCTAGGTGATTAGACTAGATTTTCTGTCCTCTTCCACACCTTCTTTCCCTCTCAGTGTCATATTTGCATTTCATTTTTTTCCGAACTTTGTATTTTCTTTTACTCTTTTCCCTTACTTTTGAAGTCTACCTTTCTTATTTTAAGAAAACAAATAAACAAATAAAAATATTTCATTCTTCATTTATTATCTCTCTTTCTTAACAATTCCTCTTAAAATCCTGACTGGTTTTGTTGCTGTTGTTGCTGTTATTGCAAATGCCCACTAATGAAATCAAGCTGGGTTTATTCCCATATTTACTTTATTCTAATAAGCACATGATCTGAGACAACTTATTGTTTTTGCCAGATTGATATTTTTACTTTTGTGTCAAGATTACAAACATTTTTTTACTTTCTTTATGAAAGTGTTGGGAAGAAAAAGCCACATGCTGAGACCTTGAGATATTTGAAGTCTCCCTTTCAAAACCTACTTCACTCAGTTCTGCTTTATTGCCCTTTCCTACATTTCCCCATGTCACTTTTCTCTTACCCCACATGCTCAACCATTTTGACCATTTTTCTTTTACAGACTGATGTCTTTCTATTTTCTTTCTCATTTTTCCTTGTCTCCTTTAAGATTGTTCTTTTTTTTTTCTTTTTTCTTTCTCCTTATGTTCTTTAGTTCTTATTCTCACCCCTGTTAGTCCCTCAAACTCTCCTTTTCTTTTCTGTGTTTACACTATTTATTTCCCTTCCAGAATAGAGATAATCACCCAAATATTTTAATTCTGTTGGATTAAGATAAGAAATGAAGAGAGGAAATAAAATGTAGCTGTTTACATATGTAAACAGTGATGTGGAAAGTTATTCAAACTCTGCATGTATAAGATGTATAAGACTAAAATGAGGTGAAATACATGCACCCTGAGAAATGACATCAGGAAAAAAGTAGGAATTTCTAGACTTATTTATCTTCTTAAAGAACATAACATGGGCCTATCTATTGTAATTAACTGTCCCTAATCAGAACTGCAGGAAATACATGTTTTCTGATGAACTTCTGAATCTCCCTGAGAAAGATGTGTAATGATTGTGAATAGCTATTTGTTGACCACATTTGATAGATCATAAAATAAATAAATAAATAAATAAATTACAAACTTTTATGTGGGTGGTCATACAATGAGGTTCAGACTCCTAACATGCCATTTATGTGCAATTTGAATATCTATGGACAAAAAAGCATATTTCTCCTGATAGAGACACAATGCATTTCTTCTAGGAATCCAAAGTAGTATAACTGGAGATGTACAGCAATATTACTGTGTCTGTTGAATAATTAAGTACTTCTCTCTCAGCTAAATTATGTAAGAACAGATAAAAGAGGTAATCTAAAAACTTACTTTGATTTCTAAGTCATGTTTGCACTACAGCTTCAACCACTCTCCCTCTTCATTCCCTTTTTTATTTTTAAACATTTGCTTGACTTGCATTTATCTTGTGCCATGCCTCTACACAAGCAGAAAGAATGGAAAGTAATTTTCCTAGAATTATCCCCTGAAAGAGATTATGCTGAGATATAGTATCTCTTGGCTTAAATTCCCTGAAGCTGTGGAAAACTAAGATCTTAGGTTCCCTCCTTTCTGGCACGTAGTACAACCAGCCTGCAATTTTTCCAAAAGTCATCTCCAAAGCACATTCTCTCAAAAGAAAGTTAATCATTTTGGCAATGTTATGAACACATAGACATCTATGAATTTTCTCCTTCTGTCCGGTCCCTATGCCTACTGCATCTCATTGACATGGAGGTGACTTGATTAGGTTTCCAGAGTCAGTGGGAGAAGGTTAAAATCTCAGGCTGACCCTCTAGAAGTTTTCACAGATACACTGCCTTTCTCGTTCACTATAGAGCAAAGCCTGTGTGAATTACCAGGTTAAGGGACAAGACTCTTAGATGTCTTTGTTTCACCTTGTGTTTGAACATCTTTACCTGTGTGGGCATCTCTAGCTCCAAACTGCTGTTGTAAGCAAAAGTGAGAACCCTGGGATGATTCTCAGATTACCCCCGGAGCACTGATGTTCCCTTCTTTCATTACTTTTCCTTATACTTTAGCTTATTTTGACTTTTAACTTTTGTAGTCCAAAAATGAATTATATCACAGAATTCAGGGTGGCAGAGGCAGAGGCTTCTCATCCTCTCTATATCATTCTGCTCAATACCATTGGAACTTTCTTCCCTTTCATCACTGGATTTTTGAGAAAGAAAGCCTTTGACTACAAATCCAGGATGCATGTGCATGTAAACACCAACCAAATTCTGGCCTTTTTCTTTTCTTTATTTTCTGTTCCTAGTTTTCTGTTTGAGTTCATATTTCTGTTATTCAACTGCAGCAGCTAAATCACCAAGACTTCTTGTGTTATCTTTATGGATCACTGTGTCTTATTTGAATACTCTGTACTCAGCTTGTAATTACTCTAAAATGAGTCACAAATTCAGAGAGTTGCATATTTTCTCGTAAGTCACCTTACTGTGAGAAATTTTTGTTCAATGCCTTTCTCATTCTGAGAGGTGAATTCTAAGAAGAATGTGTTATAAATTACTATTGATAATAAGAGGAAGAAAGCCTCCAGTGCTGACCTTCTGATACCCACATACTCTGGGGAAAAAGTTACTGACACAAAGTAAAGATAATTTAAAACTACTGAATATGCAGAATATTCTTCTCCGTCTCTGAGGCATTAACTAAATATAAATCTATATTTTAGTTTGGTGATGAACTGTTGTCAGCTGAGTAGGCTGAAAGATCTTGAGGTTTCAAGAGTTAAAATGTTAGATCTTATACCAAAGTGCTAGGATTCAAATAGCTGACTCAAAACATTTTTTTTCCCACGAGTATGTTTTGTTTGTCTATTTTTTTTGTATGATAACTCATTATTTTAAAGTTGACAGCCAAAGTAGTATAACTATATATATGTGAGCAAACTTCCATAATTTCTTTAGAAAAATCACCTTTTGCATTCAGTGATGTTGTTGTGATCAAATGCCTTGCTGTCGTGTGACTTGATAACTGATTGTTTGCTATGAATTGTCGATGAAGTGCTTCTAGTACTCATCTTCTCATAGTGTATATTCACATGCAGTTTCAAACATTGTACATTTATAGAGCTGGATAAGCAGCCTTCATCCAAATACATTATTCAGCAAATATGGCTATGGAATAATTTATCTTAAAACTGAATTCAAAAGGAATTAAACTAGCTCTGATCCACACAAGATGTGGTGATTTACTCAGCTGGGCAGCTGAGCTCCACCACAACTACACTTCCTCCTCAGAGAGAAAGGGGGAGAAAATAGAACGAAAAGACCTCAAAGGTTGAGAAAAGGACAGGGAGATCACTCAACAGTTATGGTCACAGGCAAAACAGACTCAGCATGGGGAGATTCATATAATTTATTAATTATCAAAAATAGTAGAGCAGTGAGCAGTGAGAACTAAAAGCAAACTAAAAGCTCTTCCACCTCCACCCCCTGAGGGGAGCAGGGGAATGGGGGCTGCTGTCAGTCCCTGACGCTTCGTCTCCGCCACTCCTTCACGGTCACTCTCTGCCCCTGCTCCCCGTGGGGTCCCTCCCACGGGATGTCGTCCTTCCCGAACTGAGCCTGCGGGGGCTGCCCACAGGCTGCAGCTCTTCAGGAACTGCTCCCACACGGGTCCGTACCACGGGGTCCATCCCCCAGGAGCAAACTGCTCCAGCACGGGTCCCCCACGGGCGGCAGCTCCCCCCAGACCCCCTGCTCCTGCGTGGGCTCTTCTCCACAGGCTGCAGCTCCGGCCCGGGGCCTGCTCCTGTGGGGGCTCTCCATGGGCCGCAGCCTCCTCCAGGCCACATCCACCTGCTCCACCGGGGGCTCCTCGGCGGGTTGCAGTGTGGAGATCAGCTCCATGTGGGACCCATGGGCTGCAGGGGGACAGCCTGCTCCACCAGGGGCCTCTCCATGGGCTGCAGGGGAACTTGTGCTGCATGCCTGGAGCACCTCCTCTGCCCTCTTTCTACACTCACCTTGGGGGCTGCAGGGCTGCTTCTCACTCCTCACTCTCCCAGAGGCTGTTGTGCGGCAGTTCTAGTTTTCCCTTTCTTAACTCTGCTCTCACAGAGGTGCAAACAACATCACCT